>NC_080106.1:21895000-22495000 GCF_950005125.1 Chionomys nivalis
AAATTATTTGTAGTGTACAGCATTTTGAAATATCTATGTGTTGAGGAATCTTTAAATTATACTAATTAGCATATGTATTAACTTAATTATAGTAAGAGCACTTGAGATGGTTAACTATTTTTGTATGCTGTGCAATAGCTATCCTGAACTTTTCTTCTTACTGAAATTCATTTTTTTACTAATGCACCCCAAATGTGTAAGTTTTAAACTAGCTTTACTGATAATTTTTAATATAATGTTCAGTTGATATTTCTAGTATCTAGTGTCTGTGTTTGTGATTGGGTCAAATTATATGGTCAAAGCTAGTCTCAAGCTTCATCCTTCAGCCTCAGCTCTGCAAATACTAGTTTCATAGTCATGTGCCGCAGTACCTAGCTCTGGCGATTTTTTTTTTTTTTTTTTTTTTTTTTGTGGTAGAAGATTGACTTGTGCCTTTTGATTTCACCTATACAATTAATGACATCCCATCCCAGTAATAAAAACCAAAATATATCCCTAGACTTTGCCAACTGACTCTGGGACAGGGTTTCTCTGTGGCTTTGGAGCCTGTCCTGGAACTAGCTCTTGTAGACCAGGCTGGTCTCGAACTCACAGAGATCCGCCTACCTCTGCCTCCCAAGTGCTGGGATTAAAGGCGTGCGCCACCACCGCCCGGCCTTGATGATTTATTTTAATAAGAAACCAGAATTAATAATTTATTGTTTCTCCTAGACTGTGAGCTTCACTTCTGCATTGTATTTTAACACCCACTGTCTCCAGGTTTTGTTCATTGGGAATATGCGCTAGAGTCTTCATCAATTTCAGATTTTTTGTTTTGATTGACAAGATTTAAAATGTAGATGGTAGATTTTTTTTCTTCCATCAAAGAGGTAGATTGCTTTTTGTTGTTGTTTTGTTTTTCAAGACAGGGTTTCTCTGTAGCTTTGGAGCCTGTCATGGAACTAGCTCTTGTAGACCAGGCTGGCTTCAAACTCAAAGAGATCCGCCTGCCTCTGCCTCCCAAGTGCTGGGATTAAAGGTGTGGACCACCATCACCCGGCTGAAAGAGGTAGATTGTTGAACAACCATTGATGGATGTCTAATTCATTCACCAAGGGGATTTTAGTTTAAAATGTATGTATTTTTATTTGGCAAACCTTATCTTAAATAACAATTTGTGTTCTCCCTTAATAAAGGAAGGGGAAATGGAAGGTGAGGCGGTTGAAGCCATTGTGGAGGAGTCTGAAACTTTCATTAAAGGAAAGGAAAGAAAGACTTACCAGAGACGTCGGGAAGGGGGCCAGGAAGAAGATGCTTGCCACCTGCCACAGAACCAGACAGATGGGGGTGAGGTGGTCCAGGATGTCAACAGTGGTGTACAGATGGTAATGATGGAACAGCTGGATCCTACCCTTCTTCAGATGAAGACTGAAGTAATGGAGGGTACAGTGGCTCCCGAAGCAGAGGCTGCAGTGGACGATACCCAGATCATAACCTTGCAAGTTGTAAATATGGAGGAACAACCAATTAACTTAGGAGAACTTCAGCTTGTTCAAGTACCTGTTCCTGTGACTGTACCTGTTGCTACCACTTCAGTAGAAGAGCTTCAGGGGGCTTATGAGAACGAAGTATCTAAAGAGGGCCTTGCAGAAAGTGAACCGATGATATGTCACACCTTACCTTTGCCTGAAGGGTTTCAGGTGGTGAAAGTGGGGGCCAATGGAGAAGTAGAGACGCTAGAGCAGGGGGAGCTTCCTCCTCAGGAAGACCCTAGCTGGCAAAAAGACCCAGACTATCAGCCACCAGCCAAAAAAACAAAGAAAACCAAAAAGAGCAAACTGCGTTACACGGAGGAGGGCAAAGATGTGGATGTGTCTGTCTATGATTTTGAGGAAGAACAGCAGGAAGGTTTGCTGTCTGAAGTTAATGCAGAGAAAGTGGTTGGTAATATGAAGCCTCCAAAGCCAACAAAAATCAAAAAAAAAGGTAAAATGAATTTTTCTGTAATAGTCTTGTAAAACCATTTGGGGATAAAGGCTACAGCCCCCTGTGTGCAAGTTATTTTATTAAATTTAAATGCCCCCCCATTTATTTTTTAAAGGACATCTAGTGAGTTCCCTGGGCATTTAATCAGTACAAAAGAAGGGTATTTTGTTTTTAATTTTTGTTTGTTTGGTTTTTAGATAGGGTTTCTCTGTAACATCTCTGGCTGTCCTAGAGCTTGCTTCATAGACTAGACTGGCCTCAAACTCCGAGAGCTCTGCCTCTGCCTCCCAGATGCTGGGATTAAAGGCATACACCGCCACCACCCAGCTCAAAAGAAGGGTTTTATTTGTGTTTTTACATATTGAATATTGGTTTTGTTTTGGGTTTTTAAGTCATAAAGAGAAGTGAGCCTATTGATGCTGTGAAATAATTACTTAGATTGACTTTGATTTTAAAAGGTTAATAGGTTATAATTGTAGTTTAGAGTTAATTGAAACACTGAAGCACTGTGACAAGTAGATGTTTTGTTTTGCATACAGGTGTGAAGAAGACATTCCAGTGTGAGCTTTGCAGTTACACATGTCCACGGCGTTCAAATTTGGATCGTCACATGAAAAGCCACACTGATGAGAGACCACACAAGTGCCATCTCTGTGGCAGAGCCTTCAGAACAGTAACCCTACTTCGGAATCACCTTAACACACACACAGGTGCAGGATATGAGTGTGGGGCTGCAGCAGAACCAACGTTAAAACATGGTTCTTAAAACTATCCGGGCTTACTGCAGGAGGAAGTTGAAGAATACTATTTTTGTTCCTCTTTATCATAGCTGTGGTTTTTACTTGACATAATTCATAAAGACTTTTTATCATTGTGTTGCTGAGGATTTAACAGTGACAAGAAATGAGACCCTAAAGTCCAAGGCAATCAGTGAGAAAGAACGCTAGAAATATAAGTAGATCCTACCTATGTTAAAACTGTGGCTTTCTTTTTGTTCGTTTCTGGTAGCTTTATCTCAGAGAAGGTAAGTTGTTCACAACTTACGAATAGAAAAGTATAAAGATCCTTCTGGAAATTAATTTATTGTTCATGTACAAAAAATTCTTTAATACTGTGTTCAGTATTCTGATACTAACTTCATGTTGGGTATGGCCAGATTCCAGTGAGGTGACCACATACTAGACCTCTCCTAAACTCTTGTGCTGGCAGGTTGTTTTTTTTTTTTTTTTTTTTTCTTTGTCAATTTGATACAAAATGTAGTTATCTGAGAAGAAAAGCTGCTTTCATTAAGAATGACCTTATGCTATCATGTGGGACCTATTCTTAATTAATTGTTCATATGGCAGGGCCCAGCCCATTGTGGGTGGTGCCACACCTATGCCAGGTGGTCATAGGGTATATAACAAAGCAGACTGAGGGGCTGGAGAGGTGGCTCGGTGGTTAAGAGCACAGACTGCTCTTCTAGAGGTCCTGAGTTAATTCCTGGCAACCACATGGCGGCTCACAACCACCTGTAATGAGATCTGGTGCTTCCTTCTGTTATGCAGACATATATGCAGGCAGAACACTGTACATAATAAATCTTTTTTTAAAAAAGGCTGAGCAAGCCAGAGGTAGCAATTCAGTAAGTATAGTTCCTACCCTGACTTCTCAGCAATGTAGTGTGACCTAAGAATTGTAAATTGAAGTGATTTTGGTTATAGAGTTTATCATAGCAGTAGAAAGCCTAAGACAACTCTTTTTTGAAGGCTTTATCTTTTTAGCCTAAGTACTTGGCTGTAAATCTTCCTACCCAGTTTTTCATGGAGAATAGTTCTCTATTCCATTCAGAGTAGATTTTCCCGTCTTTACGTGCTGACTGTTGGTTTTTATTTGATGCACCTGTTGTCCGATAAATTAATCAGTTATCTTTCTTTGTAAGTCGGATGAATTAGACAGTGGATTGTCTATTGCTTTATAAGTAGTGTGCTATATGTTGGGATATGCTTTGTCATCTAGTCACATTAGAGCACACACACATAAATGCATCTAATACTTTGAAGAAACTATATTGTCCTTTGATAGATTTGTCAATGTGTATGTACACTGATATGAGTACTTCTGTTTTGGACTGTACTTCAGCCTTGAAAAGTTCATTCTGTGGTTTTCCAGAACTGATTTGGTAAAACTTACTTACCTAGTTAAGCAAGCCTGCAAGAGTCAAATGTTTACATGCTAAAATGTTGGTGGAGGTTTCTGTCCCACCCAGTCCCACAATAAACACAGAAACTATATTATTTGCAATACTGTTTGACCAATCACATAAGTGTATTGCTAGCTAGCTCTTATATATTTTACCACGAGGCTCATGGCCTACTGTCAAGGTTCCAGCTCGCTTCTTTCTTCTCTGGCGGCTCCATGGCTTCTCACTGACTCCGCCTTCTTTCTCCCAGCATTCAGTTTAGTTTTCCTGCCTAACTCTATTCTGCTAAGCCACTGGACGAAACAGCTTTGTTCATTAACCAATAAAAGCAACACATAGAAGGACTTCCCATACCACTAAAGTGCCACTTCATGGTGAAGAATAAGCTTTTCATTTTAAAAATATGCTTGTATTGCATTCTAGGGGACATTCTTTGGGTTGATTGTTTTAGGCAGGGTTTCTCTACACAGCCCTGGCTGTCCTGGAATTCACTTTGTAGAGCAGGCTGGCTTTGAACTCACAGAGATTCACCAATGTCTGCCTCTAGTACTGGGATTAAAGGCATATGTACGGTGATTAGCTTCTAGGGGATGCTCTTGCCTATAAAGTTGTAGCAAATGAGAAATTAGTTGGTAAACCTGGACCTTGAGCAGAAGGACATAGGTAGTCATGTAGTACAATTGGGTAGACATCCTGCTCCACAACAGTATCTGCTACATTGATAGTTGTCGTGCTGGTTTCTACCAAAGATAGAGCTCTTTTCTTCCCTCAGTAACACTAGGTACAAATCAAAAGTTATTGTTTTGATGTAAATGCTGCTTCTATTGGTAACTTATTTTCTGTACCACCAGATTATATATACTTCATAGGAAGAATTTTTGTACTCTCTTCTAGCTCAGTGGTACTGAAGAAGCAAATTTAATGAGTAAATAAGCATTCCTTTTTTGTTTTGTTTTTGTTTTTTGAGATAAGGTTTCTCCGTGTAACAGCCCTGGCTATCCTGGAACTAGCTCTGGATGGCCTTGAACTCACAGAGACCCTCTGCCTCCCGACTGCTGGGATTAAAGGCGTGGCTCCTTGTAATTTCTTAGTTACTGTCATTTTCCAGTGAAACTTCCCTTTTCATACTTTGTCCTTTTAGAAAAGCATTTTTGTAGAGTTAGGGATGGTGTCTTGTGATTGTAAACCTGAGCATTTGGGAAGCTAGGGTAGTAGGATTAAGAGTTCAAGGCTTGCCTGGGTTATATATTTATATATTGAGACTCTATCTTTAAAAGAGAGAAAGAAAAAAACAAAGAAAATTTCTACAGGTGCTGATCTACTACTTGACATTGTGAGTTTTCCTAATTACGTTCTTTTCTTTTTTTTTTCTTTTGATTTTTCAAGACAGGATTTTCTCTGTAGCCCTGGCTGTCCTGTAACTCACTGTATAGACCAGGCTGGCCTCAAACTCAGAGGTCCATTGGCCTCTGCCTCCCAAGCCCGGGGATTGAAGATGTGCACCAGCACTACCTTGCTAAGAAGAATTTTTTTTTTCAAAGACACTAGATTCAAATAATTAGCAGAAACTGAAGTTTAGCATATGTTTTCACATCTTAGGGACTAGTGCTGAA
Organism: Chionomys nivalis; assembly: GCF_950005125.1. NCBI lineage: Eukaryota > Metazoa > Chordata > Mammalia > Rodentia > Cricetidae > Chionomys > Chionomys nivalis. Next base: position 21,900,761 of record NC_080106.1, read on the forward strand.
AATTCATTCAAACCTTCCTGTAGCTTGTAGAGCCACTTTTAGCTTGTGCAAGAGCTTTGAGTCATACATTGAAACCTGTAATTTACTGGACCCTTAATTCTTCCTGTTATCCCCTCTTTCCTTTAGGTACTCGTCCTCACAAGTGCCCAGACTGCGACATGGCCTTTGTGACCAGTGGAGAATTGGTGCGGCATCGTCGTTATAAACACACCCATGAGAAACCATTTAAGTGTTCCATGTGTGATTATGCCAGTGTAGAAGTGAGTGTCAAGTTATTTTTTGGGAGATTTCTTAGGGTGTGTGTGTGTGTGTAAGAATACCAATTTCAGGGTTAGGCATGCTAGTGTACACCTTTAATCTGAGCACTTGGGAGTCAGAGGTAGGTATATTCTGTGAGTTCAAGACTAGCCTGGTGTACATAGTACCAGGACATCCAGGGCTATATAGAGAGACCCTGTCTCAAAAAAACAAACAAACAAACAAAAAAACCCATATATTAATACAAGAAAATGCTCTTATACATTGAAGAAATAACTGGACCCATGTTGTTTTAAAATGGAAGATCTGGTCTGGTGTGTATCTCTTTGTTTGTTTGTGGGTATTGAGTTTAAAGCCTACTGGAATACAGTTAAGACCCTGTCTTAATAATTGCAACATTGGAAGGTTTGGGGTTGGAGCTTTGAATCAGTGGTACATGCTTGGCAAGCAGCAGCATTCATGAGGCTCTGAATTTGTTTCCCATCACTTAGAGGAAAAAGGAAGGTAGGAATGGTTATTGACTTCAGCATTTGAGTCTACCCTATTACTAAATTGGATAAGGATGCTACCAAAATGGGACCAGGGTTGCATAAAATTAGTAAGCAACCAAACAAATCTAATATTATATTGAAAAATAAATGATTGTTAAGTATGCCCAAAACAAGACTAGTTCAGCAGTATGTATTACTTTATAGGTAGCTGAAAAATAGACAATAAATTCAATTCTCATCACTGTGAAGTCCTAATAAGACTAGGGAAAAGCCAGAGTAAATGTATGTTAACTAACTCTGGATCACTGAAGTGATCCTTCATGCCTATAATCCCAGCACTCAGGACGCTGAGGCAGGTGGATTGCTGCAAGTTTTAAACCAGCCTAGGCTATAGAGTGAGACCCTGTCTTAAATTTAAAAAAACAAAACAAAAAAAAACTCACAACTACTCCCAAAACGTAGGATCTGAATGTTTTGTTGTCATATTAAGAATTACAACTAATTAAAGAAGATAAGTATATTATAAAAGTAGGAAGATAAAATTATTTATTTCTTTTTTAAAAAATTATTTGAGACAAGGTCTGACTACTTATGTAGACCAGGCTGGCCTGGAACTTAAGAGAAACCTGTTTGCTCCTGCCTTCCAAGTGTTCGGATTATAGGCCTGTTCCTCCACACCCAGCTGTTTGGATTTTTTGTTTGTTTTCTTTTCCTATTTTTGTATTTGGGGGGGGGGGGTAGGGTGGTATTCCTGCCACTCAATGAGTGTGAAGGTGAAAGGAGAACTTCTGGAATCAGTTTTTTCTTTTAACCATGTGAATCTTGAAGGTAAAACTCAAGTTATCAGCAAGAACATTTACCCACTGGTTCATCTTGCTAATCCCCCTAAACAACATTTCTTACAGATTTTTTTTAAACCTTTGAGAATTGTTATTAACTGAAGACCTTAGAATAGGAAGAATTCAGTGGAGAGAGACCAGATATAAAAGAAGTATGCAGAAATAAAAAAATTTGTGAACGAAACAGTGGTTGAACCCAGTGCCTTAGGCAAGAACTCGACCAGAGAGCTCTATCTCCAGTCTCTGAACATCTTGCACTAGTGTACAAGTTGTGTGTCCCTTATTAGTGATGCTTGATGCTAAAGGGAGTTCAAGAATTTCTTCCAGGTTTTGTTTTTTTGTGGTTATGCAAGGGGTAAGATTTGTTTTTTTTAACTATATGTGTAGTGATTGGGTAAACAGGAGTGCAGGTGCCTGCTGGGGCCAGAAGTTTGGATCCCTTGTAGCTAGAGTTGCAAGGGTTGGTTGTGAGTTGCTGTGAACCTAATGTGAACCCTTGGAAGAGTGGTACACGCTCTTAACCACCGAGCCATCTCTATCCACTCACCCCCCTTTTTGAATTTTAGAATATTTACATAAATGTTCTGACATCTTGGCAAAGAGACTCAAGTTTAAGCATCAGATTATGCACACAAACTGAAGGTGGTTTTATGTAGTTACTTAGAGTGTACCTATATTTTTACTGAGATCCATCACATGAGATCAGTATCAAATTTGCTACTTGCTGATTTGTCAGTTCTTCATTTGGGGGACTTGGTGTGGGTGTAACTCGGTGGTAGAGTATCAGGCCCTGTGTTCAGTCCAGCACTGTTTAAAAAAAAAAAAAAAGAGGAGTAATAGTTTTAGACCTCTGAGCATTTTTTTTTTATTTCTTTTCAATTAGGAATAGATAGCCTAGCCTATTCTAATAGGAACTATAAAATCTTTGTGCTTTAACTCTAGTAGTGGTGAAATGACTTAAACTAAGTAACAGTAAAAACCACTTTTGTGGTATCTTTAGACAGAAAATGTTACAAATTTTTCCAAAGGGCATGAATAAATGATGATTACAATTTGATTCCAAATTTTTTCCAGCAGAGTAAATGTGAATGACAAGAAAAATTTGAAATTTAATGAGGGATCTATGCTGTTGAATTGTGAGAGTATGTGGTACTCAGACAGTCTGGGGTGGGTGTGCCCAGGTGAGCATCATCACCTAGCTTGTAGGGGGCCTTAGGTGTGGCAGTGAGAGGGGAAGGAGGAGATTGAGCAGTGCTGCTGAGATGGTTACTTGACCCTTGAGCAAATGTGAAAATTTTAGTGTGTGATTTTTTTATGGGTATGGAGGATTTTCTCTTAAAATCAGAATTTTTTTTAAGAAATCAGGCAGACATTAATTATGAATCTTTGAAGTACTTCATAGAGTCAGATTTGAAACTCATAGCTTGGGGTAGGGTAGTTACCAAGAGACAGACAGCATGACCATTGGCAAGGAAGACAAGTGAGAGACGCTCAGATCTCAGCCTGTCTAGGAAATACTAACGAGAGGATAGAGGATGGGGGATTAAAACATGAGTTTGGAGTTGACTTTTGTAAGAAATATTAGTATAAAAATAGTCATGGATTACTTACTAGAGTGTTGTGAAAATTTGCAAACATAGAAGTAAAGGAAGGGCCAGAAATGTGGCTTGGTGGTAGAGAGCATGTGCCTCATTTGTATTCCTGGGTTCAGTCGTCAGGACCACCACCACCACAGGGAAGAAACAGAAGTAGAGACTGTAGTACACCATTGTGTATCTTATCACCCACTCAGTTATGACTGAAGACAGTTTGCCTGGTCTGTGTTCTACCCGTTTATCCCACTCTAGTTGGATTGAAGTACTGCTGAGATACAGCAAAGGCTACAATGAAGAAACATCTATCTTTTTGACTTTTTCTAACTTTAATGCCCCAAAACAAAGTTTTTGTACCTAACCCATAGAGTTCAAATTACAGTCCTTGTTAACAGAAGTGTAAGAGGTTCGGTTGCTTTCATGTTTCAGGTCAGCAAATTAAAACGACACATTCGCTCTCATACTGGAGAGCGTCCGTTCCAGTGCAGTTTGTGCAGTTATGCCAGCAGGGACACATACAAGCTGAAAAGGCATATGAGAACCCATTCAGGTAGGACTTCTCCCCTCCTGGTACTAACGAGCTGCTCTTCAGTGAATCCTGTAAACTGCCACATGGGCCCAAGGCTTACCTGAAAGGAAGAAAAGCTCTGGTGCCGGGCGGTGATGGTGCACCCTTTTATCCCAGCACTTGGGAGGCAGAGGCAGGTGGATCTCTGTGAGTTCAAGGCCAACCTGGTCTATCAAACGAGTTCCAGGACAGCCAGGATTGTTACACAGATAAATTCTGTCTCGAAAATACCAAAAAGAAAAGCTCTGGTATATTCTCCGAATTGATGGTTCTGAAAATACACTAGAGAGCAGTTTTATTCTATTTGAATCTTTTTATAAGGTGAGAGTGGTTCTAGTTCTTTAAGGGAGATATAAAATGAAATTAAAAATCATTGCCGGGCGGTGGTGGCGCACGCCTTTAATCCCAGCACTTGGGAGGCAGAGGCAGGCGGATCTCTGTGAGTTCGAGACCAGCCTGGTCTACAAGAGCTAGTTCCAGGACAGGCTCCAAAGCCACAGAGAAACCCTGTCTTGAAAAACAAAAAAAAAAAAAAAAAAATTAAAAATCATTGTTTAATTTTAAACACAGAAGCTGGATGTTGTGGTATAAGCTTTCAATCCCAGCAGAGGCAGGCAGATCTCTGTGAGTTTGAGGCCAGCTTGATGTACATGGCAGATTCCAGACTAGCCAGGACTACATAGTGAGTCAGTCCTTGTTTCTAAAAACAAAATAAATCTGGATAGATTATCTAACATAATGGACTCTCCCTGAGTATTATCATTTTATAAAAAGAAAGTCTTGTGCTAGATGTGATAGAGTATAAGCCTATAATCTTCACACTCGGGGCTGAAATGAAATCTCTAATCCCATACTGTCCTAAGCTACAAAACAAGACCCCGCTTCAAAAAATGTATAGTTCTAGTTCCCCTACGGTAAGCTTTGCCATAACGACTGTGATTCTAAAATGGAAGGCTCTGTAGAGAGCTGAGCAAAGCAAAGGTATGGGGTTTGTTTGCTAATTCTGGAGATAGGAATGAGCTGAACAGTTACATCAAGCCTTACTTTCTCAAGAAAGGCCTTAGAGCCTAATGTATGTTTCTGCCACTCAGCTACTTACCACCTAAGCCATAGTATTTATTCATTTAATTTGTTCATTCTGTTATTTCCTTTTAAGGGGAAAAACCTTATGAATGTTATATTTGTCATGCTCGGTTTACCCAGAGTGGTACCATGAAGATGCACATTTTACAGAAACATACAGAAAATGTGGCCAAATTTCATTGTCCCCACTGTGACACTGTCATAGCCCGAAAAAGTGATTTGGGTAAGTACTAGAAGGAAATAGCAAGTTCATAAAAATAAAAGCATAAAAACTTTATCTTAAACTTTTGTGTATGTGAATGGCTTATCACTTAGTGAAAGCCCTTGCTTAGCTGTGCCCCTTCCCCCATACCTTCTCTTTATTGGAGTCAAACTACAAGGTAATATATTCTGAACATAGATTATACATACATTAAATGGAAACTGTAATGGGAAACAGTATACCTGTCTGTAATAGTAGCTTTCCTTCCCTAAATGTTCAGAAAGTAACATATGTTTCAGCTTAAGGTTCATTTCCTCCAGGTTTTCCAACAGTATTTGTGCAGTCTCTCAGCAGTTGGAGTATTATGTTGGTTTAGTGGTAACTATTCTTGTGCATAGTTAAGCCAGAATTACATAGAGAATGAATTCACCTATAGGAATTTTAATGTAACCAGTGCTTACACATAATAACATCTAGAGTTTGCCCTTAATCTTTCTTACCAAAGAAAATTAGAAGCCAGGAGTAGGTAAGTGCCAGCACTTGGGAAGTTGAAGCAGAAGAATCAGGAATTCAAGGACACCCTGAGTTACACGAGACCCTGTCTCAGACAGACAGAAGAGATGATTTAGTGACATATCTCTGTACTGCAATCCCAGTTACTCAGAAACAGGAGAATCCTTTGATTGCAGGAGTTTAAGACCAGCCTTAGCCAAATTAATAGGACCCAGCTTTAATTAATGAAAGAACTACAAACATTATTCTGTCTGCTCCCGCAGCCCAAAGGACTTCCTGAACATATTATCTGTTCTTTTACTTATTTATACTTTTTTTTAAAATGTTGATTATCAGGGCTGGAGAGATGGCTCAGCGGTTAAGAGCATTGCTTGCTCTTCCAAAGGTCCTGAGTTCCATTCCCAGCAACCACATGGTTGCTCACAACCATCTGTAATGAGGTCTGGTGCCCTCTTCTGACCTGCAGGCATACACACATACAGAACATTGTATACATAATAAATAAACAAACAAATAAATAAATAAATAAAATGTTGAATATCAAAGCCAGTGCCTCACACATATTAGTAGTCAATCACTCTGCCACTAAACTATACCCTTAGAAATATTTTCTACAGAGGCCAGAGGTCCTTGAGTTCTCTCAGGTTGTTTGTTTTTTTGATCTTTAGAGGTTGTTATGTTTTGTTGATGATACTGAGAATTGAACCCTGGCGATCTCAGGGGAGTACTGTCAAGAGTAATAAATAGAACAGGACATTGTCCTAGGCTTTGTGAGCCCAAGGATGAGTGTATGAACCTCCTATGCTGGGGGTTGAACCCAGTCTACAGAATTAATGCTCAACTTTTGGAGTTTTCGTTTGTTTTTTTTAAGGGGAGAACAAGTAATATTTTGAATAGACAATGACTTTGAATGCCATAGGTCATACTCCTGAACAGTCCAACTAGTTACTCTTCTAGGGCTACTCCTTAGTAAATTCATTCATTTCTGACACAGAGCTTTTGTCTCTGCTCTGTAGAAAGCACTGCTACAGTAATGTTGGACAAGTTCTTTCCTTTTTTTAACTATGAATCTTCCTCTTTCTTTTTAAGATATCAAGGCAACAGGGTAAAATTTCCTGTTATAAAACCAGCTATATAACCTCATTGTATCTACATTTACCTTAACCTTTCCTATCTACCTTAGGAGTTGGTGTCACTCTGTCGTGCCTTGTCCCTTCACCCTCAACCCCACTTTCCTGTTTACTTAAGTATTTTCATTATTATTATGTTCACCTTCACACTCATATCCTTGATTTTTCTTTTCAACTTGGTGTACTGATTTCTCTCTATCCTCAAAAAAATTATTTTGAACAAGACCTGATGGTAGAGATCAGAGATCTTAGTTGCTCAAGAAACTGAGACAAGAGGATAACAATTTCAAGGCCTACTTGGGCTTCCGTGAGTTCAAGGCCACTGTGGGCAATGTAGTGAGACCCTGTCTCAAATTTAAAAAAGAAAGAAAGAAAGAAAACTAGTGATAAAACTCAGTGGTACAGTGTTTACTTGGCATGAGTGCCCTAATTTAGTCTTCAGTACCACAAAAACATTTTAAAAGTAAAAAGTGAATTTTTCTATGCACACACACTCAAAGACTCACACGCTCCCACCTCTCACCCTACCCCTTATAGCTAAACTGTTTTCACTAATTATCCTAACCCTGGGTTTAACTCATTTCCCCCTGACCAGCTCTGATGAAGTTATGTCCCTCCTAGCTTTTCCTGGCCCGTCTTTAGTATACCTCATGTACGTTCTCTACTTTCACCCCAGGAAAGTGGCTTGCTATGGCCACTTTCAGTGGCCCTCATGTAGGGCGTAGTAAACCTTCTGCTCCTCGTTTCAGGTGCTTCCCAAGCAGTACCCCGACAAACAAGTAGTGTGCTGCACTCTCTTCCCTGGGCCTCCATGACTGAAGGCCTATTGGATTTCTCTCTTTGGTAGTTCCTGCCCCGTTTTTTAAATTGTCTCTCCCTCCCTCCCCCATGACCTTAACTCTTAGATTTAAAGCTGGACATGGTGGTGAAAGCCTCTAATCCCAACACTCAGGAGGTGGGTAGACTGCAATCTATGATATCTCTGTCAGTTCCAGGCCAGCCTGGCCTACTACACAGCAAGCTTCCAGGCCAGCTAGAAGTCATAGAGACCCTGTCTCAAAAAAACAAAAACCAAGCATGAGCATACTTGTTCTTACTCCTACTCTTTGAATGTGACCTTATCAGTTCCCTTGGTTCCACTCAAGTTCTCGTACCAGTTCATCCTTTCCTGTCCCCATCCCCATTTCGACGTCATTGTTTCAAATTCCCTGCCAGAACAGAGTTTGGTTTTAACCCCTTTCCAGCATTTCTTATAAGTGGCCGTGCCATTGAGTGCCATATCCAACATTACTTTTCTCTTCTTCAGTTCACCTCACATTGAGTCAGTTACTCCTATTGCTCTCACTTTCTGACTTCCGTGCCCAGTGCAGTCCTCTCTGTTCAGGTTCCTGTCTTCTGCCTACTGATCTCTCTACCTGCTGTTCCTGGTGGATTGGAGTGAGGGTGACATGACAATAGGGACCGAACCCAGGGTCTCACACCCTCTAGACAAGCGTTTTAGTTATGATCTCATATTCTTAGGCGTGGAGTAACTTTTTCTTAAGTAAATAATGTATTAACTCGTTGAAATATTTAATTTATGATTTTACAAGTTCAACTTTATATTTTGTTTGCAGGTGTCCACTTGCGAAAGCAGCATTCCTATATTGAGCAGGGCAAAAAATGTCGCTACTGTGATGCTGTGTTTCATGAGCGCTATGCTCTCATCCAGCATCAAAAATCACACAAAAACGAGAAGCGCTTCAAATGTGACCAGTGTGATTATGCGTGTAGACAGGTAGGTGCTGTCTTAGTTAGAAAGCCACTGGTACTCTGTCCTTGTCAGGTATTATCAGAGGTAAGGTAGCTGTTGTCTATGTGTTTCTGTGTGTGTCTATGTGTTTTGTTTTTGTTTGTTGGGATTTTGTTTTTGTTTTGTTATGCTTTATATTTTAAGACAGAATTTCTCTGTGTCCTGGAACTTGCTTTGCAGACCAAGCTGTCCTCAAATTTACAGATGTCCATCTGCCTCTGCCTACCAAGTGCTGGGATTAAAGCCCTGCCTGGTAGCTGCTTCTAAGAAGAATATTTTCAGTATAAGGAATACTACCAAAAATCAAAGATGCTACTCTCTGAACCAGTTCGTTGAATCTGGGTTTCCATTTAAATGCACTTTTCCTCACAGTTGATATCTTAAGGCACACCATCAACTTCTTTCTTGAAGAGGGTTGTATGCGGCTCAGTTGCTAGTAATAGCCCCAATATTGTAAAAAGTTTAAAATTCCTATATAGGTACTTTTTGCCTGGTGTGGTAGCACGTGTCTGCAATCTCAGCGCTGGGGAGAGTCAGGAGACAAAGTCACTCTTGACTATATAGTGAATTTGAGTCTAGCCTGGACTACATGAGACCATCACTGGAAAAAAGCAAATCAAAAACCCCAGGGGCATTAAGGCTAAAACTTGAGAAGGAGAAGAAACGGAATGGTCCTGGAATGAGTCTTCAGAGAGAGCTAGGAAAGCAGACCAGCAGGGTGAGCAGGGTTTCGGGGAGCACTTTTGCCTCCCTGAGAGTATACTGTTACCATCCACTCCTTGAAGATGAAAGGCCTATGGTGTGCCTGCATAGCAGCAGGGGTAGCAGCCCTGTGATGCTCTGAGACCTTTCTGACAGGCAGTTGTGTTTTCAGGAGAGGCACATGATCATGCACAAGCGCACTCACACGGGGGAGAAGCCTTACGCCTGCAGTCACTGCGACAAGACCTTCCGCCAGAAGCAGCTCCTTGACATGCACTTCAAGCGCTATCACGACCCCAACTTTGTCCCTGCGGCCTTTGTCTGTTCCAAGTGTGGGAAAACATTCACACGCCGGGTAAGGATGTTTTCCCATTACAGTTCTTAATATCGCGTGCTTGATCTGCCATTGCAAAATGCAGTTTTTCCACTGGAGTGATAAGTGTAGGGATGCTTTGCTGTTTGGAAAGAGTCATTCATCACTATTCTAAGCTCTTCTGTCCATGGGGGAGCCTTTTGTTGATAGGGACTGCAGTATCTTGTAGACTGATGATTAAAAGGCATTTCCTTGGGTGGATTGAAACCTGCAATCCACTCTGTCCCTAGGTAGCCTGAGTCTCTCCTGTTCTCTGTGTTGTTTAGCCAAGTAATCACTGGCCAGCCACCCTGAAACTCCTCTAACCACAGGCACTGAGCTTTTCCCCTGGGAGCCCAACTTTATCTTCTGACAGGTGTTTCCTTTATTCCTTTCCTCCCCCATCTCTGACTGCTCCAGATGTTGTCCATCTCCCCTGAGTCGAGTGCAGTACAGTTCGCAGAACCCTGGGGTTTTATACATTCCTTAAAGTTTGTTTTTATTCGATTAAAATAAAATTTCTAGTCCGAACCTACCTCTTTTAGTAGTATGAAACAAGGTTTGTTCCTTTTGTCAGAATACAATGGCAAGACACGCTGATAATTGTGCTGGTCCAGATGGTGTAGAAGGGGAAAATGGAGGAGAGACAAAGAAGAGCAAACGGGGAAGAAAAAGAAAGATGCGTTCTAAAAAAGAAGACTCCTCTGATAGTGGTAAGTGAATAATTTTTTATTTCGTTAGAGGTGACACAGTTGGAGACCCAGTTTCCAGAGAATATGTGCCAGGATATATATAGAGGCCAGAAGATCACTCTTTTGTTGTGCTTGTAATCTTTCTAAAGCTGGGCATGGTGGTACATTTCCTCTGGAGGGAGAAGCAGGAAGATCAGAGCAGGGTTTCAGTGCCATCCTCACTACATAGCAAGTTCGAGGCTAGCCTTGGCATTAAGGAATATCAGCTGACTCCCAGAAGTTACAAGTGTTCACAGTGACCATGAGCCTAGATACTGGAATTACTCGTTCATTCTGGAACCATATAGGTAGTGTCTTTTTTTTTTGTCCCTGAATGTTGGAGTCGGTCTACTGCTAGCAAAGGCCATATAGTCTTATTTAACCCCTTAGTTCTGTTCATCAGCTATCTGCTGAGATTGACCAGCAAATTCTGTTACTTGGAAGGATTTTTCAGGCTGGAGAAACGATTCAAAAGTTAAGAGCACAGGTTGCTCTTCCAGAGGTCCTGAGTTCAATTCCCAGCAACCACATGGTGGCCCACACCATCTATAATGAGATCTGGCGCCCTCTTCTGGTCTGTAGTGATATATGCAGGCAGAACACTCTATACATAATAAATAAATCTTAAAAAATAATAATTTTCCAAAATTTCTCAAAGCCCCCAAAAAGCTTTTGTTTTGTTCTGTTCTGTCTTGGTGTTTTTTGAGGCAGAGTTTTTGTGTGTAGCTCTGGCTGTCATGGAACTCACTCTGTAGACCAGGGTAGTCTCGAACTTACAGAGATTTGCCTGCCTCTGCCTCCATAGTGCTGGGCTTAAATGTGTGGACCACCAACGCCCATCCTAAGACCTTTTCTTAGTAAAGGAAATGTAGAGCAGTGTTTTTAGGAAATTTGTTTGCTGTCTCTGTTTCACACCTCTGCTTGACCCACCACCTGTGCTTTGATTTCTTGAGAAGAAAATGCTGAGCCAGATCTGGATGACAATGAGGAGGAGGAGGAGCCTGCTGTAGAGATTGAACCTGAGCCAGAGCCTCAGCCTCAGCCTCAGCCTGTGGCCCCAGCCCCACCACCTGCCAAGAAGAGGAGAGGGCGACCTCCTGGAAGAACCAACCAGCCCAAACAGAACCAGCGTAAGTTGCCTGCCTTGTCTCAGTAGGCATCTTCTCCCTCGTTTGAGGAGGCCAGATGGGTCTGTTCTTGTAGAGATGGGCACTGATCCATGAAAAAAAGTTAAGGTCACATTGGCCAACAGTCTCAGGAAACTTGTTTTTGTTTGTTTTGTTTTGTTTTAAAGGAAGTTTTCTATAAAAGCTTGTTACATTCCAGGCAAAAACATCCAGAGTAGAAGGGTGCTGGTGTCCTAAAGGCAGTACATTGTTAACGTGGGAGAGTTTGTAAGGGTGCTGGTGTCCTAAAGGTAGTACATTGTTAACGTGGGAGAGTTTGTAAGGGTGCTGGTGCCCTAAAGGCAGTACATTGTTAACGTGGGAGAGTTTATAAAAGAACCAGTCCCCATCACCTACAGAGTTGATGTGGTTATGGATAGAATGAGGGATAAACTAAAGGAATGCACCGAGAGTGTCCCGTCTAGAGAGGTTCTAGCCCGTAAAGCTGAGTACTATTACCACCCACAGTTCCAACCCTTGGGGGAATAGGGCTGGCCTGGGCTACATGGGGAGGAAGGGAAAGGGAAGGGAAAGAGAAAAGAGGGCTGGCCCAGAAGTGTGTTCCCTTTCAGGTACACTGCACAGGTGGCAGCAGTCTCTAGATCTCCTCAGAACAGCCTTTTCCTCTTGAAATTCAAAGTTTAATCTGTTAGAACTCCCTGAACCCCATGTTCAGATGGCCATCACAGGAAAGAGTTAACTTTGGATCTACAACCAGGCCCTTCATTTCACCTACACAACACTCGATTGGAGCACTACAGAATCAGAACTGTCTGCTCCATCATACACTCTGACTGTTGTAGTCATGTGCTGTGTGGGGCCTCACATTACTGTAAATCCTAAATTCACAACATATGCGATTTGGAGGCCTACGAAGATGAATGTCCAGCATTTGGTATTGACAATTTCTAGCCTATTGAGCTTTTATGTATTACCACTTAATATTAGCAGGAGCTTGTCTTGCCTTTTTTTTTTTTTTTTCCCTTCATCGCTAAGGCTTTCTATGATGCTGCCATCCCACTCACTTGTCAGCTTATGAAAGAGTCCCTGTGCTCTCTGGGGGCTTTAATGTACCTTTTGTTTTCTTCCTGCTCTTTGCCAGCAACAGCCATCATTCAGGTTGAAGACCAGAATACAGGTGCAATTGAGAACATTATAGTTGAAGTCAAAAAAGAGCCAGATGCTGAGCCTGCGGAAGGTGAAGAGGAGGCTCAGGCAGCCACCACAGATGCCCCCAATGGAGACCTCACGCCTGAGATGATCCTCAGCATGATGGACCGGTGATGACAGGGCCTTGCCCGTCACCAGGACTATTGGGGCTGTGTTTAAACGGCCCGCATCTTAATTTTCTCTCTTTTTTCTTTCTTTTGGCTTTGGGAACGGCATAATTTTACACCATTTTACCAAACATATTGAGAACGAAAGCTTCAAGGATGATGTTAGAAAAATGTGATTTACTAGAACTTGTTGTTTGATGTTAGCAAATCATGGAATGTTCTAAGTCTCTGAGGGTTTACTGTGAAGTGCTGAGGACAGTGTTGATACCTAACTAGTTTTCTTAGATGGAAACAGACATTGAGCCCTCTCTCTTGATTTAGTAAACAACACCAAATGGCCACGGGTTTCCCAGAGTTCTATGGTCTTCCCAAGAGAGTTTTTAATTGTAAATGCAGACTTGGGAAAGACTTAGACTTTTAACCTGGTTTTTGCTTTTGCTTTTCCCTGACTCCCTTTGCTCGGAGTCAGCTGCACACCAATAGGATGGCATGCTACGATCAGTTTCTGTCCTGAGTACTTTGCCGCTTTCTTGGCAAAGTTTCTGGTATGGTCAAGCTTGTAAATAACCTTTTTTACATTTTAATCTTTTCCATTAATTAAGAGGTTGAGAAGAAGTGCAGTGTAAGAAAACCCAGCATTTTAATTACTTGCAAATTAAGGTACCACGGACTCAGTGGTGTGTAAATGTTGAATCGGATCCCAATCATGAAGCAGAAGGGCTCTGGACCTGCTGCCTGCGAGTGGTGACACCATGTGGAAAGTTAGTTTCCAGCTCATGGAGCCAGCATTCGAACCTTGAACAGATAACTCTCATTATGATTTCCCGTCAACATTTTCTTTGCTCTGTTTGTAGCTGAATGTTATATTTTTTAAATCTCTGTTAAAGCCAGAATAGTTGATTATGAATGGGCCACAGCAGCCTTGGCAAGCTGAGCCAGAAAATTTCACTTGGTCAGTAATTTAAACTTTGGATCTAAAAAAAAAATAATAATGTGAAGCAAACCAACTTCAAAAGTGATTCTTGCACATGAATTGTCACATGTTGACATGTGTTTTTTTAAAGAGCCTCAGTCTGACTGATTTCAAACCCTTTTTTCTTCTGTGTATTGCTTTAAGAGAGCCACCAGTTAGCTATCAGACTCTAGGTTGATGCATTTTTGTACTTAGCTGTACTGTGTGATATTTTTCATTATTTTAGGACGCCAACATGAGGACCTGTAATAAAATATGTAATGGGGTTGAAAGCTGGGGAGGAGGATCTACTGCTGTACAGCTAATAAATCATAACGGATTAACAGGCACCCACTCTGCAGACTCCTTGCATTATTCCTGTTTGCTGGGGTCCCTCAGGGGCCTGTGCACAGCTTTCTCTCTGCGACGGTCTGGAGGTAGATGGTCCTGACAAATGACAGCATGCAGAATGCAACCTGCTTCAAGCTGTAATGCCCTACAAGTGGGAGTAGAGAAGTTCATGGCTGCACAGCCTCCTGCTTCCATGATACACCTGAGAAATGCCTGTCCCTTGCACAGCTAGTGTTGGTGGGAGGCTGTGTCCTTGAGATCTGCTTCAGGAAGGTTTAGGGTCAGCTCTAGTTTCTAGCCAGACAAAGAGAGAAGCTGGGCTCAACCCGTGACAAAGAACACTAGCAAGGTAAGACAGTCCGAGGGCAGGCTCCAGCAGTCATTCTTACTTAGCTCCACAAGGGGATTCAGAGACCTACATTGTAGTGGAAACACACTTGAACTTCAGCCACCGTGGATGTGTGTGGGTGTGGTTTCACCAAAAATACTCCTTACTGAATTTCTCTGTGTTATTTCACCAAAAATCCAATACTGGTTTTTAGATGTTTTTCAGTGAGAAAAAAGGCAAAGGGCTTTTCATGCAGCTTGTACCTCGCCTCGTGTTGCCTTACTGAGGAAAACATAATGAGTTTTTTTTGAGTCTGGAAAATTCCAGACTAGGCAGGCATCTCACCCAAATGAATATTAGTGTCCACGGACTGTCAGAATTATTTGTAATAGAAGTCCCTTTTACATAACAGCCTGTTCTGATGACCTACATCATCAGTAACAACCCCCCCCCCCATTTATGTATACTCAAATTACCTGAAAATTTCAGAGTAAATCAGTCTTGACTGACTCAATGGGAAGGGTCAGACAGGAAGAGAGGTTCTGATGGTGCTAAAGACAACGGTTTTGCAAAGCTCATGCTACATCTGACATGGAGTCCACTAAACTCCACAACATCAGAAGCTGGTCATCACTCCTATTCTCTGAGAAAACTTAGGCAAATCCCTGAACCTACAGTAATCTATAGTCCGTAATCTATTCTTTGCATCCCTGACCTGGCTTTAGCCCTTTCCACAGCTGTCCTATTCAGTGTGCATCTGTGTGAACCCGCATTGGTTTAGTCAGATTCTCTTCTGGTTAAACTACCTGTGGTAGGGGCTGGAGAGACGGCTCAGCAGTTAAGAGCACTTGCAGGGGTCCTGAGTTAGTTCCCAGCAACCACATAGTGACTCACAACCATTGATAATGACATGATCTTGTGCCCTGTTTTGGCCTGCAGGCAAACATGCAGACAGAGCACTGTACTCACATTTTTAAAAAAAATGCCTGTTGTGAGTGAGCCAAATGCACTACTGCCCTCACCCAGTATTCCTCAGCAGACGGTCTATTTGTTCCTGTTGAGCTTCGGCAACACCTGTAGAATCTGCCCGAGTGTTCTTGGTCTCAAGTTTGTTTTGCTAATATTGTACTGACCACTAACAGCTGTGTAGCTAGACCGACTCAGTTGCCTCTGCAGATCCTGTTTTCCCAGTACTAACCCTGTAAGTGTTGTGTCTGGCCTTGGCCCTGCGGGTGCTTCTGCCTGGGCACTACTGTAGCTCTTTGACAGCCACTGGGAAAGATCCCAGTGGGACTAGGTTTTCTGTTTTCGAAGCCCCAGAGTTGCCATGGTAGATTTGGCAAGTGGAAGTGTTCACTGAATGCACATCTGGAATACACACTGAAGCCAGGTTGTGCTGACACCCCAGTGAAATACCAGCTCTTGGGAGGAGGAGGCAGGAGTTCAAAGCTGACTCACTGGCCCACACATGTAATTCTAGCACTCAGGAAGTGAAGCGGGATTGCCACAAATTTAAGGCCAACATAGACTACATAGTATCTGGCAGCCAGGGATAACAAGACCCTGTGCCAACAGAAAGGGAGCTGGAGAAACAGTTCAGTGCCTTCATGCTTCCTGCTCCTGTAGAGGACCAGAATTTGGCTCCAGCACCCACTGCAGGCAGGGCACAACTACCTATCATTCTAGGTCATCTGATGCCCTCTGACCTCTGTGCAGACAAGCAAATTCAAAAATCAAGTAAGAATATCTTAGGTGTCGGTAGCTTCCGAAAAACTAGTGAGGCTAAGTGTCAAAATCCATTCACTTTGCCTTTCAAGTAAATGCCTTTCTTGGCCATAATGTGCATGAGACTAGATTTTTGTCACCCTAAAAGCCATTTGTGAATTCCAGATGGCCTTACAAGCCTTAGGCTGAGAGGTATCAGAACGTCTTGGTTCTGTCTGCATCTGCTCCAGCCAAGCCCTCCGTCTGCCTTGAGCAGTCATACCATGTACCTCCACCTTAAATGACAGTGTCGTCCCCCAAGTTCCTCCATCTCTACTTCCCATCTTGTCCTGTGTTTTTGTGGAAATCGACAAACGTGTGAAGAGGCTTTTTCTCATCAAAGTGCAAGGAATTGAACTCGGGTTTCACAGGCAAAGCAAATGCTCCTGGCACTTAGCCATTTTGTTTTGAAGAGACAGGGTCTCTGTTGCCCAGAAAGTCCTGATGATTTAGAATGGCTGGTACTAGGTCAAGAAGATCTTGTCTAGAAAATGTGCCCAATCTCACCCCCAAGTCTGGGAAAGAAGCTGAGAGCTACCCAACACAGTCAGTCTCCTACTTTCTAGGACATTCCATTTCTCTCTGGCTGACCCATGGAGAGGGCAGTTAGAAGTGGGATTTAATGGAAGTGTCTGGACATGGTTTTAAATCTGTGAACCCTGGAATCTAGGCCCTTGGCTTTGGTAAGACAGTATGCTTTTGGCTAGCATACTCATGACTGTGTCTACCTTCCTTTTCACGTGAATTCTCCCTAAATCTAAAGGCAGGCATGAAGACATACAGGTACCTGGTATTTGCTCATACATCACTCCAGCATTCCCTGAAGTTCAGGCCATAATTAACTAGAGCTGTCTGTCCCCTAAGAGCCCTAGGTTGCCAGGGAATGGAGGCGCAAGTCTTTAATCCCACTCTGGAAAAAAAAAACAAACTTGCTTTGGAAAAAAAAAAGTAACAAATAATAAGCACAAATCTTTAAAGAACAGAGACTGCTACAAAAAGATATGGCTTTTGTTTGTTGTTTTGGCTTTTTTGTTTGTTTTGTTCTAGACAGTTTCACTGTGTAGACCTAGCTGGCCTCGACTCAGAGATCCACCTGGCCCCCACCACCTGTGCTGTAATTAAAAGCGTGCGTGACCATTGCCCGACTTTTGTGGGGTTTTTTGTTTTTGTTTTGAGACAAGGGTCTGTATACAGGTGTGGTTGTAGATAAGGCTCTGACCAAACTCAAGAGTGTGCTACGATTAAAAGCAGGCACCAAACCGGGTGGTGGTGGTGGTGGCTCACACCTTTAATCCCAGCACTCAGGAGGCAGAGGCAGGCCAATCTCCACTTCCCGCCTCCCAGCTTCTGGCCACCGGCTAGCTTAACCCAAAATAATTACACGGAAACTGTATTCTTTTAAACACTGCTTGGCCCATTAGCTCTAGCCTCTTACTGGCTAATTCTCACATCTTGATTAACCCATTTCTAATAATCTGTGTAGCACCACGAGGTGCTGGCTTACCAGGAAGGATCTTCACCTGCGTCCATCTTGGAGAGGAGAGCTATAGCGTCTGCCCCACTTCCCTTCTTCCCAGCATTCTGTTCGGTCTACTCCGCCTATCTAAATTCTGCCCTATCAGGCCAAGCAGTTTTCTTTGTTAATTAACCAATGAAAGCAACAGATAGACAAATGACCCTCCTCCATCAGATCTCTGTGAGTTCGAGGCCAGCCTGGTCTACAGAGCAAGTGCCAGGACAGGCTCCAAAGCTACAGAGAAACACAAAGGCGTCTGGCGTTTTTGTCTTTATAAAGCCCAGGCATCCTGAAATGCAGCCCAGGCTGTTTTCCTCCTGCTTGAGTTTTCACAGTGCTAGGATTACAAATAGGTGCCAGGTTTTTGAATTTGTGTCTAAGCAGGGCAGAACTTTGGGGGTTGGGTAATTGGTTGCATCTTGCTGAAGAGACAGCCTTTTTCTGGCTTGTTTTGAGTGCCCACTGCTTCTACCCAACCTCTGCCTTGGGACAGACCAAGTTGGGCCTATGGAATCCCTTGGAGGGTGGTGCCCCCTGGTGTTCGGATCAAGGACTACGGGGCGGGGTGAAAGTAGGGCACAGGGGTCGCAAGAAACAGGCAAGACCTTCACCATTCACCACACCCACGAGTACCCGAACGGAAAAGTGCCTGAGCGACAGCAGCAGCCAGGATTCGACCTCCCTCCTATAACCTCCAACCGAGGCGAGCCCAGCCAGCGAAGCCCGGGCTGGGAGGGGCCGGGTCGGGGGCGGCTTGGCAGGAAGCGGCGCGTACCTTCCGCTGCAGGAGGAGCAGGTGGCTGCTGTGCTGCCCGGGGCCCCAGGCTTCCTGTGTACGCTCCCGCTGGTTGCTTTTTCCCGCCAGAGCTCATTGGGCCGCCCCGGCCCTATGGCTCAGACCCCAGACGACATATCCTGTGAACTGCGAGGTAAGCCCTGCCTGCCCCTTCCTGGGAGCCCACCTGGCGGCGAACAGGTGGCCTGACCCCAAACCAGACCTCCGCTCAGCGCCTCAGGGAACTTGACCAGAGGTTCTGTTCTGGTGGGCCAGCGTCTAAAGATCCACTCCACTGCCTCCTTGCTGATCCATAGATGAATAGCCGGGCACCCAGCCTAGCACAGCCCTTGGGCACAGAGTGGCCCTGATAGGAGAACAAAGTCATCCAGTAGATTGTCTTTCCACAGGTGAGATCACCAGGTTCCTGTGGCCCAAGGAGGTGGAGCTGCTGTTGAAAACCTGGCTTCCCCAGGAGGGGGCTGAGCAGAGTCATATCCTGGTATGGTGGCCAGGTTTGGAGTTCAGAACGGTGGCCAGGCCCGGCCCAAAGAAACTTGATTTCCCTAGAATATCAGTATTTTGTCTCCCCCCAGGCACTGCTTCGATGGAGGGCTTATCTGCTGCATAGCTGCCTCCCACTGAGGGTGAGTCCCAGGCCTGGCCACCACTCCTATCCCCGGCAGCGAGGAACTGCTTTGCAGAGTTGCCCTGTTTGCCTGTGCTGGCTTTTGCTTTCCAACAGCACTGGGCTGATAGGAGGGGAGTCTGGGCAGGTCTAGGTCTGGACTAGACTCCACAAAACCGTGGACCGGAGAAAGAAGACGTGGATTCAAATCCCGGCACCACAAGGTGTCTCACAGCTAGCTGGGACTCTAGTCGGAGGGCCCACTGCACTCTTCTAGAGTCTTCAGGCACTGGGCACACAAGCGGCGCACAAAACAAAACCTAGGGTCCAGAGATTGACCTCAGTTAGCTGCAGATAATGCATGTGCTTTCCAGGTGGATTGCACATTCAGCTACCTGGAGGTCCAGGCCATGACGCTGCAGGAAACGCCCCCTCAGGTGAGAGAGCTACACCTACTCCATCGTTTACCCAAACACATGGATCCAGAAAGCCCAACAGTCTCACCTCCCCCAGGTCACCTTTGAGCTGGAGTCCCTGCCTAAACTGGTCCTGGAGTTTCCTGGTGTGGCTGCCCTAGAACAGCTGGCCCAGCACGTGGTTGCCGCCATTAAAAAGGTCTTCCCTCGCTCAACCCTTGGGTGAGGCCTGGAAAATCCAAGGGGCTGGAGGGCCTTAGTGAACTGCCTTCCAACCTCAAAGGCTAGAAAGATGCCCCTTGCTCTTCTTTTATCCCCTCCCTAGGAAGCTATTCCGGAAGCCCACACCCTCATCCCTGCTGGCTCGGTTGGAGAGAAGCCGGCCCTTAGAGTCCACAGCACCCAGCAGCCCGTGTGGTGAGGACCAAATGAGAGCCCCATAAAACCTTCCAGTTTGCCTCCGTGCAACCCTAGACCCTTGGTATTGGAGGCTCCCTGAAGAGAATAGGGCCACCTTTGTCACTGCCCCCATCAAGTCTGGGGCTGATCTTCCCCTGTCTCTGACTCGTTGTCTCTCTTTCCCTCCAATGTACCCCTCACACCTCCTTAGGTGGCTTCTTGGAGACGTATGAAGCCCTGTGTGACTACAATGGCTTCCCTTTCCGAGAGGAGATTCAGTGGGTGAGAGCCGGGCCCTTTCTGGGAGCTCCGGAGAGGTCTCCCATGTGTGGTGAACCCCTCCACCCTTTTTGGTCCCAAGCCAGCTGTGGGTACTTTTCCTCACATTCAGGATGTGGACACTATCTACCATCGTCAAGGCTGCCGCCATTTCTGCCTTGGAGACTTTGCTCATCTTGGCAGCAGGTATGAGGCCTGCCAGGATTGGGAGGAAAGGACTCCAGGACCCATATTCCTAGACTTCAGCCTCTGGAGGGAAGAGGGGGATGCTAGCTGAGCCTAGTATCTCGAAGGCCCTGAACTCCGCACCTCCTCTTCCTCACACCAGAGACCTGGCCTTGAGTGTAGCAGCCTTATCTTACAACCTGTGGTTCCGGCGCCTCTCCTGCGTGGACATGAAGCTGGTGAGGGTACATGACAGGGGAAGCCAAGGGTGGAAGGGTCAAAGTTCAGTCCTAATGAGCTATGACCCTCTGGTCTCAGAGCCTGGAGGTCTCAGAACAGATTCTACACATGATGAGCCAGTCTTGGCATTTGGAGGAGCTGGTTCTGGAGACCTGTGGCCTAAGAGGGTGAGAGACCTGGGCGGGGCTTGGGGTCGGGAACCAGAGGTCTGTGGCATGATCCACAGTCAGTCTTACACCAGGGTCTCCATCCCCAGAGACTTTGTTCGGCGACTGGCCCAGGCTCTGGCAGGCCATTCGAATTCTGGACTTCGGGAGCTCAGCCTGTCTGGGAACTTGCTGGATGACAGAGGTATGGCAGAACCGGGGAGAGCCAAGGCACACAGCTGGGAGAGGAGGGGCTTACATAGCTGCACTCTGCACAGGTATGGCTGCACTCGGCAGACACCTAGAGCACTGTCCAGGAGCCCTGAGGAGACTCAGCCTAGCCCAGACAGGGCTGACACCTCGAGGTGGGTGGGACTGATGAGGGTTGGGAGGGGGTCAGATGAGCCGCGTTTGTCTGATTCTGAGCCGCTCCTTCCTCCCTCGCCAGGAATGAGGGCTCTAGGCAGGGCACTAGCAGCCAATGCCGCATTTGACTCTACCCTGACCCACCTGGATCTTTCTGGGAACCCTGGGGCACTGGGAGCCTCCCAGGACAGTGGGGTGAGTGGCAGTTTTTAAAGTCAGAAATTGGGATACTGGGAATCCTTAGGCGATCCCTGACTCCCTCTTTCACGTCCTCCACAGGGCCTGTACACTTTCCTGAGCCGTCCTAACGTTCTAGTGTTTCTGAATCTGGCAGGCACTGACACCGCTCTAGGGACGGTGAGAGTGTGGTCATGGGGGTATTTGGTGGGGCTCGGGAGCGGGAGAGCAGGGCATGGTAGAGAAGACCAGGTCTAATGGAAGATTATCACCTACCCTGTCTTCCCTCCTAGCTCTTTGCCGCCTTATCCGGTGGTTGCTGCTCCAGTCTCACCCACCTTGAAGCATCTAGGAATATCTTCTCGCGCGCGTAAGGGGCACCACGCAGACCCGGGAGGCAGAGGGTTCGGGAAATCAGCTCCAGGGGCCTGAATCCCATTTTTCCTTCCCCCCGACCCCCAACGCAGGAAGTCCCGAGCAGCGCCCGCCGCGCTGGAGCGCTTCCTCAGCTGTGCCAGGACGCTGCAGCACCTGGGCCTGGCCGGCTGCAAGCTGCCGCCTGAAGCGCTGAGGTCTGTGCGTGCCACCTGTGGCCACGCCCCCATGCCTTCACTCACGACCTTAAGCAGATCTTCGCTATCCCCTTTCCCACCCACAATCTTCCGTAACCGCAACCTGTCTGGCTCAGGCTTTTCGTCTGCACCCTGAGCCCCACTTTCCCAGATCTTGTCACCTGTGCGACATTGACATCTTCTCCCACAGGGCCCTTCTAGATGGTCTTGCGCTCAATACGCAGATCCATGACCTGCACCTGGACCTCAGCGCTTGTGAGGTAGGCACCTGGTCCAAGTTGTGAGCCAGGAGCAGGACCACACATTGGGAGCGGGAGCTTCCCCACTCAGGCATAAATATCCTGAGTGTGGCCTATCTCCGCCTCCAGCTGCGCTCTGCGGGTGCCCAGGTGATACAAGACTTAGTCTGTGACGCAGGTGCCTTGAGCTCCCTGGATCTGTCAGACAATGGTGAGGCCACCAGGGAACCCATCCACACTCCCGTTATTCACCCCATTCCCAGGGTGGGGACCCTGCCCTGGCGGCATCGACTTGTGCCTCACCCTACTTACTCCCAGGCTTTGGCTCCGACATGGTGACGCTGGTACTTGCCATCGGGAGGAGCCGGTCTCTGAAACACGTGGCTCTCGGAAGAAACTTCAACGTTCGGTGCAAGTGAGCCCCAAGCCCATGCCTATGCCTCTCAGATAGGACTCCACCACTCAGGCAGTCCTCTAACCTGACAGTGTCTGGCTACAGGGATACCCTGGATGATGTTCTGCACCGGCTTGTCCAGCTCATGCAGGACGACGACTGTGTGAGTGCACAGATCCCCAGAGGCTCCTCAAGCAATTAGCCTCTTGTAAAGCTTCTCCCTTTTGCTTCTTTCTTCAAAGCCTCTTTGCTGAATCTGATTCTAACCATCCATGAATGCTTTTCTTCTAACCCCAGCCTTTGCAGTCTCTGTCAGTGGCTGAGTCCCGGCTGAAGCAGGGTGCCAGCGTCCTGCTTCGGGCCTTGAGCACCAATCCGAAACTGACAGCACTGGATATTAGTGGCAATGCCGTTGGGGATGCTGGCGCCAAGATGCTAGCCAAGGCGCTACGAGTCAACACCAGGCTACGGTAGGCATGGTCATTATGAGGGCTGGAACCAACAAGAGAAGAAAGGGGGATATATTAAAGGGGTGTGGGGGGCTAAGGGGTACAGGCTGATGAGGTAGATGAATGGATAAGGGCAAGGGGTTGGGTGGGACCCTGACCCAGCTGAAGCATGGTGGGGCCCAGGTCTGTGATCTGGGACCGAAACAACACATCTGCTCTGGGCCTGCTGGATGTGGCCCAAGCCCTGGAGGAGAACCACAGCCTGAAGTCCATGCCTCTGCCACTGAATGACATAGCGCAGGCCCAGCGCAGCCGCCCAGAACTAACAGCTCGAGCAGTCCATCAGGTGGGGGTCCCCTCCAGTTCTTCTCCCGGTTACTCGTTACTCCCCGTTACTCCACCCCCTGACTCTTCTCGCTCTCCCTTGACTGCAGATCCAAGCCTGTCTCTTGAGGAACAGCCGGGCAGACCCTGTTTCTGATCTCAAGCCCTGCCTTCAGCCTGTGGGTCTGATTTCGGACCACTCCGAGCAGGTCGGTTCCTTCCCCGAATCTCGAGTGCCTGGGCTCCTGAGTCTGAGAGTGTGACTTTCTCGGGTCAGCTGGCCTGAGCTCCATGGCCCCGACAATTTTCCCTCCTCAGTCGCCATTCCCGAAGTAACTCCCCGTGTGATGCTTGGCTGCCTTATTATTATTATTATTATTTTTTGGTTTTTCGAGACAGGGTTTCTCTATTGGCTGCCTTATTTTAAGCATGTAAATAAGCTCTCTCCCTTGTAGTCGTGTCTGACTTCCCATCCAAGGGCGGCTCTCCCCTCTCCGCTCATCTCTGTGTGGCTACCGCCAGCCATCCTATCTCTGGCATGAATTTCCCCCTAACCTGTCTTTCTGAGTTGTTCCTACTTCAGCATTCCCAAGCCACAATTCTCATCCAAGCTCTGAAGTGTGGTTACCTTGACCCAGACGCCCACTGGCTTTATACACTACATGCTGTCAAATGATTTTTTAAAAAATATTTTTATGGTTTATTTAACTTTTTATTTTATGTGCATTGGTGTGAAGGTGTCAGATCCCCTGCAACTGGATCTTCAGACAGTTGTGAGCTGCCATGTGGGTGCTGGGAATTGAACCCAGGTCCTCTGGAAGAGCAGTCAGAGCTCTTAACCACTGAGCCATCTCTCTAGCCCCACCTTTTTTAATTATTGCATTTATTTATTGATTGCATATTATTGTGTGTGTGCATGCATACACCCACATGCCCATGCTTGCAGGTACTTGTGGAAGTCAAAGGATAACAGGCAAGAACCAGTTCTCTCCTTCTGCAGCGTGGGTCCCAGGGATGGACTCATGCCATCAGGCTCAGTGGCAAGCACAGTTATTCCTGGGCCATCTCACAGGCGCTCAAATGGTCTTATTCTCACCCACGACCCCACTCTCTATCATAGGCTCCAGTTTCTTTGGTGTCTATATAACTAAATGTCCTTCTAAGGTCCCTCTTTTTTTTTTTTTTAATTTTTTGAGACAGGGTTTCTCTGAAGCTTTGGAACCTGTCCTGGAACTAGCTCTGTAGACCAGGCTGGCCTCGAATTCACAGAGATCTGCCTACCTCTGCCTCCCAAATGCTGGGATTAAAGGCGTGCGCCACCACCGCCCGGCTCAGATCAGCCATTTTTTGCTTCCTCAGTCTCTCTCTCTGTCTCTCTCTCTCTCTGTCTGTCTGTCTCTCTCTCTCTCTCTCACACACACACACACCCCTACCTATCCTTGATGAGAATAGTTGAGAAGATTTTTAAACAGTGACCAAAGCTTCTTTATTCTTGTTCTAGGCCTGTAGGAGGTTTGTGGTCCCTAAAACAACCGGAAGGGAAAGACCCTGCGAGCCTACCTTGAGCAGATAGGGTTTCCCAGGCACCTTGCTTCATAGTTTGTCTTCGGGGCTTCACCTGCCCTGTCAGAACCCAGGAAGGGAGGCAGACAAGATTGGGGAGACTCGTGAGAGACAAGGGAGGGACTAACCCATGATTTCCCTCAGGAAGTGAATGAACTCTGCCAGTCAGTGCAGGAGCACGTGGAGCTGCTGGGCTGTGGGGCTGGGCCCCAGGGTGAGGTTGCTGTGCACCAGGCTGAGGATGCCATCCAGAACGCCAACTTCTCTCTCAGTGTGAGCACGCCCTCCCCCACTGTGAGGACCTTTCTGCGCTTAACCGAGTGTCATCTTGGAACTCTTTGTGCCTTGGCCCTCAGATCCTTCCCATTCTGTATGAGGCTGGGAGTTCTCCAAATCATCACTGGCAGCTGCAGCAGAAGCTGGAGGGTCTCTTGGGTCAGGTGGGCGAGATCTGTCGCCAGGACATCCAGGTAAGGTGCCATTCCTGCCCTAGCCTCACCTCCTCTGCAGGCTTGACCCTCGGTTCATAGGCTTGTCTGTGCTATGCCCTCCGTCAGCAGTGATTTAAGCCAAGGGGCCTAGACTCTAGCCATATTGTTACCATCTTATAACCTTTGCCCAGGACTTCACTCAGACCACACTGGATACCACAAGGAGCCTTTGCCCACAGATACTGCAGAGACCTAGCTGGAAGGAACAGCTAGAGGGAGTTCTGGTGGTCTCCAGGAGCCTTCCAGAACTGCTTCCAGAACATCTGCTGCAAGATGCCTTTACTAGGCTGAGGTAAGCATGCTCTGGGATGGGCAAAGCTGGGCAGAGCTAGTACACTGATCCTCACCCTCTCCTGCCCTCAGGGACATGCGCCTGTCAATCACAGGGACCCTAGCAGAGAGCATTGTGGCTCAGGCTCTTGAAAGTCTTCATGCAGCCCGCGATCGACTGGTGAGGGGAAGCTTTGCCTGTATTTCACAGTAACCTGTTTAACCCTGACAGGGGGCCCTATAAGGACTTGTGGGGTCATAACTACTTTAGGGTTATCTTAGCCCTGCCTCTCCTTGGGTGGTTTGGTACTGCAGATGGAGAGTCTAGCTCAGCAGGTGCCAGCCACAGTGGACCCTACTGTCCCATCACTGGGTGGAGATGAACTCAACGCCCTTGAGCCTGAAGGACTGGAAGATCTTTTCTTTCCCATGGAGAAGGAAGAGGAGAAAGAGGTGAGTGTCTCAGGAATTCCATGCCTAGAACTCCAGATCTTTCCTTCTTGATTTGGGATGTGGAAGGTGAGTAGCAGTTTTGGGTGATGTCCCACTCCAACACTAGACTGAGGTTGTACCCATCCCACCAGGACAATGGTTCTTCATGGAAATGGCTTGAGCCCAGCTATTGTTTTCACCTGGTCCCCTCCCTTCATGGTAAGTCAGGCCCTGGAGAGAAGAGAGTTTACCCAAGTGGACTGAAGCTCTGTTAAATCTGGGCAGTTACTCACTTGTTCAGCCCTGCCCCAGGTTTACCTTAACCTCTCCCTGAGCCAGGCCAGAAAGTCAGTCAGCTCTTCTCAGAACCCTGTGAGACCTGAACGGAATAAGACTAGAATACCTTCTTCCCAGCCTCCCCTGCCCCTTTCCCTAACCCCAGGACGCGCATGCTTGGCGATAGCTCGGAGCCGTGCGCACTCGGGGCCGCGCTCAGCACCACGGACAGCGGCGACTGGGGGAGGGGCGGGCGGCGTAGCCGGGCCCCTCCCCGCGCCCTGGGCGGGTCCCCCGCCGCCCGCCCTAGCGCCTCCGCCACCTCCCCGGGTTCGACGCTCTGTGCTCTTCTGGTGCTTTCGCCTCAGGTGCTGCTGAGGAAGCAGAGTGGTACCCCGAGCTGGCAGCTCCGGGGGAAGATGCGGAGCCGCAGGCTGGGCCGTCCGCACGCGGCTCTCCAAGCCCCGCTGCCCCGGGGCCACCCGCCGGCCCGCTGCCTCGCATGGACCTGCCACCCGCCGGGCAACCCCTACGCCATCCGACCCGGGCCCGGCCGCGGCCACGTCGCCAGCACCACCACCGCCCGCCGCCGGGGGGCCCCCAGGTAAAGTGCTTCCCTTCCCCCCGCGCCCCGTTTAAGGGTCATGGGTGGTCCATTCGCTGCTCACTTGCTATAGAAGACAGGGAGATGGGTTGTGGAGGCCCAAGGCCACCCGATTGTGCCCTATCATCTCCCTGACCATCCTCAATCTCAGGCCGTGCCCATAACGGGGCACTGGTGTGCGGGTTTCCTGTGAGGAGTGCCTAGATGGTAGGCTCCCGCCTTGGAGTGGTCTGCTGCATGCGTGGACGTGTGAGAGCGGATGTCCGCCTTGCCCTCCCTATCCTGGGTTTACTGAAAAATACTGGGCAGCCGGGCCCGCGGGACACTCCTGCATCAGCTGTGCACCAGCGGGTGGATGTGTGTGTGTGGGCTGGGTACTGGCAGGGGCAGTGGGCACTGGCAGAAGGAGAGGAGGAGCCGGCCTGAGGCCCCCTGAGGGTCTGACGCAGCAGCGGCGCCACTGAGCCGGGATGTTAGGCCGAGTGGGGTGGGGTGGAGGGTTAGGGTACTGCGGGGGACTGTTAGGAGTAGAAAGGGTGGCATATTGGAATGTAGGTGTTTGCTTAATGAAAGCCAGGTGGTTCAGGTATAGCATCCTCTGTGTAACAAGAACGGGTGTGGACTGGGCGGGTGTACCGTGGCAGCAGGGAGGAAAGAACCCCAGCACGGTACAGACAGCACCCTAGCTTTGGGATATACTCGGGCCAGGTCACTGGGAAGAAGTGGGGGTGGGGAGAGAGCCAGTTCTCAGTCCTGAGTCCTAACCTCTCCGTGTCTCCCAGGTGTCCCCAGCCCTGCTTCACGAAGGGAACGGGCTCACTGCTCGCGTGGACGAGGGTGTGGAGGAATTCTTCTCCAAAAGGCTGATCCAGCAGGATCGCCTGTGAGTGAGGGTCAGTTGCTGGGGGCGGAAGAGGGTGGGACATCCTTGAGTTTCTTCACTCACTGATGGTTGTTCCTACAGCTGGGCCCCAGAGGAGGATCCAGCCACTGAGGGTGGTGCCACTCCTGTCCCCCGTACACTTCGAAAGAAGCTGGGTACCCTCTTTGCCTTTAAGAAACCTCGTTCAACAAGGGGTCCAAGATCTGATCTAGAGACCAGCCCTGGAGCAGCAGCTCGTGCCAGAAAAACCACACTTGGAGACCTGCTTCGACCACCAGTCCGCCCAGGCCGTGGTGAGGAGTCTGGAGGGGCGGAGGGGGGAACCAGCAGCCCTGATACCGCTCGCAGAACTCGGCCTCGGTACACGCGAGAAAGCAAGGCCTACTCTATGATACTGCTGCCCGCTGAGGAGGAGGAGGAAGCGACAGTGGGCGCCAGACCTGACAAGGTAAAGACTGAAGTCAGGAGCTGAGGGCTCTTCAGGAATAGAAAGCAGTGGACTCTCTCTCCACTTAGACATCTCTGTCCTCAGAGGCGTCCTCTGGAACGGGGAGAAACGGAACTGGCTCCGTCTTTTGAGCAGCGGGTGCAAGTGATGCTGCAGAGAATCGGTGTGAGCCGGGGCAGTGGGGGTGCCGAAAGCAAGAGGAAGCAAGTGAGTTGGGGTGTGTGTGAACTGAGGAGGTAGGTGGCGTGTGGCAATCTGTGGATGACATATGTGACCAAGGGAGAAAACACATGGCACAAATGTGACCCGATTGTCACTTTCTCTCCCCTAAAAATAGTCATTGATCCTTCTCGCTTCTGATCTGGCCCAGATATGTACTTCCTAGGGTGTAGAGAACTTTCTCTAAAGATTCTGAACAGAAATCTGACCTTGTTACCTATACTGGAAACCGTCCTCCAGGACCTCCTCTTTATCCAGATTACTAATCCTGTGGCATGATCTGTGGGACCCTGGAGCTGGCCATTGCGACCTCCCTGGGGCTCTCCTTTGGTTTACACCCTGGGTCTGGATGTGTACTCCGTTATTCAGGTTCTTTTTCTGCTGTTCCTGCAGTTCCTTGTGAGCCTTCCCTGCTCCTTTCATGGTCACCCTGATAATGTCATTCTAAACATAGTCTTGGTTATGAACCACACCCCTGTGTACCATCCACTTAACAGTTTTCTAGGAAAACACATATGCAATGAGACCTGGCCTGAATTCAGAGACATTAAAGTATGGGAAGAGTCAGAACTGAGAGGTCACATTATTTGCTGGGTGTAGTGGTAATCTCAGCATTCAGGAAGCTGGGGCAGGAAGACTCAAGGAAGACTAGCTTGAGCTATACAGTGAGACTACCTCAAAAACAACAAAACCAAAGAAATTACAGTATCTCCTTGTTATGACTAACGTGCATATTTTTGTGTGCCACCTTGTGTGCCTCCCAGACTGGAAGGTAAGGGACTAGGTTTGCCATGTTCTGGCCATCCAATGGTATGCATTCTATAGCTAGGTTTTAAGAATGTAAATGAACAGAGATAAGGCCAGAGTCAGGGCAACAAAGCCACTGATTTGTTTCCTACAGAGCAAAGATGGTGAGATCAAGAAGGCAGGCTCAGATGGTAAGTAGGGCCCTGGAACAAAGAAATATATTTAGGGGGAGGAGGGGGCCTGGGGGAGGGGACAGGCTGTTTTTCCTCCCTTCACATTAAGGTCTGGCACCTAAGCCTCTAGTCCTACCTTGCAGGTGACATTATGGACAGTTCCACAGAGACCCCTCCCATCTCGATCAAGTCCCGAACCCACTCTGTGTCGGCTGGTGAGTGAGGGCCACTTGTGTGTGTTGAGGGAGGCACAGGGCTGTGAGACAAGGGATCAGAACCATCTCCAGGACCAGGCTCAGGTGTTAGCTGACACTTGTTTCTTCACCCAGATCCCTCATGTAGACCTGGGCCAGGAGGCCAGGGCCCTGAGTATGCCACCTGGAAGACACTGGGGCAGCAGCTGAATGCGGAGCTCAGAGGCCGTGGCTGGGGCCAGCAGGATGGTCCAGGGCCTCCCTCCCCATGTCCCAGTCCAAGTCCCCGAAGAACCAGCCCCTCCCCAGACATCCTGAGTCTCCCTGAGGACCCCTGCTTGGGCCCTCGGAATGAAGGTAGGTGGGCGCCCCACTCCTAGACTGGGACTGGTGGAGTGTCTGCTGGGAACCTGACTCATCTGGGAACACTAAAAGTGGGAGGCCAGCACTGGGTGTGGGCAGCCTTCGGGATCATACCCTGATATCTTGGCCTCCTCTAGATGGCCAGCTGAGGCCGAGGCCTCTCTCAGCAGGGCGGCGAGCAGTGTCTGTGCATGAGGACCAGCTCCAGACCCCTGCGGGTGAGGGGGACACCTCTGTCTGTGCTTGAGTGCAGGAGATGGGGGAGGGTGGGCTCCTGGACTTCTGTCTTGGTTCTGGTCCTTGGACAGGACCACTGGTGCCGGGAGTGCTCGAGCAATAAGGAAGCCCAGAGGCTCAGCGCAGTCCAAGAGCACAAGCCCTTCCTACCTCCTGGACACTGGCCTCTGTGAGGGTGGGAGGACACTGGCTGGAGAATCTGTGGGAGCAGCTATGCATGTTTGTGAGTGCACTGAAGATGGAGAAGGTTGGGGACAGCCAATGAGTTTCTCTGTATCCTTTTTAGAACGGCCCCTTCGGCTGCAGCGCTCCCCTGTCCTCAAGCGCAGGCCAAAGCTCGAGACACCCCCATCCCCAAGCTTAGGTAAGAGTGGGCAAGAGCCATTGGGAAGATGGAATATTGTTTAACACAAACCTAAAACTCTCTATCTCCCCTCACAGGCTCTAGCCTCGGAACCAAGCCTCTTTCTCCATACCCAACAGAACCTTCCAGCCCTGAGCGGAGCCCTCCCTCCCCAGCCACAGACCAAAGAGGCGGCGGCCCCAATCCCTAATCCTGTCCTTTCCTGCCGCATGAAATTATTTTATTAAAAAACTTGAATGAAACAGGGTATGGAATACTGTTTGTCCATAGACCTGTGTGTACGCATCCTCTGCTGCGTCCAGGAGACTCCTCAAACCTGTGTTAACTCGGGCTCTGACTCCGACTCCATCACCAAGTTCAAGGCCCAAGCTACAAGCTGAGGAGGGAGTCTAGAAAGAAACAGTGGCCTTAGGTCAGGGTTATCTAAGACTGGTGACCAGCACAGTGGGGCAGCCCCAAGCACTCACCTGGCAGCCTGGACTTGCGCACTGAGGGAGGCAGAGGGGGTCTCATATTTATACTGAAAAGCAGAAGCATCAGGATGCCTCTTTGGGGGTTCCTGAAAGGGATGTAGACAGAGTCCAATAAGGACTCCTAGTGCAATCCCAGCCTACTTTTAGCCCTCTCCAGCTGCGGTGCTCACCCAGACAGAGCAGGGTTTGTGGGCTTCCTTCGCTCTGGTTCTTGGGAAAAGCTGCCGTTTCTTGCTAGGCCACTGGAGCTCCCTGATCACCGGGCTATGGGCCTGGGCTGGACTGGAGGCATGGTTAGGGGGCAAGAGACTGGGACTACAGGTCAGGAGTGGGGGGCTGGGTGTAGACCTGTGGGGTGTGGAACTGGGAGCCTGAGGTCTTAGAGAGGATGAGCTCCGGGCGGGTGGAGGCCCGGAGCTGTCGTCCTGCCCAGGGGCTGATGCAGCCGCAGCCGACAGAAGGCTAACGCTGGTACCACTTTCCTCCAGTGGCGTGTGCTTGAGCGAAGCAGGGGATGCTGGGGGAGGAGACTGAGTGTGAGCACAGATCTTTCCGCTGAGTACATTTCACAGCATCCTACACCATCCAGTGTCTGACTGACAGTACTGTGTGCTTATGGCCTGAACCTACGGAACTGGCTGAAGAAATAAGATGGGTCCCTGGAATTCTGGGGAGAATCATCAGTGCTGTGGTAGG
The DNA here is from genome assembly GCF_950005125.1 of Chionomys nivalis. NCBI lineage: Eukaryota > Metazoa > Chordata > Mammalia > Rodentia > Cricetidae > Chionomys > Chionomys nivalis. The sequence continues at coordinate 21,932,370 of NC_080106.1, forward strand.
CCCTAGGCTCCAAAGATGACCCCCCCACTTTGGCCTTCCCAGTTATCCTTACCCTGTGCCTTCTGACTTGAGCCAAGAGAACTCAGAATCTGCTCGTCCTTCTCAGAGATGTGCAGCAATGAGCTAGAGACGGTGAACACGGCTTCTTCCTGTGGTGAACCCTCAGTATGGTAGCTGTCTAACCCTCACCCCGAAACCTCCCAAGTAAAGCTCCACACTAACCGTGGGCTGGAAGCAGGCAGTCCAGCGGGTGAGGGGGGGGGCTGGGCAGGGGCCTACTAGCGTCAGGCAGCTCTCAGCAAGACGCACGAGTGCCCCCCGGTGATCCTGGTCTTCCTTCACCTCATCCAGAAGCTGAGACAAGGTTAGGCCTGGGGCCAGAGATTTGACCAAAGGGTTGGAGTTGAAACAAGAAGGATGGGTAAGGTATTACTTACTGAGGAGAACAAGATGGCAGCAGAAAGAGCTCTGCTTCTGGGGGAGAGGGAGGGTTACCGGGAAACCCTACCAGTACCTGCACTGGAAGACGCAGACTCTGAAAGGTGGTCCCTAGAGAGACAATGGGAACACTTCTCAGGAACAACCCTGATGCCAGTCTACCCGGCTCTGCCACCCTGGACCATACCACACCCAGCCTGGCAGCCCAATCCCAGACTCACTCAAGACATTCATTGAGCTTTCTCTGCACCTCCGAATCCTGGTTGCTGGGAGAAAGGAGGGTGGTAGGTAGTCAGCATGACTTACAGCCGAGTCTCTTCACCCAAAGACCTAGCCCAGGGAGAGTGAAGAGGCAGAGCGTGGAAACTTCATATACCGTTTTGTTTTGGGGGGAGGAATATGGGGAGACTTGGATTGAACCCCTCAGGTATGCTAAGCCTGTGCTCTACCACTGAGATACATGCCCTTCTCTTGGAGGGCTCACTTACCAACTAGTCACCTGTAGCCGGGGCTGCTCCGCGGGCAGCAGGTTAAAGCGGTCCACCTGGAGGTAGAACTCGGCAGGCTGGAGGAGTTGGGGTGTAGTGTCTCAGGAGATGTCACAAGAAGCCAGGCACGGTAACCAACCCGCCCAAGTGAGCATTACCACCCTCACCGTATGGTCTTGAGGAACCTCAATGCGGACTCCGCAGGCCAGCAACAGCAGGATCCGGCCCTCTATCCCACGGAATCCGAACTCCTTCTCCACCCTGCGACAAGCACAGCCCTCACTGCCCAGGCACCCAGGCACCAACCCCACACTCCTGGGATATGAGCTTCCCACCTCTCCAGCACCCGCCCGCCTCGGGTTCAACCTTGCACTCCCACCTTCCACAGACAAGTAGCACCTGTGTCTTACCACCCTGAGGTGTCGATGGCATTGCGCGTCACCAGGCATCGGACACTGTGGGTTCCGTCTGACACGAGCAACACGGCCCCGGAGTCAGGTGTGTCAGGGGCAGAAGATGGGCCCGGAGTCTCCGAGTCCTGGAGCACCTAAAACAGTAGTGGCTAGTGTCAACTCACTTCCTCACCCCCCACTCAGCTCTCTGGGATCTGAGTGGCCTGCTCACCTTGAGTAGCTGCCCGAATCGTGGACTTGATAGTGTTTCTGAGCCCAGGATCAGCTCTCGAATCCAGGGACGCAGGACCAGCCACTCCCAGCCGGACATTAGCCCGGCGGCACCCTAGAAAACCCCCGGGAGCAGTGGCTTCCCGCGAGCGCCGCTCAGGCTTCGGCGGGAGAGGAAGCACGTGACCGCTAGGCGGAGCTTGTTGGAGCCCCGCCCGTTCGCGCTCCTGCGCCTGCGCAAGTACTTCCTGGTCTGTAATGTCTTTGGCTGACTTGCCTGTGCCAGGCTGCTCTCTGCTTGTTTTTACCAAGGCAGCTCTCTGAGCCTATGGCCTGTTCCTCAGTACTACCTCGTACTGGAAAGGAAAGAGCAAGGGCTGGTCTGGAAAGAAGAGATCCAGGTTAGGGGTTGCAGCCGAGAATGGGGCTGAAGCCACTTCGGTGCTGTGTGACCCCAAGAGGTTTTCCCAAAATGTTGACTTAGTCTCCTCTGCAAAACGCGCGGTCCTGTAAGGCCTGTGGAAATGCCAGTACAAACAAGCTATTTCCCTCTTCTGCCCTCGGATTGGTCGAGTCCTCCTAGGGACGCTCGAACCACAGCGTAATGACGTAAGAGCAGAGGAAGCCCTCGCTACCTCCGTCTCCGTTTCCTAGGAAACAGACTCAGCGTTTCTCTGTGTCGCGGCTCCCTTGACGTCATGGTTCGGGTGGGAGGGCGGGGCGAGTGCTACCGCCAGGGGCGGGGCGGCGCGGGCCAGCGGGCCGGGCTGTGCACCTGCGCCTTGGCGGGCAGCCTTGGGGCACTGTCCCCGGCCCGCCTGGTCCCGCAATGGCCAGACCGCAGAGGACTCCGGCGCGCAGTCCTGATAGCATCGTGGAGGTGAAGAGCAAAGTAAGGGCTCCTCCGGCCTCGGCTCTGGCCACTGCGCTAGATGCTCCAATTCCCTTTCTCTCCCTTACTGGCTCCTTGGTCTCCATCACCTCTTTCTGTCCTCCATCCTCCGCGTCCTGTTCTGCTTTTCTGTCTGCCTCCCCTCATCGCATCTTTCTTCCCACTATGGATCTCCAGAGTCTCTCTGTGGCCTGGGTATGTAGGAAAGGACCTTGGACAGTGTCCCTCGTACTGGAACTGAGGTTTAAGCTTAAAGGCTGCAGCTGTTGCAGCAGCCCTTTCTCTCACTTGACAGCTTCAGACCTGTGGTGAGAAAGGGGCTTGGGCTCTGTCCTGACACTCCTCTCCCCTTCCCCTCCCGCCTCCAGTTTGACGCCGAGTTCCGACGTTTTGCACTGCCCCGCGCTTCCCTGAAAGGCTTCCAGGAGTTCTCACGCTTGCTGTGTGTGGTACACCAGATCTCTGGCTTGGATGTGCTGCTTGGCTACACCGATGCTCACGGCGACCTGCTGCCCCTCACCAACGATGACAGTTTGCACCGGGCCCTTGCCAGCGGGCCCCCGCCCCTGCGCCTATTGGTGCAGAAGCGGGGTGAGGATGGGGTACAGTGGGCAGTTTCCTCGGGGTAGGGTGACAGGGCAGGTCTACAAAGGTTAATCCATACCCAGGGTTCCCAGGCTTCACTTTCTGCAATCTCTGCCCTTGGTCTGACCTCCAAGTGGTAGGAAACAGTTGGCATTGTCTCTGTCAGGGGCCAAAATGGGAGAGCAGTCTCTAATCCCAGTCCCCCCTTCTCTTGCAGCAGAAGGCGACTCCAGTGGCCTGGCTTTTGCCTCCAACTCTTTGCAGAGGCGCAAGAAAGGGCTCCTGCTTCGACCAGCTGCACCTCTGCGTACCCGACCACCCTTGCTAATCAGCCTACCCCAGGATTTCCGCCAGGTGTCTTCAGTCATAGATGTGGACCTACTACCCGAGACCCATCGACGCGTGAGGCTCCACAAACACGGCTCAGACCGCCCCCTGGGCTTCTACATTCGAGATGGCATGAGTGTTCGTGTGGCTCCCCAGGGCCTGGAGCGGGTTCCAGGAATCTTCATCTCTCGCCTGGTACGTGGGGGCCTGGCTGAGAGTACAGGGCTGCTGGCAGTCAGTGATGAGATCCTCGAGGTCAATGGCATTGAGGTGGCTGGGAAGACCTTGGACCAAGTGACGGACATGATGGTTGCCAACAGCCATAACCTCATTGTCACTGTCAAGCCTGCCAACCAGCGTAATAATGTTGTACGAGGGGCATCTGGGCGTCTAACAGGGCCTTCCTCTGTAGGGCCTGGGCCTACTGACCCTGAGAGTGATGAGGACAACAGTGACCTGGTCATTGAGAATCGCCACCCTTCCTGTTCTAATGGGCTGTCTCAGGGGCCCCTGCGCTGGGACCTACAACCTGGCTGCCTACTTCCTGGTGCTGGCAGCTCTCTGCCCTCCTTGGATAGCCAAGAGCAAGCCAACTCTGACTGGGGGAACGGCATGCGAGGCAATGTTAGTGGATTCAGCCTTTGACAGGCAAAAAGACGCAGCCCTTGTCAGCTCAGGCTGCTGGAGCATGGCATGGACTTCCCAGCTGGGAGGGAAGATTAGCTTGCTCACAGAGCCCTCTCAGCCCAGGGAATATTAAAGGTTGTCTACAAATGCAGACATGGTCCTTCTGTGTCCCAGCCCAAACGCCTTCCCTGAGCCTGTAAGTCAGCCTTCTTCCCTGAACATGAGGCAGGAGGGATAAGGGCGCAGCAGAGACCTTCCTAGAACCATGCAGCAGGAGGCTCGCTGACATTGTTAAGAAAGATGCTATGGAAACAGCCGCTGTGTACAAAAGGTTTAATTTTGATACAGGAGTTGGAAGGCTGGGGGACTAGGAGGTGCTTTAGAGAAACTGCCCACCCCGGTGCTCCTGTCTTTGGAACTATGACATGGCTTGCCCTTCATAGTCATGGGTGACCCTCTGCATGGATCTTCCTGTCACTCTACCCACAGAGGTAGAGCTTAGCTATCCATCTTCACAAAGACTTTGGGTCGGGAAAAGATATTGATAGCCTCATCTATTTGCACCAGCTTCCGGTCCAGTTCGGCACGGTGGCCTTGGGCTCTCAGAGAGTCTGCCCCAGCAGGTAGCAGGACAAGCTCACGCAGCAGCTGGCTCTGGCCTACAGGGGGGCATGGGAACAGTGAGTGCTGGGTAGGCGTACACGGTGCCCCATGGGCTCCCTTTCAGCCACCCCTGCCCAAGTACTCACTCTGGAGCAGACTGTTCAGGGTCTCTAGTCGCTGGTTCTCAGGCATGAGTGTGTGGCCCGGGGGCACGGCAGGGTCTGGCTGGCTACGCTGACGAGCTTCTTCTTCCCTCCGCCACAGATCCCTGCGTTCCAACAGGCTGTGAATGCACAGCCCCCCAGGGTTGAGGACACCAAGGCAGACTGGCTCCCACCCCCCACAAAGGTCCCATACTTGTCGGCCCATGGAACCTACTAATGGGGCACATGGCCTTTCTGTGTGGCATTGTAGTGTTCCTGGGCTTGCCGCTGCTGCTCCAGAACCTGTGCCAGGACCTGCAGGGAGCGGGAATGGCGCCGCGGGGCTCTCTTGGCAGCTCGGGCGTTGTGACTAATGAAATCCACACCCTGGTCTGGCCCCTGCAGGGACATGGCAGGCATGGTGGGGATCCTGTGCACTCTTGTCGTACCTCTGTACCCCAGCCCCAGGACGGCTGGCTAAGAGCTTCTCTAGTCCACACAGATTGTCTCACCTTAGCTTTGGCACCTGGCAGGGCAGGCTGAGGACTGGAGACACGGGACGGTGGGAGCCCAGGTCCACAGCGGGAGTGTGCCCGAAGGAAGTGGGCAGGCTCTGTCACAGAGGCAGGGCCAGGCTCCTGGAGGGAATGACAGCAGAGGAATCAGGGAGGCTGCAGACAGGGTCCTAAGCCATAAACTATTCCCTGTTCTGTCCCTCCTTCAAGTTCCTGTCTATGCTCTTCCCGATGGGCCTCCTCCTTGAAGGAATACTTCTCAACATTTAAATACACTTTTCTCTTAAAGCTTTGAGAAAACAAACTACCCACTGCCCACATCCGTCTTCGTTTAGCTACCTTCCTTTTCTCCATTTATTTATTTATTTATTTATTTATTTATTTATTTATTTATGTTTTTCAGGACAGGGTTTCTGTGTAGCCCTGGCTGTCCTGGAACTCACTCTGTAGAGCAGGGTGTCTTTGAATTCATACAGATCTGCTTGTCTCTGCCTCCTGAGGGCTGGGATAAAAGGCATGTGTGCCTCCACCGCCCGGCTCCCTTACTCCTTACCCAAGCTTTCTGGCTCTAGCACCCCAAAGTTACTGAGGGTTGCCTACAAGCCCTAGAAACCAAGGATATGTCCTTCGAGACACTGACCTCAATTTAATTGTCAATAACACTCTGGTCTCACTGATGAGATTGAGAGCTATGTATCCATCTGCTTCCTGGACACAGTCCTACCCCCTGGCAGTCCCACAGATGCTTTAGCCTGAATACACTCTCATGTGACCTTGTCTTTTCTCTCAGTCCTGTCTCTTTCAGGGTCCCTGCATAGAGACATGGTAACTACCACCAAAACCTAAACGTAACCCTCTGCTCTTTCCTCAGAAATACATGTTTCAAGGAATGGTGGTACATGCCTTTAGTCCCAGGACTCAGTAGGATTGACAGTTTCAGGCCAGTCTAGGTTAAGGAGAGAATTCAAGGACAGCCTGAGGCTAAACAGCTAGCTTGGGTTTCAGAAAGAAATGAGCTGGAAGTGGTGGTCCAAACCTATTATCCCAACACCTAGGAGGCTAAGGCAGGAGGACTGTTAAAAGTTCAAGTCCATGCCTTTAATCCCAGCACTTGGGAGGCAGAGGTAGGCGGATCTCTGTGAGTTCGAGACCAGCCTGGTCTACAAGAGCTAGTTCCAGGACAGGCTCCAAAACCACAGAGAAACCCTGTCTCGAAAAACCAAAAAAAAAAAAAAGTTCAAGTCCAGCCTAGGCTACATAATGAGTTTGAGGCTAGACTGGGCTACATAGTGAGACCGTGTCTCAAAAGAAAGTAGTGGGGCGAGGTATCACATGGCAGCTCACAGCAGTCTGGAACTCCAGTTCCAGGAGACCTGATGCCTTCTTTTGGCCTCTATGATACATAGACTTGCAGGCAAAACACCCATACACATGTTTTTATTTGAAACAATTAATTAATTAAAAGAAAAAGAAAGTGGTGTGGTAGGAAACACCTTTAATTCCAGTACTTGGGAGGTGGAGAAAGGAGAGTCAGGAGTTCAAAGGTTAGCTTTCTACAGAATTTGAGGTCAGCCTGGGCTACATGAAACAGACAGGGGCAGAAAACTTGAGAATGAATTAGTATGAAGGCTGGGCTATAACTTAGTGAGAGCTACAGTGTATGCCTAGGGTGCATGAGTCCCTGGATTTGGTCTCCAACATCACAAATAAATGTTGACAAGCAGCTTAGGTAAATTCTTTCACATATGCGTCCAGCTGGCTTTCAGCCCTAACCTTCTATAAATACAGTGATACCCACTCTCCCCATTGCCCTGATCCCAGGACTTCTTTCTAACTGTGAGGTTTCATCTCTTTCCCTAGCCTAATTCTTACTTTCCCTGATGCCAATCAGCTCCCCAGAGAAGGTCCACTCCAGATGTCTTAGCCTTTATGATCCCCACCCCATACACACACTCTGTAAGTTAGATCAGGGTATAATTGTCTGTTGACGAAGACCGACAATATGGCTGGTTCCCAGGGACAGATACCTTCATCCTGGCCTTGACTCGAGACTCCACGTTGTCGTACTTGGGTGAGCGCCACAGTGCCTTCAGGGGCTTAGGCTGGCCCTGCTCTCGGCTGCGTTCTTGATCTTGGAAGCGCCTCTGAATCTCTCTGATCCGCCTCAGGTTTTCCTTCTCATGGTCTTTTGAATCCTTTCCTAGGGAAGAACTGTTGCTAGGGACAGCCCTACAAATGGCCATGCGACTCAGGGTGGAGCACATGGAGGCTCACGCCACACGCTTGGCAGGAATTTCTCCTGGACGATCTGGTGGAGAGATGCCTAGTATATGAGAGGCCCTGGATGGACCTTCTCTGAGGAGCTGACTGGCATCTCCAACATCACACACAGCACTACTGTCACCTTATTCTCTCCTTACCCAGTGTTCCTCCTGGTTATCCTCTACATTTTGATACTTAAGTTTACCACTAATCACCTTCCCTGTCTTATTTATTGCCTCCAACTGCGAGGCCCATACTTTTAAGTCTGTTTTCCTAACACCTTAGAAACAAGAAGTAGGCTACTTAAGTGATGTTCCATCAAGGTGTGAATGCTTGATGCTAGGGTTTCCTACCTAAGGACGAATTTTGATCCTGCCAGGAGGTAGTGCGTTTCAGCCTCCTTTTGTGCTAGGAAAACTAACACCCAGAAAAGTGCATAGTTACCTGGGCTCAAGGCAATTAAGGAGCATCCTATTTTAATCTCTGCTTTTGACCTCCCAATGCCCCATACCCCTTCTGGGAAGGACTTACTCTTAGGAGACACCCCTGAACCAAGGGAGATGCCTCCCAGTTGCAGCAGCACGTCCCCCACGCCTCGCTGACCACGCTCTAGGATCTCTCGGGCTCCAGGCCTGATGCGGGGGCCACGAGGAGGACAGGAGTCCAGGTCGCGACCTGAAGTCAGCAGATCCAGCTTCAGCGCGTTTCCTTCCAGGCGCCCTTGGGCTGAGAAGCAAGACGCGATGGAAAGCCGTGCTCAGTGACGGCGCGGTGTACTCGCCCGCCGCGGGACCCCGCAACTCACCCGAGGCCGGCCGCCTGTAGTAGTCCGGGCAGAGCGTAGGGTCTGGGGGAATGGGTCCAGAGATGCGGGACGGGCCCTCGCACATGATTCTACCGCAGCCCTGCAACCATGCACCGAAGCCTGCTGCGCCCAATCCCTGTCGGGTGCTTCCACCCTCAACCCGAGCCCTGCAACCTCGCAATACCCGCCATTCCCGACCCCCACCCCTAGTCTCCCGCCCGGCCCCTAGGCTGAGCCTGCGCCACCGCCCCGCGACCGGGATCCTAGCCCACTGGACTGAGGGGTTCGCGACCCCTCCCCCGCAGCGCCCCATCGGGGGCTCTCACTCGAGCAGTTTTACCGCCAACTGTTGCAAGCCGGTAGGAGTTGCTGTTGCTTGGCAACAAATGGCTTCCTGAGGTCAGGGGTCAAATGATTTTTGCGAAAAGCCTTCTGGGGTTTGTAGTTCCACATGAGGAGCTAGTGTAAGTCTCGGATCTCAGCAGGATCCTCATCTGCCAACACTGAGTACACCAGTCCAACCCCCCTCTGAGCCCGCCGTCTTCTCCTAGCAACCGTCAAGGGAAGCACTAAGTTCGCACAGCCATGGCCTCAGCAGGGGCCCAGAGGCATCCTGAAGCCCAGAATGGGAAGGCAGTAGGATTAGCCCAGGTTGCAGAGATCCCTGAGGTGACTCAGGGCATTTTCGAAGCTTGGGAGGTGGAGGGCAGGAGAGGCGGGACTCTAGGTGATCCAACTCCCTAACTGCCAGGCCAAGCCCTGCATGTAGAGGGGTCTGAGCTGGTGGCCTTCATATCATATTTTGTGGCCAATATTGGACTATGAATAACTGATTCCCTGCAATACTTTGCCTGGCCATTGGCTGCTATGTGTGTCTTCTAGTGTCTAGGACCAGGAGAAAAGTGTCTGGTGCCAGCACGTGAGACCTGCAGACCCCCAGGTGAAGACAAGTGTTCAGTAGGACAGAGTTTCGAGCTGGAGCTCCAGGAGGAAGGAATAAACCGAGGAGAGGAAGGACTCAATCTAGGGGTGGGAGCAGGAGAGGAGAGAGGACCCAAGCCTGCATCGTCCATCGTGAGGCCCAGTCATGGAACCAAGAGAAAGCCCATCAAGTGAGGGGCTTTCAGAGGGAAGGAGTTGCCGGGCTGGGGAGGGGGGGTTACACTCCGATAGTCCTAAATCCTGATACCTTTGAGGCAGAAATCTTTGTCTTCTGCTGCTACCTCTAACTCCCAACTAGAACCTTCCGTTTCTCTAGAACAGGAGTCTAAGAGGAAAAGAAAAAGATTTGGAGCATTCAGGTTTTATAGGAAATTGTTACAACGAGTGTTGAGTCTCTGTTGGGCTTGGGGCTTCACTGACCAAGAAAGGGGCAGCTAACTAGTCCTGGCATTGGTGGGCAGGCAGGGCTAGGATCCAAAGACTGAAGCCTATCTCTGTCAGGCCTCTTGTCCCAGGCTTGGCTGCCACAGCCCTCCCAGGGCCAAGCTACCATGCCCAACCTAGGGCTGAAGCTGAACTGCCACCCGGGATGCTGCTGCAGAAGGAGGAGCCAGAGGGCAGCCACAGTGAGTCTTCACTGCCTGCTAAACAGCACAAGAAAGCCAAGAAGCGCAAGAGCGTAGGGGCTCCTGTGCCCCCAGCTGTAGCCAGTACATCTGCACCCACGGAGATGCTGGGGCTGGAGCGTGAGTGGACTCCCTGGGGTTACCCTTCTTTGTCTTCTCGGTCTGACATGGGCCCACCCGGCGCTCCAGTCTTTGCCCTGCCTTGGGTTCTTGCAGGAAAAGCCCAGCGCCTGCGGCCACTGTACCAATATATCAACTATTGCAACCCCGAGCTGAATCAGGCAGGGGACGGCGACGGAGAGCCAGAGGTGGAGCCCGAGTCGGAGTTAGCCCCGGCTCCTGAGGAGGCAGGTGTGGAACAGCTGCACTTGCGGGCCTTGGTGCCTGTGGCAGGTGAGCTGGGCTTAGGCCTCGCTTTACCCTGCCCTAACGCATTAGTGCCTCTCACGCACACCCTTCCTTCTCTAGGGCAGGAGGTTGGAGGGGAGCCTGGGGGGTTGTCCAGTCTGAGGGTGAGTAGCAGCCTCAAGGCTGAGGTGGATAAGACAACCCAAGTGGATATTGACAAGATGTTGAGTGTCTGTGCTGCCCCTCTTGTGCCCCCACTCTCCCCTCAGTACAAGTGACATGTCTCTACCCTGGGCCTAAACTAGGGCTGTGAGCTCAGGCCTGGGCCATCAGGTGGAGGGAGGAATTTAGTCTTTTTTTATCTATACTTGGAATTTATCTGTACTTGGGAATTTGGACTTGCTGAAAATAAACATTTCTCATCTTGAAGACTGATTCCTCAAATACGATGTTTGAATTGGGGAAAAGGCTGGGGAGAAGGGAGGAGGGTTCACCCGTGCAGCGTTTGCCTGATGGGTCATCTGGATCAGCTGGAACCCGGACAAGTGTGTCAGGGTGGGTGAGGGTGTTGTGTGACGAAAATATTCCTGGAGAGACACGCACACTTACTCACCCCAGACTGGGAGCCCAGGACAGACCCAAGAACAGATACCACCGAAGTCCAACTTGGTGAACCAATGAATTTTATTGGGATTACTACAGGAATATGGGTGAGGGGTTTACTACGGGAGCAGAAATGCCTCAAAGGCAGCTGCATCACCAAAGTCCACCCCAGCACAGATGACAGCTTACAGGAGCTGGGAACTTGGAGCATGTTGCACAGCCTGGAGGTGGTTCAACAGGTTAGAGTATCCCTTCCAGGTGCTTCAGGCGCTCGGTGGGTTTCTGCTTTTTCCAGGTCTCTGGTCTGTCTAGTCTCCAAGTCCTCTAAGCAGATCCTTCCCTATGAGAGACTCCCAGCTTTTATTGCTTCCTCGGGCAGGGAAGGGCTTAGTGAATCTGGTCAGTTTCAGGAACTTCCTGAAGCTATTTCGAGTTGTTTACCTTCATGTTTAAGGAGCCTCCTCCAGGATGGAGTGTTTCCATATCAGAGGAAACTGTTACACACAGAGGTAGGTAGGCATGGTGCCCAGGCTTTGTACTCTGCCCTGGTGTCTGCCTGAGGGTCAGACCTACTCATGTGAGGCGGTGAGGGAGAGGAATTTGGGACCAGTGTTCCATCCTATTGCCTGTCTCTTGAGAGCCTACATTTGTCCTTACTTCGAGGGGATCAAATCTGGGATCTCCCTCTGAGGTGGCAAAGTTCATTTGTCTGTCCCAAGACTGGCATTTTAGAAAGTTTACTACTAACCAGGTGTGGTGGTGCAGACCTGTGACTGGGGACCTGGGCTTAGGCCTTGCTCTGCCCTTGAATTTGGGAGGTAGAGGCAGGCAGATTAAGAGTTAAAGGCTAGCCTCATTTGCATAGTGAATTCAAGGCCAGGGTATACTACAGGAGACCCTATCTTTAAAAAAAAAAAAAGAAAGGAGGGGAGGTGTGGGGGGTGACACACATGTTTAATCCCAGCATTCAGGAGGCAGAGGCAGGCAGATCTCTGTCAGTTCAAGGTCAGCCTGGTCTACAAAGCAAGTTCTAGTACAGCCAGGGCTACACAGAGAAACCCTCTCTCAAAAACAGTAAAGGGAAAAAAAAAAGTTAGAGAAGCCAAACTTGGTGATGCACACTTTTAACCCCAGGACTCTGGAGGTAGAGATGAGGGAATTTCTGAGTTTGAGGCCAGCCTGGTCTACAGAGTAGTTCCAGGAGCCAGAGCTACACAGAAAGACCCTATCTCCAAAAACCAAAACAAGAAAGAAAACGGGGGAGGGGGACTGGAGCGATGGCTCTTGGTAAAAGCACTTATTGCTTTTGCAGGGGACCAGGTTCAGTTCCCAGCATTCACACAGCACCTACTCCTGTCCCAGGATCTGGCACCTCTTCTGGCCTCTGCCTGTACCAGGCACACACTGTAGTGTACAGACACGCACGCAGGCAAAACACTCATATGCATTAAATACTTTTTTAAATGCTCCCATTCATTGTGACAGACTACACTTTGCCCACTACCGGTCCCTGGTGATGGGTGGTGGGGACAGTGCAGGCCCTGTCACTGGATGACCGCTGCCTCTGGAAGGGCAGATGAGTGAGCGATGTTGGGGAGACAAGACCGCAGGTCTTCCTGCGTGTCCTTCAAACGCTTCAGATAAGGGGCTTCCACATTAAATGCTTTTCTTCCTGTATCAAGCTAGGATCCTGGTGTCACTTCTGACTCTATTTCTACAAGTGAATCTATCTAAATTAAGAGGTCGGAACATGGGCCTGGGTCTCAGAAGTCTCCAGGTAGGTGGCTCAAAAGTTCCCCCTGCCTTTGGTCTCTGGTATTACAGATACATGTAATAATCCTGCTGCACACAGCCTGCATCCTTGATGATGCCACTGTCCCTATCGCGTCTTGCTCTTCTTACTCAGCTGCTTTGAAACTTACTGGCTGTGTGTATGTTCCATGTTCCTGATAACCAGACCTTGTACTGCTTTCATTTTGCCTAAGATGCCTTTGTTCCTTCATCCTTCTACCTGGCTAGTGCATACATACCACACACACCACATATATACCACACACATCACATCACATACATACCACATACATCACACATGCACACATATACACACGCCACATACATCATACATGCACACATATACACATACCACATATGCATAAACATACATATATACCATACACATCACATACGTACACAATACATACATACCACACACACCATATACATATATACTACACACACATATATTTCTTTCTTTTTTTTTTTGGTTTTTCGGACAGGGTTTCTCTGTGGTTTTTGGAGCCTGTCCTGGAACTAGCTCTTGTAGACCAGGCTGGTCTCGAACTCCCGGAGATGCGCCTGCCTCTGCCTCCCGAGGGCTGGGACTAAAGGCATGCGCCACCACCGCCCGGCTTCACACATCCTCTTTCACCGAGTCAGGAAGCACCTGTGTTGCCCTGAATTTGTGGCATTTTTATACCGTGAACTGTGTATCTTCACTAGACTGTGCACCCCTAGATCACACGTCATTGGGTCACACCTACCTAGGGACTCCCATCAAAGGCCTCAAGGAGGCTACAGAGATGACAGGTATGAAAAGGAACAGCTAGCCGGGCGGTGGTGGCGCACACCTTTAATCCCAGCACTCGGGAGGCAGAGGCAGGCGGATCTCTGTGAGTTCGAGACCAGCCTGGTCTACAAGAGCTAGTTCCAGGACAGGCTCCAAAACCACAGAGAAACCCTGTCTCGAAAAACCAAAAAAAAAAAAACCAAAAAAAAAAAAAAGAAAAGGAACAGCTAAAGCCATCTCAAGTCCACAGTCTCATGCAGGGCCTCTAGAATAAGGGCCCAGCGTGGTCACTGGATGTGGATGAGGCGGGCAGGTGCAGGTGGCAGCAGATGGAAGGGTCCAGTCTCCTAGCACCGCTCTCGGCTGCTCCCTCCATCGGGAGGCTACCTAGATGCTTTCTGGCCCACAGCAAGGTCACTGGCAAGCCATCTCCCCATCTGCTTACAGTAATGACTCCACCACCTCAGGTGATACTGTCCACGGGGGCCACACAGAATCTTGCCCACAGAAAGGAGATGACCATTGATGACTAAGTATGTTGCAGAGCTAGGTAACTGAGTGTGACCTCATGATGACTGAGGAAGTGATGTGTGCAGAGATGGGGTCTGTCCGGTCCTGCTGGGAGTTCTACACCATCTGTGACAGGACCCAAGCATATGAAGTATTTGCTCTTTGTCTGCAGAGCTGGAAGCGCAGAGATCGAGTACGGAGAAGAAAGTTCATGTTTCCTGAGGCCTAGACCGGCAGGCTTGTCTTAGCAAGGTGCATGCTGGAAGTCAAAGCAGCAATGAACTGTTATGTTCTCATGCTCATGTAGGAACAGAGATTGGGGAGATGACGGGGACAGATGAGGAGGACAAGTGATGCCAAGACAGCTGTTCCTGGAGGAAAGCCTTTCAGGCCTGTCCCGGTGTGAGAGACGTCAAGCCACACAGAAAGGCTGTTCCGTGTGGTGGAAGCCGAGGACATGGCTGGACAGGTATGAGGTGATGAAGAAGAGAAACAAACAGGAGTCCTTACCATGGTAGGGAGGAGTTACGTGTCAACAAAGAGTTACCTCTACTGTGGCCTAAAGACTACATGTAAGAGAGTTACATGGTGGGAGGGAGCTGAGCCCTGCTGGGGTCTCGACTGAGGATATTTTCAAAAGGCGTGTTGTCTCTTGGACTTTTATTTACTCTTTATGCCAAGAACTGTATCTTGGCTGCCTTGAGAAATAGTTCCAAGAGAGCTGCCTTGTCCTGCTGCTTCTGTAAACCGGCTTGTTTGTTTTTGTTTTTTCAAGACAGGGTTTCTCTGTGTAGCCCTGGCTGTCCTGGAACTCCATCTGTAGACTAGGCTGGCCTCAAACTCAGAGATCCACCTGCTTCTGCCTCCCAAGTGCTGGGATTAAACGTGCTGGTTTTTAAAAATTAGAAGTCTAATCATGCAAACTAAAATGTAAAGCCCCCCAATCAGGGCAATGCCTAGAGGTGATCCTGAACATAGAGCCAACAGGAACTCTGAGGATTAACTTGAGTTATCATCAGCCGATACAATAAAGTTGAGTTCTCCATCTCTCAAATGCAGACTGGTGGTGTCTTGGGTGGGGATGTCTGCTCCTCACACAGCCTGACATTGTGGAGAAACTGTTTATGAAGCAAAGAACAAGGACTAGTGAGATGGTCAGGGAGGCAGGAAGTGGGTGTCATGTCTCGGTAAGCACAAAGCATAGAGTTTTATTGAAGATCGATGCCTTAACAGATATTCTGGAAGTTTTATCTGGTTGGAGTATCAAAGGGGAGAGCTAACGCAGAAGGAATTTTTATTTAAAAATATAGTCCTGGGAGCTGCTGCTGCCTCCTTCCAGGAGGGGGCACTGTAGGACAGGCCTGGAACTTAATTAGGCTCGGTCACCCCTGGGCTCTCACCCACAAGTATCTGGGCCTTAAGGCTCAACTCATCCCTTTCCCAGTGACTGCAAATTCTGTGCCAGAGGGATGGAGAGATGTCAGGAATCTGGATCTAGGCTCTGAGAGGTGCTCTCAAAGTCCTGCATCTTCTAACAGTAGTCCTGCCTCATGACCACGTGCCACCTGCTCAGTACTGGGAGTCTTTCTCCAAAGTTCTCTGACCTGAGCACTGATCTGGGCCAGCAAAAAGGCTCTCTCACAAATACATCTTTGGACTTCTTGGCCATTCTCAAACTTAGGCGGGAACCTGTCATCTTTTTGTCTTGTTTTGATTTTTTTCAAGACAGGGTTTTTCTGTGTAATATTTCTGGCTGTCCTGGAACTTGCTTTGTAGACCAGGCTGGCCTCAAACCCACAGAGATGCTGGGATTAAAGGTGAGCACCACTGCCTGAATGGGACCTTGGCACCTTAGTAAGACACACAGGGACAGCTGGAGCTGAGCGGAATGTTCTAGAGACAGGTACTGTACAATGCCTTCCTAGTTCAGGCCAGGCTGAATCGTGCCGCAGAGGGGTCAATGCCTAGGCGTCTGGGAGAAGTACAGGAATAAGGTGGTTTAAGGTCAGAAGCTGGAGTCCTTATCTTTGTGCCTTCTACTCTAAATGGATTTTGAGAAAGGTTCTTGCTCTGTAGCCCTGGCTGACCTGGAATTCTTATGTAGGCCAGGTTGGCCTTGAACTTGCAGTGAGCCTCCTGCTTCTGCATCTCAAATGCTAGGATTACAGATGTACAGCACCGTGTGTCCAGCCCTGATGAACACATTAACAGTGCCTTTCCGAATGGCTTAGAGACTGAATGAAATAATCTGCATGAAGTGGGTTACTCTGGGGGACCAGAGCACCAACGGCACTCCAACCTTATTCTACCTCCTCAGGACAGTGTTTGAAATCAGGACACTGCAGGGAACAGGCCTGATAATTCCTACAAGTGATGCCAAGAGGAAGAGGAAGGCCTCCCCAGGGCTTTTTGGCAAGGAGCCCAGGATTTGAAGGAGGAAGACTGGAGAAGGAACGGAGTTCAGAGAGGCTTCGCAATCCAGCAGACTGGCAAAGAAGACAAAGGGGCAGATTTGTCCTTCAAGACCCCACCCAGCTCAGGCCTGTCCCTGTCTGCAACAGCTAGTTAATAAACATGGCTGGTGACTAGCCAGCTGACTCAGGCAGTGCCTAAAAGTTAAACCTGCTCCAAAGGGTGGCACAGGCCCCTTCCTCCTTAAGCTCCTCCCCGAGGGCTGTCCTGGAGCCACACCACAGCTTCAGGAACAGAAGCCTGGGGCTGGAGATGGCCCGGCAGTTAAAAGTGCTTACTGCCTTCACAGAGCACCCAGGTTCAGTTCCCAGCATCCACATCAGCTAACTCGCTATTTCCTTCTCCAGGAAATTTGATGCCATCTGCTGGACTCTTTGGGCACCTGCACACATGTGTACATGCACACAGACAAACAGACAAACAGACACACATACACACACACACAAATAAATAAATAAATAAATAAATAAATAAATAACAAATCTAAAAAACAACAAAAAGAAAAGGAACCTTTCATGACCTCCCTTCTAGGGCCCAGGCTCTCCTCCCATCTTCCTGAAATGGCAGGCTTGGCAGAAACCTGACAGGAAGCCTCACACCCTATCTACTAAGGATATTTGGAGAACTTCTGGGACTCGGCCATGAGCTGAGCCATTAGCTCAGAGCTGCGATGTAGTCCACGAGAAAAGGGAAAACAACCAATCTACAGCAACAAACAAGCTTTCCATTATTAAGGAAACCCAACCCCAAACAAACGACCACACACCATGATGTCACATTTTTTCTGACTGGTTTACTGACATTTCTCAGATGTTGTACAGTTCTCCTTTGTCTCCGCTTTGCCAAGTCAGGGCCCTCCTCCCCATGTATGATACAGAAATCTCCTTTTCTGTGGGAAGAGCCTGCCTGGGGGCTGGAGGGGGTCTCATCACATGGGAGGGTAGGTGAAGATCCCTAAGGGATGACCTGTTGCCTTCACCAGTCCTGAGACGCCCCAGTCTAAGACAGGCACAGCTTCCTGCCATCTCCCCTTAGGCCTCAACCAGGCTAGTTCTTTTTATTGGGCTCTCTCATCCTGTCAGACCACAAGTCAGGCTGAACAGCCCACACATGGATCCTTCACTGCTCCTGCTCTCTGGTAGAACCAAAGGGCCAGGTCCCAGCCCTGCCCTACATACACAGCTAGCCTGGGAGCACTGGCCACTTGCAAGTCTGAGGAGTCAATAATGGACGAATGGGCTTTTTCCTGGGCCACCTTCAACCAGCTCCTAGCCCCGGCCCAAGCTGATTTATTAAACAAAAGACACTGTCCCAGCTCCCAGTCCCTCCCTGGTCCCTCTGCCCCGTGGGAGGAAGGATGTGTAGGCTCACAGGTTGTTCCGCTGAAGTGCTTCACATAGGTTCTGGTTGGCATCTGGCTCCTCGGTCAGCATCTCCACAGTCTCCCACTCCCCAGATCGGCTCGACCTTTTAATGGCATCTACCACGCTCTGCATATATAGTCCATCCTCAAATGAGGCAGCCATAGAGACCGGGGTGCGGTCCCAGGTACGGCGATCCCCCTGGCCCTGGAAGGACTGGCGTAAGGCCTGCACCATATAGACCATACCTTTCAAGTAGAGGAGTGGGACATCCTGGAGACCCTGCTCTGGGAGCCCTGCACCCACAGTCAGCGAGTCTCTCACCAGCAGTTCCTCCTGTGCGGCCGAGTTCTTCTGCCCATAGAGGTCAGCTCCCCGGGCAACAAGACGTCCTGCTGAGCCCACAACCATGACTTCATGTACAAAGGCACCTGGCATGTTGAAGTTGAGCGTCACGGTGCTGCACACCCCCCCACCCATGAGCATCTGGAAGAAACAGAAGTCATCGCTGGTGACGTGCCGGATGCCGCGGATGGTGGCGTTCTGCCGCACAAAGGTCTTGAGGAGCCCATGCACCTTCTCAGCTTTCTGGCCAGTCAGGTGGGTTAACAGGTCCACGATGTAAGTGCCCATGGTGTGCAGGCCCCCGCCACCCATGAGCTCATCACATATCCAGCCATAGCTGGGGCTGAGCAGGCTCCCAGAGTAGATGCGGGCGTCACAGATCATCACTGCCCCCACGTAGTGCTCCGCGATCAGCTGCTTCATGCGCACAAAAGCAGGCAAGAAGCGCAGCACGTTCCCCACCAGGCTCATCAGCTGTGGGTAGTAGCGAGACGCTGTCACCATCCGGAAGGCGTCCACTGATGTAGCTGCTTTCTCACACACCACATTCTTCCCGATGCCTGTGAATAAAAGACAACGGGAAGTCCTCAAACTTTCACAAGATTTGCCTTGTAGGGGGCCGGAGAGATGGCTCAGCGGTTGAGAGCACTGCCTACTGTTCCAGAGGTCCTGAGTTCAATTCCCAGCAACCACATGGTGGCTCACAACCATCTGTAGTAAGATCTGGTGTCCTCTTCTGGCCTGCAGAACACTGCAGAACATAATGAATAAATAAATCTTTTTAAAAAAAAAAGATTTGCCTTGTAGGGGGAAAAAAATCTTTTTTGGGGAGGGGAACACAAGTTTTTCCATGTAGCTTTGACTGTCCTGGAATTCGTTCTGTAGACCAGGCTGGCCTCCAACTCAAAGATCTGCCTGCCTCTGCCTCCCAGGTGCTGGGAGCAATGGTGTGCACTAGCACAGCACAATTTTATTTCTCAAGTCTTGACAAGATGGGATGGAGACAAGAGGAGCTGGAGTTTAAGGCCAGCCTGGATTACATAAGAGTCAGTCTGTACACACACACACACACACACACACGCACACACACCTCTAGACGGCTCAGGAATGTCCCCTACAGAAACAGGTGATCTGGAAAGGAGGAGATTTAGAACATACTGGCAAGGTCTCAGTGCCTGGGTTCTTTCACTGGAGTGGTGGTGGGTACTGGGGATGGTCAGGACCACATGAGGCTTCACGGGGAGTAAATGGGGTTAAGGGAACAGGGGTGCAGGGCACACACAGAGGGGGTGACATATGCTAAGACTTTAAGGCAGAGAAAGGCCAAGAGTTAGACTTGCTAGCACCCTGGCTGCATGTCAGGACAGAGAACCAGACAGATTACAAGCTATTTAAAGCGATATGGGAAAGTAGATGGACAACAGGCACCACTCACTCCTGAGACATTAAAGGTAAGATCCAAATTGGGGCTCCAGAGAGTCCCTAGCTCAAAGCTTCCCCATCTGGGTTTCCTGAGTAAAAAAAAAAATCACTGTAGGCACCTCATATGTACCATATTCAAAAATATTTTGTCTGTGTGGTGTATGAAAGTGTTTATGTTTGTATGCATGCGTGTGTCTGTACAGCTAGTCATACAATGAATGCGTACGGAGGCCAGATCTAAAACCAGGTGTCCACTTCTACCACTTTTCAGGTCTTTATGCGTCCTCTCCACGTAGGTAGCTACAGCTGGCCTTGAACTCACAGAGAACCATCCCCCCCCCCTCTACTCGCCCCTCACCCCCCCCTCGCTTCTACCCTGAGTGCTGGGATTAAAGGCGTGTGCCACCATGCACCACGCCAAGCTATCTGACTTGCATACATCCTGTGGACTTGGTCTTCAAGCTGTGTCCAGAATCTAACCAGTTCTATCACTGTCCCCATTCAGGTTATCACTGTTTTGTTTTGCTTGGTTTGTAACAAAGGTCATTCTTGGTAGATAAGCGACAAGACAAGATCAGGAGTTCAAGGTCAGTCTTGGCTACACAGCCTGTGTGAGGCCCTATCTCAAACCACTCCCCACTCCCAAAGTCACTTAATTGCTCTCTGCCTCGCTCTGGCAACCCTTCCGTTTTCTCACAGCATGGCAGTCAGAATTCTGTTCAAGCTTGTTACAGTATGACATTCTCCAAAAGTCCATGGGTTGATCCCCAACACCTGGTGCTACTGGGAACAGAAACCTTTGGCAGGAACTGGGGCCCCTGGAGGCCGTGTCTTTGAATGCGGTGCTGAGTTCCCCTGTTCTTTCTCTTTGCTTCGCTGCTGCTGTGAAGTACAGAGTTTTGCTCCTAAACTGGGCACGGTGGCTCACATCTGCAATCCCAGCAATCAGAGGTTCAAACAGGAAGATTATGAGCTTGAGGCCAGTCAAGGCTACACAGCAAGAGCCTGTCTCTCACATACAGGGCAGCCTTGTTCCACCACATGCTCTTTGCCTTACTCTTCTGGATCACAGGGATCCTTAGCCAAGGTTAAAAGGCTAAAACCGCCAGCAAAGCAAACCTTTCCTTTTAAACTCAGATTCTCCTGCCGCGGCCTCAGAGGGTTGGAACTGGCAGGTGACATTCGCCTGTCCTTTTAAGTTGTGGATCTCGAATACTTGGTTCCCGGAATGGAAATCTAACGTAACGTAAAACTTAGATGGATCAGAGTATCTCTCCCAGAAAAGCCTTCCAATGGAGTCACCTCTCATTCAGAATAAAAGTCAAAGTCCAATCACCAGGCATGACAGCATGTGCCTATAATTCCAGCACTTGGGAGGCGGGGAATTGCAGGCCTGCCTGGACTATACCAAAAGACTTTTTTTTTTAAAAAAAAAATATTTATTTATTTATTATGTATACAATATTCTGTCTGTATGCCTGAAGGCCAGAAGAGGGCGCCAGACCTCTTTACAGATGGTTGTGAGCCACCATGTGGTTGCTGGGAATTGAACTCAGGACCTTTGGAAGAGCAGGCAATGCTCTTAACCACTGAGCCATCTCTCCAGCCCCCACCAAAAGACTTTTTGTCCCAGAAAGAATTAGTGTAGTGTGAATTTTAATTGGACTTAATAATAAAAACCTGGAGTCAGATATTAAGGGGTGAAAGCTGGAAGTCAGAGGAGCAGAACAGCCAGCCACCAATTCTTACTGATATGGACTCCTCAGACCAAATGGGGTATCCTGTCTCTACAAGTCCTCAGACTGAATCTCCAGACTGAATGCGGTGAGTTCCTGTCTCACAGACTACTCTAGCCAGGACCTGAGACAGACCCTGCACTTTTCCATTACACAGAAACTGGATAAGAAATGATACAGCTACCTCTCCCAGGACTTGACAATTAACCCAAATTTTTCTTTTCAGGATCCCCTAAAGATAGAAAATGAATTATGTACAACCTTCTGGAATCACCAAAATAAGATAGATAATGGAGTATTTTCTATGAATTTGTCAAATGCTAATGACTAGATATTGTTAATGTAAATATTGCCTGTACATATTGTATATAGCTATTATGCTTATATACATAGTTTTTCTTATATTAGTTATAACCTTTTATAAATTTTAGACAAAAAGGAGGAAATGTGTTGATATTTTATTTGTGATCTAATAAAGCATGCCTGAAGATCAGAGTGTGGAGCTAGCCACTAGTTAGTCACAGAGGCCAGGCAGTGGTGGCTCACACCTTTAATTCCAGTATTCGAGGGTAACAGGCCTTTAATCCCAACACTAGGGAGGTAGAGACAGGAAGGGATATGGCTGGGTGGAGAGAGGAATATAAGGTGGGAGGAGACAGGAATTTCATAGAGATAAGAACTAGTGGCTGGCTAGTCAGCTTCTCTGATCTTCAGGCAAGCTTTATTTGTTAGATCACAAACAAAATCTCACCACAGATTAGGGCCGGGGAGATGGCTCAGTGGGGACTCGGGGGAAGCCCTATGCAAGCCTGAGGACCTGAGTTCAATCCCCAGATTCTACAGTAGAAAGTCGTCCGCTGAGCCCCACCACGTGTTCTGTGGCACATGTACATTCATACATACACACACACACACACCTACATACACATGACATTCACACAAACACACACCTACATACACATGCACGATGACATATATGACAATTTTTGTTTGTTTGTTTTTGAGACAGGGTTTCTGTGTAACAGTCTTACCTGTCCTAGAACTCACTTTATAGAGCAGGCTGGCCTTGAACTCACAGAGATCACCTGTCTCTGCCTCCTGAATGCTGGGATCAAAAGCATGTGCCACCATGCCTGACTGATAATAAATTTTTAAAGTAAAAACTTGCCTGGCATATATGTTCAATTTCAGCCTGGAAATTTAGAAAGATCCAGTCTCAAAATAAAAAGGAAAAGAGGGGGACTGGAGAGATGGCTCAGATGTCCTTCCAAAGGTCCTGAGTTCAATTCCCAGCAACCACATGGTGGCTCACAACCATCTGTAAAGGGGTCTGGTGCCCTCTTCTGGCCTGCAGGCATACACACAAACAGAATATTGTATACATAATAAATAAATAAATAAATAAATAAATAAATAAATAAATAAATAAATAGGAAAAGAGGACTAAGGATGAGCCCAGCTCTTGCCCCCGCACGCATGAGCCCCTAGGGTCAACCCCAGGCACTGAAAAAACACAAAATTCTATTAGTGGTCCACTGATACAACCTTCAAGTCTGACCAGAGACCCTTCCAAAACCTCCTTTAGCTCTTTCTCCCTGCCGTGGTTCCTCCTCTGCTCAGCCTGCACTGGCTGCTGGGAGAAGGTGCTGCTGTGCTCGAGAGCCTAGTGGTTAGGGAAAGGCAGCGGTCCTTAGCACCAAGGAAGCCAACAAGGCAGACCTGGACACCATCACAGTAAGGGAAGTCTTGAGAGGGACTACACTCTGCAGACCAGACTGGCCTCGAACTCACTGCCTGCCTGTATTCCTGGTTCTTATGGAAGACCTCTGGGCACACAAGGGCTATCTGCACTGACTTGGCTCCACAGTTGCTGCCTGGTTGGAGGGGCAGCTTCCAAACCTTGATGCCCCTCTCCGGGTCCTCACTGTACCTCCCTCTAGGTGTGCACACCTGCAAGAGCTCCAGTGCTCATTCCCTCGGTCCCCGGCATGTTTGTTCTCCAGTGCTCATTCCCTCGGTCCCCGGCATGCTTGCTGAGTGTTTTCTGATGAGACCAAAGTGGGATGCAGACGACTTTGGGTGGTCACTGCAGGGCACAGCCTGTCCTGCTGCATGGATCCCGCCCCTCCCACGGGCCCAGCTGGGAAACTCCTCTAGTCGTCCTGCACAAACACTGGCTACCATCGATCATAAATCTTGCAGAAAAAAATGAAAGAAAGGAAGTATGAAAAAATGGCTGGTGTCTCCCATGATGGATGGGCCACAGCCAAATAGCAAGGAAGTGTCAACTATTAGTGGTAAACTTAGACACTTCATAAACAATGACCTGTTAGACACTTCATAAACAATGACCCGCAGCTTGTCTGCCGCTCAGAGTTCTGGCTATCACTATGAAATGATAATCCACTTTATCTGGATGTCTGGAGTAACTGAGGTAACCCAGGTAAGGTGTCTGGCTCAGCACAACCATCAGCGATTCGCGTTTACCAAATCGCTGGAGAGGCTGAATACAGCAGAATGGCTTCTTGAGACTCAGACTTGAAGATTCACACAAATGCTCCGATTTCTAGGCAAATCGTTTGTGTTTGATGTTGAAAATTTCTTCTTCTTCTTGAGGAAGGGGGGGTGTTAAGATAGGGTCTTACTCTGTAAGCCAGCTACCCGCAAACTTACTCTATTATAATATCATATTAGTACTGTTCACGAGGCCTCTCACAGAAAGAGAGGAGCTCTTTAGCAGCTCAGGCCTCACAATGGCCACAGCAGAGATGTTTTTGGCAATCCTGCCAGCTCCCTACTTCCTACACCTATCCCAGCCACCCTGACCCTCAAGATGTCCACAAAACATTTATCATCAATGATATCATCAGTGAGCTCTGGGGATGATGAACCTTAGTGCTCTACCGAGGATACACGCACAACAGCACCCCACGGCGTCACTGTGTCACTGCAACTTAGGGTGCCCTTCCACTTCCTGTCTCCAAACAACAGGCGCGGCAGGATGACACGAGCTAGCTCACTGACTGTAACTACTGCTTCTGGAGGGTCCCCCCATTCGCGATTTCTGGATGAGGGGCAGGAGAATCACGATACTAGAAGTAATTGCCATTTGGCTGTTACACACGTGGCTGATCAGTGAAGTATAACTAGGTTCTCAGCACAAAACCCCACAGAGAGCTGCAGTTCTGACCACTTGAACATGTGCTACAGACAGTTGTGAGCTGCCAAGTGGGTGCAGGGAACTGAATCCGGGTTCTCTGGAAGAGCAACCAGTGCTCTTAACCGCTGAGACGTCTCTTCAGCCTCCCTCCTCACCCCGCCCAACCCACTTTCTTTTTTTAATTAAAAAGGTTTTATGGAGCTGGAGAGATGACTTAGTGGTTAAGAGCACTTGCTTCTCTTGCAGAGAACCAGCACCTACCTGGTGGCTCCCAACCATCTCTAACTCCAGTTCCAGGGGATTTAACTCCTCTTCTGACCTCCTCAGACACCAGGCATGCATGAGGTTCTCATACATACATGCAGACAAACATACATACCCATAAAAGTAAACTTTTAAAAATAGTTTACTTTTATTTTATGTTTATTGGTATTTTCTTGTTTTGTTTTTAGAGACTAGATTTCTCTGTGTAACTTTGGAGCTTGTCCTGGAACTTGCTTTGTAGGCCTAGATCTTCCTCTATTGCTCCTCATCTTATGCTTTGAGTTAGGGTCTCTCTGTCAAACACGAAGCTCACCCATGTCTAGCTAGCCAGAACTCACAGATATCTGCCTGCCCCTGCCTCCCGAGTGCTGGGATTAAAGGCGTGCACCACGACCACCCGGCTGTTCATTGGTGTAAGTGTGTTAGCAGTCTTGGGACTTGAATTATAGACAGCTGTGAACTGCCATGTAGGTGCTGGAAATTGAACCTGGGTCCTATGGAAGAGCAACCAGTATTCTCAACCACTACCATCTTTCTAGCCCGTGTGTGTGTGTGTGTGTGTGTAAACAAGATTTCTCTATGTAGTCCAGGCTGTCATGGAACTCACTATGTAGACCAGGCTAGCCACACAGATCTGCCAGTCTTTGACTTCTGGACGCTTGAATTAAAGGTGCATGCCACCATACCCAGCCAGGTACTAGAAATATGAGCTTGCAAACCAGCAGAGCAGGTTCTCACTCTTGCCTACAGCCCATTCTTTCCTGGCCACCAGCAATATGGACCACATGGACAGAAACTGTAAATGTCGTATTTACCCAGTATGCCAGGTCCTGGGCCAAGCACTGGGGGAACATAGTATCAGTAAAGGATTTAACTTGAAAAGTTACACTTTGGGGGTTCATATGAGCATATGGTAAAAATGTAAACTGCATAGCAGGAATCTGGTCTGGGCTAAGAAACTTCGTAAGGAACTGGAGTTTTTATTTTTAAAGATTTAGTTATTATGTATATGGTATTCTGCCTGCATGTCTGGCTGCAGGCCAGAAGAGGGCACCAGATCTCATTACAGATGGTTGTGAGCCACCATGTGGTTGCTGGGAATTGAACTCAGGACTTCTGGAAGAGCAGCCAGTGTTCTTAACCACTGACTCATCTCTTAAGCCCAGAACTGGAGTTCTTGAGATTAAATTATCTGGGTCAGTGTGCTTAGAGAGTGATCTTTTGTTATTGTAATAGCTTATGAGAAAAGAATTAATAAACTTAATGTGTTATAAAATATATGTAGACATACATGTATATATCTAATCTTAATTAGTTTTGTAAACTTTATTCCTGAGCAACAAAAACTCTTTTAAACAATACAAACACACCAAAAGCAACCAGACCCAAAGTCTACATATCTCGGTGAATTTCTATATATTCTGAAGCTGTGGAGCTTCACATACACTTTCAGTATGGAGTATGTTTTTGTGCACCAAATATGAAAAAATTCTTAGCAGAATTAGAACTAGAAAACAAATCCCTCCTTTTCCTCTTTCATAACTCAGTTGTGGAGCCGGCTGGATGGGTAAGGTGCTGCCGCACACACAAGAACCTGAGTGGATTCAGTGGCCGTGGGAAAACAAGGCACGTGGCAACAACAACTAACTGAGGATACAGGGAGTGGACACAGACAGACGCACCCCAGGGGCTTACTGGCTAGCCAGTCTAGTAAATGGAGAGCTCCTGGTTCAGTGTCTCAAAAAATAAAGTAGATAGGGCTGGAGAGCCCCAAGTCCAATTCCCAGCACCTGCGTGGGCCGCTCATAACTGCCTATAACTCCAGCTCCAGGAGGAGCTGATGGGCTTCCTCCCTGGGCACTCAAGTCACATGCACCCCCCAGCCCTGAAAATTAAAAATGAAATTACCCAATATTAAGCTCTAGCCTCTATGTGTGACATGAAAAGGACATGCATTTCTACACACAGTGTGAACACAAGGACACCACAAACACAAAATCAAAATAAAAAATACTCTAATGAGAAGGAAAAGCAACTTTGACTATTGCCCAAGACTTAGAAAATACCCAAGTAGCATTCCTGGACTGATGTGGAATTCCCCTCTATATGCTGTGAATACCATTGGTGAATAAAGAAACTGCCTTGGACTGTTGATAGGGCAGACTTAGGTAGGTGGGGAAAACTAAACTGAATGCTGGGAGAAAGGAAGCAGAGTGAGGAAAGGTCATGTAGCCCCACTGGAGATAGACGTCAGAACTTTACACAGTATGTTAATAGAAATGGGTTAAATTATGATGTAAGAGTTAGCCAACAAGAAGTTAGAGCTAATGGGCCAAGCAGTGATTTAATTAATACAGTTTCTGTGTGATTATTTTGGGGCTGAGGAGCTGGGAACCAACAAGTTGCCTCCTTGCTACACTGGGCCTCAGTTGCATTTCTTTTTCTTTTGTTTGGGGTACTGGGGATTGAACCCAAAGTCTCTGCACACTAGCTCTGCCTGAGCTATACCTCCAAGTCCCAGTGAGCCTCAGATTCAGAGGAAAACTGAGGAGTCGTCTCTCCTTCCAAGTGTGGGTTCAAGGGATCAAACTCGAGTTGTCAGCCTTGGCAGCAAAGTGCCCTGAGTCACCAAGCCTCTCACTAGTCCTCTCTTATCTTTCTTTTTTTTTCTTTTATTTTCTTTTCTTTTTGGTTTTTAGAGACAGAGTTTTTCTGTGTAGCTCTGGCTGTCCTGGAACTCACTTTGTAGACCAGGTTGGCCTGGAGCTCACAGAGATCCACCTATCTCTGCCTCCCAAGAGCTGGGATTAAAGGCCATCACCACCTTGCTTTCCTTTTCTTTCTTAAACACAATTTTTCATGTATTCCATGCTGCCCTTGGCCTCATTATGGAGTCAAAAGCCAAAAACAATTTGATCTGGTCTTCCTGCCCCACTTCCCAAATGCTGGTGTTAAGAGTATACACATACCACCATATTTAGTCTTCTGTGGCTCTGGAGACTGAACCCTGATTTTCATACATGCTAAGCGCTCTACCAACTGAACCACATCCTTTACAGAAGAACAAAGACAGTGCTATGGGTCTGTGACCCTTCACCCACAGTGTGCATCAGAACCACCTAGGAAGCTGCCAACCCCAGCGAGGGAGCAAATCCGGGAGCTGGAGACACCGCAGTGCGACTCTCACGGCTGTCCCAGGTGACATCATTTCTTTGGTGGGGCTGTGCGGGGACCCTGCAGTGTGGGGGGTGGGGGAACGGGAAAGCTCCGTCAGCCTCTTCCACAGCACTGAGTCGAGGCAGAGCTCTGAGAAAGTGAGACGCCCGCAGGCCTGGCTGTTCTACTTGATGCCACCGAAAGCCAGAGGCATGAGAAGTCTAAGAGGACATCGGCTGGGCCACACATGTCTTCATGTCTGCAAGTCTATGTCCGTGTTATGTGCCTCACATTGCTGTTTTTACCCTCTGCACCTTTTATATGCTTACCATATTCCAGCACAACCCAAGGAACATGTCCAGTTACATGGAAGCTATAGGTAAGTGTGAAAACCTCGTATATGCTCCAGGTCGAAGGGAGCTCAGTTAAAATTAGACTATTCTGACGTCTACTAAGGACTGTCTTGTCTTCTGTCAACTCTAAACAGACTGCAGTTGGAAAGCTTGGAACCTTAACTTAAAAAACAAAGAAAAAGAGCAAGAGAGATCCAATAACAGAAAGAAAAGAAGCCAGGAGTAGTTGTCACGCACACGCGCGCGCGCACACACACACTCCCAGCACTCAGAAGGGCGAGGCAGGATTTGAGTTGGGGGGGGGACAGCCTGAACTACATAGGTAAACTCTTGTCTCAAGATATGTATGATGAAAGAAAAATCTGTCCATAGTTCACAATCAAGTGGAATTCACTAGGAACTGAAGATTGACAGGGCCACACCTAGCCAGGGTCAGAGGTCCCCAAGCCTAGTTTCCCAAGGGAGTGGAAATGTAAGCGAGCTGTCCCGTGGTTGGTGTCGGGAAAGCCAGGGCTGACAGACAGCCTTCCTGCTGTCTGGCAGTGTGAGATTGCAGCTTGCCAGGAAGGGTGGTGCTCACTACAGTCAAGGGCTGACAAAGCACGGGAAACGGCATTCTAGACAGCCTCTGCTCCTTCCTGCGGGGCCCTGTGCTACACAACGGCAGAGCACACGCAGCGGTCACAACTGATCCGCAGGGTCCAGAGGCAGACCTGAGAGTCAACAACCACACATCTCTAGCTCCTTGACGGGCTGAGCATCGGCTCAGAGGGTTACTAGTGAGCAGAGGGCACAGAAGGTCGAGCTATTCTCTCCTCTTGAGAGCTTTTAGAATCAATCTCCAACATCCCTTTCCCAGCCATGTCCCAAGCGATGTCCCACATCACAGCTACGCGCAGACACAGACAAAGAAGGAATGCCCAGGCCTGTGAGAGGGCAGTGAGCTGTAGAGGACTGCCCAAAGGGAAACACATTCCCCTGCTGCGGTCTGAAGGTACATACCTAGAGCCTTCACGGATATCTGTCGGGTGAGCGGAGGTGGGATGTTGATGCACACCAGGTCTACATCTTGATGCAGCAAGACGTCATCTGTCCGGCTGGTGTAGAAAGTGATGTTCATCTCCTCGGCCAGCTGCTTTGCTTCCTCGTCAGTCTTCCCCCACAGGGCCTCCACAGTGAACCCCTCTGCCCTCAGCAGCGGGACTAGGACCCGGGCTGAGCTGCCAGTCCCAAACACGCCCACTCCTGGCAGCAACTTCATTCTGGCCTCTGCTCAACGACTCATCTCCTTACAAGGGTCTCCAGGATGGAGCTGACCTTCCCATAGTCCCGGTCAAACATGGTTCCTAAAACAGTAAGAAACAAACTGGTTAGTGGGGGAGATCATACTCAGTGGAACCTACATTCTTGGATAATTTGAAAACAATTAAGTTTTCTGACCCCAAAAAACAAATGAAGTATTTTTCCAATATGAAAAGCTGAAGGATTTTGTTCCTTGAACACTGATACCACAGTCACCTGTTAGACACAGAGAAAACAAAACAAAACAAACAAGCCGGGCGGTGGTGGCGCATGCCTTTCATCCCAGCACTCGGGAGGCAGAGGCAGGTGGATCTTTGTGAGTTTGAGGCCAGCCTGGTCTACAAGAACTAGTTCCAGGACAGACTCCAAAGCTACAGAGAAACCCTGTCTCAAAAAGCCAAGAAAACAAAAACAAAAACAATAAGTGAGGGGGGTCAAATCTGAGCAAGTAATTTAGCCTTCAAGGCTTCAATCACAAAAAAGGACTGATCTTAAATTTCCTTCTCTTAAAAAGTATTTACTTGATGTGTGTGTGTGTGTACCTGATGTCGGTACATTGCGCAGATGCTGGGAACTGAACCCAGGTCCTCCACAAAAGGAGTAATACTCTTAAGCACTGAGTTATTTCTCCAGCCCTTAAAGTTTTCTTTTTTTTTTTTTTTTTGGTTTTTCGAGACAGGGTTTCTCTGTGGTTTTGGAGCCTGTCCTGGAACTAGCTCTTGTAGACCAGGCTGGTCTCGAACTCACAGAGATCCGCCTGCCTCTGCCTCCCGAGTGCTGGGATTAAAGGCGTGCGCCACCACCGCCCGGCCCCTTAAAGTTTTCTTGCTGCAAACATTTAGCAGCTTCACAATAGGACAGTGGGAAAAAGTAGGAACTAAAAAGCAGCAGCTGCAGCTGCAGCACTATGAAGACAAGCACCTAGAGGGAGCCTCAGGCAGGCGTGTGGGGCATGCGAGGGCATCCTGGCCTAGAGAACAAGAGTCTGTCTCAAAAAAAGATTGAAAAAAACATCAGGAAAAACAAGGAAGTGAAGCATGGTGACACACTCCTTT
This sequence comes from Chionomys nivalis, assembly GCF_950005125.1. Lineage (NCBI taxonomy): Eukaryota > Metazoa > Chordata > Mammalia > Rodentia > Cricetidae > Chionomys > Chionomys nivalis. Next base: position 21,962,899 of record NC_080106.1, read on the forward strand.
AATCCCAGCACTCAGGGGGCAGAGGTAGACGAACCTCTGAATTTGAGTCCAGTGTGGTCTACATACAGAGTTCCAGGACACCCAGGGCTATACAGAGACCTTGTCTCAAAACAAAACAAACCAAAACACCAAAAACAAAACAAAAAACTAAAAAACAAGGGCAGCTAATAAAAATGACAGATTAGCCGGGCAGTGGTGGCGCACGCCTTTAATCCCAGCACTTGGGAGGCAGAGGCAGGCGAATGTCTGTGAGTTCGAGGCCAGCCTGGTCTACAAGAGCTAGTTCCGGAACAGGCTTCAAAGCCACAGAGAAATCCTGTCTCGAAAAACAAAAAAAAAACAAAAAACAAAAAACAAAAAAAAGACAGATTAGATAAATAACACTGGGCACTAAAACCATGTAGCAGCCGGGCGGTGGTGGTGCACGCCTTTAATCCCAGCACTCAGGAGGCAGAGGCAGGCGGATCTCTGTGAGTTCGAGACCAGCCTGGTCTACAAGAGCTAGTTCCAGGACAGGCTCCAAAACCACAGAGAAACCCTGTCTTGAAAAACCAAAAATAAAATAAAATAAAACCATGCAGCACAGGGCCCTCGACCCCTGAAAGGCACTGCCGCACGCTCACTGGGGAAAGGGAGAGTATCTGGTTCACAAGGTACCCTGCATCATCCTGTCCTGGATGTGCCTTTGAGGACACTGAAACAAGCATGACTCCTGCAGTCAGCAACTCAGAACCTCTAGGACTTTTTGTTTGGTTTGTGTATATGTCATTAGCATGTTAGTTTGTTTGCTTATTTATAGACAGGGTCTTGCGCATCCTAGGGTAGCCTCAACCTATGAACCACACTTGGTTTTAGGTGCTAGGGAATGAACCTAGGGCTTCATGTGCCAGACAAAGTTTCCTACCAAGTGAAGACATTCTCAGCTCTGGTTTGTGCTCTCCACTATCGATGTGGAGCCTGGCTGGCCCCTGTCACTACCATTGGGATTTTGTCTTACCCAATTTATTTACTTTAAACACAGGGTCTACTATGAAGGCCTGTGTGCCTGGAATTCAATATGTAGATCAGGCTGCCCTCAGACGTACAGAGATATACCTATCGTTGCCTTTCATGTTGGGACTTAAGGTCTAAGTCACTATGCCTGGCTCTGCAGACCACTGATTATTAAAAGCCAGGGATAGGGGCTGCAGAGATGGCTCAGCAGTTAAGAGCACTTGCTGTTCTTCCAGAGGACCCGGGATCAATTCCCAACACCCACATGGCACCTCACAACTGTCTGTAACTCAAGTTCCAGGGTATCCGACTCCCTCAAACACCAATGCATATAAAAATTAGAAAAAAAGCCAGAGATGTCCATATTCTCTCTAAAATTATGCCCAGGACAACATATCTCTTCCCATTTCACACTGCACTCCTAACTACTCTAGTTATATATGCTGCATATATAAATAAATAGCATATGCATACGTATCAATATTTATTTTTTAAAATGGGTTTTTTCTGTATAGCCCTGGCTGTCCTGGAACTAACTCTATTTATAGGCTGGACCGGCCATATCAGAGATCCATTGGCTTCTGCCTCCCAAGTGTTGGGATTAAAAGGCATGCATCAGCGATGGCAGCAGCACCCACCTTTAATCCCAGCACCTGAGAGGCAGAGACAGGCGGATCTCTATAGAGCTAGTTCCAGGACATGCTCCAAAGCTACACAGAGAGGCGCTGTCTCAAAAAATCCAAAAAGAAAAAAAAAGCATGCACCACTGTCCATGGATATAAACACACACACACATTCTTAAGCATTGGTGGTGTAAAATAACAACTTAGATTTTTTTTAATAACCTGTTTCACTACCACTGACTCAAGAGAGGTCAGTTTCATTAACACCCATAGAGGAGCCTCTGAGGAAGCTAAATGGCATGAAACTAAGCAAGCTGGATGACTGGGTATTTCCTGCTCAAGCAGGAACAGCTAGTTTTTCTGGTTTATTTTGGTGGCTACTCTTTCTCGCCCTTAAATTTCTGACTTTTTGTCTTAAAGTCATTGCATATGCCTTTCCCATGCCCCTGAAGATCTAGACAAGTCCAGCCTCATCAAGTTCATGTGAGTTCCAATCACCACGTCTCTCAGGAATGCAGAGTACTAGGTGATGGGGTGGCAGGCTGGAGCTTAGAGGCAGGGATTCAAATCTAACTTCGCCACTTACCAGCAGGGTGGCCTTCACATGGGTGGCCAAGGACTTGGTCACTTGCTTTCTCTCCAACTCACCCCCTCCTGGTTTTTGAGACAATGTTTCATACTATAGCCTAGAACTGTGTAACCAAGACAGACCTCCAACTCACAGCAATGTGCCTGTCTCAGCTTTTACACCCGTGTACTTGTGTAGACAGAAGGCTCAGCTTTTTAAAAAAATTATGTATCTTTGGACTTATAGTCTCTGTATGTGTGGAAGAGAGATAAGACATGAGCAAAGTACAATGAGATATTATATATATAATATATATATTATTTATTTATATATATTTTCAAACACACACACACATATATATGTAACTAAGCCGGGCGGTGGTGACGCACGCCTTTAATCCCTGCACTCGGGAGGCAGAGGCAGGTGGATCTCAGTGAGTCTGAGGCTAGCCTGGTCTACAGAGCTAGTTCCAGGACAGCCAAGACTGCTATAGTGAAATACAGGGACATATATTGAGATTCATCGTTTTATGTTTGCTGGTTTTAAACGGAAAGAAGGGCTTATTTCGGTTTCTAGTCTTAGAGGATGGCCTATCATGGCATAAGACAACAGCTGCAGGAGGCGGCTGGCCACATGGAGTCCAGTCAAGGAGCAGAGAGCAATAAAATCATCTTTTTTTTAGAGATAGGACCTCATGTATTTCAAGTTAGCCTTTAACTCACTGCATAGCTGAAGGTGACCTTGAACTCCTGCTACTTGTACCTACCAAGTGCACCATCACAACCAGCTCTCAAAGGTGCATGCTTTTCTGAATTTGAATTATTTATTATTGTTGCTGGGCTATGGTGGTGCACGCCTTTAACCCTAGTACTTGGAAGGCAGAGGCAGGCGGATCTCTGTAAGTTCAAGGCCAGTCTGGTCTACAGAGCTAGTTCCAGGACAGCTAGGGCTGTTACACAGAGAAAACCCATCTCAGGAAAAAAAAAAAACAACTTATTATTGTTATATGTGTTTGAGTGTAACATGCACATCTCAAGGCATACAGGTCGAGGTCAGAGAATAACTGGGAGTTAGTTGTCTCCACCATGCGTTCTGGGGACCAGACTGAGGTCATCACACTAGTGCAGCGAGTGCCTGTGCCCGCTGAGTCATCTCACTGGCCCCAAATTTCATTTTCAAATAACCAATAAATAGTGATATCTAATATTCAGAAGTAGCAAAATAAACAAGTAAATAAATAGTAGGGACTATAGAGACAGCTCGGGGTACAAATGCTTGCAATGTGAACATGAAGACATGAATTCAAATTCCAACACCTATGTTCAAAGCCAAGTATGGCTTTGTGAGCCTACAACCCCAGCAGTTGGGACACAGAGACAGGTGGTTCCCAAGAGCTTGTTGGCCAGTCAGTCTAGCCAGAATGGTAAACTTCTGGTTCAAGGAGAGACCCTGTCTCACCGGAATAAGGTACAGAGTAATAGAGGAGGCCATCTGGCATCTTTCTCTGGCTCCCAAAGACACATGCCCAGATGTAGGCACCACACCCTCCACACACAAATCAAACCAACAGCTCTGCAGGACAACAAAGGTGACCCTGAGCTGGCTGCACGGACACACCCCATCAGGCAGTATCAGCTGTCTTTAAGTCCACATAATCTTGTCTTAAAGCTGGGAAAACAGACTTTTCCATAGCTGGCTGTGAGCAGCAGACTTGTGGAAACTGCCACAGGCTACTTGGCTCTCCTGAGACTCTGGAAGCTACTATCAGACACGTGTGGCCTTAGAGCAGCTCGACTTAGTGATGGCTGAGAGCCGGACCGGCTCCTTCTTCTGTCAAGCTTGCCTGCCTCAGGTCTACCACGCAGCCAACGCAATCTGTTCACGTTTTACATCTTTGTTTCTTAATTTTATTTTATGTGTTTTGCCAGTATGTATGTCTATGTGAGGGTCAGATTACCTGAAACTAGAGTTACAGACAGTTGTAAGTTGCCATGTGGGTGGTGGGAATTGAACCTGGATCCTCTGAAGAGCAGTCAGTGCTCTTAACCACTGAGCCATCTCTCCAGCCCCCTACGTACATCTTTAAGGATGTTTAATAGGGGCTGTGGGTATAAAAACATGGAAACCCTAATCAGGAGATGACGAGTCAGAAAGGTGGGCAGGAGCCAGAGCTGGCAGCACTAAGTGGTAGTCTAAGGATGGGCTCTGGCGGATGATATGTTCAGGCCTCCTGCCTCCGGATCCAGAAGGCCAATCTCTAAGGAGCAAGACTCCAGGTCTTCTGGCTTCCTCTGTGTCACTAGAAGATATCTGAGAGTTGGAAAGTCAAGGCTCTTATCCCGTGATCTCTCTTTTTCAAAGATATGGTTCTAGCAGGATTTATGTTCTTCAACTGAGGCTCCTGTTCCAGCCACACCCACTTTTCCTCCATTGTATCTGGGCTAGGAGCATGACCAGGTACAGTCAGTCCTGACAGTCTCTTGGTGCCCTACTATCCCTTACAGGGCCATTCACGCAACTGTAAACAATCCCTTTACCCAAGGTCTCTTGTTAATCTCTGAGTGTACTGGTTGTTTCCTGTAAGCAGCTGAATACCATTAATTTCCTTTTTAAAGTTGGCACAAGGATGAAGGCAGAATAGATTTAGGAGACATTTGATTAAAAAGAAAGAGTTACAGGCTAGCGAGAGGGCTCAGAGGTTAAGAGCACTGGCTGATCTTCAGAGGTCCCAAGTTCAATTCTCAGCAACCACGTAGTGGCTTATAACCATCTGTAATGAGATCTGGTGCCCTCTCTTGGCCTGTAGGGATACACACAGACAGAACACTATACAGAATAAATAGATCTTTAAAAAAAACAAAACAAAAAACTATCTAGTAGTACATGTGTATACATACACAACTAAGTTTAAAATAAATATAGACAGTAGAGGCACACACCATTAATTCCAGAACTAAGAAGGCAGAAGCAAGTGAATCTTGTTCGAGGCAAGTTCAACACCAGCCTAGTTTACAGAGCAAGTTTTTTTTTTTTTTTTTTTTTTGGTTTGGTTTGGTTTGGTTTTTGGCGGGGCAGGGTTTCTCTGTGTAACCCTGGTTGCCCTGGAACTCACTCTGTAGACCAGGCTGCCCTCAAACTCAGAGATCCGCCTGCCTCTGCCTCCCGAGTGGAATTAAAGATGTGCGCCACCACCACCTGTATGCGTTTAATCTTTTTCAACAACACACATCTGAATGCCTGAAATTCAGAAACTCAGAAAACTGGTATGAAGCCAAGCACAGTGGCACATGTTACGTAGTTTGGAAGGCTGAGGTGAAAGAATCATTTCAGCAACGAGTTCAAGGTTAGCCTGGACAACATTGTAAGGAGCCATTGGGAGGAAGTTGAGGAGAAAATACTTGAAAAAAGAAGAAGCAACAATTCTGTGGGGTGAAAATGCAACAGGATACGGTCACTTTGTTTTCGTTGTTGGCTTAGCTTGGCGCTTTAAGACAATCTCATTCTCTAGCCTAGGCTGGCCTCAAACTTAAGGTGATTCTCCTGCCTCAGCTTTCCAAGTGCTGGAGTTAGAGGTATAAGCCAAAACATCAGGTTGATAGAGCCACTTTGAAACACAGTTTGTCATTTTATAAACTTAAATATATACCTTTTCCGAGCTCACTGTGTGTAGCCTGGACAAAATGGACAAAAATAGATCAGTGGCTGTATGAGGCTAAGATATAAACAGACATGAGGGTGTGTGCGTGTTAGTCTGTATCTTAACCATAGCTGTGGTTACATGTTTGTCAAAACTTAACACTGTACACTAAAAGGAGGTAAATTTTACTGGTACATAAATAATCCTCCGCCAAGGGCATAGCCCATTTGATACAGTGTTGGTCTAGCATACACAAGGCTCTTCCTCTCCTGCACCCCCTACCCGGCACTGATACAGTGGAAATGCCTGAAATACCGATACTTGGGAAGTAGGAAGATCAGAAGTCCAAAGTCATTACTGGTTACATTGGGAGTTTAAGGTTATCCTCAATAAACAAACTAAGAATAAATCAATTGCATTTCAACAAATGGCAGTAATGTTCTAAGCCTAAATAACTTAAGAAACTGTAGTGCCCTAAAGAGAAAGAAACATGAACCAATTCTAATCTGATGCCTGGTTTTATAAATAAAGCTTTGTTGGAACACAGTCACGCCCACCCATTTACCCATTCTTTTAAATTATTATTTATTTATCTTATGAGCAATTGGCCTGCATATATGTCTGTGCACCATACTCATACCTGTGAATTTGTTTGTAATTGAACTGCACAGTTCTAAAGTGTGACCTCTGCAGATGATGAAATCTACTGCACTATCACAGGGCTGGCTCCCCTGGGGAGCCTTTAAGACTGCTGCCCAGCAGAAGCCTCCTGATGAAGAACAAGTGCATCCCACTGGCCTCCAGGGTCAGTCCAAGTGGGTTTTCAATGACCCTCAGAAAAGCTGTCTGCCTTTATAAAACTCACCTAAACTACAGGGACAATGGCCTCTTTGCCCACTGTCCACTCTCACCCCTTGAGAGTATTTGTTTTTTTTATTACTCTGTAATAAAATGCCTGTCTTCGACACTACATTCTGTGTTTCATCTGAATTCTTACAATGGTCAAAGGAGCAGGGAAGTAAGGGAGTCCAGACAGAGATCTCAATGACAACACTGTTTGGCCAACAGCGGTAGGACACAAGCTTGAAAAACACCGTTGCTAAGGGAGGTCCTACTACTCAAGATATCTGCGGCCATCAGATAAGTGCAAAGCCATGGGATCATGAGAGACGTGACCAAATTATTCCCACTACCTCGTCTGACACTGAGCCAACTGCCAGTTATGAGTGAGATTATGCCAGGCCATCAGGTCCATCTGAACTGACTTAGACCAGACCACTCCAGGAAGCATGAGAAATACACATCTGTCTTAAGTTCTTGGATTTTGAGGCTGTTTGTTATACAGTTAAGAAATTACCTAATACACTTCATATCAACTAAACTCCTACAACCTTCATAGGCCCCACCCCAGAGTCCAGCCTGTTCTGGTCTGTTCACCTGGTTTAACAATAGCCCAATTAAGTGGAGGCCCAGGGCTACAAATAAGCTCTGTTCTTGCTGCCCATTATACTTTCTATCAAACAGCTTGGATGCCTTCAATTAGTATCAGTCTTGGAGAGTGAACTCAAGAGTTTCACTAAGCGTTCTACCAGCCTACATGGGTGCTGTGAACTGAACCCAGGTCCTCTGTAAGAACAGCAAGTGCTCTTAACAGCTGAGCTGTCTCTCCAGCCCCAGAACAGTGAAAGTTAAAAAACAGTAATAATAATAAGGTTTGAAACACTTGCCTATCTGCATGAGGCTGGGTTCAATTTTGAACAAAGCAAGAAAGAGTAACAATCCCAAAGTGTGCAGATGACATGGAACAAATGGAAATCTCATATGTTTATGGTGGAGGTAAAGAACAATACAATTGCCAGGCAGTGGCGGCACACACCTTTAATCCCAGCACTTGGGAGATAGAGGCAGGCGGATCTCTATGAGTTTGAAGCCACCTGGTTTACAGAATGAGTTACAGGATAGGCTCCAAAGCTACAGAGAAACCTTGCCTCGAAACAACAACAAAAAGATAAAACAATACAACTACTTCAGAAATTTTTTTTTTAAATATTTATTTATTTGTTATGTATACAATATTCTGTCTGTGTGTATGCCTGCAGGCCAGAAGAGGGCACCAGACCCCATTATAGATGGCTGTGAGCCACCATGTGGTTGCTGGGAATTGAACTCAGGACCTTCTGGAAGAGCAGGCAATGCTCTTAACCTCTGAGCCATCTCTCCAGCCCCTTCAGAAATTAAGAGGGTTTTTTTTTTGTTTGTTTGACACAGGTCTTTCTACATAGCCCCGGTTGTCCTGAAACCTACTATGTGGACCAGACTGGCCTCCAACTCAACAGAGATCCACCTGCCTCTGTCTCCTGGGTGCTGGGATTAAAGGTTGCACATCCAGCTAAAGTGATAGTTCTAAAGAATGAATGTATACATATGTGAGTTCACCTGTAACATTTCCGTTCCTAGATATTTATCCAAGGAAAGAAAACTCCTGGCCACTAAAAAATGTATACAAATGTTCACAATCAACTTAAACTGGAAACAAACTGAAATGCTTATCAATATGAGAACGGAGAAACCAATGGTGGTGCTGTGATACAGTGGAACACAGTAAAGCAGTACAAACGAACCATCAATACAAGCAACAATATGCACGGGCCACAAAACATTACAGCCACTGAAGGCTGTCAGGCAGCTCTCGGGCTGCAAAGACGATGGCTCAGCAGTTAAGAGCACTGGCTGCTCTTCCAGGGGTCTTGAATTCAATTCCCAGAAAAAAAAAAATTTCCCGTTCTCTAAAGAACAGACAAGCCTTACAGTGACCATTGCCCAACAGTGCCAGCGGTGGTGGAGAGGTTAGAGCGACTTAACCAGGAAAGGGCACAGGGAAACAAGCCAAAGGGCTACACAGCAATGTCTGTCTTGAGATCCTATAGTTACATGGTGCTATATATGACTGTCAAAACTGAAACTGAGTACTTGAGAGCTGTGTGTTTAACTGTATGTGGATTATTCCTTGATTTTCATCTTGAACATTTTTTTTTTCGGACAAGATCTCATTATGTAGCTCAGACTGGCCTCAAACTCAGAACAATTCTCCTGCCTCAGTCTACGGGGTGCTGGGATTACAGGTGTGTGCCTCTGTAACACCTGGCTCCTGTCCTTACTGCTGGCATTCATAAGCAGGGACCGAAGGGCGGAGAGCAACCCGCTTACCCTTTGCAATTCCAGACACGTAATCAAGATAAATGGGCTTGGAATTAAAAATTAATTCCTATAAAACAAAGAAAATGTCATGGAAGCTAACTTGATCAGCATAGAGACAAAGAGAACCAAGAGAATAGTTTCTGAAGAAATGACTTCTAGCTGGAACCAGTATCTAGGGTCTCGGTGAGTGCTAAGGTGACAAGCCCATCAGAACAAAGCTCTGCGCCCGGAAGTGTGAGCCAGGGCCCATTGGCATGGAGACAGACTCTCGGTCCCATTTTAAAACACTGTGACATTAGCTGAGCTAATTATAAGCTGTTTAAGGTGCTTTTGTATAAAACGACACCTGTAATTTATGCAAACAGACTCACTAAAACACAGGCCACAGGCCAGGATCAAGCAAAAAACGAGATACTTTGGTAAACAAAAACCAGACACAGCTTCTGCTCTTACACAGTGTACCGCTCACAGGAGTGGGCAACAACCTAGCAACCACATAAGCATGTCACAACAATTTAAGGCACAAGCTATAAAGAACACAAGGTACAGTAGGATTAAAACTGCTGTCATATAAAGAAGAACTAAATGAGTGAGCATGAGGGTGCTGCATACCTTTAACCCTAAGACTTGGAACGTGAGGCAGGGGACTGAAAGAGTTCAAGGATAATCTAAGCTACCAGGTGAGCCTAAGGACACTGATGATATTTATGTCATACATTTTAAGTTCCATAAGAGAAAGGCACCATCTACATGGGTTTGAACGTTATGAAAATCTCCGATCCTGGCATTCCAGTGAATAAATAAGCACAGCAGTTCAATGCCATTAAAATGCTGAATTCAAGCCCAGTACGGACACACCGACACAGCAACATATACTGACACACACACATACATCTTTATTCCCCACACTAATGCGGTACAAGCAGGCCGATTTCTGTGAGTTCCAGGCCAGCCTGGTCTACATAGTGAGACTGTCTTAAAAAAAAAAAAAGTGCCGGTGGTGGTGGCACACGCCTTTAATCCCAGCACTAGGGAAGCAGAGGCAAGTGGATCTCTGTGAGTTTGAGGCCAGCCTGGTCTACAGAGCAAGTTCCAGAGAAACCCTGTCTCCCAAAATAAAATCCAATCCAAACCAAACCAAACCAAAGCAAAACAAAAACCAAAAAGGCTAATTTGGAGGTGGGGAGATGGTTCAGTGGTCAAAGCTCCTGCCATGCAATCATGAGGACCTGGACTTGAGTTCAGATCCTCAGAACCCGTATTAAGCTGGTCTTGATGGTATTATAATTCTAGAACTCCTATGGGGTGACAGGAGGCAGAGACAAGAGAATCTTCAGAAGTTTTTGGCCAAATAGCCTGGCATTTGTAATAGTGAACAAACGAACCTGTCTCAAGATGGAAGGCAAGAACCAACACGCGAGGTTATCCTTTGACCTCCACGTGTGCCAAGGCACTCACATACACTTTACACACATGCACACTGGGCAGCCTAACCTGCTAGGTGAGTTCAGGTCAGTGGGAGACCCTGTCTGAAAATAAGGTAGAAGACATTGGAGAAACGATATTGCTAATTACAGGGCCAAGTCCCATGTTCATCCCACTTCCATCTGTCTGCACCGTCTGATGGTCTTTCCCACCCTCCATGACAGAGTTCTTTTCTTGGTTTCTAGAACACAAATGCCTGCTGATTTGGCTCACATTTCTCTAGCCACTTCTCAGACCCTTCCTGCTAGTTTCTCCCGATAACCAATGTAACTAACTACCCAGCCCATTTCTCTTTTTTATTTATACTCTCTTGATGAGTCTACCAAGTCTCATGACTTTAAATACCATCTATTCCCTAGTGACTCCTAAAGTCGTCAGCTAGAGCCTTTCGCTTGGGGTCCAGACCAGTATAATCAACTACCTATCTGACATCTCCACTTGGATGCTGCATCTGAAACTTAAAGCATACAGAACACCACAGTTTCTAATCCTTCCATGGTGGCTTCATCACTGAAATTGGAAACATAAATCTTCCAATGGCTCAAGCCAAAACCTTGGAATTATCTTTGCTTCCTTCCCACACGTGATATCTGATCCATCAACAAATCTTTTGCCAACTCTCTGCCTTCTGACTTCATCCTGAATCTAAGTACTTTGCACTTTCTGTCACCCTCACCTGAGTTCAAGTGCCCACTCCTCCTACATCACTGCAACAGCCTAACTGGGTCCCAGCCTCTACTCCGTCTCCCTACGTTATACCCCAATCTACTCTCACGGCACCAAGAGTGACCCGATTAAAGTGTAATTCAGATCAAATTACGTGTCCAAACGTTTTCTCACGTGACCTACAAAGCCCTATGCCTTTCCTGCCGCCTACTTTCCTGTTCTGACCTCATCTGCCAAGCCAGATACAACGCTGACTGCTGTGTGCAGCTAGCTCATACAAGCCAGGGGCTCCCGTCTCAGGACCACGACACTTGAGATCTGCTCTGTTCTACAGAACTTCATTTATCTTCCCCTTCCTTTCAGGCCTCTACTCAAATATGGTCTTTTTTCTTTCTAGTCCTTTAGTACTGGAGAACTGGTCCGAAGCCTCATACACGACAGGCAAGTGTTCTATTAATGATCTGCTTCCTTTTTAAACACAGTCCTATAAGAACAGGTTTATGGTTATATTGTTGCTGCTGTTGTTTTATCCGCCAACCTATTAGAATTTATGCTCCCTGGGAACAAGGAATTAGGGGGGCCTGGAGCGGTCTGTTTTTTCCAACGTTTTATCACTGATACTTAGTATATAATAAATGTTTAATAAATATGCTCTGGAAAAAAAGAGAAAAAGATTTTGGACCTTGTTCCCACATAGTCAAGAAAGCAAGACACATTTACTAAGCTAATAAAAATTTTACTATTTACAATTTTGGCTAGAGAAATGGCTCACTGGTTAAGGGCACCTGCAAAGGGCCTGGGCGCAACTCCTAGCATCCACATGGTAGCTTACAATAGCTGTCTGTAACTCCAGTTCCAGGGGATCTGACAATACCCTCTTTTAACGTCCTAGGGCACCAGGCATGCAATCTGATGGATGGACACACATGCACACAAAATACTAGCACATATGAAATGAATAAATACAGTCAGGTGTGGTAGTGCACACCTTTAATCCCAGTACTCAAGAGACAGAGGCAGAGGATCTTTGAGAATTCCAGGGCTTGATCTACAAAGGAGAGGCTAGCCAGGGTTCCTTAGTGAGACCATGTCTCAAAAACAAACAAAACAACAACAAAAACCCAAGTTTAAAAAAAAAAATTAAAAACAATGTATATAGAGATGGGCATAGTCATTCATCCCTGTAATCATAGTACTTGAGAAGCTGAGGCAGGAGGATTCTGAATTCCAGTCCAGCCTAGGCTACATATTGAGACCCTATCCAAAAACCAAAGATAAACAAAAGAAAAGCTGCATATAATCCTGTAGGGTCGTGGGATATGCACACAAACGTAATAATCAGATCTCCAGCTACAAAATCAGGCTGGCAGAGCCCCTGAGCAGCGCACATGAAGCATGGTTCTATGTCTACCTAACACTGCATAAAAAGAAGGTGCAGTGGCTTAATTCTAGAACTTCAGAGATAGAGACACAAGAATCAGAAGTTCAGTTACCCTTTCCAACATAGTGAGTTCTAGGCAGCCTGGACTGCATGAGACCCTGCCTTAAAAAAAAAGAGAGGGAGATAGGGAGGAAGAGAAGGAAGGAGAGGTAGTGAGGGAGGAGGGGAGAGGGAAAGGGAGATTTCCAGTTAGGTGTGGTATTCATGCTTGTAACCCAAAAGCTCAGTGCCATGATAAATCCCTGTTTCAAACAAAACACAAGGCAAACAGCTTAGTCAGTAAAGTACTCGCTGCATAACAAGAAGGACCTGTGTTTAGTTCTCCAATATCCACGTAAAAGCTAGGGGGTGCCACTATGCCCCCATGTTAGTCCCAGTGCCGAGAAACCAAAGACAGGAAGGTCCTGGGCTTGCTGGCCAGCTAGTCTAGCCAACTTTGTGAAACTGAGGTTCAGTAAGAGACCATGTCTCAAAAATAAAGTGGAAACTAAACGAAGAGACCCGCTGTGATCAGCCTGACCTCCATGCACGCATATCCACATGCTCACGCGCATGCACACACACAGACACACACATGTATGTACACAACACACAAACATATCCACATGCACACACACACATATACACAGATGTATACACACAACACACAAACATATCACATGTATACACATACACAAACATACCCATACGTATATACATAACACACAAACATTCACATGCATACACATACACAAACATATCCACATGTACACACAAACATTCACATATATACACACAGAGACAAACATATCCACATGTACACAGACACACACAGAGTTTATGTCCTCAGCTTGAGTAGTCTGGAACAGAATCTGGTTTAGTATTCAGGAAAGAAAACAAGCATCAGATGACAGCAAACTGAGGACTAGGAAGAGGAGCTGACCCCCCATCCCCCTGTCTTATATTGTAACAAGAGCTCTCAAGAGCGAGCCCTTCATCCAGAACCACTTCTGCAACTCTGACCCCTCCTTCCCAGCACATGAGCCACACCACCTTAGCCCTCCTTGCAGTTAAGTTCCTTCTCCTACCAAAAAAGAGCACCGTATGTCAGTCTAGAGGACCACAGTAGACAGCCTGGAGGCTGTGTTCAAAGGCTACAGACCAATATAAAGGGAGGAAAGCAACAGAGGACACAGACAAACACTGAGACTCAAATTTAACCAGTTTAAAAGAAACATGGCAACAGCGAAGCCTCTCTGCCCCCACAACAATCTGTCACCCCTCCCCAACAACTGAACATCCTGGTGTCACCTGAATTCAAGCAGTCAGAATGGCAGGACGCGGCTTTGCTCGCACACTGCTCTATGTCTAAAAACAGCCCAGCTTCTGACAAGGTGCGGAGGCTGCAGAAAGACCCAGTCACCGAACAAATGTGAGATAAGGAAATCAAATCAGCCTGTGAGGCTCTTAAATTCTTTATCTTTTTGACTTTAGATAAATGATTATTTTTAAATCTTAAGAGTGAGAACTGAGCCAGGTGGTGGTGGCGCATGCCTTTAATTCCAGCACTTGGGAGGCAGAGGTAGAGGCAGGTGGATCTCTGTCTGGGCTGGGGAGATGGCTCAGTGGATAACGGTGCTTGTCACCACATCTGACAACCTGAGTTCAACCCCTGAGGCCCACATGGCCGAAGAGGAGAACTGAAAAGTTGTCTTCTGACTTCCACATAAAAACATGGCATGAAGGTCGCTGTGAGTTCGAGGCTAGCCTAATCCACACAAAGAAATCCTGTCTCTGAGAAACCAAAAAAGAAAGAAAACCAAGAGCTGAAGCTGGCTATGGTGATGCACAGCTATGATCCCAGCCCTTGGGAGGCTAAGGCAAGAGGATCACTGAGTTTTAGGTCAGTCTTGACCACACAGCAAGACTAGATTAGAAGAAGTGGAGGAGGAGGAGGAGGAGGAGGAGGAGGAGGAGGAGGAGGAGGAGGAGGAGGAGGAGGAGGAGAAGCCAGGCTTATCTCTGTGAGTTCAAGGCCAGCCTGGTCTACAGAGAGAGTTCCAGGACAACCAGGACAACACAGAGAAACCCTGCCTAGAAAAACAAACAAACAAAAAAAAAAAAAAACTAAACCACAACAAATAAAACACACACACACACACACATCTACACAAAGGAGAAGTCTGGTACGGTGGTGGTGCACACCTTTGATCCCAGCATTTGGGCGACAGAGGCAGGCTAACCGAGACCAGCCAGAGCAACATAGAGAACCGGTACAAACAAACAAACACACAAAAATGACCAAACAACAACAACAACAACAAAAAGAGGCTGGTGAGATGGCTCAGGGCTTCGTGGCACTTGGTGCCAAGTATGACAATCTAGTCTGCTATCTGGGACTCGCACGGCAGAAAGACAAGACAGGCACCTCTCACCACAACATATGCCCAGGCACAGATGGACAGAAACACAAACACACAGAAACAAAAACAAACAACAACAACAAAAAAAAAACAGAAGCAAAAGGGAAGAGAGGGATGAGGAAGGAGAAGGGAGTGAAAAAGAACTGGGAAAGGAAGAGAGGGTAAGAGCTAGGAAACAGGTATTGACTCTTACCAATTTGTTTCCATTAATATTATCTATGTGAACAGTGCCTGCACTGAGTCCATGACATGGTCACCTATTTCCGCCTTCCCACTGGAAGCAAAACCAAAAGCAGGACAAAGGAAAGAGTTGCTAACCCTCAGCTCCACTAGCTATGGCGGTGACAGGGCAGTCACTTGCTAGGCAACCACCGCCTCAGAGCACAGAGGCACCAACTCTCCACTCCACTGTACACAAGACACCAAGGACCAGCCCAGTGACCTAGTCCGTGAAGCATGAACACCCTTATGTGCCAAGGGTGAGCTAAATGGGCCATAAAGGAGAAGTGAATGGAACACCCACAGATGCATTTAGTTTGCTATTAGGTTACAAAGCTTCAGCTGGTAATAAAAGCATTCCTCTGCCAGCTCTATCAGATCATTATTGGTTTGTTTGTTTCTTTTTTTGTTTTGGTTTTTTGAGACAGGGTTTCTCTGTGTAACAGTCCTGGCTGTCCTGGAACTCACTTTGTAGACCAGGCTGGCCTGGAACTCAGAGATCCACCTGCCTCCCAAGAACTGGGATCAAAGATGTGAGTCACCATTCCTGGCTATTGTTTAAGTCACATTTATTTGTTTGTTTGTTTGTTTGTTTGTTGTGCACACTTGTGGAGGTAGAGACAACTTAGTGGAGTTGGTTCTCTCCTACTATGTAGGTACTGGGACTCAGACTCAGGTCGTCAGGCTAGCAACAGTGCCTTTACACACTGAGCCACTAACTGGCTCTTTACAATATATCCATAAGAAGCTGGGCATGGTGCACATGACTGTAATCCCAGAACTCAGAAGACAAAGGCTAGAGAACTGCCAGGAGTCTGAGTCCAGGTGGGTTACATACCAACTATCAGACTAGCCTGGGCACCAGAGTAAGATCCTGTCTTAAAGCGCACTCTAGAAGACACACACAGACACGCATACAAACATGAATACAAACACAGACACACACTCACAGACAGACACACACACATACACCAACACAGACACGAAGACAGACAGACACATACACATACAGCGGCAGGAGGGACTAGGGATGTGGCTCAGTAATTGCCTAGCATGTCTGAAACCCTGTCAGATTCCCAGCACTCCATAAACCTTATGACATGGCCCACATCTGTAATCCCAGCTCCCAGGAGATGGAGGCAAGTAGATCAAAAGTTCATCAAAAGCTGGTTATAGTAAACATGAGGACAACTTGGGTAACAGGAGGCACTTTCTCCAAGAAGAGAGAGACAGTAACATTTTTTTTTTGATATTGCTCCAATAGTGAGTACCAGGCTGACACCAGCCTAAGAACATTCTCAGCCCTTTCTCTCCAAGAAATTTAATCTAATCCCTCAATTTTATCATGACTTCCACGAAAACATTCCTCACATCCAGTCTCCAGCCCTGGCAACGCAGCTCCAGCTCCACCTCAGGCTCCACTCTTCTAAGGATCTGCTGGAAATTCCCGCTGGCTGTCTCCAACCGGAATTCCTCTTCCCCCAAACCCGAAGGTCCTCCTGTGCCCCGTCCTCCCCAACGACACAGTCGCCAGAGTTCTTTCCTCATTCATGTCCTACCATTTTCAATCACACGGAGTCAGGCATGTCAGGACCTGGGGCACACAGGAGAGATTCAAACAGGCCTCATCCCTGGAGCTCAGTTTCCATTTCTTGCTTGGCCCTAGCTGAACAGAGAGACTGATGATTTGGGAACCTGGCTGTGGCAAGCCACACGGAAACAAACACTGGTTTATCTTTAAGGCGCTGAGGGCAAACTCTCCAGCAATGTACTTGTCTCACCAACCCTAGACACGAGTATGTCACACAGTCTGGTTTACCTGTGACGCCAAAAACAAGGTGAGTTTTCACTTACAATGCTTTTCAATGGACAAACTTGAGGTTTTCACTTTTTTGTTTGTTTTTGCTTTTGAGACAAAATCTCAATACACAGCCTTGGCCTGAGGCTCACTGTGTAGAGCAGGCTGGCCGTAAACTCACAGAGATCCTCCGGCCTCAACCTCCTAACTGCTGGATTATAGACAGGAGTCACCACACCCACTTCTGGTGCACTTGTACGCAGAACTCTGCACACCAGGGCCAGCAAAGCGGCTCGGTGTGAAAAGCACTCACTCTCACACAGATCTGAGTTGCATCCCCAGAACCAACATGGCAGGAGAGCCTGCCAGGTCCAAAGGGCCATCTGTGGTGCCTATTAGCATAGCAAAGCGCATGCTGGCCTCCAGTGCTCCTCAGCTTTTCTTACCCCTAAATTCTCCAGCTCCTGGGCTTCTCTTCCCCAGATTCTCATTCCCTTATACCCTTATTACACAGCCATGTTCTCTTTTTCTTCCTCTTTTGGCCCCCTCTCTCTTGGTCTCCTCTGCCTGAACCCTTTTTTCCTCCTCTCTGGCTCTACCTCCCTCTTCTCTTCTCTCATGGCCAGGTCCAGTCTGCTGGCCACATTTAATCTACTACTTTCTCTCTATGCTCTGGACTCTTTCAGAGACCTCTGGCTATACTCTCCCTCATGTCTACAATAAAAACCTTCTCTTCAACTATACCTCAAAACTGTCATGTCCTCAGTTTATACAGCTAGTGCCAAAACCCTCACTTTATTCAAGAGCCAACTCCCATACGTTGTCTCTGACCTCCACACTTGCACTGTGGCACACACATGCCCAGAGGCACGCACATGAACATGCAAATGAAGTAAATAAGAAAAATCCGCTTACTAGCAGGGCCATAACTATGCTTAGAGCTAGCCTCTAGTTCAGCAGTTCTCAACCTGTGGGTCGCAATCCCCCCACCACAGGAAGTCGAACGACCCTTTCACAGGGGTCGCACAGCAGATATCTTATATATCAGATAATACATTACCAATTTTTTTGTTTTGTTTTGAAAACAGGGTTTCTCTGTGGCTTTGGAGACTGTTCTGGAATTTGCACTATAGACCAGGCTGGCCTTGAACTCACAGAGATCCGTCCGCCTCTGTCTCTGCCTCCCGAGTGTTGGGATTAACAGCACATTATGATCCATAACAGTAGCAAAATTACAGTTATGAAGTAGCAATGAAAATAATTTTATGAGGAACTGTATTAAAGGCTTTCGGCATTAGGGAGGTTGAGAAACACTGCTCTAGATGTTAGCTAGGTGACACCTAGTTAACCAATGTAGTCACATTTTCCCTTTTTGCCACACCACCCCTTTTTATCTGGTTGCTATGTAATGAAGGGCCAGCTGTAAAAGACAGGTTACAAACAGGATGCGCCTAGCTGAAAATACTCCTTCACTTAGGTATTGTAGGATTTCCTGTGCCTGTTTAAATGATGTTTCGTCCACTATTGACACTCTACACTCCTTCAGGATAAAACCATGTTTTCACTATTAAACAAATACTAAGTCCCTGGAACTTCATACTTAGAAATACACTGCAGAGAACAGTTCTTTATAATCTGGTAATTACTTAGATGCATTTAAATGTTTTCTGGATAGCAATCAATATATTAGGAAATATTAGAAACCCTAAGCATTGCTGCCTGGGCAGTGGTGGCTCATGCCTTTAATCCCAGCACTCAGGAGGCAGAGACAGATAGGTCTCTGTGAGTTCAAGTCCAGCCTGTTCCACAGAGTGAGTGCCAGGACAGGCTCCAAAGCTACAGAGAAACCCTGTCTCAACCCCTCCCTCCCAAAAAAAAAGAAACCCTAAGCATTGACAGGATAGATTAATTTTAAAATAAACAGCATGTAGGCTGGCTAGTTTTACGGCAATTTGGCAGGCTTGAGAGATGGACCCTCAATTGAGAAAATGCCTTCATATGATAGGGTTGTAGACAAGACTTTGGGGCATTTTCTAATTTTTTTTAATTTTTTATTTTTTATTTTTATTTTTCGAGACAGGGTTTCTCCGTAGCTCTTGGTTCCTGTCCTGGAACTAGCTCTTGTAGACCAGGCTGGCCTCGAACTCACAGAGATCCTCCTGCCTCTGCCTCCCGAGTGCTGGGATTAAAGGCGTGCGCCACCACCGCCTGGCCTGGGGCATTTTCTTAAGTACTAACTGATGTGGAAGGAACCAGTCCATTGTGGGTGGGGCCAGGGCAGGCTGGTGAACCTAGGTTCTATAAGAAAGCAGCAGGTTGAGCAAGTCAGCAGCACGCATCCACGACCTCTGCGTCAGCTCCTGCCCTGATCGAGTTCCTGTCATGACTTCCTATGATGATAAAAATGATAAAAAGCGATGTGGAGCTCCAAAACCACAGAGAAACCCTGTCTCGAAAAAAAAAAAAAAAAAAGCGATGTGGACTGAATCCAGGACATATACATATGAGGCAAGGGCTGTCTCTGAACCCAGGACACACACACCTAGGCAAGCGCTGTCCCTGAACCCAGGACAGACACACACTCCCTCCTTCCTTTTTCTGGCTGTTCTGGAACTCACAAAGATCCACCTGCCTCTGCCTCCCAGGTGCTGCTCGGCCTAGCTGACTGCAATTTTACCTGCTATCCTCTCTGTCTCAGCTTGATCTCACCAGACGGCACTGCATGCCCTCGTTATTCACCGACAGGAAAACCAGAAAGGCAGTTCAGTGAAAGTAGATGCTGTTAGTATTGCTGCTTTATCTGGCAAGGGCTCCTTGCAGTTGAACTGTCAAACACTAGTGATTACTTTATTGCAGGTCAGACTTGATAGCTGCCCTCAGTTACCCTGAAAATGGAGTGGGCGCTAAGCAATTATTTGCCAAAGGTTTCATTGCCATAGTAACTTAGAAACACCTGGAGAGTCTCCTTAAGTCCACTTTTCTCTGGGGAAAAAAAAAGTGTCTGATTGTAGAACAACAACAAAAAAAGAACAACAACAAGCCCATAAACCCATGAACACATCCCAACCTAACAATGCCTCTGCAGTTAAGGGTACTTATTGCTAAGGCAGAATCAGGGTTCAGTTCCTAGCACCTACATGCCAATTCACAGCCATCTATAGCTCTACCACCAGAAGATCTGACACTCTCCTCTGACCTTCATGGGTACCAGGCACACATATGACGCACATACATACATACATACATACATACATACATACATACATACAAGCAACATGCACACACACAAACTAAATCTCTTTTTTAAATGTTATTTTTCAAGGTTTCTAACTGCTAAGTCATCTACATGTACATCTGTGCACTGTGTGCATGCCTGGTGCTCACAAAGGCCGGAAGACGGCACTGGATCCCCTAGAACTGCAGTTACACAAGGTTGTGAGCTGTCATGTGGGGGCTGGGAATCGGACCTGGGTCCTCTGTAAGAGCAGCCAATGTTCTTATCCTCTGGGCCATTTCCTCAGCCCCTCACCCAAAATATATCTTAAAAAACAAGCAAACAAAAGAAAAACCCAAAACAAAAAACAACTCATACTTGGGGCTGGAGCAATGGCTCATCAATTAAAAGTATCTGCTATTCCCTGAACCACCCATAAATCCAATTCCAGGGGTTCTGAAACTCTCTTCTTCAGTGGCACCAGACACATACTTGCATGCAATTTTTTTTTTTTTTTTTTTTTTTGGTTTTTCGAGACAGGGTTTCTCTGTGGTTTGGGAGCCTGTCCTGGAACTAGCTCTTATAGACCAGGCTGGTCTCGAACTCACAGAGATCCACCTGCCTCTGCCTCCCAAGTGCTGGGATTAAAGGCGTGCGCCACCACCGCCCGGCGCATGCAAAATTTTTTAAAAAAATTCTTAAGCCAAGTATGGTGGGTCTTCACTTGGAAAACTGAGGCAGGAGGATAGCTAAAGAGAGTTCCAGGCTGACTTGGGTTACAGAGTGAGATCTTGGGTCAAAAAAAAAAAATCACGTATATATATTTTTATTGAGACAGTCTCAACCACATATGTAACACACACATATACACACATGATTTTTGTTTTCCATTTATCTGGTTATGTTGTGAGTATTTATTTTGCTTGCATGAGAGGGTGCCAGACCACCCTGGAACTGAATTTATGGATGGTTGTGAGCCACCATGTGAGTCCTGGGGACCCAGCCCATCCTGAGCAACAACATCAAGTGGTTTTATTTTTTTTCTCCAAGACAACATCTCTCTATATGGTCCTGGCTGTACTGGAACTCATTCTGTAGAACAGGCTGGCACTGAACTCACAGAGATCCAAAGCCTCTGCCTCTCAAGTGCTAGGATTAAAGGCGTGCGCCACCTCCGCTGAGCACCATCAAGTGTTCTTAACCCCTGACCCATCTCTCTGGCCCCCTTTTTGCGGTTTTGATGTGGTTAATATGCAGCCCAGACTGACCCAGAACTTGCCATCTTCCTACCTCTACCTCCTGGGTCCTAGGTATGTACCAACCTCACCCAGTTTGAATTTCTTCACACACGCGCACGTGTGCACACGTACGTACACACACACACACACACACACACCCAGGAGGTGGCTGATCAGGTAAAACTACCTACTGGCAAGCCTGACACCCAAGTTCCACTCCCAGGATCCATATAGTAGGACTAGTTGTCCCAGACCTCCACAGTCATGCTCACAAAATAAATTAATAAAACATACAAATTTTTTTTTTTTTTTGGTTTTTCGAGACAGGGTTTCTCTGTGGTTTTGGAGCCTGTCCTGGAACTAGCTCTTGTAGACCAGGCTGGTCTCGAACTCACAGAGATCCGCCTTGCCTCTGCCTCCCGAGTGCTGGGATTAAAGGCGTGCGCCACCACTGCCCGGCTTTACAAAAATATTTTTAATGGAAGATTACTGATGTAGCCCAGTTCATGTGGTGCATGCCTAGCAGGCACAAGGCCCTGGGTTCAGTTCCTGCTGCCTTATAAAACCAGATATGGTGGTACGCTCTCAAGTACTCGGGAGACGAAGGCAGGAGGATCTTAAATTTAGAGTAGCCAGGTGGTGGTGGCGCACGCCTTTAATCCCAGCACTCTGGAGGCAGAGGCAAGCGGATCTCTGTGAGCTTGAGGCCAGCCTGGTCTACAGAGCGAGTTCCAGGACCGCCAGGACTACAAAGAAACCCTGTCTCCGAGAAAAAAAAAATGCGGGGGGGGGGGCTATCAATAGAACTGTGTACTAAAACTTCCACTTCTTGGCCCCAAAACATGTTTTAAATTCATAGCCCGAAAGCATTAATTTTCTCCTATTTTCTGTATAATGGGTGTCTTGACACTCTTATGTTCTCTGGTGTAGTTTTTTTTTTAAATATTTATTTATTTATTTATTTATTTATTTATTATGTATATAATATTCTTTCTGTGTGTATGTCTGAAGGCCAGAAGAGGGCACCAGACCTAATTACAGATGGTTGTGAGCCACCATGTGGTTGCTGGGAATTGAACTCAAGACCTTTGGAAGAGCAGGCAATGCTCTTAACCGCTGAACCATCTCTCCAGCCCCCTCTGGTGTAGTTTTTTCAGAAGGAAATGAGTTTCCTTATCACAAATGAATCTAGCTTCACCTACTCAAAGACGATCATCCTTTCCTTATCACCGCATATCATAGCAATGTTGTATCTTCTTTTTCTATTTTTTTTTTCTATTTTAAAGGCTGTTTCTTTCAACTGAATGGTCTTCCATCAAGAAGTCTTTGTGCCCACAGATCCTTAGAGTAGTGCCTGAGCTGGGTTTCAACTTCTTCCTCATGTATTCTGTACTTAGCACGATACGGGGAACAAGAACACAAACGTACGATAACTTCCTTGCTGTCTACCCAATGCAGTTCTATACCTTTCTATGTCTGTCCTCTTTAGGTCCTGCTGCGGTCTGGAAGGTGAACTGTTCACATGCCCATTCATAAATGCTCATCTTCCAGCCCCATCTTCCCTCGCCATTCAGGTCTAATAGAGCCTTGACAGGAGCACCTCATCTCATCTTTTGTCTTTCCAAATCCAGCAGTTTTTTTGTCTTTTGTTTCTCTCCTGAGCTACAAAAGTAGGCCAGGGCCAACCAGGACACAGCACTTGGTCGGGGCTGGCAGGGAAAACCAAACACTTCTGGGATGTTCCTTGTTTCAAGCTGTTACCTGAACACCAGTTTCTTACATATTTGTTGCCTGAAAATCCCATCTCATTTTGCAAGAGGATGGGCCAGCTACACGACGAGTCCTTTGTCTTAAGTTCCCACACCTCACAAACTCTCATCCACAAAGCGCCCATCCTCACACAGGTATGGAGTGGTCCGTTCCGCACTAGGCGCGGCAGCCTAGGGTTTCGCATCTGGATAGGGATGTGGTTAGGTTTAAGATCTTAACAGGATCCAAAATTCTGCGTCCAAATGCGCAGGTCCTACCTCGGAGGTAGGGAAACGAATCCCAGTGCGACCCTCGTACTCCGTACAGGGCACATAATGGCATTTTGAACAGGCCTCCACCAGCCCCGGCCCCGCGTATACTCGCCTCCAACCTCAGGAGCCGGGCGGTGGCAGAGGCCGGGCCAGCGCCCGCTCCCAGCCGCGCCATGCCCTCCTTCGCCCTCACCCGCCGCCGGCTGCCGCTCACCTGGCACGCCGGCATCGCCCGTCCAGAGCCGCATGCGAGACCATAGATCCCGACCGGTTTCGGAGGCCGCCGGTCCGCCTTGAGGGAGGCTGGTGCGGATGCGCGGGCACCGGAATCCGGCTCACCGATACCGGGAACACGCCGCCCGGTTTCTAAGGAACAGGGGGCTCTGGAGGGGAGGGGCGGGGCGGCTGAGGACAGCGCATGCTCTGTGACGGGGGTGGACCCGCGCTAGGAGGGGCCGGGATGCAGAGCTGCGCATGCTCGTGCCTTGGGGCGGTGCTTATGAAACCGGCCGGGAGGCTGACGCTGTCTCGATTTCTGCGCTAGCGGTATTGATGCTAGGGGTTTTCAGCCTTGGACGCTCTCGAGTTTGCCCAATGGCGTCAAGAATGTATATTCTTTAGAGCATTCCCTGGAATAAAGAAAGGTCTTGTATTCGACAGCAACCTGTTTGTAGAAACCCAGGTATCTCCAACTGATCGGATTTTTTTGACCCTGGAATGACTGGCTTTCCTGTTTGCTCAGGTGTCTGCCTGGTCTCTCCTCTGGATGTTCTTTGGTTGTTCCTTAAACGTCATGTCTCTTTTAGTCGGTGACCTCAGGTTCTCTTGACCTCCTTATAGAGCCTGTGTTCTCTCAAGGAAATAGATTTTGTAAAGAGACTACCCTTTGTTTTACCAGACCGCTCTTACAAGTGAAGCCGATAGACCTTAATGTGAAATTGGCTCTGCAGAATCTGACTGGGATTTATTCTACGGGGAAATATTCCCCTGGCTGCTTCTCAGCTGCAAAGGTGGAGGAACCTAGTCCTCATCCCACAGCAGGCTGGGATGAAAGAACACGTCTGCTGAAGGTGGTTCCGTGACCCTTTTACCAGTTGTAAGACTTGCCACCATTACCGCTGTCTCCGCACCTGCGCAGCTTCCAGAGTGAAAAGAACCGCGACTTGAAAGCTTCCTCTTCAAATGGGCCGTTATCCCGTCCCCTGGAAATAGAAAGGATCAGAGTTAAAATGTGGATGCATTTCCTATTTCTTGGCATTCCTTTTGTTTGTTTGTTTGTTTGTTTTTCAAGACAGGGTTTCTCTGTGTATTCCTGGCTGTTCTGGAACTCACTCTGTAGACCAGGCTGGCCTTGAACTCAACAAGGTCCAAGGTGCGTCTGTCTCAGCCCTCCAGATGCTGATGTTAAAGGCGTGGACCACCACTGCCTGGCTTGCATTTTATATTTGATTATGGTAATTTTCTTAGATCAGGGTTTTCAGCAGTGATACACTAACTTTCAAAGCCTGATCATTTTGTTGTTGTTGTTGTTGTTCAGCAGAGACGGAGAGAGCTGTTTATTATAGGATGGTTAACAGTATCCCAGGCCCTCTACCCAGTAGATGCCATGAGCACCCAGCCCCAGTTGTGACTACTAAAAGTTACTTTTGTGCTTATCTGATTTTCCATTTCTCCCTGTGCATTAGCTCTTCCCCAAGAATTGTCAGTGCTGGGAGTGTAGCTTAGAGGTAGATCACTTGCCTACTATATGTGAGAGTCTGGGTTTATGCCTCGGCACTGCCAGACAAAACCAAAGCCCTCTGTAAGATGCTGAGTGAAGCCTTCTCTAGTAATGCAGATCCAGGAGAATGCAGTGTTAAGCCCCACACTTTAACTTAGACTTTTACAGCTTTTAAATAGCTGGTGGTTGCCAGACTGGTGGCACACACCTTTAATACCAATACTCTGAGGCTAAGGAAGGTAGACCTCCAGGCCAGCCTGTACTACAGAGTTCCATCCGGGACAGCCAGGGCTACACAGAGAAACCCTGTCTCCAAATACAAAACAACAAACAAGCAGATAGATGGTGATTGGTGCTCACTGTCAACATCCAAGCGTTTTCTTGGTTTATAGACACACCAAAAACCCTTCTCCAAGGGCACATCTCCTAGAGATGGGTCTGGTCCTCTCAGGAAACCTCCACCTGCTGTGTCTGTATCATTAACCGTCATGGTCAGTCTTTCCCATCAGAGCTTGCCTTGTTCCTTCACCAACCACCCATCTTGTGCCTGACAGTGTTTATCTCCTAGATATTGATCACCCTTGCCGGTTTTTAAGGCCTACTAGTGGCATCCTCGTTCATGCCCTAATCTGTTATCTCTATATCTTATGTCCTATGGACACCAACATAATTTACTATGTCCCTTTTCTGCACAAACCCCCGGCTTTGAGGCACCAGGAGAGCCAGCCACATGAGACTCCTGAAGGGCTAAGAACCACTGAGGCCTGCTATCACCCCCTGGTTCCATGATTCCACATTGACCTTACTGTGTGGGAAGGTTCACTTCCTTTTTCCTTCTTTTTTGCTGGAGACTGAACCAAGGGGTTTGTTAATGTGAGGCGTATTAGTTTTTTTACCCCTGTTGTGATAAAATGCCCCAACAAGAGCAGCTTAGCAGAGGAAGTTTATTTGGCTCACAATTCCTGGTTATAGTTCATCTTTATGGGTGGGAGAAACTTGAAGCAGCTGTCACATCGCACTCTAGAACAGGGCTGGAGAGATGGCTCAGAGGTTAAGAGCACCGGCTGTTCTTACAAAGGACCTGAGTTCAGTTCTCAGCACCCACATGACAGCTCACAACCATCCATAACTCCAGTGCCAGGGGACTGGACAACCTTCAAGAGCTCCAGTGGCACAGGTGGTACATATATATATATATATATATATATATATATATATATATATGTAAACAAAACACACAGATAAAAACAAAACCCAGCAGGAATATATGCATGCAGCTACTCAACTTGCTCTCTCAGCTTTACATAGTCCAGGATCCTCTGCCCAGGGAATGGGTACAGATTGTACCAGGCACTAAGACCTGAACACTACTGAAGCCATGTTAGGGACACCGTTTTGACTGTAGAACCCAGATCATATGCCCGAACACCTTCTAAAATGGAAATAAAGACCTACATCTATGCAAGACCTAATCCACGGTTCCAGGATCTGGGAAAGTCCCAAAATGCATTAACCTTTGCTTTTTGACTTCTGTAGTTTCACTTCTTGCTAACCAAAGTATGTCAACCAGGATGTGGTTTTTGTATAAAAAAGGCAAAAACACGGTGAGCCTTGGAGCTGCCTGATTGAGGTAAGTTTCCCATGCAGTCTCCAGGCAGCAGTACAGACTTTGTATTTGGCTTTAGAAGTTTCTGTATGAGCTGGGCAAATCCCAGAACTCAGGAGGCAGAGGCAGGCAGATCTCTGCATTCCAAGACAGCCTGGGCTACAGAGTGAGTTCCAGGCCAACCTGGGCTACAGAGTGAGTTCCAGGCCAGCCTGGGCTATAGAGTGAGTTCCAGGCCAGCCTGGTCTGCAGAGTGAGTTCCAGGACAGCCTGGTCTGCAGAGTGAGTTCCAGGACAGCCAGGAATACACAGAGAAACCTTGTCTTGAAGAAACCAAAAAGAAAAAAAAAAAAAAAGAAGAAAAAAAAGAGTTTCTGTGTATTGGGCTAGAGAGATGACTTATTGTTTAAGAGCACTGGCTGCTCTTCCAGAGAACCTGGGTTAGATTCCCAACACACACATGGCAGCTCACAAATGTCTTTAATTCTAGTTCCAGGGACACTCTCTTCTGGCCTCCAAGGGTACCATGCATACATGGTACCTAGACATACATGCAGGTGACACACCAATACACATAAAATAAAATTAAAAAGAGAAAAGAGTTTCTGTGTGGTCTCTGGTGGAATTGCTTTGCAACGCTCTAGAGGACCTAGCAGGAGAGATGTCCAACACCCAAATAACTTGTTATCAAGCTCTTTTCTTAGACTAACCCCATACCCAATTCTGTAAAACTTCAGCCCTCAACCCAGCCAGCCTGTTGCCATAAAATAACCCAAGAGAGCCTCTCCACTACTGCCTGGAACTCACTGATGTGGCCCAATCGGTCAGACCCGATGGATTGAAGCAGTTTTGTTCAAAATGGAATCAGGTATCTTGGGGCTACAGTTGTCACCTTGGACAGGACAGGTTGGGCCCAGTCTCTCAGGTGAGGAACTTCAAGCTTTTGGCATCAACCCAGGCACTTTGCTGCGTGTACACAGACAGTTGCTAGGGATTTACCACAGCCATATCTGTGGAGCCCTCTATAGGAAAAGGTGGCTTCTCACCTCAACCAGAAAGGAAGTTAAAAACAAAGAAATCCTGGCCCTATTAGAGGCCATACAGCTCCCAAAATAGGTAGCCATTGTCCACTATAAAGGGCATCAGAAAGGGGAATCCATGGCTGCCCGTGGAATTAGGGCAGCAGACTTAGTTGCCCAGAAGGCAACCCTAGAACCACTGGGGCCGCTTCAGATCTTGGTCACCCACCCAAACCTGAATTGCTCCAACACCAAGGCAACACACAGAAAGAAACCAAATGAACAGAAAAGAAAGATGATAAACGAGACACGAAGAGGTGATTCTTGCTGGATGTACACCCTGGCATTCTCAGAAGATAGATGAGCACCATCCACTTGGGGGCATCCAAACCCGCTAAGTTACTCAGGCCCAGATATTACCTCCTTCAACTAGACAGTCTGGTCAAAGACATTGTGCAGATGTGCAGGTGCATACAAGTAAATCCCAAAGGAGGAGAAAAAGCCTGGGAAGGAGCCTGCACCCAATGGGCACCCCAAGTCAGCTTTACAGAGATAAAAGCCACCATTCTTGGGAAAAAAATATTAGTTAATTTTCATAGGTACCTTCTCTGGATGGGTGGAAGCCTATCCTACCCAAGTCCTGACAGCCTCGACAGTCACCAAGAAACTCCTCCAAGAGTTAATATCTAGATTTGGGTTGCTCCTCTCCCAGTCAGACAGTGGCCCACCCTTCACAGACAAAGTTTCCCCAAATCTAACAAAGGTCCTAAATGTTGATTGAAAACTACATTGTGCTTGTAGGTTAGAGCTCAGGACAGGTCCAAAGGATAAGCAGGACCTTAGGAGAAACTTTAAATACATCCTTGAGATTGGTAATTATACCAACCTTGTACCTTTTTTTTTTTTTTGAGGGTGTTTTGTTTGAGACAGGATTTCTCTGTGTAGCCCTGGCTGTTCTTGAACTCACTCTGTAGAGCAGAATGGCTTCCAGCTCACAGAGATCCTCCTGCCTCTGCCTCCCAAATGCTGGGATTAAAGGCATGTGTCACGGCTTATGGCTTATCATGTCTCTCTCTCTTTTTTTTTTTTTTGATTTTCGAGACAGGGTTTCTCTGTAGTTTTTGGTGACTGTCCTGGAACTAGCTCTTGGAGACCAGGCTGGTCTCGAACTCACAGAGATTCACCTGTCTCTGCCTCCCAAGTGCTGGGATTAAAGGCGTGCGCCACCACTGCCTGGCCTCATTTGTCTTTTAAAAAAGATTTTCTTAATATTTATTATGTATACAATATTCTGTCTGTGTGTATGCCTGCAGGCCAAAAGAGGGCATCAGACCTGATTACAGATGGTTGTGAGCCACCATGTAGTTGCTGGGAATTGAACTCAGGACCTTTGGAAGAGCAGGCAATGTTCTTAACCACTGAGCCATCTCTCCAGCCCCCTCATTTGTCTTTCTAAGGATCAGATGCACCCCAGATCAAGAGGGTTTCACCCCTTTTAAAATTATACTTGAGAGATGGCTCATCAATTAAGAGCACTGATTGTTCTTCCAGACAACCACATAGCAGCTCACAACTGTCCGTAGCTCTGACATCCTGACACAGAGATACATGTAGGCAAAAATGCAAATGCACATAAAATAAAAATTATAAAGAATTATATTTTGAAGGTTACCCCCTCCTTCCTAAGCTATATTCATGAGGCAGAAATTACTAACCATTCCCGCCTAAGTCCTTACAGGCCCTGCAACAAGCCCAAAGTACTATTCATCAGACAGTGTGAGGGGCTGTGCCCTTTTCCATGTCCAAGCCTGTGCACAAGTTCCAGTCCAGTGACTTTGTGTGAGTAACGAAGTTCCTGACCCAGATCCTGGAGCCACCGTGGAAACCATATCCTATGGTTCTCGCCAGATTGTTGGCGGATCCACCGTACCTCGTGAAGGAGACCACCAGGACAACACCAGGTGGGCTGTCACCAGGTCCTCCGACCCACTGAGGGCCCCAAGACTGTAGTTGTCCTATTTTGCCTTGTCTCCCATGGAAAAGGCCCATAACCTCCATAAACCAAGACCCTGGGAATGAGAATTAAGAAAGATGAAACTGGGAGTTTATAGCTTAATCTGTCCACTGAGACCCAATCTACCCTCCAGGTGGACTTCCATAAACAATTACAAACCCAGAGGCTACTGGGAAAAGAAGGCCTCAAAGGAGCACGCTCTTGGAGTCATGGGTCCACTATGGAAAAAGTTGGGCTTTGGGCTGGAACGATGGCTGAGCAGTTAGGAGCACTGTCTGCTCTTCCAGAGAAAGGTCGTGAATTCAATTTCCAGCAACCACATGGCGACTCACAACCATCCTTAGTGAGATCTGGTGCCCTCTTCTGGCCTGCAGACATATACGCAGGCAGAACACTGTATGCATAATAAATAAATAAATAAATAAATAAATAAATAAATAAATAAATCTTTAAAAAAGAAAAGGTTGGGCTCCAGTTGACCCAAAACTATACCTGCCATGCTGATGGCCTCACGAACTGCCAGGAGCTAGGCGAATATCAGTGTGCTCAGTGGGATTGCAAAACCACTTCTTTCTGGAGGCACAACTGACCCCTTCATAGGCCCAGAGAGACCATCACAATCTACCTATAAATTTACCAGTCATGGGCAATGCAATCTCATACCTATAAAGCTTTGATCTTGGCAGGAAACTAAAGGTCATGATTGAAAAACCAAAACCTGAGGAGTCAGGACCCAAGCAACTTATTGACTAGGCAAGGAAACCTTCAGCTAGAGTTATCTGGCCCATCTTGGTACCTCTGGAATACAGCCTTCTAAGGCTGAAAGCTCCAAAATTCTGATTTCCCGAAAGGGGCTAGAAGTCAAGGAGACAAAAAAAAGCCAGGCCCTCGGTATCTGGGGGGCTAAAAGAAGTATATCAGTTTCTAAGCCATTCTAAGCTGAACATAGATGTTAGTCAATGTTCTGTTGCTGTGAAGAGACACCATGACCATGGCAACTCATAGAAGAAAACATTTAGTTGGGTCTTGCTTGCACTTTCAGAGGGCTAGTCCATTCTCACAGCAGGGAACATGGTGGCACACAGGCAGACAGGGTGCTGGTACTGGAGAGTAGCTGAGAATTCTACATCTGGATCCACAGGCAACAAGCAGAGAAGAACACTGGGCCTGGCGGGAGTATTTGAAACCCCCAAACCCACTCCCAGTGACACACTTCCTCCCCAAGGCCACACTTCCTCCCCAAGGCCACACCTCCTAGTCCCTGTCAAGTGACACCACTCTTTAATGACCACACATTCACATATATGAGCCTCTGGGCGCCTCTCCTATTCAAACCAATGCTCTCTATGCCTGAACACCAAATCCCCATAATATGTCAGGCTTGGATCTAATCAAACAGAAAGCTCCTCTTCTAATCTTGACAACTATAAGTGGGACTAACCTACATTCACCCTGTGGGACCGCCAAGAAAGGATGCCTGCTTAATGTTACCAAGATATCTCCTAGATAGTTCCCCCTATGCAGATTTCTGTAGCCACGTACAACAGGCTAACCCCAGGAATGGCAGTTGGGTGTATTCTCAGGCCCCAGAGACTACCTGGCTTGCTTACACTAACAGCTTAATCAAGTATGCATCTTGTAAAATGTTTATACTGGAAGAAACCCCACTCCTCTGTGTCTTTGTTATACCACCAGTGTTCATCTATAATTAGAAAGAGGACAGGGCTCACCTAAATCTAGGGTTTCCTCTGTGTGGCAAGCTATGCCCATTCTTGTCCCCCTGCTGTTGGGGGTAGGAATCTCGGGCTGGGTTCTGTTGCAGTTGGCACTTCAGTCCTAATTGTAGGAGGTGAAAATTTCAAGTAACTCAGTGCTCAAGTAGGTGAAGACCTAGGCCATCTGAAAAATTCTGTTTACTGTCTGGAAACCCAGGTAGATCCCAGCCAACCAGTCAGGGATATTTAGCAAAAGGTTAGCCAAGAATCTGATAACTAGTACCAATCCTTGGTCTCCCAGTCCCTTTGGTTAACTACACTTATGGCCATTACTGAGCCTTTAATCTTTTCCCTCCTAGCCCTCAAAAGAAGTACCTTGAACTCTGGTTGCAAGATTTGGAGTTTATGCCTTCAGAATATACAGTTGGCTTTTGTGTTCTACAGCCATGGAGTCAACCAACCAGGGGCCAGTAAGATCATTGTTTGCTTTGGATTTTCAGGACAGGTTCTCATGTAGCCCAAGCTGGTCTCAAACTATAGAAGATGGCTGGCTTTTAAGTACTGACCCTGCTGTCTCTACCTCTCAGTTTCTGGGACTATAAATGTGCACCACTACAGCCAGTGAAAAAATTTTTTTTCTTTTTAGTTGTACTTAGGATCTGGGGGAACACTTTAGTGGGTAGTGTTTGCCATGTGACCACGAGGTTCTAAATTTGTATCCTTAGAGCCCATGTATGAAGTCAGGCACAAAAATATATAAACCATAATCCCAGCTTTGGGAAGCAGAAAGGAGAGGACCTCAAGGATGCACTGGCCACTGTGGTCAGACTGGAGAGTTCCACGTTTAGTGAGAGACTGTCTCCAAAAAATAAATAAATAAGATGATGTGGAATTCCCTTCTGTATACTGTGAATATCATTGGTTAATAAAGGAACTGCTTTGGGCCTATAGCAGAGCTATAGGGGAACAGAGCTAGGAGGGGAAAAGTAAATTGAATGCTGGGAGAAAGGAGGGCAGAGTCAGAGAGAAGCTATGGAGCTGTCACTGGAGACAGATACACTGAAACCTTGCTGGTAGGCCACGACCTTGTGGTGATGCACAGATTAATAGAAATGGGTTAAATTAATATGTAAGAGCTAGCCAATAAGAAACTAGAGCTAATGGGCCAAGCAGTGACTTAACTAATATAGTTTCTGTGTAGTTATTTTGGGGCTGAGCAGCCGGGAACCAACAAGTGGGCACTCTCCAACAGTGAAGGAACCATATTGTTCAGCAGTTAAGAGCAGGCACTGCTCTTGCAATAGAACTTGCAATAGGAAAGTTGCCTAGAGTTCAGTTTCCAGTACTCTCATCAGGTGTAGACAGAAGTTTCTGTCCTGCCTGGTCCTGCAGCCATTCAGTCCCAACAAAACAAACAGAGGCTTATACTAATTATAAACTGGTATTGCTCAGGCTTATTAACTAGCTCTTAGAATTTAAATTAACCCATAATTCTTATCTATGTTTAGCCACATGGCTTGGTACCTTATTCAGTGAGGCATTCTTACCTTGTTTCCTCTGTTTCTGGCTGGTCACTGCAGACTGAGCCTTTCCTCTTCCCAGATTTCTCCTAGACTGGTTGCCCCAGAGACTGGAGACTGCACTTGTGTTTCCTGGCCACCCAGACCCGAATAATCACACAGAAACTATATTAATTACACCACTGTTTGCCAACTAGCTCAGGATTCTTATTAACTAACTCTTACATCTTAAATTAGCCCATCTGTATTAATTTGTATTTTACCATGAGGCTCATGGTTTACTGGTAAGGTTTTCATGTCCTTCTCCTTTGGCAGCTACATGGTGTATGCCTGACTCTGCTGCCTT
Source organism: Chionomys nivalis (assembly GCF_950005125.1). Taxonomy (NCBI): domain Eukaryota; kingdom Metazoa; phylum Chordata; class Mammalia; order Rodentia; family Cricetidae; genus Chionomys; species Chionomys nivalis. The sequence goes on from NC_080106.1 coordinate 21,996,342, forward strand.
TTTCCCTGCATTCAGTTTAGTTTTTCCACCTAGTTATACTCTGCCCTGCCATAGGCCAAAGCAGCTTCTTTATTAACCAATGGTAATAAAAAACATATTCACAGCATACTGAGGGGAATCCCACATCACCCCGCCTATACTCACTGGCTGGCTACTGGCCAATCAGCATTTTATTAAACCAATATGAGTGACATATCTTTACAGAGTACAAGAGCATTATCCCACAGCAATCAGGTAGCTGAAACTGCCTTTAATGCCAGCTCTGGGGATCCAGCGCCCTCTTTGGACTCCCCAGGCACCACATGTATGTGTGAGTACCCTACCTCATATACACAGTTAAAAATAGTAAAAGAAGAGCTGGGTGATAGCGGCTCACGCCTTTCATCCCAATGCTAGGGAGGCAGAGGCAGGTAGATCTCAGTGTCTCTGTGAGTTCAAGGCCAGCCTGGTTTATAGAGCTAGTTTTAGGACAGACAGAGCTGTCTTAAAAACCAAAAAGAAAAAAATAGTGGAGTGAAATTGAGAAAGACACCCAACAGTCTCTGGCCTCCACACATGCATAGAAGGGAAGTGTAAGTACACACACATACACCTTGCACGAAGTTTTTAAAAGTGTATTTAAGCCGGGTGGTGGTGGCACACACCTTCAATCCCAGGACTCTGGAGACAGAGGCAGACAGATCTGTTAGGCCGCCCTGGGCTACACAAGATTGAATTTGTCTAAAAGAAAATCAGAGCTCACACAAAGGTGATCCCAGCGTTTGAGATCACACACCTTTAATCCCAGCACTAGGGAGGTGGAGACAGGAGCGATATGGCTGGGTGGAGAGACAGGAACTCAGTGGGGTGTGCAGTCTTTAGGATTCATGGAGACAGGATTGATGTGGGATTTCATTGGTCAATAAAGAAACTGTCTTGGCCCATCTGATAGGGAAGAATTTAGATAGGTGGAGTAAACAGAACAGAATGCTGGGAGGAAAAGGAAGTGAGCTCAGACTCGATGCCACTCCTCTCCAGAGGCAGACGCAATGAAGCAAGCTGCCAGGTCAGACATGCTGAATCTTTCCCGGTAAGACCGATGCTACACAGATTATTAGAGATGGGTTGATCGCGATATGAGAATTAGCCAGTGAGGGCTAGAGCTAATGGGCCAAGCAGTTTTTAAAAGAATACAGTTTGTGTGTCGTTATTTTGGGGCATAAGCTAGCCAGGCGACCAGGAGCTGGGGCGGCAGGAACACAGCCTGCAGCTCCCCACAACACAGGATCTCGTCTGTTTTTAGTCTGAGAGTTAAGAGCCAGTGGCTGGCTGCTTTGCTTTTCTGATCTTCAGACTGAACACCAGTATCTGTCTCTGGGTTTTATTAATCATGCAACAAGCAAGTGCTCTCCCAGCCACTGAGCCATCTTTACAGCACCACACTTTCTTTTGACACAGGATCTGTGTAGTCCTGGCCTGCCTGACCTTGAGCTCAGAGATTTGCTTGCCCCTGCCTCTTGGTGCCCAGACTAAAGATATACACTATCACACCCAACCCCCATACTACATTTAAAAAAATTGTGGGGGTTTTTGGAGACAGGGTTTCTCTGTGCTAACAGCCCTGGCTGTCCTAAAATTCACTTTGTAGATCAGGCTGGCCTCGAACTCAGAGATCCACCTGCCTCCTAAGTGCTGGGATTAAAAGCGTGTGCTACCATGCCCGGCTTTGTATTTAATTACATAATTGTGCCTTTCCTTTTTTCCCTCTATCCTTCCCATGTACCCACCTTGCTCTCTTGATTTCACAGCCTCTTTATTATTGTTACATATATACACATATGTGTAAATAAATCTGCTCAGTCTGTGTTACTTCTATGTGTATGATTTCAGGTTTGACCGCTTGGTATTGGATAACCAATGTGGGATTCTTCCCTGAGGAAGACTATTTGCCCTGCTCTCAGCATGTCTTGGTTGCCTGTAGTTCTTTGTCAAAGGCTGAGGCCCCATCAGAGCTCCCCCTTCTACTGGTGCTATGCTCATTCAGGTCATGAATGAGACTTCTGCAGCCATGTTGATAAGACTTCAAAGGTATAGCTTCTCTGACATTTCCAGATAAAATCTCACAGCAAACCTGTCCCCCTGGCTCTTACAGTCTTCCTGCCCCTCTTCCGCTGAGATCCTTGAGCCTAGGGCGAAGGATTTGTTGTGGAAGCATATTTTTGTGGAGGAAAAACAACACCGCAGTCGCCCTTCTGAAGTTAAATTTGTCGTTTTCTCTGGTCTAAGAAGAAAGCTATTTAAGAGAGAACTAGCTAAAGCCCCTGTCCTTTTTGGAGTCTTGCCAAGAGAGGTATGAGTTCACCAACCCCAGTAAGACCAAAAAGAAAAAAAAAAGACACACAATTGCTCATGGATGTGTATTTTAATAAAAATAATTCTGTCAAAATACAACAGGAATTTTTTCATCTCAAGTACAATTTAATAGGATGTTTGTGTTAGAATTCTGTCAACCCTCTCCCACCACAAATTTCATGCTAATGCTGAGTATCAACTTGCAAGGACAAAGGCAGAACCAGTGTGCACAATGTGGAGGATGCCTGTTTCAGCTGGAGTTGAGAATGGAGGGGACCTATGTGAAGAGGTGGGCACTGGGGACAGCCAGAAGCCACCATCTGGCCACAGGTCCAAACGCCTGCCATTGGTGGTGAAGTAGGGCTCTGATGTCCAGCTGCCAAATGACGTGCATACCTGAGTTGTGAGCAACCAAAGGAACGTTCAGCCCCAACAGTCCTCTGCCTCATCGTTTTTTTGTGCTTAAGGGGCTGGGTAGCCAGGCAGTCCTCACTTCCCTAGCTTGTAATATTCTTGTTCTGCCGCCTAGATTCAGCCACAGACCCATATAGGAAGGGGTGGAGATCTGTCAACTTGGTCCTTGCTCTGCAAGGAGCTACCACCTGGTGCCACAAAGGGGAGGTGAGTAAGGAATGCTGCTCCCCAAGGGCTGGAGAACCCAACACAACCAGGTCCTCCTCTTGCCTACAAGGGTCAGGTCCAGCCCCTTACTAAGCTGTAGCCAAGAAACTATTCCCCATCCAGGCTCCTGGAAACAGGCTAGGAGGATTGGAGGTACATACAGGGCTCCTCTGGCAGCAGGACTGGACTAACAACTGGCTCCAGCAGCTTGATTTTGGCCCTCCCCACAGCTTGCGGGGCAAAGGCTTATGTCCCCAAAGTGAGCTGTCCAACTAGGACAGGGAACCCCTCTGGAGAGGAACCGAGTAAACAACTTGGACTCAGCTGAAACAGTGATAAGGCACAGAAAATGGGGAGGTGGCCATGGGTACTGAGTGCGAGCCAGATAGACACACAACTCCATACAGCACACAGCAGTCCGGAGCCCTCCAAGGCCCTCTCAGCCACTCCACAGCCCAAGTCTAAGCACCCATCCCCACCCTTGTCACACTCCTAAAGGTCCCTGCTGCTCAGGCACTGCTCAAGTCATATCAACCTAACCCCTCACAAAGTTCATCTGCCAAGACTGTCGAACCCATACGAATAGTTAGTCCTGACTGTGCCACTATTTGCTGTGTGGTTTTGATCAAGTCACTTAATCTCCTGGGCCTGTTTCTTTAACGGGCAAAGGAGAGGCCTGGTGGGGATGTTTTCTAAACTCCACTGCTCTGCAAATGCCACTGTATTTCATTTCCAAATGTGAAGACGACCACTGTAACAGCCTGATATTTCCAACCTTCGACAGGATGAAATTTCCTTTACACAGGACAAGACCTCCTAACAAGCTGTTAACAAAGCTCTGTCAGGAACCAAGAAAATGTAGTAGCCCTCAAACCAAATTTCTGCAAGATTTCAGTCAGGGCCCTGGCCCGTGACAGCTGGCTTAATTCATTTTGCCCAGCTGTGGGCCTGGTGAAGCCTGGCAGACACAGAGCATTTCTAGCTCTCCCTCTGATCTGTGTCCACAGCAGAACATGAGCTCACCCAGCCCAGATGCAGACGGGAACTGGAAGCCCACTTGCAGCTCTGCCTTCTCTGTGCAGAGGCTGTTGGGCTTTTCACTCACCCTGTGAAGCAGGTAAAGAGATCTGGCCCCTCCAGGTCTCCTCTCCATAGACCCTCCTCTTCCTTGGCAGACAGTCCCCTCCATGGATGGCCCACCCACATCCTGGCAGCATCTCAGCCCTGTGGTGGCGGGGTTTTTTGTTGTTGCTCCACCAGCTGTGAGGATCCATGTGAAACAGTTGGTGGGACATTGTAAGGCCCATGAAGTCTCCTCTTCCTAAGAGTTGCTGGGGCCAAGCTGTAGGGAGCAGCCTCCCATAGCTGTAGGGAAATCTGGACCAGGAAGTCAAAGGTTCCATCCACTCTGGACCAGTGGTCTGAGAACCAGCCTCCACGAGGTACCAACTTCTCCACAGGAAATATCAATCCCATCAGAGCTGGGCAGTGATGCAGACCCAGGCAGGAAGAAAGCAGCCAGCCTGTAGTTAAGGGCCTCTGTCCTGGGAACAGAGTCTTCCTCTTGGCATACAGCAGCTCTTGGGTTGAAGGCAGGTAGTTTCCAGGCATTCAACTGAGAGTAATGAATTATTTGGCCATCTTAACAACAAGGGAAGGCAGGGCACTGAGATGGGAGAGAGGGGCAAGGCAGGCAGTGAGCCAGGGTGGAGTGGTAGACAGCTGGCTACAGACCCTGTGTTCCCTTGTTTTGCTGTGCGCCCCTGTGCCACCTCATGCCCCTGAATCCCCAAACCTGCAGTTCTGTGTTTTGTCTACCTAGAAGGGGTCTAGAGACCCACACCTCTTGGGATGCTGCAAAGCAGCTTAGCCTGACCTTGCCCACCAAGCAGCCTCAGCTGGACCTGTGGTTCAGCAAAAGGGGAGCCTAAAATAAACAAATCACTTGATTGAAGTGACAAGAGATGATTTTTTTTTAATGAGTTGGACTCAAATAAAAACACATGGTGTCTGGACAGCCTCACCCAAGAGGTGCTGGACCACTAGTGCTACGATAAATACTGTGTCTTTTTTTAATATATATATATATATTTATATATATATAATCTCATTTGTTTGTTTGTTTTTTTACTTATGAAAATAATAAGCTATCATCAACCTGGATAGGCTTCATTACTAAATTAGCAGAAACCAGCTCAGCACAAACTCTCCCGAGATAAACACTGGTGGCTCAGTCAGGAGGAAAAAAAAAAAAGATTAAAAAAAAAAAAAAAACCAACAAAAAACCCAACCTCTCCTCAAAACAAAATCTCCTTTAAAGGAGAAGCCGCTACATGAGTAATCAGCCAATACTGTGTCACAGGCCGCTGCACGTGGAAGGAAAAAGAGGAAAGGACAAGGGAGAGAGGGAGGGAGGGAAGACCGGCCAGGTAGGAGGAGTGGGACTCTGCCCACGGCTTCCAGGTCTCTGTACCAGGTGCCTACGGAGGGCAGGGTTGCTCCAGCCTAGGGCTGAAGGATGGCCAGCCAGAGCCAGCCAGGAAGGTCAGCTAGTGCAAGTAGTCATCAACTCTGGCAAAGGAGCAAGACCCCAGGCCTGCTCGGGCCATGAGCCGTAGACACTCAGATGCCTGGCCCAGCGCGAGCATCAGAGGAGGCTGCTTTGGCAGGTTCTGGGACTCTGTGAAGAGATTACAAGGGATGATCAGTGCTTAGCCAAGGACTTGAGCCCAGGTCAAAGTTCCCTAGAGGTCGGGGTATGGACAGAACTGTTGGAACAGAGTTTATTGTCTGAGTGCCCTAACCACCAGGCCATAGCCCTGCATTCATGACAGGAACCTAAGGACCTTGGCCTTCTCTAGAGCAAGAAAGCTGGCCTGGCCCATGGTCATGAACTAGCGGCCAACTCAGCTGGGCATAGGGAGTTAGGGTCAGGTTCCCGTGAAGGCCTAGGCCAACCCTGGAATTTCCGGAAGAGGGAGGGTGACCACCCGTACACTCAGAGGTGAACTTCTGCTTTCAGCAGCTGCACTCACCTAAAATGGCGCTGTTGAGGGCAGCACACACAGGCTCCCTCTGGATGGGGTCAAGCTGATGACCAACGGGGCAGTTCCAGGGGTCTGAGTATGCTAGTAGGCTAAAGGCATCCTAAGGGACAGAGCACTCGTGAGAGGAATGCAGCGCACCACACATAGTCCCCACAGCTCCCGAGGACAGAATACTGCATGGGGCCCAGAGAGAGATCACAATCCCTGAACTACAGAGTCAGGCAAAGCTAAACCCTCTTTAGCTCTTAGGGTGGGGAACACCCTGAACACCCCACATTCCACTGCAGACATGACTAGAGCCCATTCTGGCCTAGTACTGCTTCCCAAAAGCCCGGCATCAGATGGGGACCTGCTCTGTGTGAGGACCTGGCTTCTCCTATACCTGCAGCATCTCCGTGTGGGCCAAATTCTTGCCGTACTCTCGGCCCAGCTGCTCGCTCAATGCCTGCAACTCTCGGCCAAACAGGATGATCCTTTCTGTGGCAGCCTGGTTGCCCCCGCAGAGCTGCCGCCGCGGATGCCCATCATCTGCACCCAGAGGCCAGCAGAAAACACATTAGAGGGCAAAGGGGGAGGAACACAAGGACCCCATGGAGCTACAGCGTCTGCCAAAGGCAGCCAAGGGCTAGGGGAGCACACAGGTGGAGCAGCGAAGTTCAGCTGGCATACAGACCAGAGGGGGGCATGACTTGGAAACTTCCCCCTTCCCACCCTGCACAACTGTGGGGTGCTAGTGAGGTCCACATTCTCAAACTCCCTTTGGCCTTGAAGGGGTCTTGGCGGCAGGCATGGACCTTCTTACACACTGGAAGCCACCTCAAGGATGCATTCAGGAATGACTAAGAAAGTGGTGGCTGGGTCCAGTTTCGGTTTCTCAAGCTGCCAGAGCCTGCCATCAAAGCCCCTCTCAGGAGGAAATGGGTATTACAAGGAGCACAGGGGCTGGGCCACACGAAGGAACAGCACTGACCCATGCTGGACTCATCTGTCTGCAGGTCTTCGTGCTTGTAGGCGCCATTGACGATGCGCGTGGATATGCTTTCCAACACGCCATTGGGGTAATGTTCTGCCTCCATCTCCATCTCGCTGTCACTGGAGAGAAGAGGACAGAGGAGTTGGGTCTCTACCCAGGCTTTGTTTACCATCGCTTCAGGTAAACCCAAGAGTTTACCCGATGGACCAAAATGGGCCCTGTCATGGCATCAAACTGAATGACTGCCAGGACATGGACGGACAGCCCAAGCTTTCTAGGCTCCAAAGCTTCGCCCCCACTACAGTTATCTCCAGGTGCCTGTGACATGATCCCTATTCTTGTCACTCTCTCAGTTGACACACCTCTTCAATACATTCTCCTCTTCCCTACCAACTGACCAACTGACTGATTGGACATCTCTGTGGCCTTGGCAGGAACCCAAAGCAAGGTCAGCTTTTAGATACGCCTAGGACCTATTGAAGCCATTGGGGCTGCAGCCTACAGCCCAGGTCACCTGGCTGTCCATGAGCCTAATTTCATAAAAACTGTTTAACTGTAAATACTAGAGCTTCCTTTTTTTTCTTCTTTCTTTCTTTTTTTTTTTTTTTTGGTTTTTTGAGACAAGGTTTCTCTGTAGCTTTGGAGCCTGTCCTAGAAGTCACTCTGTAGACAAGGCTGGCCTCAAACTCACAGAGATCTACCTGTTTCTGCCTCCCAAGTGCTGGGGTTAAAGGCATGTGCCACCTCCGCCCAGCTGACACTACAGGTTCTAATAGGCCCATCCTCTTTGGAAAAGGGATCCCTGTGTAGGCTACCATGTTATCAAGTCTGGCAGGGTCAGCACCTCCAGAGAAAACCAGAGCCAAGGAAATTGACAGTTATATCTTGAATAGGGACAAAAGCTAGAACCAGTGTTTGGCCTGATCGGTCAACAGGTTGCAATCCAGACAAGACCTACAACAGAGGTGAGGATAAGGCAGAAGGCAGCATTTCAAAGGAGAGTACCCAGTGGTAGATTCAGTGGGCACAGAACGGAAGCAGAGTGGAGAGAGAGGAGCAAGACAGGCACCTGGTCTCCTGGTTACTGGTACTGCTGTGGGGCTGGGACTTGGTGGAGTCTGTTGAGTTGGACTCGGAGTAATTGATGGAGGACGGGGAAGAGGAGGACGAGGAGGACGAGGATGAGGAAGAGGAGCTGGGTGCGGGGTATTTACTGTGGTTCTGTTTGTTCTTGGTGGATGCAACGCCATTGCTGCAGCTGGGACTGTCTGCTCCTAGAAGCCAGGAGGGTCAGAGAAGGGGTAAGAAGTGGGGCCCCAGGGATCGCCACAGTGGTCCTTTCCCTTTCACCCAATCCAGCAGCCAGTCCTCAGTCCACACAAGGAAAGGTGGGGGCGGCCATTCTTCCCCACACCAGCTCTTCCCAGGGAACTCTGGAGGATGCTGACCTGTGCTGTGCATGTGGGAACTACTAGGGCCGTGTCGGGGGCTGAGGCTGGGGGAGCCAGGGTAGCTGTCCTGGGACTTGGGGCTTCGCGAGCTCAGGCTGCGGACCTCACTGTCGGTGCCATTCACCATCTCCACAAACTGTCGACACCTGCGAAGGAAGCGCAGCATTGGTGTTCTGGGCTGGCGCAGGCTGGGGTTCCTGTGCCGACGGAGGACCAGGCTCTGGAACTGTAAAGCTGACTTACTTGAGCATGAAGAGCAGGTTGGGGTTGTGCTCCAGTAGCCCAGGGTAGAAGCGCTGGGTTGTTTCAATGGCTTCGCCCACCCGGCCTTCCAGCACCAGCTTCTGGATTTCTGTAGAGAAGAACATGGTTGTGAGTAAGGGCTAGACCCCTGCATATCCCCGGCAAGAAGTCAGGTGGACTGGCTCCTGGCACGCTGATAGCTAGAGAAGCTCACAGAAAAGGCTGAGAGAACCTGGCTGCCAGGGACGACAGCAGAGGCTGGTTTTTTTTTTTTTTTTTTTTTTTTTTTTTTTTTTTAAATTTATTTATTAAGCATACAATGTACTGTTGGCAAGGAAGGCACCAGATCTCATTACAGATGGTTGTGAGCCACCATGTGGTTGCTGGGAATTGAACTCGGGACCTCTGGAAGAGCAACCAGTGCTCTTACTCTCTGAGCCATCTCTCCAGCCCCCCAGAGGCTGGTTTTGAACAGCTGTCATGGAGTTCTCAAGAATATGAGGAGAGAACAAGGAGAACTCATAGCCTAGAGGTAGGAGGTGAGTCTGTAAGTCCACTCCTGCAGGGCACAGGAAGCCAGGGAGGTAGCTAGTGAGGGGAGCACTGGCTGTGAGACCATGATCTTGGGTTGGCCTGAGGACGCCTCTTTAGACAGACTGCGCTCTCTTCAGGGGTATGCACTGGCTTGAGCTAAGGTCCACATCTGGACAATGTGCAGATGCTGCAGCATGCTCCGTACTGGAAGAAGAGGTAGTCTGCTTCACACTGGCCTCTCTGAGGGTGGTACTTCTCTGGCCATCAGCGTCCTGCTGCTCCCTTCTCACTCTTGCCCTGGGACCTGAGTAGCTTGCTGTGAATGACTTCTGGGTCTGAAGCGCTCTCATTTGTTGACTCCAAGTCTAGGATAGGATACCCGTCCATCCACCTGGTTGAGCACAGCTTCTCGAGAGACCCAGACACATACACAGACACAGAAATGATGTGCTCAGAGAGGCAGGGAAGGGAAACAAGCATGGAGGAACAGGGTTCTGCCATGCCAGGATCGGGTCTACGCCTGACTTTCATAATGTGTTATGTTAGGGAGGCTGCTCCGAGACGGCTGGGGCCACTGGCTACCTGTGGAGCAGCGAATGAAGGATGGGAGCAGGGACTGGAGCCAGCAAGCTGGTCTCCAGGACGGCAAGGACAAGGTTAGACTAGACTCTTGACAGCCTGAGAAGGAATGAGCTACAGATTTAGGGGCAGGTAAGGAGGCAAGGGGAGAGAAAAATTAACCTTACTTTGTCTGTTCTTTATGGATGCCTGTTCTTCCTGAATTGTGGTTTCAGTCATTCGGGCAAAAGCTGTGGCTGTGGCACAATACCCATGATGCACCAGATAAGATGAGACCATGCTAAAAAAAATAAAATAAAATAAAAAGAGCTTAAGGTAACACCCAAGAACCACATTTCTCATAGACCACTGAAGGGGGACAGGCCACATGCATCCCTATGGTCTCCCCTAAATAGATCTTGGAGGTATGACCCAGAGTGGGTAAAGAAAATGAAACCTGCCCTCAAGTGCTCACACTGTCGACAGGAGAGGGACCAGTCACATCTGTGCCTAGAGGTCAGAAGAGTGGCTTCAGTTCTCTGAGACATGCTGCCCTCAGCCTCACAGAAACAGCTGGCTTCTGAGAGACTGCAGCAAGTCCAGATCTGGTAAGTTTACCCCAGGGCTGCCTAAAATGGCAACTAGCCAGGCAGTGTGGCAGTGGCCAGGATACAGAGGGAGCCTGCACACCAGTATTTGACAGAACTAACTACTAAACTTTAGCAAATGGTGAGGAACGCAGGGGAACCCTGGGGTTGCCTGCACTGGAGGAAGCACCTTTGTCCCCAGGGAGCCCGCCATGTGGGGCGCTGGTTCCAGAGCAGTGTCAGGACGCTGTGGGGCGCCTGTCAGACACCTGCACAGCAGGTGTTTACACTACGATTCATAACTGTAGCAGATTTAAAGTTATTAAGTAGCAACAAAATGATTTTATGATTGGGGGGTCACTAAGACATGAGGAACTGTTTAAAAGGTCACATTATTAGGTAGGTTGAGAGCCTTTAATCCCAGCACTGGGGAGGCAGAGGCAGGCAGATCTCTGTGAGTTCAAGGCCAGCCTGGTCTACAACGAGAGTTCCAGGACAGCCAGGGCTGTTACAAAGAGAAACCTTGTCTCACAAAACCAAATGTAATAAATTAAAAAAAAAAAAATACTGCTTAGTCGGTCAGTGGTGGCACATGCTTTTAATCCCAGGACTTGGAAGGCAGAGCCAGGTGGGTCTCTTGAGTTTGAGGCCAGCCTGGTCTACAGAGTGAGTTCCAGGACAGCCAGGGCTACACAGAGAAACCCTGTCTTGGCAAACAAAAGAATACTGCTTTATAGGACAATGCAAACACAATTTAAGCATTTGTTTATTTATTATTTTATGTATTTGAGTGTTTCCCTTCATGTATGCATATGTACTATGCGTATGCCTGGTGCCTGCACAATACAAAAGAGCATCAAGTCCTGTGGAACTGGGGTTACAAATGATTGTAAGCTGTCATGTGGATTCTGGGAACCAAACACGGTCCTCTACAAGAGCGGCAAGTGCTCTGAGCCCCAGAAAGAAACTTTATATAATGTGAATTTCTTTATTATGAAAGGGTTACCTATACCAGCAAAAGAAACGGCTGGGGATTCTAGTCGGCAGTACTGTGGCCTAGCATGTATGAGGACCTGGGTTCTACTGCTGTCAAGAGAGAGGAAGGGACACAAAGGTGGGGAGGGGAGAGGATGGGAGGATGGTAATATGTGAGTCTCACCAGGGGAAGCCAGTCAGACATGAAGCTGTGACAAATCTATCTCCAAGATAACCTAGTCACTTCCAATATTTATAAAATAAAGTTTTAACAGAATAAAGAATAACAGAACACAAATTATATCCAGGTCTTGGCAAATGCTGCATAGGACATATACTGGCACCATGGATACATACATATAAAAATCCATTTGCTGAGCCCAACCCTGAAAGTAACTCCATTTCTTCTCCTGCCCAACCAGCAAGTATATTGAGGGGGATGACGTTGCTCTGGCCTGCAAGGAAGTACTCCTCACCTGCTGGGTTATGAACCAGAGGTGGTTAATGCTATTCCTTCCAGGTCTGGCTGCCTGTACCTCAGCCCTTCCTTAAGGCTACCTTAGTCTCAATCCCTCAAGAAAAGAAAGCTGAGTACTGGGGATGTGGCTCAGTGACAGTGCTTTCCTAGCATACAGAAAGCTCTGGACCACGAGAGAAAGTGAACCAAGGAGATAGGGTGGGGCAGGGTGGTGCTGGGGACCACTTGAGACTGCATGAGAAATCCTACCCCTGATCCCCTGGTGCCTTTGCAGAACAATAATCAGGGTTAGCAGAAGCCAAGTCCTTGCCCACTCTTGAGAACCAAGCTCACATCCACCTCCTAACAGGTGGATGATTAACGGCCATTGCTTCTCCCAGGCATGCAGCTGGCTAGTGAAATAAAGACCCAAACTTGGGACCCTGTTGGCTCTCAGCAACACTAGCCTCCAAGATAATTTAGACACTAATTAGCCAAGGAGCCTGCTAGGCTGATCCTAAGGAAGACTTCCCGATACCACTCTGCCATGGACACCGGGATACTGAGGTGGATACTGACCTTGTGAAGTCATCTCAACCAAAGTATGGCAATATGATTTTTTTTAATGGTTTTTCAAGACAAGGTTTTTCTATGTAATCTTGGTTACGCTGGGAATTGCTCTATAGACCAGGCTAGCCTCAAACTCACAGATATGCCTGCCTCTGCCTCCCGAGTGTTGGGACTAAAGGCAAGTGCCAATACCTATATTGGGCTGGTGATCTTACACACAGGAGCCTTGTAAATTGTCTGAGAGGAAGGCTTTTTTTTGAATTGTTATTATTTTTAATTATATGTATAATTTGAATATATGTGTGTGCAGTACATGTGTGGGTTTGTGCAAACTGAGAAAAGCTGAAGATATCAGATCCCCCGGAGCTGGAGTTACAAGTGACTGTGAGCCACCTGACATGGGTGCTGGGAACTGAACTCAGGTCTTCTATAAGAGTCCTGTGTGCTCCTAACCACTGAGTCACTCTCCAGCCCAGGCAAGGGTTAACTAGGAGCAGTTCCACAGCACAAAGAGGGGGTCCACAAAGAAGGGAGCAGCAGCAGCTGAGTCGTCCGCCAGTGTCCCCAGAAACACGCCCTGCAGATGGAACTGTTAGCAGCATTTGCAATAATACTGCATAGATCTCTACGACCATAATGCCTAGGGAAGGGGGGATAGCACTCACTTCTGCAGCACCGCCTGCCACTCGCCAAGCCGGGCACTGATGGGAAAGCCGTGGACAGTGCCCTGGACTTTGGCACGCCACTCCCGCATATAGTCCTCAATGTCAAACAGGAATGGCTGCTGCCCAAAGTTGGCGTCCACAATCTCCCCAGGTGTCTGCAGGCCTACGGTGGGGTAGAGGTTGGCCTGAGGAGGAGAATGGATGTCAGTCAGGCCCCTGAGGGCAGCAGGGATCAATCACATTCTGCCTACCTCCCTAGCAGAAAAGCTATCCCCAAAAGCTTGAAGGGAGAAGAAAAAGAAAAGCAAGCAAGGTTCAATAAGGAAAAGTTTCCTGTTTTTGCATCAAAGGTCACTATGTCCCCCAGGCCTTTGGCCAAGACACACAGTATCAGACAGGACTGTAGATCACTACACACATACAAATAAAAATGTGCTATGGGGTGGCTTATGGCTTCCCTGGAAAGAGATGCAGGGTCAAGGATGTCCCTGGTCACCAAAAAGAGGTACATGAGGGGAGGGATGATGTAGGAAACGAGGAGCGGAGATGAGAGCAGGCGAATGATTTGGTGAGTTGCTTCTAGAGCTGGTAATGGAGACAGACGCTGCCCCTCTTCCGGTCAGAGGCTTACTCGGCAGAGGCCTTCTGGCCAGCGATGTATGGAGCTCTGCGTTTACTACCCGCTTACCACGACCAGCTGTAGTCAGGTCACAGCCTTACTCAATGCCTCTTGGGCTCCTACTGCCCATGTCCAAAGCTTTGCCCCCTCTTCTCCATGCCACTAGACACCATTTTCCCAGGAACCCCTACCCACTCTGTTTTTATTTTTTATTTATTTTTTTTTTAATATTTATTTATTATGTGTACAATATTCTGTCTGTGTGTATGTCTGCAGGCCAGAAGAGGGCACCAGACCTCATTACAGATGGTTGTGAGCCACCATGTGGTTGCTGGGAATTGAACTCAGGACCTTTGGAAGAACAGGCAATGCTCTTAACCACTGAGCCATCTCTCCAGCCCCCCCCACTCTGTTTTTAAAGACGGGGTCTCATCCAGCCCATTTGGCCTCAAACTCACTATGCAGTTGATGACCTTGACTGACCAGCTGCCTTCACCTCCTAAATGCTAGGATTACAGGTGTGCAACACCACCTCCGGCTCCCCTGAGCCCTCTTCACCTTCTGTGCTCAGGTGATGGGTCCTTCACAAGTACCTCATATGTTTTTTCTGGGCACATGGGGTTCAGCCCACCACGAGGTCTAAACCTACAGACTTTCTGCTTCCTTTCTTTTCCTCCCATCTTCCACAGCACAGGCCAAGCCCACAGGGACATTTCCCAGCCTTCCCAGCATGTGGCAGAACACCGTCCACACTCACGGCTGTTCATTTCATGTCATGTCTCCACACCTAGAAGCTTCCGCAGTCAGAGTCAGAATTCTTCTGAGTCTGCCCCCCTTGCCTAGGACAACAGCCCCTTTCTGGGGCTTCCAGGTAGGAAGGAAGGATTCTGATATATAACAGGAAGTTAAACATGACTATGGTACTGCAGTTAAGATTCCAAGGTCCCTTATATTACAAATGCACTTCCTGGAGCAAAGTGGGACACCCAGGATAATAAAGTCACAGAGACCCATGCAGGCTCCCAACATTCGGGGTAAAGGTTGCATGTGACGGTACCCGTACAACTCAGTAAAGTAATAGGGTAGAGAAGGAGGGAAAGGACCAAACTCAGCTGACAGAAAACATTCTTTCTAAGAGAAAAACCTATGCAACTCATCCAGGCTTAGGGGAACCCCGAATGGTAGCATGCTAGGTTTCCAGGGGTGCTGACTTTCCTCAGGGATCTCTGATGGCCTGGATAAGGCCTGATTCCTAGAAGCTCTGGAGCAATCCCTATATGCCACTCCCAGCCCTGTGGCTGAAGTCACAGGCCAGCCTGTGCCATGGAGTTACCTTGATTCCACCACCATTCCATTAGCCCCACCCACAACAACTGCCTTAGAGAATGCCACAAATTTCTGTCACCTGCTAAGAGACGTGGAGGAACACCAGGCCTTGCTGAAGAGAGAGGACAGCCAGCAGGTAACCCCCACTGACACCCTCAAGCTGGCAGCACATCACACATCCCTGCTTGGGGAAAGGGCCAGACTCCACACCCTGCACTTGCAGGTATCCCCACCCATTCCGGGCAGCCCTCACAAGTCCAGGAGAAGGAAAACCCATCAGCAGTACTTACCGGGAGATCTGTGAAGGCTATACCTGCGGGGAGGAAAGAACAGTGATCAGGTCATTAGACAGGGATGGCCCCTTGGTCTGCACCCTGTGAACTCAAGGTGCAGATGGTGGCCAAGCATATACTAGGGGCTGGTAGTTTTAGGCCTGGGCCTTCCTCTTGTTGGATAATCTAACCAGAAGGGAAACCAGAACCTCAGGTAATTAATTGCCTATAGTTTTTCCACTTTTGCAAGAACGTCTGCTAGAAAAACTAAACCCAAGTGATCTATCACCTAAAACTTTTCAAGCCTCCTGATCTAAATGTCTTCACAGAAACCTACTGTGTGCTCCCACCCATTATCGTCTACTACCCGATCCACTCCTCATGCCAATCCCTTGGAGCAGGCATTCTGCTCATTCTCCCATTTACAGACAAGGAAAAGCAGACTCAGAGGCAGAGGTTAGAGGTGTTGCCTTTAGTCACTGAGGTGTTGGCAGTGGTGGATCTAACAGTCCAAGAGATAGAGAAGTGCAGGCAGGGAGGGTGGCACTGCTCATCTTTAGACCGTACTTGTTCCAAGTCCTCAGAAGTTCCTTGTTATCCTGGCCGACAATGGCCTGTGCATCTGGACCCTCCTGTCAGGAGTGGGAAATGCATCTCTAGAGACTTCAGATTTGAGCTGCAGTAAGAGTGGAGGTCATGCAACCCCAAACACATGAGGAGACCTGAGCAGTATCCTCAGAGTGGAGCATCAGAATGTGAAGAGCCAAGCAAGCCTCTTCCAAGGCCTCACAGACCTCTTAGGTAAAGTCTTTTGTCATCTGGGAACTGCTCCGCTTTTGGCATTAGGGTTTTCAAGTCACTGACTCTCTGAAGGTCCCAAAGGACTCTCTGAACTCTCATCCAGAAGGAACAGAAACTTGGCAAACAGCACAGTTAAGTCTGACAACAGCCTCAGGAAGTGTGCAATATTTCTCACACTAGTACACAGACTAAAACACAGTAAAGAGAGATGACACATTACACATTCTTTGCACGGCTACTTTGCTCTTCCGTGAGTGAAAGTCAAAATCCTTATTATGCTCCACTGGCCTGAGGTCACGTCATAGCACCAGAAGCCCCTCATTAAGGTGCCTTTTTTTTTTTTTTTTTTTTTTTTTTTGGTTTTTCGAGACAGGGTTTCTCTGTGGCTTTGGAGCCTGTCCTGGAACTAGCTCTGTAGACCAGGCTGGTCTCGAACTCACAGAGATCCGCCTGCCTCTGCCTCCCGAGTGCTAGGATTAAAGGCGTGCGCCACCATCGCCCGGCTTTAAGGTGCCTTTGTTGATCTTGAAGTATCCAAGATGCTACTCACTCCCAGGCTTGGGAAGATGCTCATAGGACCTTCAAAGAAGGGGACTCCAGCTTCATCAGTTTTACTGCCATGTGACCTTTGGCAAATTACCCAAAGTGCTCTAGCCCATCTGAAGAAATGCTAATACTAACCCTTTACCTTAACGGGGGAAAAATGAGACAGACTATAAAAGTTGCTTCATTCACCATGAGGTCTAGGTCCAAGTTGGCTACACAGTAAGAAAACTGCCACAGTCTGGACAGAGGCTAGCACACTCAGACCTGCCCAACTCTGCCTCACAATGGCACCAGAAAAGACAGGTCCTTGAAGGCTGTCAGGACAACAAAGAAAAAACTACTCTGTACTGCACCGTGGAAGGCGAGACTGCTCCCGGAGGCCCTGTGAGCCTCACTAAGGCTGCTGTGATAGTGAGATTTGTAGGCCCAGAGAAAGAAAGGTCGGGCAAACAGGACAGCCAGACTTGCTGATAACAAGAGCCCTGGGTAAACAGGTTCGGTTCTGAGGACCCGGAAGCTGAGAACAAAAGATCACATGAAGAAGAATCTACAAGCACACAGACCACTTATGGACCAGATATCAGTCCTCCATCTCCATTTATCTGCTGAGGAGCCGGGCCCAGTAACAGGACTGGAGAAACAGCTGCAAGCCAGCTCGCCCTCAAAGTGCCCCTGGATTCAGCAAGAAAGATGGTGTTTGATGAATAATCCCAGAGACACTGAACAGGAGGCTTGAGTGCTATGACAAAGAGGAGAGGCAGGGAGGCCAGAGGTAGGATATGTAATTCTAACCCCTAAAGTGGAGGGAGTAGAGCCTGAAGCATGTTAGTAATAATAAGATGGCACAGGACATGGGAAGATTCCCCAAGCATCTATCCCTCAAACCTCATGAAAGTTCATTTTCAATTAGGTCCCCAAAATATACTCATGGACCAGATGATGAAATGTGAGCTTCAAGCTAACATCCCTGATCCCCATCCCCCCCACACCCTCCCAGTATTAGGGACGGAAGTCAGGGCCTTGATTAGGCCAAGCAAGTGTTCTACCACAGACCTCTAATTTTCATTTCCAGCTCTCTTTTCATTTTTTAACTTTGAAACAGATTCTTGATAAGATGCTCTGCTGGCCCTGAGCTTTCAAAGTCCCTGCCTCAAGAGGCTGGGATTACAGTCTGTGCCACCATACAGAGCTTAACTGATTCTTTAGCTTTTCTGTATTTGTTTTGCCTCACTTTGTGGTACTAAAGATTGAACTTAAGATCTTAAGAAGCTAGGCAAGTGCTCTACCACCGACCTAGATCTCCAAACCACACAGCTGGTTTTTAATGATTACTGTCTACACGGGAAGCTTAACTACAAAGGAACTCAAATCTTGGCCTTTTCCTCTTCTAGTATGTTAATGAGTATCTTTATTAAGTGATACTTATTTATCATACTTTGGGTTAACAGAAGTTTGAAATTAACACCAAATATTAAGAAATAAACAAGAGCACAGGAGATTTTTTTTTAAAGGATAAAAAAATTAGACAATGTACTACCATATCAAGTTTAATTAAACATGTGTAATAAATAGGTCTTTGCACAGGGTCTATAAAAAGCATTCACTAGACAGATAAACAATGGCCTAAGGTGACCTGGCTCGCAGAGTCCTAACACACATCTATAGTGCCCAAAGGAGGCACTAAACATACAGTTACTATAGATACAGCACTGTATTCTCCAAATCTTATTTTCCACAAGAGACACCATGCTTAAAGAAAAGAGAGAGAGAGAGAGAGAGAGAGAGAGAGAGAGAGAGAGAGAGAGCCCGACACCATGCTTTAAGCAAGATGTGGACAAGCTAGAGAGATGTGAAAGGCAAATACCTAAAGGGGTAGGACTGAGCCTGGCTGCAGACAGGCAGGTGAGAGGATATGCAATGAGGGCATCTAAGAGCCCTTGGGATTCTGGCTGCAGATGAACCCAAAGTGACGAAATAGCTGGAGTCAGAAAGCAGAGTAAGGAGCAAAGAACTTTCTCAAGATCTTGCCAGTGGGACACCAGACTACAGCTAGGTGACGGTCAGTCTCAGGAGAGTTTCTCCAGATGTGAACTGGGTGAAGTTCTACCTCTGAGACATGTTCTCAATCACCCATCTTCCTGTCCTTTCCTGCGTGCTCTAGGCTATGGTGTGCAAAGAATGGCTGAAGAATGTTGGCTCTTAGTTGCTCATCCCCAGTCAATAGCAAACCTAATTCCCTTAGGGCTCTTGATTCTGACTGGCTTATCTCCTAGAAAAACCATACATGTGGAATATTCCTTGACACTGTGTAAACATATGTCACTATGATTGGTTTAATAAAGAAGCCAACTGGCCAATAGCTGAACAGGACAAAGTTAGGTACAAGAACCAAACTGAGAATGCTGAGAAGAAGAAGGGCAGAGTCAGAGAAGTAACGAGCAGACACAGAGAGAAGCAAGATGGGCATACCATACTGAGAAAAGGTACCAAGCCACGTGGCAAAGCATAGATAAGAAATATGGGTTAATTTTAAATCTAAGAGTCTAGTAATAAGCCTAAGCTATTGGCCAAGCATTTATGATTAGGACTCTGAATGGTTATTCGAGAGCAGCTGCTGGCACAAGAAAACCCCACATACACATCCAGGTTGTAGGAGCAACAGCAAGATATTTACTGCCCCAAAAAGTCAGCAAAAGCAGGACCCCAGTTTCCAATCCTAAAAAGCCTGGTGGCCTGGTTAGTAAGGTGCTGCTGGTTCTCTTCTTAGGAGAAGCAGGGTATGGCCAGAGCAGAGACACTTGCAAGGCAGGTAAGTCCGGCCGTTAGGGACCATTTACTAGTCAATATAGTCCAAGTCCCTTTCTCTGAATTTTTTCACATATTCACCTTTTCTTTTTCTTTTCTTTTTCTTTTTTTTTTTTTTGGTTTTTCGAGACAGGGTTTCTCTGTGGTTTTGGAGCCTGTCCTGGAACTAACTCTGTAGACCAGGCTGGTCTCGAACTCACAGAGATCCGCCTGCCTCTGCCTCCCAAGTGCTGGGATTAAAGGCGTGCGCCACCACCGCCCGGCTCACCTTTTCTTTTTTATGTATATATTTATGTGAATATGGGCACACATATGCCACGGCACATGTATGGAAGTCATAGGTCAACCTTGGGTAGTTACATAATCCACGCTGGCCTTTAACTCATAGAAACCATCTTGCCTCAGCTCCTGAGTGCTGGGATTTCAGGTGGATGCCACATCTAGTATGTTCTTTCTCTTTCCTCCCCCAAATCCATTTTGTTTGTATGGTGCTCTTAAGTCTAGACTGGCCTCAGACCCTTTATATAGCTGAGGATGGCCTTGAACTTCTGTTCTTCTGGCCTCCCTCCCTCTAGTGCTGGAATTACAGGCATTCAGCACCATGAACAGCTCAAGTTCTAACATTAAGTTTCTACACATGTACAGAACAGCTCCTTTCCAGGAACCCATCAGACCCGCAATTTCCCACCACTAAATTCCTTCACTCCACCTGCCTAACATTCCACTAGTCTGGCTCCTTCCTCACCTTTCTCTTCTCCAAGTGCACCACCAATGTCCTGCTGGACCTCCATCCCATCTCTAGAATTAATCTCCAGGTGCTTGCCTTTTCTCCTGGCCCCCTTTTCCAGTTCATCCCTCCATTTTTCTCTGGATGCATCCCTCCATTTCTCTCTGGATTTTTATTTGTAACTCTGTCAACACTGCCAGAGTTCTGTCCCTATTTGACTCCTTCCCATTTACCTTCTGTCTGACAGCCCTCACTGTTACTTTCAGTACCCCACTATCAGAAGAGCTGGGCCAGGTTATAGGCATGCAAACCCTAATCCAAACCACAACCACGGATAACTACACTTAAGGTCCTCAAACTTTTTCTCCATCAAGTACAACCGACAAGACAGGCCAGGATCATGACTAGAATGTGCTGCTCTCAGCAACCATCCTGGGCTCACCCAGTAAATGCTGCTGAAGGGACAGGTTAACAACGGGCATGCCTGTTGCCTTCCATTCACCTGAAAGGGCTCCAATGGCTGGAAGTGACTGCAGTCCCCCAGAGCTGTGCAGAGGCTCCATGATACTACTTTGACTTCAAGGCCTGCTCTCATCAATCAAAGTGGCTCCACAGGCCAGACCCTCCAAGGTCTCCTATGCACCTACCAAGGCTGTGGCCATTCTTGGTGTAGAAGCAGGTGCCGTTGATGAGGTTGACACAACAGCCGATCACATCCCCTGTGGTGAATGTGGGACCATAGGGCTGGCCCGTCCCCGAGGAGCAGAAGGAATGTCCATCATCGCCATGGTAACCATAGGAATGTTTGTCCCAACCTGTGGGGAAGAGAGCAGCAATAGCTTAAAATTTGTACTTGATAGAAAGCTCTGAAGGTCTCAATTATATTGCCAGGCCCCTTGTCCATCTTAGCCAGCACTCAGGGGTATGGCCTTTCACAGAACTCTCTATGGACATGGTCTTGCTGAACTGCACACATATTCTGAGAGTCCACCAGATCATTACCTCTGAGGAGCTGAGGCAAGAGCTGGAAGGGACTCACCAGAAGACAAACGCAAAACGAGAAGCCTCACCGAGCAGTGGTGAGACACGCCTTTAATCCTAGAACTTGGGAGGCAGAGGCAGGCGGATCTGTGTGAGTTCGAGGCCAGCCTGGTCTACAAGAGCAAGTTCCAGGACAGGCTCCAAAGCTACAGAGAAACCCTGTCTCGAAAACAAAAAAAGAAAAAAGAAAAAGAAAAGAAAGAAAACAAAGGGTGGGGAAAGTCTTAGTCTCATGAAGGAGCAGGCTAGAATTTAGGAAGTCTACACTGGTGGGCTGTTTTGTTTTTCAGGAAGGATCTCATCAAGTCCACAATCGTCCCAGACTCACTATGTAGCTGAAGCTAGTCTTGAACTTCTGATCCTCCTAACTCCATGTCCCAAGTGCTAGGATTCCAGGAGAGCAGCAGCATGTCCAGCTGTTAAAAATATGTATGTGTGTTTTGATGGAGCGGTGGTGGCACATACCTTTAATCCCAGCATTTGGGAGGCAGAGACAAGCAAATCCCTGTGAGTTCAAGGCTAGCCTGGTCTACAGAGTGAGTTCCCAGGACAGGTTCCAAAGCTACTGGAGAAACCCTGCCTTGAAAAACAAAAAACAAAAAAGTATATGTGTTTTAACTGGGGAGTAATTTAATCTTTTCTTTTTGGTGGTACTAGGGATTGGGGATTGAACTAAGAATCTTGGGAATGCTAGGCAGGCACTTCAACATTTGGCTCTACTAATTCTTTTTTTACATTTTATTTTTATGTATTTATTTAGCCTTTTTTTTGTGTGTGTGACAGGATTTCTCTGTGTAGCCCAGGCTGTTGGTTTCAAATTCACGGAGATCCACCTGTCTCTGCTTCCAGAGTGCTGTTTAATTTACATTTTGTTTGTTTGCTTGTTTGTTTACGTTTCTTCAGAGACAGGGTTTCTCTGTATATCTCTGGCTGTTCTGGAACTCACTGTAGACCAACCTGGCCTCAAACTCCCAGAGATCTGTCTGCCCCTGCCTCCTGAGTGCTGGGATTAAAGGCATGCGCCACCACCGCCTGGTTAACTTACATTCGCGTCCACCGCCCGGCTAACTTACATTGTAAGACAGGGTCTAAACTGCCTACGTTGGCCTTAAGTTTAAGATTCCACTGTTTCAACCTCACCTGACAAAATCCTTCTGTTTGAGTAAAGGAGATTAAATCCATAATACTACTATACTACCGGCTCCTCTTCCATTTTAGCAGTACAATTCAAATTAGCTTTAACAAATGTATTGTGTTACCACCAAGACAGCAGACTGTAGCCAAGTGTAACAGTGCACGTCTTTAATCCCAGTACTTCAGAGGCGGAAAAGCAGGTGGATCTCTGAATTCTGGGTCTGTGCCTGATCTATTCTAAAAGAGCTATAGGCCAGGAACTGGAGAGATGGCTCAGAGCTTAAGAGACATCTTAAACTGTTCTTCCAAAGGTCCTGAGTTCAATTCCCAGCAACCACATGGTGGCTCACTACCATCTGTAATGAGATCTGGTGCCCTCTTCTGGCATACAGGCGTACACGTAGGCAGCACACTGTATGCATAATAAATTAAGTTAAAAAAAAAAAAAAGAGTTCCAGGGCTGGCTACAGAGTGAAACACTGTCTCAAATTACAATAAAAATTGGGGGGGGGGGCTAGAGAGATGGCTCAGTGGCTGAGAGAACTTGCTGCTCTTGCAGAGGACCCAGCACCCACAAAGCAACTCAAGGAATCTGATTCTCTCTTCTGGTACTGTATACACACGATACACATACACATGTAGGAAAACACTCAGATGTATAAAATTGAAAATAATTAAGTTTTGTTTGGTTTTTGTTTTCTGTGTATTTCTGGCTGTCCTGGAACTCACTCTGTAGAGCAGGCTGGCTTTGAACTCACAGAGATTCACCTGCTTCTGCCTCCCAGGATGCTGGGATTAAAAGCATGCGCCTGGCTATAAATAAGGTATTTTTAAACCCCAGAATGGTATGTATTTCCTCAGGAACAGCAGCTACAACGGTAGGGTGGCAGGGTGGTTCGGAGACAGCACGCACCTTTCCCCTCCTCCCCTCCACCACTGAATAATTAACAAAAGCCACTTCTGGAAGTTTGCAAAGGGCGAGGGAATGTGGAAGGAGCAGAAAAGACAGATAACATGTAAGTAAACAAACAAACAAACAAGAAATACATGGTAGAGACTAGAGAGATGGCTCAGTGATTTAAGAGCACTGGCTACTTTTCCAGAGGACTTGGGTTCAATTTCAGCACCCATATGGCAGCTGACAATCATCTCTAGCTCCAGTTCCAGGAGATCCAAAGTCCTTCTCCTGGCACTGCATGCACAGACACCATATATTCCCGCAAACACTCACACACATTGAGCAGAGTTCTACTTGCCAAGAAGACCAGAGGGAAAGACATTCTGGGCGAAGGGAATATTATCAGTTCATCTGAGCGAAACAAATCTCCACAGGTAGTTAGGAAGATAGCAGCTCTCAAAATCCCTTGCAGCCACTGTTCTAACCTCATGAGAAAGTCAGTTTAGGAGCCTAAAGCAGAGAATAGAGACAAAAGATACAAAGAGCCCCGTGGAACATCCAGATGTACCTGAGACTGGGCACCTGTTTGCCCCGCCAGGGATCAGTGGGCCATGTTGGTCAGAGATAGGTTCTCTTCCTTAATGTAGTTAAGTTCTCTGACAACAGCAGCCCTATTTAAGCATCCTTTGTCCACAGAACCTAACATCTGGTTCATGTAGGAGCTTAGTGGTAGAGTCTGTCTAGCACACGTGAGGCGCCACATATAAAGACTAACAGTGAAGGTTTTTGCACTTTAGAAAGAGACCTACAGCCAGGTGGCAGACATGACTCTGCCCCAACAAACAGCTTCTTCATTCCTCTGGCTCTCCATTCCTCATCTATGAAACAAGGCAGAGGATGCAATATCCCTAGAACCTTGAGAGTCATCTATGGTGCTAAGTCCCCTTCCTACTTAGGGGACTAGTAGTCATGCCTAAGTAAGCCCCCTCCTACCCAGCGCACACTCCTGAAGACTAGTACACTCTTTCCCACTCGTGACTAAAGCCAACAGCATGCACACTCGTCCTTCTCTAGATGAGCCTGGAATAAAGTTGGGTATGTGTGTAGTAATGAGATTTGCCATTCCGGCTATAAGACCACAGACATGAAGGTTACTGATAGACTGCTTGCCTAGCATGCTTAAAACCCTTCTGGGTTTGATGTTCAGCAACACAAAACAAGGACTAAAGACAGCTGTTTCAAAGGACACAGGACACAAAGGTCATAAGAGTTCAGGCTCTGCAGGGAATCACATCCAGTTAGCTCGGATTCAGAAAGATGGGCTGGGGCTGTGTAAATGGAGACAACACTCTAACAGAACACCACCCAACTCACCATCCCTCCTTCTCCAAGGAAATTAGGTATTGCTACTCTCAAGGGAACTGATTTCATGGGCACCCCAACAGGAAAGTCAATGTCAGGGTGCCCTGCCACATATCAGGTACTTACCAGAAGCCAATAACACAAAGGGAGGGCAAGCTATATTCAGTCCAGAAGACTCCATGTGTACAGTTTAGGAACCCCAGTACCACCCACTTCCCCTGACTCATCATCAAACTGGGAAGACCTAACACATAAATACAGGGTGGCTGAGGAAGTGGTTCATTGTTTTGGCATCCCCAGACATCATGCATGGGACATCCCAGAGGTGAGTGACTCTCCATGGGAGTGTCAGGACTCCAGCATGACTGTTCTGGGAGCCACCCCTGCCATTCCCATCCACCAGGACACATCAAGAGCTTCAGTCTCAAAGTATCAGGGAGGGGAAGACTACTGCCAAACCACATCATCAGTGCATTAGGTCAAAACTCTGGAAGGTGGCCTAGGCTGGGGCTGCCCACTAGGGCCCAGCCCAATGCTGTCCATATAAAGAGGCCAGCCCATGGCTTACCCCCAAAGCTAGCCTGAGCCTATGCCTTCAAACCAGTTATTTTCCCACATCCCACTCAACAGTGGAGTTTGGGGTCAGAGGACTTGATTTTATTTCAGTTGGGGTCTCACTATGTTGCCCAAACTCACAGGTTCAAATATCTTACTGACTCAGTATTTCAGGCTGAATCCCAACTCTTGCACTCAGCTCCTCAGTTCACGGCTGCATATCTTTCAGGTATAGTATGATTCAGTGGGACTGAGCATGAGGTACAAGTCCCAGGAAGTATTTCTAGTAAGGTTCTTTCCTCTCACCGCGACCTTGAACATCAGCTTAGCAATCACACCTGGGTGTTCTGCATTTCTAGTTCCCTCCTGTAAAGGGTCCACTCTGTTCTTCAGAACGTGCAGCATTCAAGAGCCATGCCCAGTGGGTTTCCCAAGCCTGAGGCTACTAAGACAGCCAAGCATCAGTAGCTGGGCTGTCCCACAAGAGTAGCCAGCAGTGCTGAGATATTCCATCCAGAAGTCTGGCAGACATACTTTATCTATACCCCCAACTATCTTAAAAACCCCGACGGAACCAGTGTGCAACAGATGGAAAATGGCTAATGGGAAAGCAGGAGGGTCTTGTTTCCATTCAGTAGATGCTGAGGTAACAGAACAAGTCCATCACAGACAGCATTCTGCAGTCACACCACCCCCATGGCCATTAATATGAGCTTTGGGAATCTTGGGCCATGGAACTCTAAAGGCTCTGGCAGCTTCGGGCAGAAAAGGAAACAGTAACCCAAGGGCAGAATATTCATGGTGGCCCTGCATGGAAACCGTGTTAAAGAGGGAAAGGAAACACAAAACAAAACAAAATCTCTGCAAGTAGCTAATGAACCTGGGTAAGGTAAGCCTTCCCACAAGCTCCTGGACCTTCCACTGAAAAGGGTCTGGGAGTCAATTTGAAGCCATGGGAAGGAAAGTGAAGATACAGCCAGCATCTGCATATAAGGGGGCTTTTAGGACTGAAGAGATGGCTCAGCAGATAAGAGCACTGGCTGCTCTTACAGAGGACCCAGTTCAATTCCCAGCACCCACATGGCAGCTCACAACCATCTGTACATTCTGATACACAGTTCTGATACATTCTTCAGGCCTCCACAGACATTGCATGCACACAGTGCACAGACATTCTTCATTCATGCAGGCAAAACGCCCATACACATTTAAACAAATATCTTATTAAAAAAAAAAAAGGAAGAAATACATCTTATTTGTGTCATCATCCTGGTATTCAGGAAAGACCTAAAAATATCCAAGAGGGTCTGGCTAGGTCTAGGCTTAAATGGCATCTGTCTCACCTGGGTGAGTTATTTTTCTACACCCAGAGTTCCTAGGGAAAGCTGGGTTTGTCAGACCCCAAACCATGTTAAAGAAAAGGAATGGCATGTTCCGCACAATGGGGGTATGTGGGCTCAACTCCCAGGACTAATGTCTCTCTAGGGTTGAATCTGGCTTCTGCTCATTTCCCAAAGGGCTTCTTTCAAATCTCTGGGGAAAGCTAATAGATGTGTGAAGCCTGACCTTGCGCACACCCCCAAACCCTAAGAGGTGCAGGTGAGTTCCTCAAAGGTGGCCCAGACACCACTATCTTTTGATCCAGATCTCTATACAGTCTAAGTCTAGCATGTTTACAGGCATGAACCAGCACACTGAAACCAGTCTAAGTCTAGCATGTTTACAGAACGAATGTTACAATGAGCCCCAGTGCCTAGTAATAGGAATTTAAAGGTCTAACGGAGCAGCCTTCAAAAGGCTGCCAAACACACAGGTCCTGTGGGTGATGGCAGTAGCCCTTGGAAAAGGAGTTCACCCAGGTCATGGGGCCAAGGGCACTGCTAGACTTGAGCATAACCACAGGGAAATGAGAAATGGAGGCTCTCACCTCAGCCATGCTCCTCCCTTGGGGACCACCCACCACCACATGAACCATCAGGATTTCTGACCAGTTCCCCACCTCTGGTATCCAACTGCCAAAACACCTGTATTCTGAACTGTTCTGTAACCCTGTTGTTAGTGCCAAGGCTTCTGGGCATCTATATCATCCATTCAGGACACTTTACAAGGACATCTCAGAGAGAGGAGAAACGGAAAAAAGGCAACAATGGGTCAGGCAGTACCAGGCTTTTAAGCCCCAACCTCTTTTCTTATAGTGCTGGTCCTGGGCAGCTGTTCAGTGGTTCAGAGAATTTCCTAACGGATCCCTTTTACAGGGTAACAACCCATTAGCTTCTTCTCCAGCAGGCTCAGCTAGCTGGCTTGGGAGGCATGGACAGGACTGCAATACTAACGGGAAGTATGGCTCCCAGTTTCTGTGCCCAGGGAGTCTGCTACAGTGAGGAGGAAGGACACGCAAAATCTTTGTGAGGCCCTGATGTTCAACTTATCCAGCTGGAAGAAGCACAGTTTCCTTCCCAGGGGGCTTGAGCACCACATGGCAAACCCATATGAAGCACTAGCTCCTGAGAGGAAAGATGTTCCAGAGAGACAATGGCTGAACAAAAGACCTGGTGGGTGCTGGTCAATTAATGAGCAGCAAGGGTCCCAGCTTACATGAAGTAGGAAAGAATAATTTCTGTTTGGCAGGAACACACAAGCAGCATTTCCAGACTAGTAGAAACCCACCCACATGGCAGCAATACCTGGAACGTCAGCTGTGTCCCACCACCCGCTCTAGTATTTACTTCAGATACTTTCCACTGCTTGAGCTGCACCCTTACTTAGGAAGGTAGAGAGGAAGGATATTGAACATCCTGTTATGTATTCTCCCTCTCACGTGAGCCTGGCACAGACCCTCCTAAGCGTGTGCAGATGTGACATATGAGCTATTTGCAGAATGTGGCCCAGCTAGACGAAGCAGCTCTCCTAGGGGATATCCTGCTGACGGCGGGCTTGGAAAGGTGCTCAGGTACTTTCCACCATCCACAGACAAAGCCGACTGCTCCAGCCTGTGCCCTCCCCCATCTCAGTCCCCAGCCCAGGCCTGGGCAGCAGCTGCTCCAGCAGATATACTCCCAATCCCTAACCATCATCCTTCCAGATATTCCTCTGCAACAATTAAGGAAAACAGCCGGGCGATGGTGGCGCACGCCTTTAATCCCAGCACTCGGGAGGCAGAGGCAGGCGGATCTCTGTGAGTTCGAGACCAGCCTGGTCTACAAGAGCTAGTTGCAGGACAGGCTCCAAAACCACAGAGAAACCCTGTCTCGAAAAAACCAAAAAAAAAAAAAAAAAAAAAAAAAAAAAACCAATTAAGGAAAACAGGTCTCAGTGAGTCTGAATTCTCCTCTGTGCTCTGTGGGGTTGTAACAATCAAAGTAATGTATGCAACACCATGAGAACAGCCATCCTATTACAGAAAAGGCAAGTCAGACAATGCCAGAAACCCAGCTCTTTGCAGATGGGCCTCCTTTCAACACAGCATGAGTTTCCCTGGCTCCATCTGAGGCACGGGGCACAGAAGCAACATCTGTCTGTCCCACAACTCTCAAAGCACCCACACATGGACGAGGCCCAAATCCCTGCTCTCCATCCACACAATCCTGCTTTCTTCATCCAGCTTCCTCAGTCTAGGGATCCCAGCCCTTTCCTGCTAGTTCTCCAGAGCACGGGTGGGGCAGCAGGCAGCTACACTCACCTGTCAGTAGATCATTCAGCCTAGCCTCTGAGTCATTTCGCCCAGGGTTCCGACATTCTTATTTTGGAGCCACACCTGTTCCCTGGTTTCACACGTAAGGAAACTAGAGAACACCTTGTAAGAGATAACAAAACTTCCACATCTTCCAACAGAAACTTCTGACAGTACAAACCAAGACACTCCCAAAGCTCTCAAGACACTGAGCAGCAGAGCCTCGTGAGGGAGGGAGGTGTTCCTGCTATCATCAGTGAGTCCCACAGTGCCATCTCTCTGCCCCAACAGTCTGGAAGGCGAAGATGCTCCACTGAGCCAGTAACCTACAAAAACACACCAGAAGCATCAACATCCTGACCATGGTCTCAGTGGTTCACACTACCACTCCTGCTAGGACAGTCTACACTCAAGTACAGAAAACAAGCACTAGAGGGGAAAGTAGTTTCCTTCCTTTTTTCTTTCTCCTCCCCTCCCCCCTTGAGACAGGGTCTCTTTGTTATGTAGTCCTGGCTGTCCTGGAACTCACTATGTAGATCAGGGTGCCTTGAGCTCACAGAGATCCACCTGCCTCTGTCTCCCAAATGCTGGGATTAAATGCATGGGCCACTCTCCCTGCTTCAGAAAGTAGTTTCCTTGAAAGCTAACTCCAACCTATATGCAAACACAGGAGAAGTTTAAACGTACAGTTGCTCCTTTGTTTTCATGTAGAGAAAATTTACCTTTTCTTTTTTTTTTTTTTTTGTTTTTTTTTTTTTTTTTTGTTTTTTCGAGACAGGGTTTCTCTGTGGTTTTGGAGCCTGTCCTGGAACTAGCTCTTGTAGACCAGGCTGGTCTCGAACTCACAGAGATCCGCCTGCCTCTGCCTCCCAAGTGCTGGGATTAAAGGCGTGCGCCACCACGCCCGGCCAAAATTTACCTTTTCCAACAAAAGATATACTTCTACTCCTTTTTGAGAGATATTTTGAGATTCCTACCTAGGACCCTCCCTACAAAAGAATTAATCTTTAATCCTTATAACCACCACCCTAGATATTTATAAGCTAATATATCCCTTCCATTTTACAAATGGAGAAACTAACAAACCAAGCAATTAAGTAATCATTCTAGGTAACAAAGCTGTAAGAATGCAAAAGCAGACAATGTGGCTTCCCAGCCGATGGCTTAGTCACTGGGCCATACATACAGTTTCCCAAGTCAACCATACAGCCCTCCAGATTTTCCAGGCTGACAAGATGTCTGCTGTAAACCTGGTAAGTTGAGTTCAATTCCCAAGACTCGAAGGGTAGAAGAGAACTGGCCACTGCAAGTTGTCCTATGGCCAACATGCACCACACATTCGTGCCTTCACATACACAAACGAACCACACAATCAATTATTAATGTAAGATCTGCTTTCTTACATGACCAAATGTGAGCCAGCTCTCAGTTCGGTGACTCTGAGCCCTGTAAGTGCAAGGTGGAAGAGCTCCATCACAATCAATGCCACAGTTCTTAAGGCATTGGGGGTAGGCAGAGCTCCAAACCAAGGCTCATCCAAGCTCAAGGCCTTCGGGTCAAGAGAACCTGATGCAAAACTGGCTCCAAAACCACAGGTGATTTACTGAAGTTCATCATGTTGAGGAAAAGTACAGCAAAGAACAAAAATGATTTCAACTCAAAGCCATTATCAAGGCCCTCTATGCACTCTGTATGAGTCATGATTAAAAGATGTATTCCACAGCCAGGCTGCGGTGGCACACACCTCAGATTCCAGCACTCATGAGGCAGAGGCAGGTGGATCTCTATGAACCCAAAGCCAGACTGTTTACATAGCGAGTTCCAGGATAGCCAGGGTTACACAGTAAGAGACTTTGTCCAAGTCCTACGGAGCCCACAACCTAATTAAGGACATAATAAATGTTGAGTCACACAAGGCATGGTGACAAGTGTCATTGGAGAGACGGGCAGAGCTGAACGGACCAAGCAAGATTGAACTAGGGTCAAGAGGAAGGGCATTCCCAAGGCAAGCATAATCAGTGTCTGCCAGTGGCAGACGTACGTTGGCAGCATGTCTGAGGTGCCCCACAGCCACGAGGCTGTGTAGTATGTGCAGGGGGCAGAGATATTTGAAGAAGAAGCAGAGGAAGAAATCAGGAGCAGTCAGGGGCACAGAGGTGAAGAAACCAGTAAGGTCATGGACAAAGAAAAGAGAGAAAGCGGCAGAAGCATGGGATGAGATCAGCGGAGACCCCACAGGCTACTCTAGGAGTCAGGGCTGTCGGCAGAGCAAGAAGCACATGGGGACCTGGTCCTTGCAAGAAAACTTCTATTTAGCCGGGCGGTGGTGGCACACACCTTTAATCCCAGCACTCGGGAGGCAGAGGCAGGCAGATCTCTGGGAGTTCGAGGCCAGCCTGGGCTACAAAGGGAGTTCCAGGACAGGCTCCAAAGCTACAGAGAAACACTGTCTCAAAAAACCAAAAAAGAAAACTTCCATTTAGAGAAAGCAAGTTCACTTTCTGCCCAGCCTTAAGAAAAGAACCGAGCTTTCTATGGGATGATTTACTTTATTTTTTTTGTTGTTTTTTGCTGTTTATTTTTTTATTTATTTATTAAAGATTTCTGCCTCCTCCCCGCCACCGCCTCCCATTTCCCTCCCCCTCCCCCAATCAAGTCCCCCTCCCTCATCAGCCCAAAGAGCAATCAGGGTTCCCTGCCCTGTGGGAAGTCCAAGGACCTCCCACCTCCTTCCAGGTCTAGCATCCAAACAGCCTAGGCTCCCACAAAGCCAGTACGTGCAGTGGGATCAAACCCCAGTGCCATTGTTCTTGACTTCTCAGCAGTCCTCATTGTCGGCTATGTTCAGCGAGTCCGGTTTTATCCCATGCTTTTTTAGACCCAGTCCAGGTGTCCTTAGTGGGATGATTTACTTTAAAATGGAGTGATCTGGATTCTCTCAGCTAGGGGGTCCCCTGGCTGCCCTCACACTGCCAAGCCCAACCAACCACTCACAGGCCACAGGACTCCTCTTAAGGAAGACCAATACTGCTGCCACCACCTCTCCAGGCCCTTTACTCAGCGACTGTACATTAATTACTAAGACAGTAGATCTGGGGACCAGAGAAACAGGAATCAGGGCAGAGAAGGAAAAGAGTCTGTCAGGCGTGTACCGGTTCTGGATGGTTTCAAACACTAGATCAGGGCCACACGAAAATGATGCCCATCCACACCTGCAATACTCCTTCCTCACAAGCATTTTTTACAAGGCTGAGAGGCAGTATTAGGAACTGAGGATCATGTATTTCTCTACAGTAGCAACAGCAGGGTAGACAGGCCTCAGCTCCTTAGTTAACATCTTCTCTCTGACTGACTTTGACAAGAGCTCTCAGCCTGTTTCTAATGTACCTAAGATTCCGCATCAAAACAGCCATTTTTTAACTTAAAAAAACCATTTTTCTTTTTATAAATTTTCTGGGCAGTGGTGGCACACATCTTTAATCCTAGCACTTGGAAGGCAAAGGCAGTGGAGTTCAAGGCCAGTCTGATCTACAGCATGAGATCCAAGACAGCCAGCGCTATACAGAGAAACCCCTGACTAATTAATTAATAAATAATAGTAAATAAAGGCAGGTGGATCTCCGTGAGTTCAAGGCCAGCCTGGTCTACAAAGTGAGTTCCAGGATGACCAGGGGTGTTATGCAGAGAAATTCTGTCACAAAAAACCACACACACACACACACACTAATAAGTAAAATTTGAGACAGCACTCACATAGCACAGGCTGCCTCAAAACTCATTACACAGCCAAGATAACTAAATTTCTGCTTCATCCAGCCTCTACCTCCCAGAGTGTTGGGACTATAGGTACACATCACCATAGCCCATGGGCTTCTGCAGGGCTGGGGATCAAATGTTTTGCATGCTGGGCAAACAAACACCCTACCAACTGAGCTACAGCCCCGTGTTTAGTGAAAGATTTCTGAAAGCAATGGTCAGCAACTCTCTGGAGATACGCTAACAGCTTGCAGACCAACCGTCTAAAACACAAGTCTTGCTCAATTACTTCTCAAAGAACTAGTCAGTCATTCCATCTTCTCATTTTTTTTTTTTTTTTAAGCTTAAGGATTAGCTATTACCATCTTCTCCTCCTTAATCTTGTCCAGGTCACTTCATGAAGTTCTAGCCACTGAGACAGGTTTGTCTCTTTATACCTGTCCTTCCAAGCTGTACTATGGTTTCCTCAAAACACCCAAGACAATCCATATTCCTTATTAGACCGTGTCAACCATACAGCCCAGTCCCCATTGGTCTTACCCATTCCCTCATGACTCAGCTCTTGAATCCTCCATCAGGATCTTTATTCTACCTAGAACGTTCTTCCCCATCTGATCCTCCCTCCCCACTTGTCATCACCACTCCTGGCCTGATTCTTCCTCATCCCTTAGTCTCCAGCCTGGACAGCTGCCTCAGGAAGGTCTGACCCTAGCGCACTTTCACCACACTCTAGCGGGCTTCAAGGAACCTACCAGTGTAAAGTGCCCATGGGGAGTTCTCGACTACACATTTCTTCCTACTGGGCAGATTTCACGGGGGGGGGGGGGAGGCTGTGTCTGTTTACCATGGGACTAGACTCAGTACCTGTCACAGAGCACCTGCACGGTGTACTATGAGGGCCTCGCGTTATAAAGAATGAGATGTTCCCTGTAAAGCATCCAGTACAGAGAGTGCCTAAAACACAAGGATCCCAGAGCAAAGGGCCTGGGGACACTCGTTCTTTGGTCCCACCACAGCTGCTCCCACACACCAGAACAGCTTTCCAACCTTCCCATGGAAAAAGAGACCTGTCTGGTGATACTTCTCCAGAAGCTCCACAGCACAAGGAGCTAGGGTAGCTATTATTCATACCCAGACCCTGCTCTAGAGTAGACAGGCCTGTGAAGGGATGAAGGGACCTGCCCTGACAAGTTTCCCTGCAACACTGGAAAGGCTAGCCCGCAGGGGCTAAGCCCAGGGCCTCCTTGGCCCAGGATCAAGGGTGATCCTTTTCATTCCAGTGGCCTCTTTCAGGATGAGAGTATTGCCTGCCGCCACTTCTAAATGCTGAAGCAGCAGCCTGACACTGGACCCCTCCCAGCAATTCCAGGCAAGTTGCCAGGACATAAGAAGGGAGGGCACTCCACTCCCACAGCCAACCAGAGGACTCGGTGCATCCCTCACGTCACAGTTCTGATCCCTGTGAAGGGTTTCCGTTTGTCTGTCTGTCCAAAACACAGGCCCAAGCTGATATAGGACAGGCTGGCTTCAAACTCAGAGATCCACCTACCTCTGCTGGGATAAACTCAGGAGACATCAGGCCTGGTTATTTATTTTTCATCTGAAGAACATTTCACTTTATAGCCTATCTGGCTGAGAACTCACTAGCTAGCCTCCCGCTTCAGGTTCCTGACAGGTGTGCGCCAGCACATACAGTCCTGCATGAGTTCTTGTACTCTGCTGAGACTCCCAACGGGAGTGACTAAGCCCCACTTCCTAGTCCTCCCTCTGTTCTGAACATAATCCATACACCCATCTCCAGGTTACCTGCAAACAAAAGCACAAAAGGCCTTAACTACACGCTGAGAACAAACCCTGCACTCACAAATCCAACATACTTTGATTTCTCACCCAAACAGCCCTCAAAACAAAACAAAATGCTTTCTCTAAGAGTTACTGACT
This sequence comes from Chionomys nivalis, assembly GCF_950005125.1. NCBI lineage: Eukaryota > Metazoa > Chordata > Mammalia > Rodentia > Cricetidae > Chionomys > Chionomys nivalis. Next base: position 22,030,807 of record NC_080106.1, read on the forward strand.
CCTAAGTTTTGTTGTTGTTTGTTTTGTTTTGTGTGTATGCTGTACAGGAAGAGGGATGCATGCACTTGTCAATGTGGGTACACCTGCATGCAGGAGAATACATGCACAGCTGGCAGTACAGGAAGAGGGATGCATGCACTTGTCAACGTGGGTACACCTGCATGCAGGTGAATACATGCACAGAAGGCAGTGGGCAGAGCTCAACCCTGGATGTCTTTCCTCAGTCATTTATCTTTTCTATTTTGAGACAGGGTCTCCTGCTGAACCTTTGAGGCAGGGTCTGCCTCAGCTAGTTTGGCTAGTCTGTGCATTCCAGGGATTTGCCTGTTGACACACACACACCACAGCACTGGGGTTACATATGTCTGCTCCCACACCCAGTTTTTACGTGGGTTCTGAAGATTCAAACTCAGATCTTGAAGCTTGTGCAGCAGGCACTTTACCAACTGAGCCACATCCCCAGCCCACCTAAGCTTTTCTTTTCTTATTTTCTTCTGGTTTTTAGTTTTTCAAGATAAAGTTTCTCTGTGTAGCCCTAGCTGTCCTGGAACTAGCTCTTGTAGACCAGGCTGGTCTCAAACTCACAGAGATCTGCCTGTCTCTGCCTTCTGAGTGCTGGGATTAAAGGTGTGCGCCACCACAGCCCAGTCTAGCTGTTTTTCTAAACTTGAGAACAGGAAATAATCTATATAGGTTGAGTGGTATATATGAAGCAGTAGAGAGTTAGCAAGTGCAAGATCCTGGGTTCAACTCCCATCACCACCCTCAAAAAGAAAAAGTAATCTTCACATACAGCCATCAACACAAGGGCCTCTCCCAATGACCTAGCAGGAGTTTTTTCTGTTATCTCAGTATACACACATTTAAAACATAACTGCCTACTTTTGGGGATGGGCAGTACTGGGGACCAAACCCACAACCTCATTACTGAGATCCCATTCCACTTAGGAGTAAATGCTTCCATTTACCCTTCTATCTTAGGGTGAGAAAATAGTCTTTATGTAAACTATAATCGACTACTTGTTACAGTTCCCTGACCAGCTGAATTTCCTAAAGTTCTTACTGCCCAAGAGCCCCAGCTTCAATTCCTCTGGTTCTCCTTCCTCTACACGGAGTTAGGGTGAATTAGTTGGTTAACATCTTGCCTATACAAAGCAATTCTGTACCCCCTCTCCCCCCAGCTGCTTATTGAAGAAGGAAAAGGTGGAGGAGATCACCATCACCATTCTCCCCCAGGGAACCATGCACCCCGTCAGAAAACATGTATGTTTACTCACAGGCACAGCCATTCCCATGCCATCGTTCAGATCTACGCCTCAATATCGGCCAAACAAACGACCGAGAAGCAGGATTCAGAACCTCTACCACTGTCTCTCCCCTCATTAAACATTCCTGCACCAGCTGGGCAGTGGTGGCGCACGCCTTTAATCCCAGCACTCGGGAGGTGGGGGAGATGATATATGGATCTCTGTGAGTTCAAGGCCAGCTTGGTTCATAGAGTGAGTCCAGAACAGCCAGGGTGGTTACACAGAGAAACCCTGTCTTAGAAAAGAAAGAAAGAAAGGAAGGAAGGAAGGAAGGAAGGAGGGAGGGAGGGAGGGAGGGAGGGAGAGAGAGAGAGAGAGAAACAAACAAAATATGACCAACTACTAAGCAAACTTGAATAGTCTGGCTAAGACACCATTAGTTCCTGCTGGGCATGGAAACACACACCTATCATCCCAGGACTCAGAGAACTCAAGAGGCTAAGATAGGCAAAAGTCTAGTTTGAAACCAGCTTGGGATACACAGTGAGACCATATTTCAGAACAAAACAAAAGCAACAACAACAATAATTACAATAAATTAAAAATGGAGAGATGTATGCCATTTCTGGTTTGGTTTTTTTTTTTTTTTTTTCGAGACAGGGTTTCTCTGTGGTTTTGGAGCCTGTCCTGGAACTAGCTCTTGTAGACCAGGCTGGTCTCGAACTCACAGAGATCCACCTGCCTCTGCCTCCCGAGTGCTGGGATTAAAGGCGTGCGCCACCACCGCCCGGCCCATTTCTGGTTTGGAAGACTTATTTTCAGTGAAATTAAGGTTTCCTATGCTAACACATGGATTTTGTGTATGCATTACAAATTTTTCTAAAGATTTATTTATTTATTTATTATGTATACAACATTTTGCCTCCATGTATGTCTGCAGGCCAGAAGAGGGCGCCAGATCTCATTACAGATGGTTGCGAGCCACCATGTGATTGCTGGGAATTGAACTCAGGTCCTCTGGAAGAACAGTCAATGCTCTTAACCACTGAGCCATTTCTCCAGCCCTACAAATTTAAAATGTCAATATGGTCAGGTGGTGGTGATGCATGCTTTTAATCCAAGTGGCAGGTGGATCTCTGTGAATTTGAGGCCAATCTGGTCTACAGAGCTAGTTCCAGGACAGCTAAGGCTACACTAAGAAACCCTGTCTCAAAAAACCACCAAAAAAAAAAAAAAAGAAAAGAAAAAAGAAAAAAAAGAAAGAAAGAAAGAAAGAAAGAAAGAAAGAAAGAAAGAAAGAAGAAAAAGAAAAATGTCAGTACAGCATTTTGGAACAGTTAATTAAAATGTTGTTTGTTGAGCTTGCTAGTTCCAAACTGGCCTAGCCCAAAATGGGGTGTGGTAGTACAGGCTCATAATGGCAGCGTACTCGGAGACAGGAGAATCAGAGTTCAAGATCACTCAGCTATATAGAGAGATTGAGGCTAGCTTGGTATACATGAGACTCTGCTTTCTTATCTCCTGTTCCCCCAAAAAAGGTCTATTGACAAATATAAAAACTCTAACATCTTAACTATATTAAAATATTAACACCCATCCCTAAACAACATTAGAAGAAATAAGAAGCAGTCTGGCCGGGCGGTGGTGGCGCACGCCTTTAATCCCAGCACTTGGGAGGCAGAGGTAGGCGGATCTCTGTGAGTTCGAGACCAACCTGGTCTACAGACCTAGTTCCAGGACAGGCTCCAAAGCCACAGAGAAACCCTGTCTCGAAAAAACCAAAAAAAAAAAAAAAGAAGAAGCAGTCTGCACAAAGATGTTTCTAAGACTGGTCAAAAGAGCAAACCCTGCTGAGTAGATAGCTCAGTGGGAGAGCATTTGCCTAGCACATGCAAGGTCCTAGGTTCAATACCCCAGAAGAATAAAATTTTTAATTTAAAGAAAAATATCCAGGCTGGGCGGTGGTGGCGCACGCCTTTAATCCCAGCACTCGGGAGGCAGAGGCAGGCGCATCTCTGTGAGTTCAAGGCCAGCCTGGTCTAGAAGAGCTAGTTCCAGAACAGGAACCAAAAAGCCACAGAGAAACCCTGTCTCGAAAAATCCAAAAAAAAAAAAAAAGAAAAATATCCAGGTATTGTGTGGTAAACCTGTAATCCCAGCAGAGAGAAAGGTTGGAAGACTGAGTTCAAGGCCAGCCTGTCTCAAAACAAACCCCTTCCCCCATGAATACATACTTCCAATAGGCAGAAAGGTTTGTAGTTATAGTATATGCAAACAAATTGGCTTCACTGGGTCCACTAATGGTGAACAAACAAGGAACATGACCATCAAGTATATATGTACACACTGATCTCAAAAGGGATATCTGAGTGGGGTGTGGTTGCATATGCCTTGAATACCAGCACCTGGGAGACAGAGACGGGTGGACCTCTATGTGTTTAACGCCAGCTTGTCTACAAGACAGCCAGAAAAACATAAGAGGGACCCTGTCTCAAGGAAAAAAAAAAAACCTAAGCCAGGAGGTGGTCATGCACACCTTCAGCCCCTGCAGCTGGAAGGCAGAGAAAGGCGGATCTCTGTGAGTCTGACGCCAGCCTGCTCTAGAGTGAGTTCCAGGATATCCAACGCTACTCAAAGAAACCCCGTCTTGGGAAAAAAAAAATTAAACAAGTAAATATTCATAAAGCTTTGAGTCTATGTGGACAAGTGAGCACTGGCTACAGATACAGACATTCACCAGGTGGCCAGCAGGCCAGAAGATATATTATTATCTCTCAAATATCTCATCTAAAGGTAATAACAAAGACTCAAAATTTGGACCCAGCCAAAGCCATTACCAATCTCCTCCCATCAATCACACACCCAAACAACCCAATTAGTCTTCAAGGGCCTCTTGGAAATCAAAAACAGTGGGCAGGAAGGCTACCATACCCACCCTGCCTCCCTGCCAAAACACCTGCAAGGAGTTGGGGGTCTAACTGTTAATAAATGATGACGTTCTCAGTTTAAAGAACATATATTCAACACACACCCCACACACATACAGAGCAATCTCAGAAAGGTTGAAAGCACACTCTTGTATTCTAACCTTCCAAACGCAGCAGTAAATTGAACAATGATAGACCAACCCACTGTCATACCCGTGAAGAAACCCTCCACTCTATCCTCCACTCTACTGCCCTAAGCTAGATCTGCATCCTAGGCAAGTCAGGAGTGTCCATCCTTCCCAAGAAGCCCTACCTAGAATCAGTCCAATTATTTCCAGCCATGGAATTATCAGGCAGAGTTCAGATATGGTGGGGAACAATCAAGATAGCAGCAGTAAGAGTGGAAATGAGGACAAGGGCAAGCAGGGCATGGTGGTGCCCATCTATGATGCCAACACTTGGGAAGCAAAGGCAGGAAAAATCTCAAATTCAAGGCTAGCTTGAGCTATACAACTAGACTGTCTCCAACAACAAAATCTCTTTTCTCCACTACCAGAACAGTACAAAAGTTCAAAAATCACACTGAAAGCAAGAAACCGATCTGTGTAAGAGCTAAAAAGTTAGGCTACATCTAACTTACAGATTCTGATTAATAACACAAAAGTTTGCTTTTCACCACATTAAAGCAAAAAGACAAAAAGAGAAAAGCCAAATTCCTGAAAATTAGTTGAATTCAGAGCAAGTCTAGATTGCATTTGAAATCAGTCTGTTGTCGACAACTCCGTGGTGAGTGAGGATGGGAGTTGTTAGGAAAGGGCACTGAAGTGCGCTGCCTCTTTAGAAAAGCCAGCTGTCGGGGGCTGGAGAAATGGCTCAGCGGTTAAGAGCATTGCCTGCTCTTCCAAAGGTCCTGAGTTCAATTCTCAGCAACCACATGGTGGCTCACAACCATCTGTAATGAGGCCTGGTGCCCTCTTCTGGCCTTCAGGCATACACACAGAAAGAATATTGTATACATAATAAATAAATGTTTAAAAAAAAAAAAAAAGAAAAAGAAAAGCCAGCTGTCTTCCGTGGCACCAGCACAAGGAATCCAAGGCAAAACCACCAGGACACAGCTTGCTCTCTGATGGTATCAGGGCAGCTCATGTCATGCCACCTCTGGCACTTAAGGCAAACACCACCTGGAAGCTCTTAGGGTAGGCTCTGTCTCCACAGCCGTGCCCCAGCAGAACGAGGAATGAACAGTGGGGCCAAAACCAACTGGAAGCATGGAAGACTGGTAGAGGAAGACCAGATGCAGAATCCAGAATACTTCACTAATCTGAAGCCGCTGTGAACTCACAGCTACAAATCCAAATATCTTAATCACATCTCTTATTTATTCAGAATTCACCTCAACCAGTTCCACGTGGGAAACCACTTAAAGACTTTGATCTTTAATGTGGTGAAGTAACAAGCAACGAAGGAGCCAGGCTTGGCAGTACATGCCTCCTGGCACATGCCTGAGTCCCGGGCTGGCAACAGCCAATGGGAATGAGGGTTACTGAGGCGTAGCCCCAAGGCGATTAAGGTCAGGTCACTTCATTTAACAGTAAACAGTCCAAATTCCATGAGGGACGACACTTGTCAATCTTTTTTAAGATTTCTATTTTTAATTATGTGTGTCTGTGTGTATGTTTTGAGTGTGGATTCAGGGGTCCAAGGAAGCCGCTGTGAGCACCGACATGGGTGCTGAGGACTGAACTCAAGTCCTCTGGAAAAGCAGGAAGCACTCTTGACTGCCAGACTGTCTCTGCAGCCTCCACCAGTTAATTTTTGAAATGGAAGATGTCCCAACTCAATGACCATGGCTGGACATCCTGCAAACAAGACCCTCCCCAGTCTTCAGCCACTCCAACAGAGCAGGACAGAAGAGAGCAGAATAATGTTTTCTTAAACAGTGACTCACCAGGTAGTCTGTTCATGTTGACGCCTTGAGCTGAGAGTCCAATTCCCATGTACCTTAAAAAAGCAAATAGGGAACTAATGAAAACAAAGTGGACACATATGTATGAAAAGGCCATGATGTACTCATTAATTTATATGCTAGTTAAAATCAATTTATCTCCCTTCTCAAACAAATCTTAGTAGAAGACAAAAATAAGAAAAAGAATGTCTGTAGACTTTTTCAATACACTAATGGTTCTCAGAGAACTTTCATCTTTTGATTTCTCTTATCGAAGTACAAACTTTTGCTTTTCCTTTTATTCATTTATTTATTGAGACAGGATTTCTCTGTGTAGCTATGGATGTCCTGGAACTCATGAGACCAGGATGGCCTTGAACTCACAGAGATCTGCCTGCCTCTGCATCCCCAGTGCTGGGATTTAAAGTGTATGCCACCACATCCAACTAACCTTTTACTTCCAATGGAAGCATCTTAATATCTTTGCCACTAAAAACAGAGGACCACTATTACTCATCAGGCAAGGACACTTGCCACCAAGCTGAAACCTGAATTCCACCTCTGGGACCCATACAATGAAAAGAAAATACTGACTCTCAAATGTCTCCCTCTGACTTCCAGATCTGTGTGCACACGCAAGCACACAAAATAAACACAGATGATTTTAAATTTTCCTTTAAAAGAAAATAAGGGCCGGGCGGTGGTGGCGCACGCCTTTAATCCCAGCACTTGGGAGGCAGAGGTAGGCGGATCTCTGTGAGTTCGAGACCAGCCTGGTCTACAAGAGCTAGTTCCAGGACAGGCTCCAAAACCACAGAGAAACCCTGTCTCGAAAAACCAAAAAAAGAAAAAAAAAAAAAAAGAAAATAAGGGATAGTGCATGTAACCATGACTAACTGCTAAAGTGTACTAAACTCATGGCCTCCAATCCTCTGGCAGGAGAACCAACTCCTTAAAAGTACCTATGAACTAGGGAATGAATGGCAGCGCAATGCAAGGTCAAACTTTGTCATTAGCAAGGAGCAGTATACTGAAAAAGTACAGCCAGGCAGAATCTACTCTGGATCATCAGGAACCCAAACACAGTTTCCTCAAAACATATACACATCACCTTCCCTGTGCATTTATGGCTAGCCTCCTAGATCTCACACAGCAGGAAGGTGTTGAAGTTTGAGCTTCCAAAACCAAAATCATCCCCCATACACACACACACACACACACACACACAAAATTGTTCCACCCCAGGTACCTAAGTAAGGTATGCAAGGCAAGGTGGGGCCCTTCCTGTGGCAACTTCCAAAGTCTTAGTAGCACTCATAAGAAGAGGTAAGCCAAAAAAGGAAACCTCTTTTTCAGTCTAAGCGTTTGTGGTATAGAAGGAAATGGGTAACTCAAGAACTTAAAAATAAAAGAATCAAGCCGGGCGGTGGTGGCGCACGCCTTTAGTCCCAGCACTTGGGAGACAGAGGCAGGCGGATCTCTGCGAGTTTGAGACCAGCCTGGTCTACAAGAGCTAGTTCCAGGACAGGCTCCAAAACCACAGAGAAACCCTGTCTCGAAAAACCAAAAAAAAATAAAAATAAATAAATAAATAAATAAAAAATAAAAGAATCAAGCCCTCTGTGGCTGGAGAGATGGCTGGGACTGAAGAGATGGCTCAGCAGTTAAGAGTACTGACTGCACTTCCAGAGGAACAGGGTTCAATTCCCGGCACCCACATGGTAGCTCACAACTGTCTGTAACTCCAGTTCCAGGGGATCTAACACAAATCACACAAATCCACATTCAGGCAAAATACCAATACACATAAAATAAATAAATAAATCTTAAGGAGTAAAAGAAAAGAGTAGAAGCCAAATATAAAACACCTGATTCTGCCGGGCGGTGGTGGCGCACGCCTTTAATCCCAGCACTTGGGAGGCAGAGGCAGGTGAATCTCTGTGAGTTCGAGACCAGCCTGGTCTACAAGAGCTAGTTCCAGGACAGGCTCCAAAGCCACAGAGAAACCCTGTCTCGAAAAACCAAAAAAACAAAACAAAAAAAAAAAAAAAAACACCTGATTCTAAGCACATAAAACCAATTCAACAGGCAGCTGAGGTGCTTGAAATACTTAAAACATCCAAAACACCATCCAAAGAGGCTAAGGTGTAACTTTACAATTGACAAGAATGGCAATGTATTTAATACCATTGAATTGTACATTCTAAAAGGTTAAGATGGCAAATACTATGTTAAGTGAATTTTACCATAATGAAAAAAAGTTTTGTTCAATGGTGTTGGTGCACACCTTTAATCCCAGCACTCAGGAGGCAGAGATGGTCGGATCTCTTTGAGTTTGAGGTCAGCCTGATCTACAGAGTTGAGTTCCAGGACAGACTCCAAAGCTACAGAGAAACCCTGTCTCAAAAAAACCAAAAAAACAAAACCAAAACAAACAAACCAAAAAAGAGTTTCTATTGGTGTGTGTGTGTGTGTAGTGTGTACACGTGTGTGTGTAAGCCAGAATTTACCATCAGGTGTCTTCCTTAATGGTCTCTTTTTTTTTTTAAAAGGCAATCTTTCACTGACACTGGAGCTCACTAGTTCAGCTATATGGCTGGTTTGTAAGCCACAGGATCTTCCTGTCTTCAGCTTCCCAGTTCTGAGATTACAGGTGTGCACTGCTGTGTGGATATTTTGTGTGGATATTAGAGATCCAAACTCAAGTCCTTGTGCTTGAAGTAAGGCATTCTTACTAACTGGGCATCGTCCCACTCCCTAAAACTGAAGGAGCTGCATAGAGTTGCCTTAATTTGCCTCAGGTACCTTGATAGCCACTTGATTGCTTGTGTTATGACTTTACCAAGACCCTTTCCATGTTGATCTCATCTCAGAGTCTTCCTCCTCTAGCACAAATATACTATGCACCTGCTTCCTAGCACTCCCAGGGTCCCATTCCGTAGTCAGCCTTGACCCAGACCCTGCCTGGCATTCAAATATAGTTAATGCCCTCTTTCCTTTCTCTCATTGTCTGTACCATTCACTGGATTTTGGAGGAACAACTTCTAATACCCAAACAGAATAGCAAACATGAATGCAAGGCTCTGACCCACCCATCTCCCTTTGAAACCAGCAACCCCATCATGTTGTACAGGTATCAAAAGACACAGACTAGCACATAGAGCTAATTAATTTAGTCCACAGTGCTTAAAGGAGATGCAGGGAGGACCAACATTTTATAGCACAAAGAAAACTTGTCTTCCTTATTTTAAGCACTATTTGGGACACAGAGTTAACTCCTTTGAGGCCAAAGACATGGCCCAATATACAGCCCAAGGCTGAACAGAACTGCTCAGCCCTTCCAAGAAACACATACTGACCACGAGAAAGGGCCAGCTTCGAGGGCCATCGGGAGCCATTGTGTGAGCCTGCTGGCAGGATCCCCATAGATTACAACCTTCACATTTCCCCAGAAAAACAACGGCCTAAATAATCAGCTTCCTGGCTTTATGTGGTAGAAGATGCCAAAAGCTGGTCTCCATTCCCCTGATGTCTTTGCTGACTAAGCAGTAAACAACTCAACTAGCCTGTAGTCATCCACCGAAAATGCACAACACAGCCAGGAGGTTCCCTAACTTGGAAGGCGGCCACTCATCCTGTCCTATTGTGAGGGGCCTGAGCCTGTATCCCACACTACATGTAGTCCCACTCCTGGCATAAGAGTTTCTTGAAACTAAGGGAAGAGCTTGGGTTTAGAGCATATTTGTTTCCTGAATGACCCTTGACAACTTCAAGCTAGTGCAAACAGGGTTAATTAAGGATCCCGCAGGAAGAGTTATGTTTGGTCACCAGCCAAAGTTCTGGTTCTATAATGTTCCATGGGGAAAGACCACTAAGACATCTATGCTCAAACACAAGCTGCTTTAGAGGGCTGGGGTGTAGCTCAGTGATACAGCACTTGCCTAACGTGCACAAAGCCTGGGGTCTGATCTCCAGCACTATAAAAAACAAACATGAAGCTGGGCGGTGGTGGCGCACTCCTTTAATCCCTGCACTCAGGGGGCAGAGGCAGGCGGATCTCTGTGAGTTCGAGGTCAGCCCGGTCTACCAAGTGAGTTCCAAGACAAGCTCCAAAAAAGCTACAAAAAAAAAAAAAACGCCGGGCGGTGGTGGCGCACGCCTTTAATCCTAGCACTCGGGAGGCAGAGGCAGGCGGATCGCTGTGAGTTCGAGACCAGCCTGGTCTACAAGAGCTAGTTCCAGGACAGGCTCCAAAACCACAGAGAAACCCTGTCTCGAAAAACCAAAAAAAAAAAAAAAAACCCTGTCTCGAAAACAAACAAACAGGAACAAGCTATTACTTCCTACAAAAGAAGTTTCTCTCTCCAGCAAGTAGCCATCATCACATTCCTATGGGCTTTGTGTCCCCGAGGAGGAAGGACATTTCTTAGAAAACTTCCTGAAAGCCTCTGCACAAACTCCTGCTCAACTTCAAGATCTGATTGGATGAGTTAAGTGCAGAGTAGCCAGGGGAAGCTGACACCATTCACATTGGGCACCATGCCACCTCTGGGTGTCAATGACATGGGGAGCAGCCCCGCAGGAACCCAACTAGCAGACGCAAATGAGGTCAAAGCTGAGTCAGGGTCCAAAGGAAATAGGCCCCAACTCTTCAAACACCAGATAACACTAAGTCTTCTTCCAAAGGAGGGTGCCCAGAAGCTACAAGAAGACATACAGTGCTGGGCTACATGTGGCAGGGCACTTGCCTAGCGTGTCTAGGCACCTGGACACAAGCCCCAAGCACTGGGGTGAAAAACAGAACGAGAGAAAGAAGTTTCCCAGATGGGTGTGACCACCCACGACTGTAATTCCCCAGCACTTGGAAGGAAGAGGCTGGCAGAATGTCAAAAGTCCAATGCCAGCCTGGACTACACAGTCAGCTACCCAGGGATGCATAAAGAGACCTTGTCTCAACTTTTTGTTCAAAATAGCTGCAGGCTCCCATCTTCTAGTGAGTTTTCAGGCACTGAAGACTATCATCCAACCAGCCTGAGATAATCAAGGGTAAGAGCCATAAGGACCCTTCGAATATATTAAGTGCTGAACTGCACACTTTTTGGTTTTGCAATACCAGCACTCAGTCGAGGTCCTTTTGAGTACATTGAAAGTGCCAAGCAAGAACTGTATTGTTGAAATAAATCCCAATCCACAACTATACACTTTAAGGGGTGAATCATATAGGATAAAGAAATTACATATCAGCCAAGTGAGTGGCACACACCTATATTTAAGAATCAGGAGGCTGAGGCAGCTATGAGTCCAGCCTGAGCTATAGCAATTACCCTTCCTCAAACAAAATAAAATTTTAAATATTTAAATATTACATCTGGGCCAAGCGTGATGGCAATTGCCTTTAATTCCAGCACTCAAGCAGAGGCAGGAGGAGCTCTGTGAGTTCAAGGTCAGCCTGGTCTACAAGGCAAGCTCCAGAACTACAAAGATACCTTGTCTCTGGTGGCGCACGCCTTTAATCCCAGCACTTGGGAGGCAGAGGCAGGCGGATCTCTGTGAGTTCGAGACCAGCCTGGTCTACAAGAGCTAGTTCCAGGACAGGGTCCAAAACCACAGAGAAACCCTGTCTCGAAAAACCAAAAAAACAAAAAAACAAAGATACCTTGTCTCAAAACAAAACAAAAATTACATTCCAATTATACTCAACAAAGAACAGAAAGAATCCTAACACAGTAACATAAAACAGTAACAAGACTCACAGCTTATCCTCTAATACTGGGAATACAATGCTCTCTCACTATTACTGCTTCAACAGAACACTGAGAGTTCTAGGTAAAGCCGTTAAGACAAAAAAATAAATATAGGAGGCTTGGAGTGCTCACCTTTAATCCCAGCACTCTGGAGGCAGAAGCAGGCGATCTCTGAGAGTTCAATGGCAGCCTGACCTACATAGCAAGTGCAAGTGCTAGGCCAGTCAGGGTTACATAGTGTCTCAAAATAAGATAAAATAAAATAAAATAAAATAAAATAAAATAAAATAAAATAAAGGCCAGGCATAGTGGCATATGTCTTTAATCCCTGCACTGGGGAGGCAGGTAGGTGGATCTCTATGAGTTTGAGGCCAGCCTGGGCTACAAGAGCTACGGGACAGCTAAAGCTGTTACATAGACAAATTCTGTCTTGAAACAACAGCAACAACAACAAAAAAGTGTAAGATTAGCAAAAGATAGACATGAAGACCAACAAAAAAGACTCAAAACAGGGAGCCTAGAACTAAACTCTCACCCAGTTAACTGATTATGACAAGGGTGTCTCAAGCATTCAATGCAGAAATGTTTCTGGGGTTTTTGTTTTGCTTTTTAGGTTTTTCAAGATAGGGTTTCTCTGTGTAATAGCCCTCTGTCCTCCCTTTGTAGACCAGGCTGGTCTCGAACTCACAGAGATCTGCCTGCCCCTGCCTCCCGAGTGCTGGGATTAAAGGTATAGTCCACCACCAGCAAGTTTCTGCTTTTTAAACAAATCGTGAAGGGGTATCTGGATAACCACAAGTAAAAGAATGATGTCAGTACCTTCTTCCGTAGAGCCTGAGATTTCATGCATGCTTTCCACAGGATCAGCACAGAGCTGAGAACAGGGTAGGGCCTACACTCGGTCCCACCACTGTCAGGTTAAGGTTAAACCAGAGATCCAGGATGTACTGACTGACGTGAAGGGCGGGATTCCCTGAGGAAGTGAAAGCTGAGCTAAGGCCTGGTAAAGGAGGTGAGAGAAGCAAGAGAGAGCATGTGCCATGCAGAAGCAACAGAATATGCAAAGGCATAAAAAGGCAAAGAAGCAGACACAGGGCAGAGGAACTGAAAGAAGTTCGATGCGGCTGAGTTCTAGGCTGGGCAGACTTATAAAGAACCAAAGCTGGACAGGAAACAGGGATTGTGTGCACAGCCTACATGCTAACTTAAGGAGTTTAAGCTTCACGGGAGGTCAGTGGAAAGCCACAGAAGAGGTGTAGCAAGGCTACACTGATCAGATAGCTGACACAGACTGAAGAAGCAAACCCAGACCTACCAAAGTCATCCTAGTAAAGCAATAGGGACGGAATGACATGGAAAAAGCCAACCACTCTTTAAAACCAGTGAACTTCTAGGTTTGGAGGGATTTAAAGAGCCTAAGACATTGAACAGCACAACCAGTCACCAAAGCAAGGCCAACTGGGACTCATTTGGAAAGTTTGAAGCCAACGTGCTCAGCAAGAGGTATGGCCGCCATCCCCCAGCTCTGTTCTAGCACTGACACCAAGCACAAGCACCTGAATGAGAAACCTACTTGCAAACAGCTCCGATTCCAATCTCATCTCTGCTCCCAAGTTCACCATAGGTCCATGGGCATGTTTCTCGGCTCTCGGCCTGTTTAATCTACTTTTACCATGAAACCAGAGAGGCCTCAGTGCAGCCAGTCACCAGAAGCAACCTGAGCTGGTGCTCAGGGAAAGCAGGTGGATGACTGTATACATGACCCACTCTGTCTAGCAGGTCACTGTAGGTTCTTCCAGGAGGGGAATCAGATCAATCTGGCTAGTCTCAAGGGCCTGAACTTGGGACATCTAAAAACAAATGCCTGTTTATTCGGGATTACCAAGGAGAAAGGTCTTGAACGTTTGCTTCCTTGTTGCTAATAAGCCAAGCCATGCTAAGAACACTACCAGATACAGGCTGATTTAATACAGCCTGGGAAGAAGGGAGTCAGCCCCTAAATAGGTGACAGAACGGATCCAAAAGTTTGGCTTCTCACTGGGCTCTCTTTTCAGGCATCAGAAGAAATAAGAGAGAATAATTTACCTCACCAGTAACTGCAAAATAAACCCATTTTGTTTTTGTTTTTTTCTTTCTATATGACAGCAAAACAGAGAGACAACAGACAAGTTCCTGATGGTAGCTGGGTCATGAGCTGGTTTCTAACTTCTCAGTTTCTGCGGCTCACTGCCAAAATCACAATGCAAGTTGCAGCTACAAGAGACACTCTACCCCCACTGTGGCTCTGCACTGCAGGACCAAGCCAGGTAGAGACTAGGGGCAGCCACAGCTGTAGGTGGACAGGAAAGGCCCCTAACTAACCACAGCCAAAGTAAGGCTGGCCTTGAACTTGTGACTCTTCTGCTTTTATCTCCCAAGTGCTGGGACCATAGACATGGACTGCCACATCCAGTTTACATGGTGCTAGGGATCAAACCTAGGGCTTTGACATGCTAGGCAAACAGTCTACCAAGAAACATCCCTAAGCCCTGGAATCACTTTTATAATTGTGAAAACAACCACATTGAGGAGACAGCTATAACCGTCTCTGGTTCATCCCAGCATAGCCCTTCAGTGGCAAGAGACAGACCAGGGAATGTGGCTTTTATTAGCGCCTCAGCACATACACCCAGTGCCCTGAACTTGACGGGGGCTGAGAGTGCACTGGAAGAAACAGCAGAAATGGCATCTTGGGTCCCAGCCCAAGAACAGAGCTCACTCTCAGAAGACACCACTGCAGTGAGTCAGGCTCAGCAGAGCTCCAAAAGACTGGAGATTTTTTCCTAACTCAGTCATGCCTGGTGATATTAGAGGACAGGACTTAGAAACGAGAGCACTGGACTCAACCCTGCAGTTTTGAACAAGGCTAGCGGGGACACGACACCTTTTCTGTTGTTTCATAATGGGGCTGGGAAGATCCTTCTACACGGGGAACAAATCTAGTGCGCCCTTCCTACTTCTGGAAGGGAAGCATGTGAAGAATTTATCTTGGTTTTTTGAACAGAGTTTCTCTGAGTAGCTTTGGCTGTCCTAGAACTCATTCTATAGACCAGACTGGCCTTGAACTGGCTTGCCTCTGCTTCCCGAGATTAAAGGCATGTTCCATCACCCAGGCTGGCCTCGAATCGTGATCCTCCTACCTCTGCCTCCTTTAGCAAATCCTACTGGCATCTTCCACTAAACCGGCTTATTTTGTTTTTTGAAAAAAAGAAATCACTATATTTATTTACTAATTTTGCCATGATGTGCACATGGAGGTCAGAGAACAATTTACACGAGCTAGTGCTCTCCTTCCTTCACGGGAGTCCCAGGGGTCAAACTTAGGTCATCAAGCTTAGTGGCAAAGACCTTTACCTGCCCAACTAACCTGCCAGATCTTATCAATTTTAAAGCGACAGGAAGTCAGGCGTGGTGTGCGCTTCTAATCCCAGCACAGGGGAAGCTGCTGCAAGAGGGGCGGGAACTGGCGCCCAGCCTTCTGAGTTGTCCTTCAAACTCCCTGCCAGTCTGGAGAGACTGACAGAACACTTCTCAGCGGCCTTAGACGTAACACCCCAGCTCTGAAAGGATGGGCTCTTAGACTCCACCCGAATTTGGGATCACAGATCTTGAGTTTCAACCCACATCTCAGGTTCCCTATCAGAAAAGGAGAAGTTAGACTAAAGGGCTTCTCAGCTCCTTCCCAGCTCTGACCTTAGCATAACTCTTAACAGAATAATGTCAATAATGGCTGTGCACTATTACAAATGTATCATACCCAGATGCAAACCCAAGATGGGATATATCTTAGAAAAGCATTTAAAAAGTCAACTAAGGATGCAGGCAAGACAGCTCAGTGGGTGCAAGTAATTCACACACAAACCTGACGACCTGAATTCAATCTCTGGATTCTATGGTGGAAGGAGAGAACTGAATCCTGAAAATTTCCTCTACCTTCATACCTGTACCATTGCACACGCATGCCCACAGACACACAAACACACACATACACACATGCACTCACTGCAAAAATAATACAATACTAGCAGGATATAGTGACCCATGCCAGTAATTCCAGCCCTCGAGAGGCAGATGTAGAAGGACCAGGAATTCAAGGCCAGCCTGTGCTACAACAGTGTGTCTACATATAGTGTACCAACCAGGCAAGTGCTAATGCATCAGACAGCCTCAGGTTTAAGAAGAAGAAAAAAAAAAAGACCCAGGAAGTGGTGGTGCATACCTTAGTCCCAGCTCTCGGGAGGCAGTGGCAGGCAGATCTCTATGAATTTGAAGCCAGCCTGGTCTACAGACTGAGTTCCAGGATAGCCAAGGTTACATAGAGAAACCCAGTCTTGGGAAAAAAAAAAATCCCTTATAATTCAAATAAAAAGCAAACCAATTATGAAATAGGCAAAGAACTATATAGATGTTTCTTTTTGTGTAATTTTTATTTTATTTATTTATTTATTTATTTATTTATTTATTTATTTTATTACCGTAGGCAAGGTCTAGTCAATAGAGTTAGTTTGAGGACAACCAGAGCTACGTAAAAATTAAATTAGCCAGGCTTGGTGGTACACCTTAGTCCCAGCACTTGGGATGAACAGGCAGGCGGATCTCTGAGTTTGAGGCCCTCCCAGTCTACAGAGCAAGCTCTAAGGCAGCTAGGGGAAAAGCAAAAGAGAAGAAAAAGGAAAGGGAGAAAGAAAGAAGAAAAGAAGTCAGCAAGCTAAAACATAAAGCAGAAAAACAGCACATTTTATGTTGAAGATCGTCAGCAGTCACACCCTTTCAGCTAAGCTGAGCGGGCAGGAGCCTCACCTGGCCTTTCCAGATAAGACAAGTGAGGGCCCTGGCTCAGCTCAGTGGAAAGCTTCTGAATGGCCTGTACTCTGGCCTTGTGTTGGGGCCAGAAGAAGCCCCTCTCTGCCCCTCTCTGCTCGCACGGACAAATGAGAATAGTGAAAGCACAGGCCCGAATCTTCTCACTGTCTCCAGTTTCTTCGCGGAGAAAAGGGAGAGGTTTTGTTTGGTTTTGGTTTTGAGACAGCGTTTCTGTGTAGCCCTAGCTGTCCTAAAACTTGGTCTGTAGACCAAGCTGACCTTGAACTCCAAAGCTAGGATTAAAGGCGTGGGTCAAACCACGTAGTAGAAGGTGGATCTTATGGGCACTTTAAATAATGGTGGTGCACAGTTTTAATCCCAGCACTCGGGAGGCAGAGGCAGGGGATCTCTGTGAATTAAAGGCCAGTTTGGTCTACAGAGCTAATTCCAGGACAGTTAGGGCTGTTACACAGAGACACCCTGTTTCAAAAAACCAAATAATAACAATAATGACCCTATAATGTAAAGGAACCAATTTTTTTTGCTACAGGACTTCAAGGCTTTAGACTTAAAAGTTCTATTAATAGGTTAGCTCTGGTAGGAAGTGATGCAAAGGAAGAAACAAAAGGCCTGAGCCTTGGTACCGAGACAGCTCTTGAGAGCTGTGGGAAACTGAGTCTATCTTCTCTAATTCAAAAAAAAAAAAAAAAAAAAAAAAAGGCCTGGCTTCAAGCATCACGCCCTTGCATCCAGTACTGGGGAGGCAGAGGCAGGTAGATCTCTTAATTCAAGGCCAGCCTGGTCTACAGAGTGAGTTCCAGGACAGTCAGGTCTGCACAGAGAAACTGTGTCTTGAAAAATAAAAAACAAAGGTCCAGCTCTCCAAAGAGCTCTGGGGAATCACCTGACAGTTTCATCTTGATGTCTAACACTTCAGCCACGGCTCATCAGACTGGCAATCTTCTTCCTATTAGAGCTTGCCCCAGATAAAAGAAATCAACGGCTTCAATAACAGAGAAGACTCTAGGGCAGTGGCTATAAAACACGAACTAGGTCTGAAATGAGAGCTAACATTTGGCACCGGGGATTTCATTTCATAGTCTGATGAGCCCACTCAAAACCACAGACCATCATGGCACCAACTACTATGTGCATTTTGTTCCTCCAGCAACCATAGCCCACTGCCAGGAAGCCATGCGGCTCACTTAGAGGAGGAGCATGATAGGCCCCAGCACTATTGGGGGGGTAATCCAATACACAAAAAGGCCTCAGTCAAGATGTCCCGTAGAGAAAGGTGGCTTAGGGCTGGAGAGATGGCTCAGCCGTTAAAGGCTAGGCTCACAACCAAAAATATAAAGAGAAAGGTGGCTTAGAGTACAGATGACTCTAGGTTGCTCAGACATGGGCTCCTCTTCTTCTTTTGCTTTGTTTTTGTTTTTTAAAAAGATTTATTTATTTATTATATATACAGTATTCTATCTGCATGTATGCCTGCTTGACAGAAGAGGGCATCAAATCCCATTATAGATGGTTGTAAGCCACCATGTGGGCGCTGGGAATTTAACTCAGGACCTATGGAAGAGCAGCCAGTGCTCTTAACCTCTGACCCATTTATCCAGCCCCTGGACTCCTTCTCTAAATGGTCAACAGTCTTGAAAACAAGTCTTGCCAGGAGATAGTGGCACACGCCTTTATCCCAGGAACTTTAACTCAGGAAGCAGGTAGATCTCTGAGCTCAAGGCAAGCCTGGTCTACAGGGCAAGTTCCGGGGACAGCCAGGGCTGTTAGAGAAACCCTGCTTCAAAAATAAACAAGGGGGCTGGAGAGATGGCTCAGCAGTTAAGAGCACTGACTGCTCTTCCAGAGGACCCCGGTTCAATTCCCAGCACCCACATGGCAATTCACAACTGTCTGAAGATCCAGTTCCAAGGAAGCTGACACATTCACACCAATGCACATAAAAATAAAGTTAAATAAACTATAAGAAAATAAACAAAGTAAGCCGGGCGGTGGTGGTGCACGCCTTTAATCCCAGCACTCGGGAGGCAGAGGCAGGTGGATCTCTGTGAGTTCGAGACCAGCCTGGTCTACAAGAGCTAGTTCCAGGACAGGCTCCAAAGCCACGGAGGAACCCTGTCTTGAAAAACCAAAAAAAAAAAAAAAAAAAAAAAAAAAAAAAAAGGGGCCGGGCGGTGGTGGCGCACGCCTTTAATCCCAGCACTCGGGAGGCAGAGGCAGGCGCATCTCTGTGAGTTCGAGGCCAGCCTGGTCTACAAGAGCTAGTTCCAGGACAGGCTCCAAAACCACAGAGAAACCCTGTCTCGAAAAACCAAAAAAAAAAAAAAAAAAAGAAAATAAACAAAGTAAATATAACCACTGATAGGCAGCTAGCACCACAGACACCAGACACTGTATAAAAATGATACATGCCAACTACGGACTGACTCTCGACTTGTAAGTGAGATTTGACTTTGTTAGTAGAATGCAACCAAGCTGCCCCCTCTGCTGCTTCTTCGTACAGCTCTACCTTGGCACTGTCCTGGAGGAGAGAAAACCTGAGCCCTCGGACCATCTAGACACAGCTACCCTTTCTCTGCTGTCTGCTTCTCACCTCCAATCACCTCTGCCCCGAGGCTGGTGGATTTCATCTCACGTTCACAATGTGATCAAAAAAGTTCAACTCCCTAGTATACTTTAATTAAATAAAATCCTGGAGCTCTGTCTGGACCAGAATGGATGCTGTTATCCATGTGTGCCCCGGAAGCTGAGGGTCTAGGGGTGTATTTGAGCCCTGACATTTGTCATTTCTGACTGTCCTGCTCAGGGTTACTACTGCTGATGAAACACCAGGACCAAAGTAATTTGGGGAGGAAAGGGCTTATTTGGCTCACATTTCCAAATCACTGTTCATCACTGAAGAAAGTCAGAACAGGAACCCAAACAAAGGAGGAACCTGGAGGCAGGAGCTGACACACAGGCCATGGACACAGTGCTGCTTATGGCTGGTTCCCCATGGCTTCCTCAGTCTGCTTCTTTTTTTTTTTTTTCCAAGACAGGGTTTCACATAGTTTTGGAGCCTGTCCCGGAATTCACTTTATAGACCAGATTGGCCTTGAATTCACAGAGATCCACCTGCCTCTGCCTTCAGATCGCTGGGATTAAAGGCCACCCTTCCTAGCTCCAGTCTGCTTTCTAACAGAACTCAGGACCACCTGCCCAGGGATGGCCCCACCCACAATGGGTTGGACTCTTCACCAAAAATTACTATTTAAGGAGATGCTCAGTGGTTAGGAGTACTGGCTGCTCTTCCAGAGGACCCAGGTTCAATTCCCAGTACACACATGGTAGCTCACAACTGTAACTCCAGCTCCAGGGAATCCAACTCCCTCATACAGACATACATGCAGGCAAAACACCAATGCACATGAAAAAAAATTAAAAATTAAAAAAAGATAAAGAAAAAAAGAAAATGCCCTACAGGCTTGCCTACAGCCTGATCTTATGGGCATTTTCTCAATTGAAGTTCCCTCCTCTCAGATGACTCTAGCTTGTGTCGAGTTGATATGAAACTAGCCAGCACACTGCCCTAAAATTTCCTGAAATCTCAAGATGCCTTCTAAGACAAGGAGAGAGGCAAGAGAGCAGTGGAAAGAACTTCCTTGGCCCATTCCAAATTCCTACACAGCCCAGGGCATCTTATTCTAACATCTCGGGGACAGAGAGGCTCTATCACTGCTCTATCACCAAGTCCTCCAGTCCGGAAATCATCCATGACTCCACATTTTGGTCACAATCAAAACACTGGCAGTCTTGGAGTTATGAAGACATTCTGTATGGATTCAGAGGGTCAAAGAGACATCCTTGCACTGAGATCAGCTCTCTCTCCTCTCAGACGCGCATCTTCTTTCCAACTTGCCCCCTGACCACACACAGACCTCCTCAGGACCCCCCTCTTTTCCAGTGTTCTGTTAAACTCATGCTCTCTGCTCAGCCTGACAAACCGTGGCTTCCCCTCTAACTGGGATTTTCCCTTTTGTACCAACCCATCTACAGAAATAAACCAAGCATTCCAGAGACCGAAGAAGCAACAGGGATGTGAGGAGGAGAGTATAGGAATTTCTCCTAGGAATTTCCCTAGAGGCTGACCCTTGACCAAGTAAGATTTAACTTATAAAGAACCCATGGGCCAGAGTATGGTGCTGTAGATGGATCTCTATGAGTTTGAGGTCAGCCTGGTCTACATAGCTTGGTCTAGGCTAGCCAAGGCCATATAGCCAGACCTTCTCTCCAAAAACACAAAAAAGAAAACAAACAAACAAAAAACCAACCACTACCACCATCACCCATGGGGCAGTGATATGGCTCAGTTTGTCAAAAGAAGCTTGCTGAAAAGTCTGACGAACTGAGTTCCATCCCCAGGACTCACATGATGGACGAGAACCTATTCTTTTAAGTTGTCCTCTGACTTCGACACATGTGGTGTAATGCACACACACACACACAAACATGAAAATAAAATAAATAGTAACCTAAAAAATTCAAGTGCTGCCAGGCAGTAGTGGCGCACGCCTTTAATCCCAGCACTTGGGAGCAGAAGCAGGCAGATCTCTGTGAGTTCAAGGCCAGCCTGGTCTACAGAGTTAGTTCCAGGACAGCCAGGGCTACACAAAGAAACCCTGTAGACCAGCCTGGTCTACAAGAGCTAGTTCCAGGACAGGTTCCAAAACCACAGAGAAACCCTGTCTCGAAAAACCAAAAAAAAAAAGTGCCATGCTCCCCATGCTGAGCTCATAGTTGGATGTAGATGGCAACTGGAAATGAGCAGGGAGTCCCCTCAGGAAAGTGGTTTCAGCTTTCTCAACTCATGCCAGAGCTACACCTCAAGATACCCAAACTAGTTTCCACCCACAATGTAAGTAAGTCATGTATCACCCCAGGAGGCTCCATAGCCCACGTATTTCCATATCACTGGAAACAGCACCATGTTTGGAACTTGAGGAAAGATGCAGCCTAAAGCTCAGCTGTCCGTCCGTCCGTCCGTCCGTCCGTGTCCCCCCCCCCCGCTTTGGGGTGCTCAGGGACAACAGAACTCCACTACCCCTGGCGCCTACTCCTCGGGACATACGGGCAGGCATTAGCCAGTCCACAGACAAACACGGAGCTTCAACAGCCCTGAACCATGCACAGAGACCCGAAAGAGAGGCCCAGCTGCAGGCTATCTCTAGACTTGGATGACCCTAACTCATGAGACAGAAATGCCTGGATGGTTTTGAAAGAGGAGCTGGCAAAATCAACCACCACACAATTATAGTATAAGCAGAGAGTCACTCTCGCTCTGAAAGGACCACTCAAGAAGAAAATCACGCTCCAGGTGAAGGACCTAAACCACTAGCCCACACGGACAGAACTCTGAGCAGAGGCCTGGTAGACCAGACGGCGGTGTCTTCTGCCCTAGCCAGAGTCTGTACACACAACTGCCCTCAAAACAAAGTCCAAAATCTTTGGCCACAATACACAAGGGGTTTTCCATCTGGCCCTTACTTACTTAGTCCTTCAGTCCTGGCCCCAAATATTGTTTCTCCCCAAACAAGCATGGACTCTCTGTATAGTCCCAGGTTAGCCTCTGCCACCTGAGTGTTAGGATTACAAGTGTAAGTCACCATCCCCAGGCCAGCCTACCCATCTGTATGTCTTCTGCTCGAAGCATCCGCGTCTCACTTTGTTCCCCTTGAGCATCCCAGCTGCTCTTCCCACTGTTCGTCACCCTCTCTTCTATGAAGCATACCCTAAACGCAGGGGGGTAGAAGGAAACGGAACCTTGGGGCCAACCAGCTAGGGCACATACCATGGGCTAACAATTTCTCTGCCCCTGTGAGGTCACACACAGGGGTGTATCCCTCTTGTCTCTAGAAAGGCCTTGTGTCTGTGTTCCTGGAGCCCATACCTAGGACAGACAATGAGTGTTCATCCTGGTATGTGGCGTGAATGGGTGAGTGTTCTACTACATGACTGAGAAAGCAAGAGTTGGTTGACTGTAACCTATCCGGGGCCCTTGCTAAAGAGAACCCCACCTCTCCCTACACTACCTAGTGCTCTAGGCTAAGTCTGCTCTTCTTGGGTAGAGTCACACATCACATGTCAGGAGGCCTCCGCCACCAGGATGATGTTACAGTCTATTTTGAGGGTCACACTGAAGCATCTGTCAGCCAGGACAGCCACACCCTCCATGTGTCATCACTAAAATCTGGGGACACCCACAGGTTCATAAAGTGCCTACTTAACTTTCTGGAAAGGCCAACCAGATGCCCCTTATCTCCTGGGGCAGCCCTGGCAAGGCTTGAGACATCTCCTCACCCTATCAGACCTGCTCCCACAGTTCACAACTCTGATAACTTGACAAAATCCAGCCAAAGCCAACCAATCTATGCCAAGCTCTTAGCTCCTTCTACAGAGTCCTCCTCCTAAAGGGGAAGAGGCCAAAAAGCCCTATGCCCTGGCATGGAGCTAATGACCCACAAGACTCATGGATCCATGGGTAGTGCCTCCTGGGAACTCCTACTCATCCCTTGCTGAGTTGCCCAAGCTCTGCCTCCTCTTACGAAGGGCTCTTCTCAGGTCCATTCTCCACTGAGTAGGTCACAGGCTCCCTGTGGACAAGGCTGATCTATTGCTGGCTCTGCCTCTGCTCTCTTATATTTGGTTCATCGAGATGAAAAAAAGAAAACGAAAAGAAAGAAAAACTCTATAAGCCCCTTGAAATAAGCCTTTCTGTGGCACTTAGGAGACACTTGTTTGTACAAAGCAAAACTGTCTCAAAAGAATCCCCACCCAGCCGGGCGGTGGTGGCGCACGCCTTTAATCCCAGCACTCGGGAGGCAGAGGCAGGTGGATCTCTGGGAGTTTGAGGCCAGCCTGGTCTACAAGAGCTAGTTCCAGGGCAGGCTCCAAAGCTACAGAGAAACCCTGTCTCGAAAAACCAAAAAAAAAAAAAAAAAAAAAAAAAAGAATCCCCACCCAGTCAGGCGGTGTTATGCACGCCTTTAACCCCAGTACTTGGGAGCCAGAGGCAGGCGGATCTTTGTCTCAGCCTGGTCTACAAGAGCTAGTTCCAGGACAGCTAGGGTTGTTACACAGAGAAACCCTGTCTCAAAAAACCAAAACCAACCAACCAAACAAACAAACAAGCCACCACCTAAAGCAAAGAAACAAACCCTTCTGTGAGGGGCCAGAGAAAGCACTCAGTCAACAAGAGCATCAGTGCTCTTCCAGAGGACCTGACCTGAGAGCATCAGTGCTCTGCTCTTCCAGAGGACCTGACCTGAGAGCATCAGTGCTCTTCCAGAGGACCTGACCTGAGAGCATCAGTGCTCTGCTCTTCCAGAGGACCTGACCTGAGAGCATCAGTGCTCTGCTCTTCCAGAGGACCTGACCTGAGAGCATCAGTGCTCTGCTCTTCCAGAGGACCTGACCTGAGAGCATCAGTGCTCTGCTCTTCCAGAGGACCTGACCTGAGCTCCATTCCCAGTCAACAAGAGCATCAGTGCTCTTCCAGAGGACCTGACCTGAGAGCATCAGTGCTCTGCTCTTCCAGAGGACCTGACCTGAGAGCATCGGTGCTCTGCTCTTCCAGAGGCCCTGACCTGAGAGCATCAGTGCTCTGCTCTTCCAGAGGACCTGACCTGAGCTCCATTCCCAGCACCACGTCAGGCAGGTCACAGCTACCTGTAATTCCAGGTCCAGGGGATCTGTCATCATATTCTGCTCACATGCACATACCCAACCACACACACACACACACACACACACACACACACGCACACACGCATGTAACTAAAAGTAAAAACATAAAATCACTTAAATCAACCATGACAACAAAAAATGGACTCATAAATACCTTAGGAACACACAACTCTACAGACAAAACAAGATTACAGAGTCAATGGGAGAAGTCAGTCAAGGCCAGCACACAGCATGCCCTGCTTCTCTAGCCTCAGTGTGTACACGTCAGTCCCGTCCCTTGACATTGTGACCCTGCAGATCCAGCAGGCTGTTCCTGCACACTAGCCCAGAGAAGGAATGCAATAGCAGTTGTGCTGCGAGAAGTCAGCAACAGCTCAGGCACGTGTCTGGGATCAGGCAAGGACATCTGACAGGTTAGGCTGTTCTATTGCACGTCGCAAGCCCTGCAGCCAGGGCAGGCCACCAAACAGCTCAAGGACTCACCCACAAAACAAGTTTATCACCATTTACCCCAGCCATTTTCTAGAGATGCTATGAGGCTCAAATAAGACAACAGAGAAGGCTACAAAGCCATTAGCTACAGCTAATGCTGAGGACATCAACGAGACCTGGGTCAGAAATCTATCTCCAACACTGCTGGGAAGGAGTTGATGTCCGTCTGTCCTCCAGACCTGGGTCAGAAATCTATCTCCAACACTGATAGGGAGGAGTTGATGTCCACCTGTCCTCCAGACCTGGGTCAGAAATCTATCTCCAACGCTGATGGGGAAGAGTCAGGGTCCGTCTGTCCTACAACTTCTGTTGGCTTCCTCAAAAAACAAATATGAACTGTACTGCGTGGCTCATACCAACACCTGACATCTCAGCCACAAAAGCCTTCAAGGATTCCAGACAGTAGCTGTGAGGAGCCGGTCACACACTCTCTTACCAGCTTACTACTTAGCTGTCTGTCAACTGAAGCCAGCCACTACAGACACACATGATCTTTATACGATTGAGGCTTCCAGACTAACTCAACAACTGTATTTGCTGTATGCAAAAATACTGAGACTAGGGTACAAGATCATCACTCCGTTGGCAGAGGGCTTCCTAGTGTGTGTGAATCCCTGGGTTCAATTCCCAGCGCTAGATAAACCAAGTGGGGTAGCATAGATCTGTAATCCTAGCATTGGGAAAGTGAAGGCTGGAGGACCATGAGTTCAAGATCATCCTTTGGTCACTTAAGAAGTTATAAGCCAGCCTGGAATATACGAAACTTTGTTATTTAAAGAGGGAAAAGAAAAAATGCTGGGGAAAGAAGCAGAGAAAGATACTCCTCCTTTCGCTAAAACAAGGTCTCATTATGCAGCCCTGGTTGGTCCTGGACTTGCCACATAAACCCAGTCTGGCTTTAAACTCAGAGAGACCCACCTGCCTCAGCCTCCAGAGTCCTGTGACTAGCACATGCACCACCACACCTGGCTTTCACTGTTTTCAGACTTGTAGATAACACCGCAGTCGTGCAGTCACACACAGAGCTTTCTTCTCAAGAGCCATTGAAATTTAAAAGGCCAGTTAAAGGAATCCAGACCTCTAAGTTTAAACACTCCCCTTCTGAAAAGCTGTTCTTGTTTCTCACTAGCTCAGCCCTTATCTATGAAAAAAGGCTACAGAGAAGACACATTTTTTTCCTCCCTACGAGTTTAAGAACTATGGCCCTGTCTCCTTGCTAATGTCAGAGTCCAACACCAGCATCTCAGTCAACACTGTAACTGTATTTGAGGTGTTTGTTTTAAGAGGTTATTCTCATTGATACTGGTTTAAACACATTAGATATGTTCTACCAGATGGTGGAAAAAATATTAAAAAGTTTTTAAGTCTTGCAAAATGTAAGTTTCCCATCTGCAAACAAAGCAGATGGAAATGAAAGCTAAAGATGCAACAGCTTCCCAGGACGAAAATTCTAAAGTCACTGAAAGTTAAGGCTAAAGGCAGTTTAGATGCTTACTGACTTCCCAGGACGACAATGAAGAGACAAGCCCCAAGGATGTGCCCACGCTCAGAGTCCTCCTTGGCTAGGAAGCCACAGAGTCACTGAGAAAGCAGGGAGGTTCTGATCCCAACAGTCCTTCCCCAGACTCAGCTTCATTTTTGCTTTTTGTTTTGAGACAGGGTCTGGCTGGCCTGCAACTCTCTCTCTGTAGACCAGGCTGGCCTCGAACTCACAGAGCTATGCCTACTTCTTCCTCCTGAGTGCTGGGTTGAAGGGCCTGCGTCATCACACTCAATTCAGTCTTGGTTCCTAAACCTGGCATTTTGCACACAACACAAGGGACAGTTAGGAGAAAAAAAATATCCCAAATGCTCAAAAACACACACTCAGGTCCATATGAATGTCATTGGCAGGGTTTGCAAATTTCCCATAACAAACCTAAGGTCTGATTTAAAAAGCCTGTCCCAAGATAGTTATAGTCACATTATCTCATAGCTTGAACACCTGTTTTATTACAATTACTAGTGGGAAAAGGAGACCGGGAGAATAAGGAAGACGACAGGACAATGAGCCGGGCAGTGGTGGCACACGCCTTTAATCCCAGCACTGGGGAGGCAGAGGCAGGTGGTTCTCTGTAGGTTCAAGGCCAGCCTGTTCTACAGAGCGAGTTCCAGGACAGGCTTCAAAGCTACACAGAGAAATCCTGTCTCAAAAAACCAAGAAGAAGCCGGGCGGTGGTGGCGCACGCCTTTAATCCCAGCACTCGGGAGGCAGAGGCAGGTGGATCTCTGGGAGTTCGAGGCCAGCCTGGTCTACAAGAGCTAGTTCCAGGACAGGCTCCAAAGCTACAGAGAAACCCTGTCTCGAAAAACCAAAAAAAAAAAAAAAAAAACCAAGAAGAAAAGATGTTCCCTCTGATGTCTTGTGTCTGCTAAAGTCACTCTAAAATAGGGAGTCTCCCTAAGGCTGACTTTAATAAGACCTTCCTAAAGCTGGTCCAACTGGTGTTCAAGTCCCTGAACTGAAAAACAAGTTTATGAGCAGCAAGGTCACCTGACTCTGACCATGCATACACTGTTTATCCAGATGACAGTGGCCACCACAGCTTTGATGAATGCTACCCAGACTCTATTATTCCTTTGAAGTTTACTGAGGCCTCTACATGACTAAATGCCATAAAAAAAGAACCTCAACCTCAAAAGGAGGGAAGTCACAAACACCACATGCTAGCAGGGGAAACCCCATTTGGCCTCTGAATTGCTAATGTATACTTGTTATTTATATCCCTGATCTGTTACTATCTAGTTACAATACTTAAAAAAAAAAGAAATGTCCTCTGCTCAACCTACAATGTGCCTACTGCTATCAAGGCCCACTGTTTAGACCAACCAGACCACGTTCACACTTAGGGGAGAGGTAGCACAGATCCAAGTGGGTCAGCAGGCCAACCTCAGTCACTAATACCAGTCAGGAACTTCAAACTCTGACAAGAGGGAACACCAGCTCTGTGTTGGGGGTGGGAGGGGGGAGGAGAGTAAAGAGGGCCTTACCCATCTCTTCCTTTGCTGACAATCTTCACTTCAAAATAGTAAATACCACAGGCGGCAGGGATGGGGTGAGTGGCGCGCACCGAGGCTGCATCTTTGTGATTTTTGCCATGACCTGATGTAAAAAGGCAAAGAAGGAATGTCAACACCAGAAAAATGCAAAAATAAGCCTCCTTTATCTCTGTGCCATGGTAACTCCAGCCCTCCTTTGCCAGAGAAGCTCTTGTACTGTCCAAGAAATTGAGTAAACACAAAAGCCTCCCACCTTTAGATCAACTCCACCCCAGACCAACCAAGTGTCCTGACCTCATGATACTGTCCTCCATAACAAAACAAGGGTACACACAGGTAACTGAGGTACATGTGAGACTCTGAACACTGCTGTCTCTCTTTCTAGAATCCAAATGGCCCAGCCTGGAACCCGGGGAAGGAAGTGCCAGAAATGGAAGTCACCACTACCAACAACTTGAGCACACAACCCCCAGGCCAGTCTGGGAAGACTAGCAGGCAGGCAGCCCATGCACTGCCTGTGAGAATGTTACCACCTCTTTTTGCAAACATTACCGAAACTAAGCCATGGTAAAGGACCTAGCTGAGGTTGAAGTCAGTTCAGGACAGGAAGGGAGGCCCTAAAGTGGAAGGTCTTGTCCAACACTGGTTTAGGACATTTAACTGTAGTTCTCTTAAAGTCGGCTGTTTCAGGACAGAGGAAAGGAAGCAGGTAAACCATGGCCTGGCCAATCCCTCTACTTGGACGTTCCGCTGGGCAAAGGCCCAACTCAGAAAACCCAGGCAAAGAAAGGGACATGATGGTGACAGCCTCCTTGCAACAATCTGGATTGTCTCCCAGCGGCCAGACCCGCTGATACCTTTGTAGTGGACGCGGAGGTTTCCCTGGGAGAGGCCGATGTAGTTGTACTTGTCCTTGGGGCTCCAGGATCGCGGCAGTGGCGTTTCGTGCTGATTGACAGCAGGGTACAAGCGCTGCAGGCGCCGGCTCAGTTCCTGCTCCCCGGGTGACGGTAGCCCGCCCCCTGTGTCCCCACCGGAGGAGTCCCCAGTCTGCGGGTTCCCAGCTCCCGGGTCTGCCGTCGCCGCCGCCATCTTGGAGGGAGCTGCTATTGTGTCACTGGGGGCGGGGAGGAGTGCAACAAGATCTGCCTTACTCAGCCAATGGCCTGTGAGCATCCCAGGGCCGTAGGGAAACTGAGTTCGAATCCGTGAACCCTTCTTTGGACACAACCATGCTTAACCAGATATTAGACTACATATCCCACAAGACAGAGCGCTCTAGAAGCAGGCCAACGCGAGTTCCTGGAGAACTTCGGGAGATGTAGTACAAACCTGCTCACCTACAACCCCGTATAACGGAGACTATGAGCCACTGGAAACTACCATTCCCAGACAGCCAAGTGGCCAGGCCTCGAAGCTCACCTCCCACGACCACAGTCTCAATTTATTCTCCTGCCTCAGTTCTGTATCAGATATCAAACTTATTGCACTGATTGGTTCTCAGAACATCCTGTCTCTGGGTCCGAACCTTCTTTTACTTCTTGGTCTTTCTCCAGAGTGCTCTTGGGGGGCTGGAGGCGTGTCGCGTCCGTGACCCCGCCCTCACCGCGGAGGCCGCTGGGGGCAGGTCCCCATGGCAACGGACTGTACACTACTGCAACGGAGCTACTTTGCCTCAGCTCCAAAGTCATGGCCAACCCCGAGACTCGCTACTACAGTTTCTCCAAGCCAAGGTAGCACCTGGCCGGGTCGAGGGGGGGGGGACTTGAGTACTTCCAGAGTGGGAAATGACACTGATCCAAACCGCTGCACCATCAGTTGGTCTCTGTTCTTTGGGCTAGGGCTCCAGCGACAGAATCAGTGATACAGAAACAGTTGTAATAGAACTGGGACTGACTCCAGCAGGAACATTACGTGCTGCCAAAAGTGAAGGCATACTTTTTCGTTAGATACATGATCTTAGCTAAAGATTGAAAAGAAGCGTCTTAAAGCCGGCCGGTGGTGGCGCACGCCTTTAATCCCAGGACTCAGGACTCAGGAGGCAGAGGCAGGCGGATCTCTGTGAGTTCGAGGCCAGCCTGGTCTACAGAGTGAGTTCCAGGACAGGCTCTAAACCTACACAGAGAAACCCTGTCTCGCGAAAAAAGAAAAAAAATAGCCTACAAGAAAGAGGCAGCAGGTTGAAAAAGAGAGCTGTTATCCAACAAAACATAATCTAGAAAACTTATTACCTATAAAAAAAAATGTAATAAGGCTGGTGCTGTAGCTAGAATGTGCCAGGTCCTGAATCCCCCAGCAACCACGAAGAATATGAAACAGACTCAGGATCTTCATTCCACAGGAAGGAAGCACAATATAATTTCTGTGAGCTGATTTGGTGGCAATATGAAATATTTATTCACCATTCTCTTCTTCCAGCTATATGTAGTGACACACTGTGTCTTATAGAGACACAGTGTGGGTTTTCTCCTCCAGACCTTATGAGGGACTACACGATGGACAGATCATAGCTTAGCATACAGAATGTAAGCAGAACCTGAGAAAAGAGACCTTTGATTTTTCTATTTCCTCACGGAATGGTTCTTCTCCCATGGGTTTTGCTCCTCTTGTTCGCATATCCCTACATGCTACTTTAGTGGAATGTCTGTGGAAGTCACTCAATACCAAGAAAAACTCTTGAGGAACCATTCCCTTTGGTCAGTTAAATAACTGAGTTTTCACCACCATTGAGATAGAAATGGAAATATTTTCCACTCCTCCTTGAGGGTGGGTGTGAATCATCTCTAAAAAGATGGGAGCCTAACTGGACAGTGGTGGGGCACACCTTTAGCCCCTGAATTCAGGAGGCAGAGGCAGATGAAGCTCTGAGTTTGAGGCCAGCCTAATCTACAGCGTGAGTTCCAGGAAGCTAGGGTTACACAGAGAAATCTGTCTTGGAAAATAAGAAGGGGAGAACCTGGGAGATAACTCATCAAGTTAAGGATTGCCTGATAATCCAGTCTGATTCCAAGTCCCATGTGGTGGAAAGAGAACATTCATCCCCACAAGTTGTCCTCTGATCTCCCCTGTGTACTGTGGCTTGTGTAATTATACATGCATGCAGAGAGAGAGAGAGAGAGAGAGAGAGAGAGAGAGAGAGAGAGAGAGGAGGGAGGGAGGGAGGGAGAGAGGGAGGAAATTTTATTTTATTTTATTTTTTTGGTTTTTCGAGACAGGGTTTCTCTGTGGTTTTGGAGCCTGTCCTGGAACTAGCTCTTGTAGACCAGGCTGGTCTCGAACTCATAGAGATCCTCCTGCCTCTGCTTCCCGAGTGCTGGGATTAAAGGTGTGTGTTACCACCGCCCGGCAAGGGAGGAAATTTTAAAAATTAGAGGCTGGAAGGAGCTGCAGGGATGGTTCTCCCCCAACAAATTTTAAATAAGAAAAGTACTTAGAAATTAAAAATAAAGCCAGGCGATGGTGGCGCACGCCTTTAATCCCAGCACTTGGGAGGCAGAGGCAGGCGGATCTCTGTGAGTTCGAGACCAACCTGGTCTACAGAGCTAGTTCCAGGACAGGCTCCAAAACCACAGAGAAACCCTGTCTCGAAAAACCAAAAAAAAGAAATTAAAAATAAATGAAATAATGAGCATCTATTTTGATCGTTTCTCTACTGGGTGTGCTTGGTTTTCATTTTGGTTAAATCTAGTTTTTATGTCCAAACTATCACCAACATAACGTCTCCAATTGGAAGTTTCTCCTGATTTCTAGAGATTTACATAGTTTTCCTAATTATTTTCCCTTTCATGGTGGTAACAATATGATCAAGAGTAGAATTTTTCGGGAGGGGAGAGGCAGGTGGACCTCTATGAATTTGAAACCAGCCTGGTCGACAGAGTAAGTTTCAGGACAGCCAAGGCTACACGGAGAAAGCCTGTCTCAAAAAAATCAAAACAGAATTTTTTTTTAAATATTTATTTATTTCGTATACAATATTCTGTATTCCTGCAGGCCAGAAGAGAGCACCAGACCCCATTACAGATGGTTGTGAGCCACCATGTGGTTGCTGGGAATTGAACTCAGGACCTTTGGAAGAGCAGGCAATGCTCTTAACCTCTGAGCCATCTCTCCAGCCCTCAAAACAGAATTTTTGACCAGGCATTTAGTGCATGCCTGTTATTCTATGACTCAGGAGACTGAGGCAGGAGGCTCACAAGTTCAAGAGCATACTGAAATACACAGTATGACCTTCTCTGAAAAATTAAAGATAAAAGCTGGGCAGTGGTGGCACATACCTTTAATCCCAGTACTCAGGAGGCAGAGGCAGGTGGATCTCTGTGAGTTTGAGCCCAGCCTGGTCTACAGAGTGAGTTTTAGGACAGGGTCCAAAGCTATACAGAAAAACTCTGTCTCAAAAAAACAAAAAAGAAAGAAAGAAAGAAAAAAGGGGGAAAAAAAGCCAGGCACAGTGGTTTATGCTAGTAATCCCAGGACTCAGGAAACAAAGGGAGGAAGGTCATTACCAGGCCAGCCTGGTCTCTATCGTGACCCAGGATACATACTAAGAACCATCTCAAAAATAAGTAAATAAGGCCGGGCGTTGGTGGCGCACGCCTTTAATCCCAGCACTCGGGAGGCAGAGGCATGCGAATCTCTGTGAGTTCAAGTCCAGCCTGGTCTACAAGAGCTAGTTACAGGACAGGCTCCAAAACCACAGAGAAACCCTGTCTCGAAAAACCAAAAAAAAAAAAAAAAAGGAAATAAGCCGGGCGGTGGTGGCACACGCCTTTAATCCCAGCACTTGGGAGGCAGAGGCAGGCGGATCTCTGGGAGTTCGAGGCCAGCTTGGTCTACCAGAGCTAGTTCCAGGACAGGCACCAAAGCTACAGAGAAACCCTGTCTCGAAAAACAAAACAAAACCAAACAAAAAAAATATGTAAATAAGCCGGGCGGTGGTGGCACAGGCCTTTAATCCCAGCACTTGGGAGGCAGAGGCAGGCGGATCTCTATGAGTTCCAGACAGCCTGGTCTACAAGAGCTAGTTCCAGGACAGGCTCCAAAGCCACAGAGAAACCCTGTCTTGAAAAAAACAAAAAAAGACAAAAACACAAAAAAAGTAAATAAATGAATATATCTTTTTTTTTTAATTTATTTATTATGTATATGACATTCTGCCTCCATGTACACCCTCACGCCAGAAGAGGGCGCCAGATATCACTACAGATGGTTGTGAGCCACCATGTGGTTGCTGGGAATTGAACTCAGGACCTCTGGAAGAGCAGCCAGTGCTCTTAACCACTGAGCCATATCTCCAGCCCCAAATGAATATATCTTTAAAAACAGAATTTCGCATAGTGACTGATCTTGAGAGAAAGGTATTAATTTAACCCAATAAGCAGATAAAGTTGTTGCATTGTGTCTTGTTGCTGTCCGATGTGTGTCTTTTAACAACAACAAGCCTGAGGTCGTGGCACATGCCTTTCATCCCAGCACTTGGGAGGCAGAAGCAGTCTGATATCAGTGAGTTCGAGGCCAGCTTGCTCTACAGAACAAGTTCCAGGATAGCCAGGGCTACACAGAGAAACCTTGTCTTGAAAACAAAACAAAACAAAAAACAGTATTGGAGATTGAACCTGAATCTCACACATATTATGTCACTGAGGTATATCTCACTCATATGTAAACTTCACAAAACTATGAGAAACAGAGCACGAACTATCTGTTCTTTAGGAGACAATTAATTTGACTTAAGGAGGTTAAATGATTTACCCAAAGCTGGTCCTTTTGAAACCTCAGGTGCCAGGACCCCAAAAGCTAACGGCCATTAAACAGTGCCCTCTTCTGGACCATGCTCAGACTCACACACAAATACACACACATACACATAGTTTAAAAAGGAAGGTGGGGCCAGGCTTATCAGCGCTCAGAAGGCCTAGGCACGAGGATCTCTGTGAACTTGAGCCAGCATGGTCTACAGAGCGAGCTTCCGATAGCCAGGGTTACACAGAGAAACCTTGTGGAGGGGGCATGCCCATGCCCTGTGGATCTCGGTTGGGGGAGCTTGTCCCTTTACAGGCTCTGTCACCTATCACAGCTTCTTTTTTTTTTTTTTAAATATTTATTTATTTATTTATTTATTATGTATACAATAGTCTGTCTGTGTGTATGCCTGAAGGCCAGTAGAGGGCGCCAGACCTCATTACAGATGGTTGTGAGCCACCATGTGGCTGCTGGGAATTGAACTCAGGACCCCCTGGAAGAGCAGTCAGTGCTCTTAACCTCTGAGCCATTTCTCCAGCCCCTATCACAGCTTCTTTTTTTTTTTTTTTTTTTTTTTTTTGGTTTTTCGAGACAGGGTTTCTCTGTAGCTTTGGAGCCTGTCCTGGCACTAGCTCTTGTAGACCAGGCTGGCCTCGAACTCACAGAGATCTGCCTGCCTCTGCCTCCCAAACCTATCACAGCTTCTTGTCCACACAGACCACGTACTCGATCTTCAGGAGGGACTACAGAAGCCAAGGGCGTTGAGAAACGCAAGCTCTCTCAGAAACGAAGAACACTGGTCAGTGACGCTCTTTTGGAACCATACTTGTCACCCGCTACAACCCGTCTTCTGCCTATGGCTCGCAGACGCCAGGCTCGCCAGGCTTTGGGGGAGGAGGGGAGAAC
Organism: Chionomys nivalis; assembly: GCF_950005125.1. NCBI lineage: Eukaryota > Metazoa > Chordata > Mammalia > Rodentia > Cricetidae > Chionomys > Chionomys nivalis. Next base: position 22,065,431 of record NC_080106.1, read on the forward strand.
ATACTGCTTCCTCCCCCTTATCTAAACGTTGGCCATGACTAACCCTGGGTAAAAAAGACTTAGCCCCTTCCCTTAACAGCAGCTCAGCTTTTCTTCATAAGCCCGTGAACCAGACGCGACCCTGGTGTGGTTGAGACCAGCTCCTGCCGAGGTCCTTCAGTGCTATGGCGGTGCTTTTTGTCCTTATCGTCCTAGGTCTGGTACCTGGTACAAGGCTTGGGTTCCATCGGTCCTTATGAAGAAGCTGTGAAGGCAGAGCACTGGGTGTTTTTCTGCTGTGGTTTGGTTCTGAGTTCCTCACTCCTCCTCGCTAAGATTTTTGTACAGACCAAGCACAGTGACTACTCACACCTGTAACTTCGGCCCTTGAAAGGCTGAGGAAAATTGCTGCAAGTTGATTTGTTTTGGTTGGGTTTGGGTTTTGGTTTTTCGAGACAGGGTTTCTCTGTGTAGATCTTGCTATCCTGAAACTCGATCTGTAGACCAGGTTGGCCTCGAACTCAGATCAGCCTTCCTCTGTGTCCCGGGTACTGAGATTAAAGGCATAGGCCACCACCGCTTTAATCCCTTTAATACCCCTTTTTAAAAAATTGTATAAAAATTAACGTGGTCAGCTAAGTATGGTGGCACACACTTCAATCCCAGCACTCCGGAGAATGGACCAGGAAGCTTTTGAGTTCAAGGTCAACCTGGCCTACTAGACAGACCCCTCTCAAAGCCCTTTCTCAATGGGCAGTGGTGGCACACGGATCTCTGCGAGTTTGAGACCATCCTGCTCTAGAAAGAGAGTTCCAGGACAACCCAGGCTACACAAAGAAACCCTGTCTTGAAAAAAACAAACAAATAAACAAACATAAGATAGCCCTTTCTCAGCCGGGCAGTGGTGGCACACACCTTTAATCCCAGTACTCGGGAGGCAGAGGCAGGCAGACCTCTGTGAGTTCGAGGCCAGCCTGGTCTACAAGAGCTAGTTCCAGGACAGCCAGGACTACTACACAGAGAAATCCTATCTCGAAAAACAAAAAACATCCAGGACAGGCTCCAAAGCCACAGAGAAACCCTGTCTCGAAAAACCAAAAAAAAAAAAAAAAAAAAAACCAAAAAAAAAAAAAAAACAAAACAAAAAAGCCCTTTCTCCTTGCCCCCTCCCCACAACGGGAACACTGCCTTCTTACCTTACTATTTTAGTTTGTTTCGAATTTTCTTCTTCAGCACCTTGGACCGAACACCACTGAGCAAGTGTTTGCCCCTGAGCTATAGTATCGCCCCACTTTGAAGCTTTTGCTGGTCGGACCATAAGATTGTTGTAGTTCAGATAACAAATAACCACTGTTCACAGCTCAGAGGGAAAAATATCGTATTTGATGGGGGCTGGAGTGGATGCCTTAGTGGTTAAGAGCACTTGCTACTCTTGCAGAAAACCTGGGCTCTGTTCTGAACACTTTCATGAATGTAACTGCTCTTCTGGAAGAGCCGATACTCTCGTCTGACCTTTGCGGTTATACATATACACACACATACATATATTTGAGCAAATTTATTGCTTTAGTTGACAAAGGAACACTGTGGGCAGTGGATTGGCACTGTGTGAATGCGTTCCTTGGGGAGGATTTGGAAGCATACATAGGTCATACTCTCTATGAAACTGGGAACTGCCAAGACCAGGCCCCTCTCTAAGGAAAGAGGACAATGTGAACCCTGTAGAGACAAGTGCAGCCACAGTAAAGCCATGGTTCTCAGCTTTCCTGATCCTGCCACCTTTTAATACAGTTCCTCATGTTGTGGTGACTCCCAACCATAAAATTATTTTCAGTGCTTCTTCATAACTGTAAATTTACTACTGTTTTGAATCGTAATGTATATCTCTATGTTTTCCAATGGTCGTTGGCAACCCCAGTGAGAGCATTGCCACACACAGGTTGAGAACCGCTATGTAAGGCCCGTTCCAGTTCAATTCTGGGCTTGGCCGCCAGAGGGGGATGTTTCTCCCGCCATTACCCGGAAGTGGGGCACCTTCCAGTTTTGACCTGCAGGGGGAAACAAAGAGCCAGAAAAGCTGAGTTCTAGCAACAGCTCTTGGGCAGAAGCCTTCAGCAGCAGCTAAAAACCCTGGAGAGAGGCCCAGTTTTCATTCACCTGTGCAAGTCAAAGGGGGCCTACAATTTCTTCAGCTGAAAAAGGAGAGAATTCATTTACTGTCCATTTGAAAATCTGAAACACTTTCCTGACTCATCAAAATTGAGGCCCAGGTGTCTCCTGGGGTCCCCACCACACACACACACACACACACACACACACATTTTGTTTGTTTTGAGACAGTCTGACACCATAGCCTCAAACTCATGGGACAGTAGAGTGCTGGGACTACAGGGCACCCCCACCAACTGTGTAAAACTTTGTCCTCTATTGAGACAGACTCGGGCTCCACAGCCAACACTGGCCCACAGCTCATAGTTCTGCTTTAGCCTCCCCAGAGCCAGCATTTCAGGTGTGAGCACCACATGAAGAAGTCGTGTTTTTGTTGCTTCCACATCCCACCCCTACCCGCCTAAACGTTTTCCCTAACTTTTAGTTAATAATTTTTTTTTTCCTGAAGTCAAGTGGTGGTGACACAGGCCTTTAATCTCAGCACTTGGGAGGCAGATGCTGGCAGATCTCTTGAGTTCGAGGCCAGCCTGTTTGTTCTACAGGGCAAGTTCCAAGACAGGCTCCAAAGCTATACAGAAAAACCCTGTCTGGGGGACGGGAGGTATTGTAGTTTTCTTTTTCTTTCTTTCTTTTTTATTTAATCTTTGGAGGCCTGCCACCCAGATCCCAAATAAATACACTGAGATTTAGTCTTACTTATGAATACCTGACCTTAGCTTGGCTTGTTTCTAGCCAGATTTTCTGTTTTGTTTTGTTTTTTACAAGACAAAGTTTCTCTGTAGCTTTGGAGCCTGTCCTGGACCTACCTCCTGTAGACCAGGCTGGCCTCAAACTCATAGAGATCCCCCTGCCTCCCAAGTGCTGGGATTAAAGACGTGCACCACCCGGCGGCCATTCAGCTCTTTATTAGACCTGTCAGGTGTTTAGGCAGGCAAAGTGACAAAGCCTTACAAAGTTAAACAAATAAACAAATGCCGGGGGTGAGGGGGTGGCGCACGCCTTTAATCCCAGCACTCGGGAGGCAGAGGCAGGTGGATCTCTGTGAGTTCGAGGCCAGCCTGGTCTACAAGAGCTAGTTCCAAGACAGGAACCAAAAAAACTACGGAGAAACCCTGTCTCGAAAATCAAAAAAAAAAACAAAAACAAAAAAACAAAGTTTAAACAAATACAACAGATGCCGGGCGGTGGTGGCGCACGCCTTTAATCCCAGCACTTGGGAGGCAGAGGCAGGCGGATCTCTGTGAGTTCGAGACCAGCCTGGTCTACAGAGCTAGTTCCAGGACAGGCTACAAAACCACAGAGAAACCCTGTCTCGAAAAACCAAAAAAATAAAAAAAAAAAAAATAAAAATAAAATAAACAAATACAACATAAAAGAACAGAACACATCTTTGCATCATTAAACAAATTTTCTATACCATAAACGAATGTAATACTCCCCTCCTCCCTCCGTATTCACTCAGTCGAGAAGAGCTGGCTTCTTTTTTTAATTGATAAATTAATTTTTTAAAATTCATTTTACATTGCAACCAAAGGTCTCCCTCCCACCCCTCCTTCTGCCCTCCCTTGCCTCTCTCCCATCCCACCTCCCCATCCTCTCCTCCCAACAGTTAAGGGCTCCAATGGGGAGTCCACACAGTTTGGTACCTTATGTTGGGGCAGGACCAAGCCCCTCCCATCTGTGTTAAGTCTGAGCATGGCATCCCCTCATAGGGAATGTGTGTGCTGGCAAGTGATCCTATCTACAGGGGTTGGAATGTTAGGAATTTCCTTTGGATGGTCTGTTCTTGGGTAGTGCCTGGGTAATCTCCCTCCATTTGTGGTTCTTCCTGCAACCAGGTATTGCCTGGGGCAAACTACTGAGACTCAGGCCTCCTTTAAGCTTATCATGGCTGGGTCCCTTTGTTCCTATTAAGCTTATCAAGGTTGGGTTCTGTGGTTGCTGTACAGGTCTGCACTCCCACCAGTAACAGAGGAGTGTTCTCCTGACTCCACATCCTCTCCAACATAAGCTGTCCTCAGTGTTTTTGATCTTAGCCATTCTGACAAATGTAAGATGGTACCTCAGAATCATATTGATTTGGATTTCCCAGATGATTAAGAATATTGAGCAATTCCTTAAATGTCTTTTGGCCATTTGTGTTTCTTCTGTTGAGAATTCTCTGTTTAGCACTCCACCCCGTATTTTAATTGGATTATTTGGTAATTTGTTGTCTGTTTTCTTGAGTTCTTTTTATATTTTGGAGATCAGCCCTCTGTCGATGTGGGGTGGATCAAGATCTTTTCTCATTCTGTACACTATCATTTTGTCTTATTTACTGTGTCATTTGCCTTACAGAAGCTTCTCAGTTTCAGGAGGTCCCATTTACTGACCATTGCTCTCAGTGTCTGTGCAACCAACCAACCAAACAAGAACAACAACAACAACAAAACGCTTGGCCAGGCAGGACCTTCTGGCTTTCATTGTTTCCATGGAGAAGTCGGGTATAATTCTGATAGGTCTGCCTTTATATGTTACTTGGCCTTTTTCCTTTGCAGCTCTTAATATTCTTTCTTTATGCTGTATGTTTAGTGTTTTGATTATTATGTGGTGAGAGGACTTTTTTTGGTCTAGTTTATTTGGTGTTCTGTAACCTTATGTACTTTCATAGGCATATCTTCCTTTAGGATGGGGAAGTTTTCTTTTTTTTTCGAAACAGGGTTTCTCAGTAGTTGTAGAGCCTGTCCTGGAACTAGCTCTTGTAGACCAGGCTGGCCTCGAACTCACAGAGATCTGCCTGCCTCTGCTTCCTGAGTGCTGGAATTAAAGATGTGTACCACCATTGCCTGGCTGGGAAAGTTTTCTTCTATGATTTTGTTGAATCTATTTTCTGTCCTTTTGAGCTGGGCTTCTTCTCCTATCTTCTTCTATCCCTATTATTTATAGGTTCAGTCTTTTCATGGTGTCCCAGATTTCCTAGATGTTTTGTGTTAAGAATTTGTTTTCTTAGCCAGGCGGTGGTGGCGCACGCCTTTAATCCCAGCACTCGGGAGGCAGAGGCAGGCGGATCTCTGTGAGTTCGAGACCAGCCTGGTCTACAAGAGCTAGTTCCAGGACAGGCTCCAAAACCACAGAGAAACCCTGTCTCGAAAAACAAAAAAAAAAAAAGAATTTGTTTTCTTTGAATCTATTTTCTCTATCATATCTTCAATGCCTGAGATTCTCTCTTCTATATCTTGTATTCTGTTGTTTATGCTTGTATCTGTAGTTCCTAATCATTTGCCCAGATTTTCCATTTTTAGAATTCCCTTAGTTTATGTTTTCTTTTCTTTTCTTTTTCTTTTTCTTTTTTTTTTTTTTGGCTGGAGAGACAGCTGTGGATGCTGGGAACCGGACTCTTATATTTTTGGTGGTGAGCCCAGCCTTTAACAGCTGAGCCATCTCTCTAGCCCAGTTTGTTTTCTTTATGGCCTCTATTTGAGTTTTTAAGTCTTGAACTATTTCCTTCACTTGTTTGATTGCTTTTTTCTTGGTCTTCCTTAAGGGATTTGTTGATTTTTTTTTTGGTTTTTCAAGACAGGGTTTCTCTGTGGTTTTGGAGCCTGTCCTGGAACTAGCTCTGTAGACCAGGCTGGTCTCGAACTCACAGAGATCCGCCTGCCTCTGCCTCCCGAGTGCTGGGATTAAAGGCGTGCGCCACCACCGCCCAGCCTTCCATTTCTTTAAGGGAATTTTTATTTCCTCTTTAAATGCTTCAATTAACTTCATAAAGTTATTTTTAAGGTTGTTCTCTTCTGCTTCATCTGTGTTGGGATGCTCAGGTCTTCTAGATGCTTGGGATGCTAGAACTACTAGGTTCTGGTGGTGCTGTGTCAACTCTTTATGTTCTTGAGTGCACTCTTGCACTGTTGTCTACGGTTGGGCCCGAGGCGATCCTTCAGAAGCGGGTAGGGTCAGGATCACTCCTCTAGGTGCAGGCTGCTCTGTGGATCCGATGGCCACTGATGCAACAGGGTATCTCCTACAGAGGATGGCATTGGATGCTGTTTGGGACACAAGTGTTCTTTCCCAAAGCTGCCACTGTCAATGCTTCCAGGCCACTGCTCAGCCCCTTCTCTGACACTTCCAGGCCCTAGTGGGGGGTGGGGGGCAGCACTCCCTCTCTCTCTGATGCTTCCACGCCAGGGCTGGGACTGCTGCCTAGCTTCCTGTCTCTCTGATAATTCTGGGCCAGAGGCAGAGCTGCCACCAAGCTCTCTCTCTTTCCGGCGGGGGCTAGTGCCACACGCACACTTCTTAAACTAATATTCCACACTTGTTACCCTGCTTCCATGGTACCCAGCTTTCCTCATGTGTCGAGAACCCAGCAGTGATTGACATATATGTGGACTCCAAAAGGCTGAAAACAAATTGAAAAGTTTCCGCACCCCAATAAACCTCTCCACCAACGCAGCAATCCAAATCAGACCAAATCAAACCAAATTAGAAAAAGCCCAGGTTTAATGGGTAAAACATTCCCAGATGATTTTCTGACCCTCCTGAGAGGAAATGGGGAGGAGAGACCGAAAAACCACGCGTCTGTTTTCTGGGGGGCAGTTTAAATACCCTGTGGAGTGGTCTCTGGGGGAGGAGCCATGTTTGGTAGACTTTCTGAGATGAGGCAGGATTTGGGGAGAGATGGGGGAGGGGAGTTAGGTGGAGCTTCCACCAGAACATTCCAGACTCTTTGGGTATATGGATGCCAGGGTTGGGGTGGAGCTTCCACCAGAACACAGATAAAAGACCAAATTTATAAATCCTAAAATAGGATTGACTGGATTAGATTATCATATTTTTTATGCCGTGTTTCATGAAAAGATTTGAAGAGATAAACTCATGTTCCTACCACAAGCATCTGCTACTGGTTCAAATGAAGTCCCATTCACCAGGGGACCCTCACTGTTTCCCCCTCCCCCAAGGGACACAACCCAATCTCCTTCCAGGCTCCATTTGTTACATCTGTGTAGTTCTATCTGTCTTGTCCATCTAGGTTTACCCCCCTCTCCTGTCTCTTTAGCTACGCTATGCCCAGAGGCAGGGACTGGGGCTCCTCAGGATTCTCGTTTGTTACAGTGCAGGCATTCAGTGCTGGCTGACTTACTCACCTCCAGGAGAGGATAACTCCTGTCCCCTGGGTTCCGCAGGCACCGCAGTGTATAAGCTGCCTGCTATATTTCCTCAAGGCATTCTTGCCTCAGTGCATTAGGATGGCCACTCCTATGATCTCTACTTTGCAAATGAAAAGACTGAAGTTCAGTGCAGTTAAGCCTATGGTCACACTGCTAATAAGGAAGATTTAAGATTTAATCCTGTCTGTAACCAAAAGACCACAATCCTAATTATGGACCACATTAAAGATGTTTGTATAGCTGAGTATGCTGACCCAGACCTGTGAAGGTATCAAGTATAAGGCTAGCTGGGCTGTATAGCAAAAGTGTGTGTGTGGTGTGTGTGTGTAGTGTGGTGTGTGTGTAGGTGTGGTGTGTGTGTAGGTGTGGTGTGTGTGTGGTGTGTATAGTGTGTGGTGTGTGTGTGTAGTGTGTGGTGTGGTGTGTGTGTAGTGTGTGTGTGGTGTGTAGTATGTGTGTGTAGTGTGTGTGGTGTGTGTGTGTAGTGTGTGTGTGGTGTGTTTGTGTGTGTAGTGTGTGTGTGTGTGGTGTGGGTGGAGGGAGTTCTGTCTTGTCCTCAACAATACCAAAAAGGGAAGGAGGAATCATGTTGTCATAGTAACCTCAGCTGTCCCTTCCTTAAGCCCTTGCAGTTATCCATTGGCGGCCACCTATCCCCATGGCCAACATACACGAGTGGCCAGATGATTCTCCATAAACGAAAGCCCTGTTCTGAGGACTGCCGGAAGCGAGCCAAGTAAGCCAGGGCCAGCCTGATGGGGGATGGGCTGGTCAAGATCAGGCATTGGTTCAGGACATATAGCTTAGTGGAGTTTGCGGCCCCAGACCAAGACTACGAGGACCTATGGGTGCTAGTGACATCTCAGCCCACCATCCTCTGCAGTAGCTGGCAGCAGCAGCCCCTGGGCACTTCCAAGCCCAGGTACCTGGAGCAACTAGAGAACTACCTGCGCAAGGAGCTCCTCCTGCTGGACCTGGGCACGGATTCTGCACAAGAGCTGAGGCTGCAGGTCAGAGCCACAGACCAAACATGGCAAGGGTGAAGAGAAACTCATGTGTCAGAACTGAGTAACTCAGACCTTCCCAGGGAAAATAGGCCCTCCGTCTTCTAACTACTACTCTTTGGAAAGAGGAGTGCACTATGACAGAGCCTCCGGCCCGATGGCAACAACCAGAAGCCCAGAAACAGAGAGAGAATGGCCAGGCTAGATGTAGTCCAGACTCTGGTACACATTAGAGAGGGAGTCAGTACTAATGGAAAGGAAGCGCAGACTTCTGGCCTAGATATGACCAGAGCATTTACTGAGTGCGGACCATGTGCCGGCTTTGGGCACACACACATACACCACATGCAGTCTTTCTGCATCTAAGTTGGAAAGGAGAATATGCTCTTCCACTCTGAGTTCAGAACATCAAGCTAGAATCTTCAACATCCTGTTCCCACAGGTCCTTAGTATAGACAAGGGGCTACAAGTGAGAGGCTAATGGATACAGGATCTGGTTGGCAAGAAGCTGACTGGGCAGACAAAGTCATCTCAGGCAGAATGGCATATTTGGCCCACGGTGATGGGTTGCCAAGCCTCAGTCAAGGCCTCTATACCTGTTCCTCCTCTCCAGCTCCAATGGTATTAAGACTTGGTGCCTGGCCAGATATAGGTTACTCATACGGAAACAGTTTTGAGCCCGCTGAGTGTGGGGGTTATGGGCCAGGAAATGATAAGGTCCTTTTTTTATGCCAGCCTTACAGGGAGATCTTTGAGTTCTTCATAGAGGATTTCAAGACATACAAGCCATTGTTGTCCTCCATCAAGAATGCGTATGAGGTGATGCTGGGTAAGACTGCAACTCCATTCCGGGCCCCAGCTGGAATGAATACAGAGTATCCTATTCTGACTTTTTGATTCTCTACTAATAACTGATCTTTCAGGTCACTTTTTGCATGCCTCAACCTTTTCTACTCTTTAGAAGGATGGCAAGGCAATCTGTGGTAAACAGAAGGGATCCTAGGAGAGTAAGTCCTTCTGGGAAGGCTCCCTGGTCTGCTCAGACAGTGCGAAGCTGGTTACAGCTGCAGAACCCATGTTCCTGAGCCTCTCCATGGGAGACATCCCGACCCCCAACATGACTCAGCCCCTGATTTGTTTTTTTCGTTTGCATGACTGGAGATTGAACCCAGTGTCTCACATATAATAAGCAAGCATTCTACCATGGCTCTCTATCCCCATCCCCTGCCCTCCTTTAAAAACAAGTGTGTGTTGACACTGGAGAGATGTTCAGCAGTTAAGAGGACAGCAGTAGCCATCCTTCCAGAGGACCTGGGTTCAAACTTCAGCACCCATGTGGTTAGTTAACGATGATCTGTAACTCCATTCCCAGAAAATCTGACCTCCTCTTCTGGTCTCTGCAGGCACCAGGCGCACAGTTTTCAGACACACATGCAGGCAAACCCCACACATACAGCTTAGGATCTGTGACCTCTGGCTGTTTATTCTGTGTCCCCCAAAAGGCTTTTCTACCTGTCTTTTTATGTATTTGTTTTTTTTTGAGACAGGGTCTCTCTGTGTAGTCTTGGTTGTCCTGGAGCTAAATTTGTAGACCAGGCTGGCTTAAACTCAGAGATCCTCCTGGTCTCTGCCTCCTGTGTGCTGGGATTACAGGTGTGTGCCACCACACCCGCCTGTTTTTGCTTAGCCCACCAAAGGGAGAAAATTCGGTCCCTGGAACCCCTGAAGGCCAAGATCGTCACTATGAATGAGGACTGCAGTGAGCGGATCCTGGCCATGAGAGCTGAGGAGAGGTACGAAATCTCCCAGCTCAAGAAAGAGAAGATGAATTTGCTAAAACTCATTGATAAAAAGAACGAGGAGAAGATCTCATTGCAGAGTGAGGTGAATGGAAGTGGTAATTAATACTGAGCCCCCAAGTTCCTGCTCTACCTGTAGCCTGGGTGTGCTGACGATGTGATCCCTAACCCCATCTATGCTTCTGCCTGGATAGAGGAGCCATCACCATCCCCGAGCGCCCCTACTATCTTCACTGTGCCCTGCTGCAGTGCTCATCAGAGCTCCAATGTGCCTCTAAGTGCTAGCAAACTCTCCATGGGTTGAAGCACTGGCGTCTTGCTCTGTTCTCAGGCATGGTCACTTTCCTTTTCCAAAGCTCAGGAGACTGCCAAGCAGTAGCCACACCCTGTCGTAATGAGCTGCCAATGAGGGCTCTAAGCTCACTGAGTACTGTCATATACCCCCTCCCTGCCCTACCCCACCCTCAGGTGGCTAAACTGAGGAAGAGCTTGGCTGAGGAGTACCTTCGCTACCTTACTGAGCGAGATGCCCGCAAGATTCTCATTGGGGACCTGAATGAGCTGCGATACCAACGAGAAGACATGTCACTAGCCCAGTCCCCAGGTAATCCAAGCCAGGGCCTCATCTGAGGCACTGAAGTCTGTCATTATTTACATTTCTAATATCTTTTTATTTATTTATTATGTATATAGTATTCTGCCTACATATATCCTATAGGCCAGTAGAGGGCACCAGATCTCATTACAGATGGTTATGAACCATCATGTGGTTGCTGGGAATTGAACTCAGGACCTCTGGAAGAGCAGTCAGTGTTCTTAACCTCTAAGCCACTTCTCCAGCCCCTCTAATATCTTATTATCCTGTGTCCATTGATGGTAGGAGAGGCCTGGGCCACTACCTGGAACTAGCTCTTGTAGACCAGGCTGGTCTCGAACTCACAGAGATCCGCCTGCCTCTGCCTCCCAAGTGCTGGGATTAAAGGCGTGCGCCACCACCGCCCGGCTCTTTTTTTGATTTTTGAGACAGGGTTTCTCTATTATAGTTTTTTTGGTACCTGTCCTGGAACTAGCTCTTGTAGACCAGGCTGGCCTCGAACTCACAGAGATCCGCCTGCCTCTACCTCCCGAGTGCTGGTATTAAAGGCATGCGCCACCACCGCCAAGCCTTCTTTTTCTTTTTTCTTTTTTTTTTTTTTTTTGGTTTTTCGAGACAAGGTTTCTCTGTGGTTTTGGAGCCTGTCCTGGAACTAGCTCTTGTAGACCAGGCTGGTCTCGAACTCACAGAGATCCACCTGCCTCTGCCTCCCGAGTGCTGGGATTAAAGGCATGCGCCACCACCGCCCGACTCAAGCCTTCTTTTTCTCTTCTTTGTTTGAGGCAAGGTTTTTCTTTGTAGCCCTGGCCATCCTGGACTCTACAGACCAGTCTGGCCTCAAACTCAGATCTGGCTGCCTCTGCCTTCCAAGTGCTTAAAAGTGTGAGCTCCCACCACTTGGCTAGAAGGATTTCTTTGGGACTTAGAGTTCCAAAGGGATATTAGTCTATCCTCATGGCAGGGAGCATTGGCAGTAAGTAGGCAGGCATGGCACTGGAGCAGCAGTTGAGTTCATATACAGACCACATGCAGGAAGCAGATAACACAGTGAGAATGACACGGAGTCTTTTAAAACCTCAAAGCTGCCCCCCATGACATACCTCCTCCATCAAGGCCGTACCTCTCAATCTTTCTCAAACGGTTCCGCCAAGTTGGGATCAAGTATTCAAACATATGAGCCTATGGAGGCCACTCTATTCAAACAGAGGGCATGCCCCAAGCAATATTTAACCTAATCCTGGGTACAAGGCCCAGAGCCAGGGTGACAGACTGGTGGGACCCTGGCAGGTGTTTGGGGAGAGGATCCTGTGAAGCTAACACTGGCACTGAAGATGACCCGACAAGACCTGACCCGCACCCAGATGGAACTCAACACCATGAAAGCCAATTTTGGAGACGTGGTGCCCAGGAGAGACTTTGAAATGCTGGAGAAGACCAACACAGATCTGCAAGAGCAGGTGCTGCTGGGGTGGGCAGGGAGGGTTTGACATGGAGGGTGTGGTCAGACAGGTGGGTAGCTAGGGCCATCAATGTCCTTGCCTGCAGCTGGAAAGCCTGCGAGCGGACTATGAGGAGGTCCGGAAGGAACACGAGTTACTGCTGCAGCTGCACATGAGCACGCTGAAGGAGCGGGACCAGTTCCACTTCGAGCTGCAGGAGATCCAGCGCACCTCCACACCTCGACCTGACTGGACCAAATGCGAAAGTAATGATGGTTGCGGGGCACCAGGGCCTGCTGCAGGGTGTCGGCTGGGTTCTAGCCCACTCTCCCCATCTGCAGGTGTCATCGCAGGGGGTCCAGAACGCTGGTTTATGCTGGCTGAAGGAAAGAACAGTGACCAGCTGGTGGACGTGCTGCTGGAGGAGATTGGCAATGCTCTGCTTCGGGAGAAAGACTTCTTCCCTGGTCTGGTAGGGGAGTCCCTGAAACAGAGGTTACTTAAGATTCTGGGGGAACTATCTGGGGCTCTTTCCTGTTTAGACACAGGGCAACAGAGAGGTCCAGTCGTGAGTTAACACCTGCCTTTCAGGGCTTTGGGGACTCTATCCCTGCTTTCCTTCGGTTTGATGGCCCTGTGGAGAACAAGAAGCCAACCAAGAAGGAGGTGGTACATCTCCTTGAGGATGCCTGGAAGGAACGGCTTGCAGAAGAGCAGGTCAGCTCTGACTGACCTCTATGTAGCCTTTAGATCCAGACTCCTTTAAGGAGTTCCCTCAAGGTGGTGGGGAGCAGGGTGGGGCTAATCAAATCTGGGACACCCTGACCAAGTATTCTTGTTCTACAGAAAGAGTTATTCCCGGATTTCTTCTTCAATTTTCTGGAACGTCGCTTTGGGGTCAACGATGCCATGGCCTGGGCTTATACCATTTTTGAGAACATCAAGCTCTTTCGCTCCAGCGAGGTCATGCGTCACTTCTATGCAGTCTTGATAGGAAAGGTGAGCTTTGGCCTAGGCCCTTTTGTCCTGGCAGAATGGCAGCACACTAGCAACTGCTCCTCTTGTTGTAGAGGAAGGAAAGCGTATACGTCAGCCAAAAGGAGACAATGTCCCAGCTGCTCAAGGAGATGACAAATGTCGACACTCAGAACGAGGGGTTAATAACCATGGAGCAATTGAGGTAAGAGGCCAGTCAGGCAACTCCAAACTCTAGTCCATTCTCTTGGCTGGTCAAGTTTTCAAGTATGCAGGAAAAAGGGGAACCTCCCAGGAAGGGCCACAGCCTCAAAGCCTGCTCTCCTCTCTACGGGTGGTGGCACATGCCCATATTCTAGAACTTGAGAAATAAAGGCAGGAGAATCATTTAATTCTAGGCCTAGAACAAAACTGTTTCAAAACATGCCAAGCACTGTGGCACACGCCTCTAATCCCAGCACTTGGGAGGCAGAGGCTGGAGGATTTCTGCAATTTCGAGGCCATTGTGATCTACAGAGAGTTCCAGGCTAATCAGATTGACATAGAAATAGATCCTTTTTCAAAAAACCAATTTAAAAGAAAATCAAAACAGCAAAAGAGTTTGTGAGGCTAAGGCAGGAAGATGATTATGTGTTCAAAGACTCTCAAAAACAAAAAAACCTGTGGAAATACTAGTGGGGATGGCCCAGGAGGGATGGGAGGTGAGTAGATAGCCTCCATCAATCAGGAGGGATGGGAGGTGAGTAGATAGCCTCCATCAATCAGGCCCTTGGTATTCTTCCTCTCCTAACAGCACCATCCTGAAGAATACCTTTCCTCTCAAGAAGGAAGAGCAAATTCAGGAGCTAATGGAGACAGCAGGCTGGAGTCCAGACATCAGCAGCACAGAAGTGCTCAACTACCGGATATTGTTTACTGAGGTGGGAGGGGCACATAACTCGCCAGTCCCTTCCTTAGTCTTATTTAAACTACAGTCAATATGGCCTCACCCTGCCTTCTCCGATACCCCACCACATAGGATGAGGAGGGCCAGAGTGAGCCATTTGTGCAAAAGCTGTGGGAACAGTATGACAACGAAAAGGATGCATACTTACAAGAACTGAAGCAGGATCTGGGCCTAGATCAGTGAGTGACCCTGGGTCCCAAAGTCCTGCTCAGCCATTGGCAAGTCCTATAGGTGGGACTAGCCCTATCAGATAGCATCTCAGGTGCCTGAGTCTCCCTGTGCAACAAACTACTCAAACCTGTCAGAAGAGTGGGCACCTCAGAGTCAGGGTACAAAGAGCTCAGACCTATAAACCTGTCTTTCTTTCCTCGTGGGACAGAACCGATGAGGTGAGCCTATTGAAGATGCGTGTGGCCCTGACGAACATTGATCCTAGCCTGGACAAGCAGGTGCTGAGTACCTACCTAAGCCAGGCCTTCCAGCTCCCTGTGGCAGAACTGCCATTGGAGGAAGATGAGAAGCAGCAGGAGGAAATCGTGGTAAAACTTGAGACTGCACTTGACCGGCTTCGGATGGCAAACACCAAACGTGTAGGACCACCACGAGAGCCAGAGCAAGCAAGCTAGAAGAACCCCCCATGGGCAACTTAAGTTCTTTAATGTTGCTAACCTTCCAATATACAATTCTTTATCTAAATTTCTATTTTCCAGGCTGTGCTGGAAAGTGTTGGGGTATGAGGGAAGAGGATCTGGGCAGAGCTTAAGACATGCACCAAAAAGCAAAACAACCCACTTGTGAGACTTTATTGGTGCTAGGAGATGAGAAGGAGAACTTGATGATTGTGTGGGTCAGTCCAAGGTGTCCAAGGCAGGGAGAGGACAAACATACAGACCTAGCCACTACTGGGCAGGGAAGACAGAATTGCCACTAAATGCACAGGGAATGAGCAGCTGTCGGTATTCCAAGGGCAGGTACCGCTCCACAAGCACGTGCAGCGAGACTTGATCTGTGACTAGTCCCTGCCTGTATCGGAGGAAACAGAAGGCCAGGCAGAGTCAGCACTAGCACTCCCGTGTTCGGCCTCCCTTTTTATGCCTCCCACTCACCGACGCAACAGCAGCTCCAGGTCCTCTAGCTTCACGGTCTTACGGCCAGCATGAGCAGAAAATACCTCCAGGTCATTGCAAAGGTGCTGGAAATGCTTGTCTAGGCTGTCAAGGTTGGGACAGAGCAGATTGAACAGTCTGTTTAAGAAAGGGCACCTCAGCCGGGCGGTGGTGGCGCACGCCTTTAATCCCAGCACTTGGGAGGCAGAGGCAGGCAGATCTCTGTGAGTTCAAGGCCAGCCTGGTCTACAAGAGCTAGTTCCAGGACAGGCTCCAAAACCACAGAGAAACCCTGTCTCAAAAAACCAGAAAAAACAAACAAACAAACAAAAAACCTCTATCCACTCACATGCTAGACTTACCACTTCTCCACTATCTCAAAAGCCGCCTTCTCCACAGGCCTCTTCGTATAGAAGCTGAAGAACTTCATATAGTGGCTCAGTCCAGCCTTATAGGGGTCTTGGTGGTGCCTAGGACCTGCAGTTCGGGTCCTCGATGGAAGCCTGCCGAGGATGAGAGCAGACAGAGGTGACTGAACTGGCCCTTATTCGAGGACAAGTCCTGCTGTTGGCTCTGCTGAAACTAGGACTATTGTTCATTAAGTAGATTGAACAAGAAACCCAACTGTAGCCAGGCGGTGGTGGCGCACGCCTTTAATTCCAGCATTTGGGAGGCAGAGGCAGGCGGATCTCTGTGAATTCAAGGCCAGCCTGGTCTACAGAACTAGTTCCAGGAAAGGCTCTAAAGCTACACAGAGAAACCCTGTCTCAAAAACTTAAATAAATTATAAATAAATAAATAGAAATCCATCTATCAGCCAGGGATGGGGGAGGCGATGGTGGCACACACCTTCATTCCCAGCACTCAGGCGTCAAAGTAAGACAAATCTCTGTGAATTGCAGGCCAGCCTGGTCTACAGAGCAAGTTCCAGGGCAGCCAGGGCTACACAGAGAAACCCTGTCTTGAACAAAGAAAGAAACAAACAGAAGATCTGTTTTTTCCCTGAGACCTTTATCCTCCAATCTAGCCCTAATATCCTAGGCTAGCTTCAACATACATGCAGATACCTGCTCAAGCTTGTTGAACCTCGGGTCTCAAATTGGATAGACCCCTCAACAATCCATCACTGCTAATCTCCTCCAGGAAGCCTTCTATGATTACATACTGACCTAGGAGCTCCTCCCTCACCCAGGCTCCTCCAAATTCCTGGAGACAGGTACCAGGATGACAGGCAGGCTATCACCACCAGGTTGAGCTGCCATATTTGGTAAGCGTCTGCATATCTATAATGCTTCAGGGCACCCCGTTCCCAACAACAGTGGTTTCTTACACTGAAACTGCAGATGGTGGGGGCGGCTCAAACTGATGTGGCTGCTCAGCCTGGAGTAAGTCATTGGTGCCGCAGGCTAACTCTGGACTTGCTGCAAAGAAAGAGTAGAGTCACAAGGGGTTCAGGCTCGACTGTCTGACATAGTTGTACAGGTCTAGTCTCCTTTCTTTTTTCCCCTGAGACAGGGTTTCTCTGGCCTAGAACTTACTCTGTAGACCAGGCTGGCCTCAAACTCAGAGATCCACCTGCCTCTGCCTCCCAAGTACTGGGATTAAAGGTGTGCGCCACCACTCAGCTTCTGTTTCTTATTCCTAAGGGCCTCATAGAGCTCTAGATAAGTGATTGCCCCTTATACTCTCCCTGGCCTCTAAAACTACCAGTTCCCAGAAACAGCTCAGGCAAATCTTCTGTATGGTGGTGTCTAACAAGTTAATGACACTCACCTACCCTCAGCTTCTTACCTGGCCTGCCAGGAGAATCCTCAACCCCTGAAGAGCCTTCTTGCTCCTCCACAGCTTCCTGTGATCCCACTGCTTCTCTTAGTTCTGGAAGCTGAGGCTGTGGTTCCGAGAAGGGTAAAGGAGTAGTACCCAAGCCAGTTCTGTTCACTGAGGGGAGAACAAGACGAGGCAGCACCGTAGCACTGACTTAGGATCTCCTGCCCAGCCCTGACCCGGCTCTTGGGTGGAGGGGAACTCCTAAGCTTACTCTCACCCAGGATGAGCTTGGCTCCAAGCCAGCTGCCCCTCATACTCACTGTGCTGCAGCCCAGTCCCAGCACTTCGTGTCCTGTGGAGCACAAGTCCTTCAGAACCTTCAACCCCAGAGGGAGAAGGGTTGGGCAGAGAACAATATACACTAAGGGAGCCGCCAGCCGAGGGATGTGAGAAAGGCTGGGTGTCTTCCAAAACTTCATCCATTGGCAGAGTAGCGACAGGGCTTCTATGGTTGTCACCTAGAGATCAAGAGCCAAATAAACTCTAGATTTTAGGCCCACCTAATACCTGGGGCAGTGAAATATAAGGGTCTTTTCTGCCTAAGTGGCCTCCATAATGAGATAAGCTACATTCAAAGTCTTTTCTCTTTCATTGCCCTCCTTGCTGCTACTCCTCGTCCTTCCTCTGACATTCCCAGGCCTCTCTTACTTGCTTCCACCTCCAAAACTGCTTACTCACACGCCTCAACTGTCTACTTCTTCTTCTCCTAGGCACTTTCTTCAAACATTAGTGAACTTGTCTTCTGGAATCAGGATCCCAAGTTGGTGCTAACTGACCGTGAAACCTGTTTTTCTAACAAGCTCTAGCCTCCAGATTATACACCCTTTCCCTCTACCCGCAGTTCACAAATGAAAAGGAACAGACAACTCAGAGAAACCAAGGTTAGGTGATTTTTTTTTTTCTCAAGACAGAGAGGGCTGGGCGGTGGTGGCGCACGCCTTTAATCCCAGCACTCGGGAGGCAGAGGCAGGCGGATCTCTGTGAGTTCGAGGCCAGCCTGGTCTACAAGAGCTAGTTCCAGGACAGGCACCAAAGCTACAGAGAAACCCTGTCTCGAAAAACCAAAAAAAAAAAAAAAAAAAAAAAAAAAAAAAAAAAAAAAAGACAGAGAGGGTTTCTCTGTGTAGCCTTAGCTATCCTGGAGCAATCGCTCTGTAGACCAAGCTGGCCTTGAACTCAGATCTGCCTACCTCTGCTGGGAATAAAACTGTGTGCCACCATAGCCTAGCCTTTTTTTGTTTGTTTGTTTGCTTTTTGAGACAGGGTCTCTCTCTATAGACTAGGTTTGCTTCAAAAGTAGAGATCCACCTGCGTCTGCTTCCCAAGCTTGTGGGAGGCTCCCAAGCCTGGCTACATGGCTAGTCTTGGTTATCAGTTTAACTACATCTGGAATTAACTAAAATGCAAATGACTGGGCACACCTGTGAGTTTTTTGTTTTTTTTTAAATTAAAACATTTGACATGGAAAGACATACTTCTAATCCAGATCATTGAAGTGGGAAGATCCACCTTTAATCTGGGCCATACCTTCTATCTACTGGCAGCTTATATAAAGGGACAAGGAAGAAGGAAGCTTACTCTCTTTGCCTATTCTCTCTGTGTCTCTGTCTCTCTGTCACATACACACAAAGTCCAGTCCTTCACTGGCAATGGAGCCTACTTCCTTAAACTACTGGATTTTTGGACCTTCTGTTAGTAAAAGCTACAGTCTGTAAGCCATTCTAATAAATCCCATATATAGTCATTATATTATAATCATTCTCTAAGTTCTGTTCTTCTAGAGAACCCTGACTAATACACTAAAGTGCCAGGTACACTTTGCAAAGAAAGCAGAAATTCCTCACAAATGCCTGGCCAGGCTCATACAGCGTCCCTGACCTCACCAAATGTGGAGCAACCCTGAACTCAGTAAAGCCTCCTGTCTGTCATAGAGTGCTAGCGTCTCCCTAAAGCTAGAAGAGGAAATCTCAACCTTACCTGGAAGAGCTGAGGTCAAAGAATTATCTTTCAGATCCTGCAAAAGAGCACCTACATCCACAGGTTGGCGTTTGGGACGTCTGCGAGCCAGACCAGGTCTCTTCACTGACTGTGACTGAGGAGGTGGGACAAAGCTGAGGCTGAAGGAGCTGATAGGATGGAAACAGACACAAAGGAAGCCTGAGACACAGCTTTGCCAAAGGAGCTCTTATCTCTTAGGATATGGCTCCCATGCTGTAAGGCTGAAACTAACAGTAAGTATATCGCAAGATCCCATGAGTCAACACCTCCCTCACATCTCTGCTCCATCAAACCCCAGAACAGGGAACAGTACCTGGCCAAGGATGAAAAATCAGCATTCCCAGGTGGCTCTGTCAGCGCCCATCAAGACATTGTCAAAAGAACAATCCACAGTGAGTTACTCAGGCCCATGGAAGCTCTCACAGGTCTCCTCAACCTCCTCAGCAGAGAGAAGGGAAAGAACAGCACAGGTGTGTCCTAGGACTCACCTGGAGCGAGAGGCAACCCCTGGTTCACTTCCTGCTGAAATACTGACAACCTCAGCCTTTGCTTCCTTTTGCTAGTGGCTCGTAGACCTGAAGCCAGGGTTGAGGGGACTTCCGGTTCAGGAAGTTGCAGCTCCAGGCTATAAGGATGGAGTTTATCTCAGACATGTCAGAAAGCCCAATTTTAGTTTCTGGGGACCCCAAAGAGGTGGCTCAACCTACGAGGCAATTTCACTGTGTACCTTCCCAGACTGCTTTCCCGTCTGGAGGATTCTACCATCTCTGGTACTTGTACTGGCTTCATCACTGAGTCCGGCATCATCATAGAAGATTCTGGGGCTGTACAAATACCAAGAAGAGGGTAGGGCTGAGAAAAAGGATAACGAAGAAGGATACCATAGGGCTGGCCATTGGGCTAGCACCTACCTTTAACTGGCAGGCTAACACCCACTTACCAGTTAGTAAGATGTTCTTCAGCAGAGTCCGGGGTGTCTGTTGCTCCAGGTGCCCGTGGGCTTGAACATGAGCCAATCCTCCAATTGACTATAGGTAAAAGACCACCAGTCTACATTTTTTTTTCTTTTTTTTTTTAAAAATATTTATTTATTTATTTATTATGGATACAATATTCTGTTTGCACATATGCCTTCAGGGTAGAAGAGGGCACCAGACATCACTACAGATGGTTGTGAGCCACCATGTGGTTGCTGGGAATTGAACTCAGGACCTTTGGAAGTGCAGGCAATGCTCTTAACCTCTGAGCCATCTCTCCAGCCCACCAGTCTACATTTTTGCCTTGAGAACACCTCAAGTTAGACTTCAAAACAAATATAGACTTGACTTCAGCGCTCCATGAAGTCACTCATGTAGTGGGCTTACCCTAGTTCCATAGGAATGCCTCCTGACAGTTGCTTTTGTTCGGCTACCCTGCCTCTTGGAGGAAAGTGTTTGAAGCGGAGTTCTCTGTGCACTGTGTAAAAAAAAAAATGGCTTTGAGAATTATGTGTGGGGAGTGGGAGTGAGGATCTAGAGGATGCAGATGCTACCCTTCACAGGGGTTAGTCACACAGGGAACAAATTGGGAGAGTATCTCATTCCCATTCTTTAAAATAACAATCCAAGCAGGTAATTCAAATATTTTTGCTTTTCAAGTTGTGGCCAAGGTGTGACAGGAAGTTCCACATGGGTCACCCTAGCCCTGTTTCTCCAGTTCATTGCGGCTCAGAACCCTATTGTGTTCCCCAGGCACAGTTCCCATCTCATTAGTCATAGGTGAAAAACCTATCTGAGGGGATGCCCAGAATGCTCAGTGGATAAATGCACTTGCTTCCGAGTCTGACATCCTGAGGTCACCCACATGGTGGAAGGTGAGAACTGACTCTGCAGGTTTCTGACACAATCACACACACACTCACTCACTCACAGATAAATACCACATGCTGATGAGGAAGAATGGCTACTTTAAAGCTTGTTTGGGCTACAGTTTCTTTCTTTTTCTTTTCTTTTCTTTTTGGTTTTTTAAGACAGAGTTTCTCAGTAGTTGTGGAGCCTGTCCTGGAACAGGCTGGCCTCGAACTCACAGAGATCCGCCTGCCTTTGCCTCCCGAGTGCTGGGATTAAAGGCGTGTGCTAGTCTACAAGAGCTAGTTCCAGGACAGGCTCCAAAACCACAGAGAAACCCTGTCTCAAAAAACCAAAAACCAAACAAACAAACAAAAAAAAACAAACAAATAAAGATCCAGCACTGTTGGTCCTTGCGGAGCTCCACAACAGCTTAGCTGAGTCCGAAGCCATTAGGATATAGTCAGAGCTCGGCGATTCCGATTCTACCTAGCCTCAGTTTTCTTTCCGGACAGGAAGGCACAGCCACCACTCCCCAGTCAACACTCTCACATACCTAGTCTGAGTACTCCGTCGTTGCCTTGGGGAGCGCGTATCCACTGTATCCAGCACGCTCCGCAGAATCGTGCGAGGTGTCTGACCAGGATCCAAACTGTAGCGACCCGCCATGCTCAGGATCCGCCCCTTCCAACTGCTGTGGCTTCAGCCAGAGCTGCGTTCCCGCCGCCTCTTTCGAGTCAAGTCTCGCGATGCTGCCACCTGGCCCCACGGGAACTGTAGTCCTATAGCTGGTAGTGGGGTCAAAAGAGATTATAAATTGGGTTTGGAGGCCCTATCACATTAAACCTGACTGGTGTTGATGGCGCGTGCCTTTAATCCTATCACTTGGGAGGCAGGGGCTAGGCGGCGCTCTGCGGACCTCTGTGAGTTCGAGGCCTGCCTGGTCTACACAAGCAAGTTAGTTCCAGCACAGCCGAGGCTACAAAGAGAGACTTTGTGTCAAAAACTAATAATAATAATAAAATAATAGTTAATAATAATAATAATAATTTTCTTAAAAAGGAACTGCGGCCTACTTGCTGCTCCTGAGTAGGACCTGGGTTCTGTTCCTAAGTACCCTTTTGGAGGCTTATAACTGCTGAAACACCTATGCCAACCTCCTCCGGTCTCTCAGACACCAAGCAAAGTAGTGTCAAACTCTCTGGGCAACCTTCTTACCTCTATCTCGTGAGCGCTCAGATTGCAGGTGGAGGCCACTATGCCAGACTTGATTTCACAGGTACACTTTGTTGTTGATACAGGGTCTTATGTAGCCCAAGCTAATTTCGAAGTCCCTGTGTAGCCTAGGCTGACCTTGAACTGAACCTCCTTCTTCCATTTCTTTGTGCTTGGATTACAGGTGTGTTCCATCACACCCTGTTTAAATCTTTTTTTTTTTTTTAAACTTTGATTAAAGGTTTTGTTTTTGTTTTGAGACAGGATTTCATGTAGCCCAGGCTGGCCCAATTTATCCTCTAGCTGAGGATGAACTTGAATTTCTGATTCCCGGACTTCCAACTCCAGAGTGGTAACATTACAGTGTTGTATACCATGTACCATCTGTACAGCACTAGCAATCTGTCTAGTTAGATCTGATCTTATGTGGTTACTGGAAATTGAACTCAGGACCTCTGAAAGAACAGTGTTCTTAACCTCTGAGTCATCTCTCCAGCCCCTGCTAAGTCTTTATTAATCAATTTCCATGGTCACTATCAACTATCTGAATCTAATTCCTAAAAATTTATTTTAGCCAGGAAACATGGTGCATGCCATTAATCCTAGCACTCTAGATGCAGAGGCAGGTGGAAATCTGTGGAGTTTGAGGCCATCCTGGTCCTCATAATGAATTCCAGACCAGCCCTGGGCTACAATGTCAGACCCTATCTCAAAACAAGCATACATTTAAAAAACATCCTCGTTTGTTTTTTAGATAAGTTACGTAGGGCTTGACTAGCCTGGAATTTACCATGCACACTAAAGCAGGCTGTGGACTTGTTCCAACTGCTGCTCCTTTTCAGCCTATTTAGCGCTGAGATTATGGATCTGGACCACCACTTTGTTTTTCTGTTGAGGAATATTATTTTAGGGTGTTTGACTTTTGCTTATGTTGCATTTATTTAACTCTGTGAATATGTGATTCTTTCCTGTCTAGAAGACCTGATGGTCTAATAAAGAGCTGAACAGCCAATAGCGAGGCAGGAAAAGATAGGCGGGGCTGGCAGGAGTGTACAGATAGGAGGAGAACTCTGGGAAGGAGGACATTAGGGACTAGCCATCCAGCCACCCACGGAGTAAAAGTAAGATTTATAAGTAAGAGAAAGATAAAAGCCTAGAGGTTTGAAAAGGTGAACAGGAGAACTTGAGTATAGCTGGCCAGACTGGGTGGTGTTGGTGCACACCTTTAATCCCAGCACTCAGGAGGCAGAGGCAGGCGGATCTCTCTGAGTTTGAGGCCAGCCTGGACTACAGAGAGAGTTCCAGGACAGGCTCCAAAGGTACAGAGAAACCCTATCTTTTTTTTTTTTTAAAGATTTATTTATTTATTTATTTATTATGTATACAACATTCCTTCCATGTATACTTACATGCCAGAAGAGGGCACCAGATCTCATTATAGATGGCTGTGAGCCACCATGTGGTTTCTGGGAATTGAACTCAGGACCTCTGGAAGAACAGTCAGTGCTCTTAACTTCTGAGCCACCTCTCCAGCCCCGAGAAACCCTATCTTGAAAAACTGAACCAAACCAAAAATTAAAGCTGGCAAGAAAGAAGCCGAGCTAAGGCCGGGCACTCATGACTAAGAATAAGCCTCCGTGTGTGATTTATTTGGGAGTTGAATGGTGGGCCCCCCAAAAGCCTAAAGAGTAAAATATCACACTACATTTTTCTTTCTTTCCTTTTTTTTTTTTTTTTAAATATTTATTTATTTACTGTGTATACAATATTCTGTCTGTGTGTATGCCCGAAGGCCAGAAGAGGGCACCAGACCCCATTACAGATGGTTGTGAGCCATCATGTGGTTGCTGGGAATTGAACTCAGGACCTTTGGAAGAACAGGCAGTGCTCTTAACCTCTGAGCCATCTCTCCAGCCCCCTCTTTCTTTCCTTTTTAAAAAAATTTTTTTACAGACAGGGTTTCTCTGTGTCATCTTGGCTATTCTGAAACTCACTGTGTAGACCAGGCTAGCCTCCAACCCAGAGATCTGTCTTCCTCTGCCTTTTGAGTGCTGGGATTAAAGGAATACACCATCAACACCCAGCTACTTTTTGCTATTTTTAATTTTTCACTTTTATTTATTTTGCAAGTGTGTGGGTATGTCATGTCACGGTGCACAAGTAGAAATCAGAGGACAAATTGCAGGAGTCAGTTCTCTCCTTCCTCCCTGTGGGTTCCAGGAATGGAACTCGGGTCTTCAGGCTTGGTGGCAAACACAGTTACCTACTGAGCCATCTTTCCAGGCCCAGGTTATTTTTAAAACAATAACAACACTGGGTTGAAGTGAGGATGGGAGGATCGAACGTAAAAGGTTCGCAAGGCTCAGCCTATCTATGTGGGTTCTTGGAGGCTCAAGGAAGGAGTTTAGACAGCATTCTAAATAGAATAGGTAGTGGCTTTATTGACATATGGTCTATCAGATTTTCTTTGGCAGTCCTAAGAAGAACTGCTGTGGAGGAGACAAGATTAGAAGTAGAGACATGAGATATGATTCTTGCTTTCCACTAGATGACAAGCTAAGGATGGGCAGGGTAGTGGGGGTAAAGAGAAATTATGGATTACATGAATGTCTTTGCTTGCTTGCTTCTGGTGGTGGAGATCAAACACAGGCCCTTTCCTATCCTACTCCAAAGCAATACTTTCAACTTACTAGTTACTATTTTTTAAAAAACATATTTATTTATTATGTATACAATATTCTGTCTGTGTTTTGTGCCTGCAGGCAGAAGATGGCACCAGATCTCATTACAGATGGTTGTGAGCCACCATGTGGTTGCTGGGAATTGAACTCAGGACCTTTGGAAGAGCAGGCAATGCTCTTAACCACTGAGCCATCTCTCCAGCCCCCACTAGTTCCTATTTAAATGTATATAAGTATATATTAAAGGTTATTTTACTGAAGGTAGAGTCTAACCCAGCATCTTCTTCAATGCTCTGTGAAACTGAATCAGTGTACCCCTTCTTTACTCAGGTAAAAAGCCAAGCATGGCGGGCAGGAGAGATGGCTCAGCAGTTAAAAGCACTGACTGCTCTTCCAAAGGACCCGGGTTCAATTCCCAGCACTCACATGGTGGGTTACAACTGTCTGTACCTTCCATTCTAGGAGACATCCTCACACAGATACTCATGCAGGCAAACCACCAATGCACATAAAATAAAAATAAATAAATTATCCAGAAAAAAACTACACGTAATGCCTATAATTCTAGGGCTCGGGAGGTATAGACAGGTGGATACTTGCAGCTCACTGTCTGGCCAACCTTAAAAAGAAAAGGTGAAGGGCTCAAAATTGACCTTGGGCCTCCACACACACTCATAGGCACACATATGAACATGCACAAACACAAATTGTACCATCTACACACACATATACAGCACAGAACAACATATGATATATATTTGTAAAATGTCTCCCATTACTTTGAATTCTAACTTTAAAAACTATTAAATTTGGGGCTGGAGAGATGGCTCAGAGGTTAAGAGCACTGACTGCTCTTCCAGAGGTCCTGAGTTCAATTCCCAGCAACCCACATGGTGGTTAACAACCATCTGTAGCCGGGCGGTGGTGGCGCACGCCTTTAATCCCAGCACTCGGGAGGCAGAGGCAGGCGGATCTCTGTGAGTTCGAGGCCAGCCTGGTCTACAAGAGCTAGTTCCAGGACAGGCTCCAAAACCACAGAGAAACCCTGTCTCGAAAAACCAAAAACAAAAAAAAAACAAAAAAAAAACAAAAAAAAAACCCAACCATCTGTAATGAGATCTGGCGCCCTCTTCTGGCCTGCAGGCATACATGGAGGCTGAACACTGTGTACATAATAAATAAATCTTTAAAAAAAAACTATTAAATTTTTAAAAGTGTATATGACAATATACACCATTATAAATATACCATTTGTTTTGATGCAGGGTCTTTCTACGTAGACCAGCCTGGCCTTGAATTCTCAGAGATCAGTTTGCCTCTGCCTCCAGAGTGATGGAATGAAAATTGTGAATCATTTGAGAATGGAGGGGTGGTGCATACCTTTAATCTCAGTACTCGGGAGCCAGAGGTCTTCAGATCTCTGTGAGTGCAAGCCCTCAATGCCGGAAGCAAAGGCCTGTATTCTGAGATCTGCATTTTGGTGGTTACAGCCATCTTAAGCTCACAAGTTAAGAAAAATATTTACCTCTATCCCCTCTGCAGGGTCTAGGAAATCAACCTGGTATCTCATCTCCTAGCAGAGACCTGCAGGCACCAGGCTCCGGAACTCATTAGCATTCTTCTTGTTAGTCAACAATTACAGACCCTCAGTATTTACTTATCAGCTAGGGATGTCTCCGGACCTGCGGACCTGCGTTCCAGCAGACCTGAGCTTCCGGACACCCTTCACTGCCCCCTGACACCTTTCCCTTCCCCCCTTTGCCCGTTTGCTATATATAACAGCTTCTGAGAAAGAATAAACGGAACGGCTTGATCAGAAATCCTGTCTTGTCGTCCCGTGTCTCTTGTCTCCTTTCATTCCTCTCCACCAGGTTTATCAGGGACCCCCGTTCGTATCCCGCGGGTCTGGATACCTCAAGGCCAGCCTGGTCTACAGAGTAAGTTCCAGGACAGCTATAACTACACAAAGAAACTCCATCTTAAAAACAAAAACAAAAACAAAACAAAAACAAAACAACAGAAAAAAAAACACCTTGTGAACCATCAAACTGAATGCTGGTACCAACCTATGTCCTTCCTGTTTCAGCACCCAACAGTTCCCAAGGTGAGGGGTGAGGGGTTTGGGAGAGGAAGCGCTGATACTACTCATTATAATGTTTGTTTTTTTATTACATAGGTTCTGTGGATGTCCTCTTTGTCCGGCTGATTCCTTTGTGGCATTTATTTATTTATTTATTTATTTATTTATTTATTTTGGTTTTTCGAGACAGGGTTTCTCTGTGGTTTTGGTGTCTGTCCCGGAACTAGCTCTTGTAGACCAGGCTGGTCTCGAACTCCCAGAGATCCGCCTGCCTCTGCCTCCCGAGTGCTGGGATTAAAGGCGTGCGCCACCACCGTCCGGCTGTGGCATTTATTCTTGATATCTATTAGGGCGTGTTGATCCATTCTAGTCAGTCAGTCCCTAGGAGAGAGAGAGAGAGCCGGGTGAACCTGACTGCTCAAAATTACCTTCAGTGCGTTCTCCCTACACTTTGGCACATAGTAGGCAGCTAAGGGACATGGTTTAGGTCAATGAGTACAAGTAGAAGGTAGTTGAGAGTCGGAAGAGTGCCCCCAAGTGAGAAAGTGACTCCAGAAGGCCTTCTGGCTTGACTCGGGTTCTCTCCAGGCTAAGGAATGCCCTCCACTCCATGGAACTGGGGGTTGAGGAACTTCTAGAGCAGGATGCAGAACCTCCTTCAAATCCTGGTCGGCAAGAACTCCGCCTCTCCCTTAAGCGGCGCTGCAGCCTTCAACAGCAGCCGCTGCGCTTTTTGAGGCAGCATGGAACTTGTAGTCTTTTTGTGCTTTTACCCAGAGCGCTTGCGCTAATGAGGCGCGAGCCCCCGTACCATCAGGATTCTGGGTCCTTGTGAGGGGTAGCCCATACGACAACGTTCCATTCGAATAGATTTCCCCCCTCCGCCTAGGACGAGCCTCATCTGGAAAATAATCGGATCTCAACAGGGGTCGCGTAGCCCGGGAAAGCCGCCGGAATAAGCTTGCCCCCGTCCCGGAAGTGAGCGGCTTCTGGCGCGGTGCATTGTGGGGGGCGTAGTCCTCCTTTCCAGGCGGTCCTTCGCGGCGTCCCCCGGGCCGACTCCGGAGCGCAGGCGGGCGGCCGGGTGGGTAGCGCGGCGCAGGCGGTCCGCAAGCATATTCTAGGCACGGGGCCCCCGCCCGGGACGACTTGCGTCGGGCGGCAATAGTGAGAGGCCTCTGAGGGCCTCGCGCGGCGCCGCCCGTCGAGGAGCTGAGGCGGGGGCCAGACCCGGCCGTCGAAGAGCGCAAGAGGCCGGTGGGCCGGGCCGCGCGTCGCAGCCATGCCTGGCTTTACGTGCTGCGTACCGGGCTGCTACAACAACTCACACCGGGACAAGGCGCTGCACTTCTACACGTTTCCCAAGGACGCTGAGCTGCGGCGCCTCTGGCTCAAGAACGTGTCCCGTGCCGGCGTCAGTGGGTGCTTCTCCACCTTCCAGCCCACCACGGGCCACCGTCTCTGCAGCGTTCACTTCCAGGGCGGCCGCAAGACCTACACGGTGCGCGTTCCCACCATCTTCCCGCTGCGAGGCGTCAATGAGCGCAAAGTAGCGCGGAGACCTGCGGGAGCTGCGGCAGCTCGCCGTAGGCAGCAGCAGCAGCAGCAGCAACAACAACAACAACAACTGCAGCAACAACAGCAGCCGTCTCCCTCCTCCTCCACTGCCCAGACCACGCAGTTGCAGCCGAACCTGGTGTCTGCCTCTGCGGCCGTGCTTCTTACTCTCCAGGCCGCTGTAGACAGCAGCCAGGCTCCGGGATCCGTGGCTCCGGCGCCCACCGTTCCCTCGGGAGATGATGTGAAGCCCATCGACCTTACGGTGCAAGTGGAGTTTGCAGCTGCGGAAGGCGCAGCCGCCGCCGCCGCCGCCGCATCGGAGTTAGAGGCTGCTACAGCTGGGCTGGAGGCCGCTGAGTGCGCTCTGGGCCCTCAGCTGGTGGTGGTTGGAGAAGAGGGCTTCCCTGATACTGGCTCCGACCACTCGTACTCCCTGTCGTCAGGTACCACGGAGGAGGAGCTCCTGCGCAAGCTGAATGAGCAGCGGGACATCTTGGCCCTGATGGAAGTGAAGATGAAAGAGATGAAGGGTAGCATTCGCCATCTGCGTCTTACCGAGGCCAAGCTCCGTGAAGAACTTCGGGAGAAGGATCGCCTGCTTGCCATGGCTGTCATCCGTAAGAAGCACGGAATGTGAATGGTTCTCCGCAACCTTCAGAATTAGTGACTCCTTTCAGCCCAAGGAATCAATCCTCAGGCGGATGTTGAACTCCCCAATATTCTGGTTGACAGTGCTGAGGTTTAGGGCAGCGGAACTCTTGTTGGTCATCTGGCACCCTCATTTGTTTCCTCCCGAAATAGGAGTTGGGGACTTCAGAATCTGGTGACACCAGCAATTATGACTTTGTCTCTGACTCCCCAGTTTATGTTGCAGATTCTGGTTAAGCAAAGGTTTCAGAACTATCGAACTTGAAACTTATCCTGGAGGGATGCAGGTGGGACTCTTAAGGACTCTGGGTTGGAGAAAACCACATATTAAGGTTGGCCAGCAGTTAGAGACAGCTTTGCTGTGCGTAGTGATAAGAGATCTCGGTAACATCATTTCCCCTTTTCATGCTTACCTGTGATTCTGATGAGGACTAGTTGGTCTGTGCCTCTGCCTTCTAGGACCTCTCTACCCAGAAGGTCTTTTATGAGAGGGCTCTGGGTGACTTGCTGATGGAGTTCCAGCTTACCAGGGACTTAGGTTTATCTCGTTATGTTTGCTACTGGTTACAAATTCTATTTTCTGTACAATTAGACTAAAGTTTTCACTGTGTTTGTTTGGCAAAACAAATTAAAAAAAAAGTAAGGTTTTTATTTGGGTTTCGACATTTTTATTAAACCTAAGTGTCCTTATAATATGGTTTATAGGTTTTGGTCTATTTGAAAGAACTGGCTAGCCCTGAAAATAGAGATGATGATGATGATGATGATTGGTTTTAAATGGTTTTCCTGTAGCTTTGGAGCCTGTCCTGGAACTCTCTTTTGTAGACCAGGCTGGCCTTGAACTCACCACAATCCACCTGCCTCTGCCTCGTGAGTGCTGGGATTAAAGACATGTGCCACTGCTGCCTGGCGAAAATAGAAATGTTTTAAAGGTCTGTACCGGGTTTCTCAGAGCAACAAAAAGCACATAGATCTTCACAGAAGTTCCTTGGTCAAGTCACTCCATAGTGTTTGGAAGCTGGGTGAAAAGGTCTTGGTTTGTCCATGATTTTCTCCCTGGATCTTTGTGTGTATATACATGTGTATATTTTGGGTGCCTGAGGTTTCTGGGCTGTCTTTCCTCAGGTGCTATCTAGCTTTTTTTTTTTTTCTTTTAAGACAAGGCCTTCTAGAGGTTGGGGATTTAGCTTAGCGATTGAGTACTTGCCTATCAGCTCTGGGGGTGGGAGGTGGAGGGAGAGAGAGAGAGAGAGACAGACAGACAGACACACACACAGACACACGGAGGGAGGGAGGGAAGGAGGGAGGGTCAGTCTTCTCAGTGGCTTACTGGCTTGGAACTCATCAAGTAGTTTAGGCTGGCAGGCCAGCCAGTGAGCCTTTAGGGAATCTGCCTGACTGCCCCCCTGCCCCCCATTGCTAGGATTACAAATTCACATCACTGTGCCTGTTTTTAATGTTTTGGTTTTTGTGGGTCTTTTGTTTATTACACAGGTACTGTGATATACTTCAAGGCAAGCACTTGACCAACTGACCTGTGTCTCTAGCCCTTCCCTTGTTTTTTTTAAACAAAAAGTGTGACTGAAAAGTGCTGATTGTTTGTTTCTCTAGACTCTGATAGTCTTAATTTCCTTTTTTTTGGCGGCGGTGGGGGGGGGGATTGAAACATCACTGTAACCCTGTCTGGCCTGGAACTCAGTTTGTAGACCAGGCTGGCCTCAAACTCAGATTCATTTGTCTCTGACTGCCAAGTCCTGGGATTAAAGGCGTGCACTACTAATTTCCTTCTTGAGTTCTCATCTAGAGCTGAAGTTTGTTTACCATTTCATCCCTCGTGACACAATGTCTGGTACATGTGTGAAAGCAATTACTTAAAAAAAAAAACCAGCTCTCTCTCCTTCTGTTCTCTCCCGGTGTACACACGGGGCTTTGCCTCTCTCCTCTCTCTCTCTCTCTCTCTCTCTCTCTCTCTCTCTCTCTCCCTCCCCCTCCCCGCTCTCTCCCTCAATAAATGTTTTATGGCAAAAAAAAAAAAAGTTAAGGAACTCTTGTGGCAGCTCCATTGGTTCAGTCCACCTTCATTGTGAGAGGTGAATTAGGAATTGCTTTGTAACCCTACACTGGTTTTTGACTTCCTCTATATCTAGATTGGATATTGGAAAGGTAAGGTATTATTTTTATCTATATTTGTGAGTAATTTAGCTCAAACCTAATGGGGAGATATGGTCTTTTGTTTTTATTTGAGACAAGGTTTCTCTGTGTAACCCTGAAACTGAACTCTGTAGACCATGCTAGCTTTGAACTCAAAAAGATCTGCCTGCCTCTGCTTCCCAATGCTGGGATTAAAGGTATGTGCCACCCCCACCAGATGTGAATGATTCTTTTTTTAATTGCTTTTATTATTTTCAAGTGTGTGTGTCTATGTGATTGCAGCTGCCTGAAGTGGTCAGAAGGCCATCAGATCCCTTGGAGCTGAGTTACAGGCTTGGGTCCTCTGAAAGAGCTGTATATATACTTAACTATTGAGCCACCTCTCCAGTTCTGTAAAGCCTTTTAAAACTACCTGTTTCTGTGATTGTTGGGGCACAAATGGATTCTTCTTAGGCTTTGACTCTGTAAAATTTGACTCCTGAGTTCCTTAAGGATCAGTCACTTTGCCTGAGGACATGCCCTGTGACTTGCAAGCTGAAGTGTCCCCAAAACTCCAAAGGTCTACTTCCTTTGTGGTCCTTTGGCTCTGAGTTGGGAAACAGGTCTTGAGGAAGCTGCAACATTGGTCATATTTATTAGGCACCCAGTTTGGGCAGAAGTTGAACCTGCCTCTGTAGGGATAGCTTCAGCTTGTAATCAGATGGTGAAGGCATGGCAGTGCATTTTTGGCTAACTGCCAAACCTTGACCGCCACTCTTTGCTTGGAGTGGGGCTTTCCCAGTCCTGGGCCATATTCTGTATCTTGAGCTTTTCTTTGAAAGGACCTTGCTGCTCTTGAGTGCGGTGGCACTCCCTGGATCTTTCCTCCTGTCTCTAACTTGTCTTGTGTTTTGTTTCCCTGGTGGTGGTGGTGAGGCTCCAGATGTATCACCGACAGGGTGATACAGAGTTTAGGGAATGGGTCATAAAAGCAGCATCCAGCCAACCAAGTGGTCTGACCAGACGGGACTTAATCAAGAAGCTTAGCCTAGTTTTACCAGGAGGTGGGTGTAGCCAAAAGTGCAAATCTCCTTATGGCAAAACAGAAGTGCTCAAGATCTTTCTGGCCTGGAGGAAGGAGTTAGGGGTGTTGGAAGCCATTTTCCTTTCCTGTGGTTCTTTAGGTTGGCTGCAGAGCCATTTACTCAGCACAGACCCAACTGCAAAAGACCTTCAAATGTTTGTGTTACCAAGGGAACTGGAAAGGATGCTGAAAGGAAGGGGAAGAGGGTTATTTACAGTCTAGTCGTGGGAAAGTTAGGTTGACCTAACCTAGCTTTGGGGCAGGTGGCTGGAGAGATGATTGGCCATTGAGAGCATCGACTGCACTTCCATTCCCAGCACCCACAAGGTAGCTAACAACCATAACTCCAAGATCTGACACTCTCACACAGACATACATGCAGGCAAAACTACCAATGTACACAAAATTAGAATAAATAAATTTAAAAAAATTAAAATTTGGGCCGGGCGGTGGTGGCACACGCCTTTAATCCCAGCACTCGGGAGGCAGAGGCAGGTGGATCTCTGTGAGTTCGAGGCCAGCCTGGTCTACAGAGTGAGTTCCAGGACAGGCTCCAAAGCCACAGAGAAACCCTGTCTCGAAAAAACAAAAACAAAAACAAAAAAATTAAAATTCGGCCTGGGCGGTGGTGGCACATGCCTTTAATCCCAGCACTTGGGAGGCACAGGCAGGTGGATCTCAGTGACTTCGATGCCAGCCTGGTCTACAGAGTGAGTTCCAGGACAGCCAGGGCTGTTTACACAGAGAAACCATCTCAAAAAAAAAAAAAAAAAAAAAAAAAAAAGTGGTGATCACACATCACCTTTAATCCCAGCAGTTTGGGAGGCAGAGGCACGTGGATCTCTGAGTTTAAGGCCATTCTGGTATACAGAGCAAGTAAGTTCCAGAGCAGCCAGGGCTACACAGAGAAACCCCATCTCCAAAAAAAAGAAAGAAAAAAAGAAAAATTCAGAGGACGAGATGGCTCAGTGGGTAAAATAACTTGCCTCTAAGCTTGAGAATCTTACTTCTAGGCCGCCATGGTGGAAGAACTGACTCCTGTAAGCTTCCTCTAGCCTCAACACAAATAAAATGTAAAAGACAAAAAACTTCCTAATTACTCTGCTGCAACAAAACAAGAAAACCTATACATTTAAAAATAAAACGAACCGACGGGCGTGGTGGCGCACGCCTTTAATCCCAGCACTCGGGAGGCAGAGGCAGGCGGATCTCTGTGAGTTCGAGACCAGCCTGGTCTACAGAGCTAGTTCCAGGACAGGCTCCAAAGCCACAGAGAAACCCTGTCTCGAAAAACCAAAATAATAATAATAATAATAATAATAAAAAAAATAAAACGAACCAAATAAACAAAAACCACCCCCAAACTCAACGATTCAGTTTTGAAAATCCCTGTCTGTACAAGTGAGGTTACCCTCTCCCAAGTATGACAGACCAAAGGGGCGTTTTGAGTCTCGGGTCTAAGAAAAGCCTAGTCAGCTTGCAACCAACTTTGGAGGTAAGTATCTCCCTCCGAGACAGCTAATTCAACGAATGTTGGGACAAGAGACGGGTGGGTTTCGTCACGTGGTTTAAGGTAACGCCGTGAGCGTAACTAGTAGCCAGACTGAACGTCTTACCGCCTAGGGGCCCAGAAAGGGGCTGCTAGGAGGAGCCAGACCAGCTCCAAGCTAGACCAGGCTCCCACGAAGGCGGGGTCAGGCACCACCGACCGCACCACCTAGGCGGGGCCAGACCAGCAGGGTCCGGACTACGACCGAGAGTTGATCCTCGCCTGGCGCCAATTCCGTGTTCCAGAGGCTTCCACTAGACCACAATTCTCAGGGCTCGCTCAGACAGCCTCCTTCCCTGACTTAACCTCTCCTCCCGCGCAGCGAGCCGTGGTTGCGCCTCCGCGCTTAGCATTCTGGGAGTTGTAGTATTATTGAAGCTCACTGACGCTCATAAGGCGTGTGTCGGGACTACGTTTCCCAGAGGGCAGCGGAACGGGCGAGGGAAGGCAGGGGGGAAGGGACAGTCGGTCGCAGACCGCGCTGGATTGCCGCTGCTGCTGCCGCCATCGTGCCAGCCCCACGGGTGAGTGTTGGGGCCAGCTCGCCGGGGCGGGGGCTGGGCCGCAGGAGCCGCGTTCTAGGCCGCCAGGAGCTTCTGCTTCGAGGCCCTGGGAGGCCCCTCCCCTCTTCACACCCCCCCAGCGGCCCGAAGAGGCGCGGGGCCCGCACCATGTGTCGCGCGCGGCTCCGCCTCCCGCGGATTCTCTGCGGCCGCGGCCGGGGGAATGCTGAGAGCCTGACGGACGCCTGTCCGTGCAGCCCTGTGTCCTGGCTGTTGCGCCGGACTGCGTTGTGGCCATGTCTTTTTTTCTGGTCCGGATGATCAGGATAGCTCTCAGGGCCCCGCCCTGTGTGTACTTCCCTGGCTTGCTCGAATCCTACAACCTCTGCAGGCAGGTTGGCGGGCCGACCCCAGACCCACGTCCCACCACCGGTCGGCGAAGATCCGGGGATGGGCAACGTCACCCAGCTCGCTCCAGAGCCAGCATGGGTAAGGGTTGCCCGCCTGCCGCTGCTGGGGCTTGGGACCATTGCCCGGTTCCAAACCATAGCCCGGCTAGGATGTAGGTGAACGCTTCTCTGCCTGATTGCCTGCTGGGAGTGCACGAAACTTAACCTCTACCTCGGTGGAACCTGTGCTGCATTGTCCAGCATGGAGGACAGGGGAGGGAATCTGGGGCGGGAGGGGATGCCTCGTGGGACTTTATCTCTAGTTAGTCTTAGAAAATCTGGATCTTGTGTCTTTGGAGAGGAAGCTCCCGGCTGCTAGGCCCAGCCTCCACACTTCTTTATCCATGACTAGGCTCCAGCTCTGGGGGTGGGTTGCCTGACTTTGTTATAATGGAGGAAGGATGCCAAAGAAGTGAAATTAGTTGTGTGAGTGTGAACCACCAAGGGTTTTGTTAGTTCCTCAGGCACGGCCCAATTCTGCAATCCATCAGAACTCCTAGAGTCAGCATCGCGTAGCCTGGAAGAAAGATGACTCCCGATGAGGTAGGATATAGTAAAGGTGGAAGGGACCTTGTGACTAGAACTCTGGTTTGGACAGTATTTGCCTCTTGAAGCTGGTTGCAGACCTGGAGCTGGAAGTCGCGGAATGTCTGGTTTCTTTTCACTTGTGCTGGCGCTGCCTGTGAGAACAGGTTGGGCTTTGAGAAATTGCCTTACTAATGGCACCATAGATGAGTTTCTGGAGAAGAGGTGTATATAACCAGTTACTATTAGGCAGGCTTTTTTTTTTTTTGGTTTTTCGAGACAGGGTTTCTTTGTGGTTTTGGAGCCTGTCCTGGAACTAGCTCTTGTAGACCAGGCTGGTCTCGAACTCACAGAGATCCGCCTGCCTCTGCCTCCCAGGTGCTGGGATTAAAGGCGTGCGCCACCACCGCCTGGCGGCTTTTTTTTTTTTTAAGATTATTTATTATGTATACAACTTTCTGCCTCCATTTATACCCACACGCCAGAGGAGGGCGCCAGATCTCCTTACAGATGGTTTGGAGCCACCGTGTGGTTGCTGGGAATTGAACTCAGGACCTCTGGAGTCAGACGCGCTACCGTTGCGCGACGAGGTCACTGAACTCAGGACCTCTGGAAGAGCAGACAGTTCTCTTAACCACTGAGCCATCTCTCCAGCCCCTATTAGGCAGGCTTTGAAGGCACTTCTTTGTGAGCAGTGATGAAGGGGCTAGTGTAGGGAAGCTCGTAGGACGTGGCTGAAGGCAGCTCTTGTCAGTTTGAACTCTCCGGCCGGTTACAGCTTCTGTGTTCTCATAAGGACTAAAAAGCAGGTCAGGCCTGCAGATCTGGCCTCAGCAAGCAGAGTGCCCGGCCTCTTAGAATGACTGCCTGGGCCAGAAAGCAGGAAGCCACTGTCTTCTGCCCACCTGCTCCTTGAATATTTCCTCAGATAATGTCTTTCTGGTGTTCACTTGAGAAGTGGGTTCGTAGATTTCTTGTTTAATCGCTAGCACTGAAAACACTGGGTGTGGTGGCACAAGCTTGAAATCCCAGTTCACTTAGCTTGAAAAGGAAGGAGCACGAGGATCAGAAGTTATATCTTCCACTACATAGGAAATTCAAGGCCAGCCTGGGATATATGAGACCCTGTCTCAAAGAAACAAAACAAACTAGCTTGTCTGAGTTTCAGATGAGCTAGGTTTATTATGGCTGTAGATCACTTTGCGTATTCCAAACTTCTGGGTAGCTTGTGATGGGATCTCCTTTATTATATATATATATATATGTGTGTGTGTGTGCAGTGCTAGGGATCATACCCTAGACATTATAAATGCTAGGCTATGTGTACTCCAGCAACTTGAGGATCAAAAAGATACAGTTCTCCAAAACTAGCCAGAAATAGGAATTTAGGTCTCTCCTTATTCCTCAGAAGTTCCTAGAAAAGGTTTCCAGAAACTTCTTTCTAGAGTAAACCATTGTTAGGCATCCTGACCCTGAGAAGCCCTTGATCTCTATGGGCTTGGAAGGTCACTGAGGTCTGAAAGATAAAGGAGAACCCTGAGGTTCTTCAGAATCTCTCTGTGCCCTCTCCTGCTCTGTAGAAAGTCATGGGACCTGACATAGGACAATTGAGTATAGCTGCACAAACAAGTGACAAGAAAACTTGTGTGTCTTAACTAATAAAATTATTTCTTAATCTTTTTTTTTTTTTCATTTAGAAATATATTTTGTGTTCGACTCTGCATGTGCCACAGCTGTGGGGTCAGTTCTCGTCATCATATCATTAGGTGTTAGGCAGCACAACAGGGACTTCACCTCTTGGGCTATCTCAGGAGCCTCAGTATAGCTATGTAATTCAGAGTAGTTCTGAACTTGCTATATAGCCTAGGCTGGCCTTGAGTTACAATCGTCTTGTTTCAGCCTCCAAAACTACTAGGATTATTGATGTACATCGCCACAGTTGGCCTTTTAATATAAACTTTGGTCCATTTCTAGAATCCCGCTTCTGTCTGAACCATGTGTTGCTTTATTCTGCTGCCTCTGCAGTTAGTGCACTGAGAAAATGATAAAAATGCAGAATTGGGAATTCTAGAATTAGGTGTCTTTTATCACAAAGGTGGCAAATACCTGTAATTCTGGAACCTGTGATACTGAAGGCGTGATCATGCATTTCAGACCAACCCGGAATTACAAGACCCCCTTCTCAGAAACATGAGGACAACAAAAAACCTTCAAAAAATCGGTTCTCAGCTGTGGATCACAACCCATTGGGGGTTGACTGACCCTTTCACAGGGGTTGCTAATACCTTTGGAAAACCCAGATATTTACATTATTATTTATAACAGCAAAATTGCAGTTACAAAGTAGCAATGAAAATGTATAACCTGAGGAATCTTATTAAAGTATCACAGCATTAGGAAGGATGAGAAACCACTGTTTTAGTGTAAGAGATACCCAAGTGGGTAAGAATGCTTGCTGTGCAAGTTTGAGAACCTGAGTTGTTTTTGTTGTTTCGGTTTTTTTGTGGGGTTTTTTTTTGTGTGTGTGTGTTTTTTTTAAATATATTTATTTATTTATTTATTTATTTATTTATTTATTTATTTATTTATTTATTTATTATGTATGCAATATTCTGTCTGTGTGTATGCCTGCAGGCCAGAAGAGGGCACCAGACCCCATTACAGATGGTTGTGAGCCACCATGTGGATGCTGGGAATTGAACTCAGGACCTTTAGAAGGGCAGGCAATGCTCTTAACCGCTGAGCCATCTCTCCAGCCTGTGGGTGTGCTTTTTCGAGACAAAGTTTCTCTGTAGCTTTGGAGCCTGTTCTGGAACTAGCTCTTGTAGCTGGCCTTGAGCTCACAGATTTGCCTGCCTCTGCCTCCCCAGGGCTGGGATTAAAGGCGTGCACTGCCGCAACCCGGCGACGACCTGAGTTTAAATCCCCAGCACCTACCCAAGTATTGTCAGAGGCTGACAGTTTTCTGGGGCTTGCTGACTGCCAGCCTAGCTCCAAGTTCAGTGAGACTGACCTGGGCTTCTTGTGATATTTAGGCACACACCTGCATGAGCGTGTGCACACAAACACCATGCAAAAGAATGACTAATCTTAACACTCTGGAGCTTGAGGCAGGAGTGGGGTTAAGAGTTAGGACAAGCCTTGTCATGGTGGCTCATACCTTTACTTCCAGTACTTGAGAGGCATAGGCAGATGGATCTCTGAGTTTGAGGCCAGTCTGGTCTACAGAGTAAGTTCCAGGACAGCCAGAGCTACACAGAGAAACCCTGTCTCAAAAATCTAAAAAAAAGGGAGGGAAAAAAAAAAAAAGACAGTCTGGATTATATAATGAGACCATATATCAAAAAAAAAACCAAAAAACCAAGATTCCCTTAGTAAGCATTTAGCTTGACACGATCAAGGTTTGTTTTGTTTTTCTCTGAATGTTCAGATTTTTTTCTGAAGACATTCTTTTGTCCTTTTTGAATGACTCCAGGCTGAGGCTCCAGGGACACGCAAACACATATAGTCCTGGTGCTAGAGAGAGAAGGTGATGGAGTAATGTTGGTGGTTTATGCTGAAGGCTTAGCTGGAGAGAATTGTGGCACTCTAGTTCTTTATAGGATTAGAGTGCTGAAGAGCAAAGACTTATTGGCACCACCTTCTCTCCAGTGTCTGGTAAAAACCAGAGGAGTCTGATCGTTCCCAAGATGCCTGGGAATGTCACCTACATTGTCTGCCTGAAACATGGGTGTGTGACACCTCTTAATTGAGATTCCCTCGTGATCAGCTTGATTCAAGTGACGAATCCTTGGAATTCCGTCCTGTTCCTCCGGCTTCCACCTCTGGATTGGCTTGGATTATATCATAGGTCTGTGTGCCTTCACTGTCCTGTTTAGGTAGAGCTAGGGATCAAACTGGGCTTGTGGTAGTCTCTGGCCAGCACTCTACCCACTGAACCACTTGTTCCTTAAGTGGAAACCAGAACATCTTTCTAGAGTGAAAGATTAGAGGAGGCTTCCCCAGTGAAGGATCACCAGAACTGGTCACAGGGATTTTGAGTATGGAGTCAAGAGATGGCCATTGCAGACTGTATTTCAGTTTATTCTCACTGGGGCCTCCAGCGTGAGAATAGTCTTTTGGAGCCAAGGGAAATAGAAAAGTATTTTCCAAGGTGGACATTGAAAGTTAGGCAGAGGTCTACGGCCAACCACCCTGAACGCACCCAGTCTCGTCTGATCTCAGAAGTTAAGCAGGGTCAGACCTGGTTAGTACTTGGGTGGGAATACTGGGTGCTATAGACTTTAAAGAAAAAAAAAAGTTAGGCAGAAGGGGGCTGGAGAAATAGCTCAGCAGTCAAGAACACTAGCTGTTCTTCCAGAGGTCCTGAGTTCACTTCCCAGCAACCACATGGTGGCTTACAGTCTCTGGGGTTTGTTTTGTTTTGAGACAGTGTTTCTCTCTGTAACAGTCCTGGCTGTCCTGGAACTCACTGAAATCTATATGCCTCTGCCTCCCAAGTGCTGGAATTAAAGGCAACCCACCCTCCCTCCTTCCCTCCCTCCCTCCCTCCCTCCCTCCCTCCCTCCCTCCCTCCCTCCCTCCCTCCCTCCCTCCCTCCCTTCCTTCCTTCCTTCCTTCCTTCCTTCCTTCCTTTCTTTTTTGTCTTTTCAAGACAGCGTGTCTCTAGCTGTCCTGGAACTGGCATCTTAGATAGAAGGTGTGGGTGAGTGAGACATGGGTTGCTGAGCCACTTAATGTTGAGCGGGATTGCCCAAAACTGACAACCCCAGAGATCAGCCAGCCCATACATTAATACACTTTGTCAAAAAAAG
Organism: Chionomys nivalis; assembly: GCF_950005125.1. Classification (NCBI taxonomy): domain Eukaryota; kingdom Metazoa; phylum Chordata; class Mammalia; order Rodentia; family Cricetidae; genus Chionomys; species Chionomys nivalis. The sequence goes on from NC_080106.1 coordinate 22,105,479, forward strand.
TTATTGAGGACTTGGCCAGATACCATGGAAATGGGTGATTAGGCTACCTGGTCAGGAAGAGAGACCACAATATAAACATGATGCACAGACAGGATGATGAATGCTAAGAAGAGCAATACAGGAGATAATATGAGTAAGCAGACTTTGGGACATAACGTGGCTGATGTACCGTGAACTCACAGCAGCAGCTATCTGCATAAGATTGGGTCCCCGACATTTCATGGGGGGGGGGGCTCATAGGACTCCCACCCCTCCCTGAAGAGCTGCAAACAGCGAATAGTTAATGATTGCCGAGAAAGGGAGTTATTTGTGGTGTTGACTTTGTGGTTTGCCCTGCTCAAGAAAATAGCCTTCCTTGCTCATGCTTATGCAAGTAACTTTAATTAAATGGAAAGAAGGTTTGGTGGGAGAAGGGGATTTGAGAAGACAGCGAGGGAGAATATGATCAAGTCATATCTCTATGAAATTGTGAAAGGATGAAGATGAGGATAGTCAGGGAAGGTATCAGTGAAGAGGTGACATTTGAATTGACACATGACAGGGAGCCAGGTGTCTAGTTGCAAGAATGGTCCAGGTATAAGAAGCAGTGACGAGAGCCGGGCGGTGGTGGCGCACGCCTTTAATCCCAGCACTTGGGAGGCAGAGGCAGGCGGATCTCTGTGAGTTCGAGACCAGCCTGGTCTACAGAGCTAGTTCCAGGACAGGCTCCAAAACCACAGAGAAACCCTGTCTCGAAAAACAAACAAAAAAAAAAAACAAAATAAACTGAGTTGAAAACGTTGTAGGTTTTTTTTTTGTTTGTTTTTGTTTTGTTTTGGTTTTCGAGACAGGGTTTCTCTGTGGTTTTGGAGCCTGTCCTGGAACTAGCTCTGTAGACCAGGCTGGTCTCGAACTCACAGAGATCCGCCTGCCTCTGCCTCCCGAGTGCTGGGATTAAAGGCGTGCGCCACCACTGCCCAGTTAAACATTGTAGGTTTTGAGTAAACTATTAAATCTGTGGTTTGCATGCCTCTGTATTCTGTACTGAGAAAGCTGTGTGTGTGACTCAGTGACTAGGTGTGGTGGGCACACCCACCTTTAATCCGAGCACTCTGAGTTCAAGGCCAGCCTGGTCTACAAAGCAGTTCCAGGACTACCAGGACTGTTACACAAAGAAACCCGGTATTGAAACAAAACAAAAACACGAAAAAACAGGGAAAGCCCACATGGGAGTAATAGGGCTTCAAGGCAGAGGAACAGAGCTGGGGTCAACATTGGTGTCTGGTAATGAGTTGATCAGTGACTTGGGGGAAAGAATAAGAATTGACCAAGCAAGTGATTGTATCCTGGATAGGGATTCACCTTTGCAAAAATGCTGGTGAGCAAGCTCTGGACCTGGGGTGTGTGTGTGTGTGTGTGTGTGTGTAGTGCTAGATCCAGATAAGAGTGAATGGCTGGAAAGATAGGGGTGGGTATAGATGACCCCAGCAGAGCTTGGAGAGTTTTATATTTTTTTGTTTGTCTTACCCTTTTTGTTGTTGTTTTGTTTTTATTAGTGTTGTTTACTTTTGAGACTGGGTCTCATGTAACTCTGGGTGTCCTAGAACTTACTGTGTAGACCAGTCTACTTCCAAACCCTGTCGATCTCTGCCTCCTGAGCTGAAGGTAGAGATGTGCACTGCTTCTTGCTCTTTTTATGTATTTTATTTGTATGGGTATTTTTTCTGCATAAATATCTGCACCACATTCGAGCCTGCTGCCCTTGAGTTGCAGAGGTTGTGGGCCTTCGTGTGGCTTCTGGGAATTGAACCCAGGTCCTCTAGAAGAGCAGCCAACGCCTTTTTATTTATTATTTTGAGAGTTACTCTGTAGCCCAGGCCAGTCTCACTGTTGTCACTGAGGTGATCTTGATTTTCTAATTTTTTCACCTCAGCATCCCAAAAACTTGGGTTTTAGGCGTATGTCACACCTAGCAGTTTGTCTTGTGTGGTTTTGGTTTTTTGTTTTTGTATGTCTGTGTGACCAGAAGAGAGTATCATCAGATCATTTGGAGTTGGAAGCACTAGTGACCTGAGGCGCTCCAGTCCCTCTCTTTGTTTTTGTTTTAGTTTGGTTGGTTGAGACAAGGTAGCTCTGGCTAGCCTTTAAGTCACTGTCCAGACCGTGCTGGCCTCAAACTCAGCCGAAATCCTCCTGCCTCTGCCTCCAGGTGCTAGAATTAAAGGCCTGCACAACACCACACCCGGATCCTATTATTTTTTGAATAAGTCTCAAATAAGTTTTCACTGTGCAATCTGGTGGCCTGAAACTCACAACAGTCCTACTGTGCCTACCAAGTGGTGGAATTACAGGCGTGCTCCAGGTACCTGGCTGCTTGTTTTAAGATGTGTCTTGCTATATAGCTCTGGCCTGCCTATAACTCATTATTCTCTCCTTTAAAACTGCCTGAGTGCTGGGGCTGGAGAGATGCACTGCCATACTGGGTTTAGGATTTGACTTTAACCCAAAGGCAGCAGTGTTGAAGGAAACATGTTCAGTCATACAAAAGCATGTCAGCCCTGATTCTGAATGAACTTTAGGCAAGCCCTTCTAAATTGTTCAACCTCACCTAAGTTTACTCTCTGTAAAGCAAGATGGCAGTGGAACATCACTTATCATGTTTGGGTACGTGGAAATAAATGCATGAAGATCGAGCAGGCTTAGAGTAAGGTTGGTGTTGGCTCCTGGAGCTGCTTTTGGTATCCTTAAACAAAGATCTTTATGTGGTCTTTTTTGAGGATTTTCTTTTTGTTGTTTTACTTTTGAAACAAGGTCTCAAACCCAGGCTGACCTCAAACTCCCTGTGTACCCAAGGGATGGACACCTTGAGATTTTGACCCTCCTGCCTCTACCCTGTCTCAGAACAAGCAAAAACAAAACAAAATCCTACCTGACTGGATATGGTAGTAAGTCTTTAATCCTAGCACTAAGAAGGAGATGTCAGATGGATAACAGTCCAGCCTGGTCAATGAAGCAAGTTCTGGGCTGCATAGTGAGATTCTCCCAGATGAGAGAGTCACAGGATAAATAGAATGGTACTACTGAAAGAAAACACCCTCCTTCTCATGCCAGCCTTACCATGTGCCCGCACTTTGGTTCTGGATTGATTTCCAGCCTTACTTTCTCTTGCTTCCATCTCTGGCTTCGTAGTTTCCTGCCCCTGTCTGTTTTGGTGGTGCTTTCTTTAGCTTGGCATGTTCTTTTCTAGGACCTCCCCCGAGAACTGCCCAGCCTTGGTGTGGTCTGAGGGCAGAAGAGTGACCCTCATTACTTCTGCAGCTTTTTTCGAGAGCTCTTGGGAACTGGGCAGAGTCTCTTTCTTGGGGTTTTTGTGGCATTGGGACATGTTGAGTGAATACTAAGGTAGAAGAGGCAGAGATGTGAGGGTAGGAAAATGTGGAAATTTGGAAACGTGACCAAGATTGCTTGTAAAACTAGTAGTAGGTGCTGTGCTTCCATTTATTGGTTTGTTTCTTGGCACAAATGTGAACTGGGACACACCTAATGTTCCTGTGTACAGGCGTGGCACGGTCCAGGCTTTCTCCTATGGCTTGTTTTAGACTTTCCTGGACATTTCTTAGTCATCTGAGCATAGAGTTTCTATTTTTAGTTTAACTACCTCCTAGGGAACTTAAAATAAAACTGGCTTCATTTCCTGGCCCTTCATTGGCTAGAGGATCTGTCATAAGCTAGAGGATTGAATTTATTTCTATTTCTCTACTCTGTCCTGTCCTGCTAGCTCCTCTGGCCTTGGCTGAGGTCATAGTGACGGTAGTAACTTAGTATTTACCGTGTCAGACAATCACTTTACTAAATCTGATTGGCAAAGAAGCTACATAGCCACCAGTATGCCCAGGGTTAACATCTTAGTTTTTGCAGAGGAGGCTATGGAAGCCCTAGAAGCAGTGACTTGGATTAGCTCCTACCGCAGCTAATGGTTTTCTGCTGGGCTGAAATTATCTTTCTGTTTTGTCTGAAACATATTATCAGGATAGAGGGTGTGCTCCTCTGCAGTCAGATCCATGCAGAACAAACAATACCTGGGTGTGTAGGGCCCAGAGGAAGTGCAGGCTGCCTTTTTCTTGGAGGGCTTTCTTTGACAATTCCCTGGGATACATTGGTATCCCTGGGATCATGGCCTCTAGCTGGTGGGGTTTCCCCTTCAGGAAGAGGGCAGTTGGTGAGACGGGCTGATGTGCAGAGGTGCCCCTTCCCACTCACAGCCTCCATCTAGTTCCTTTCTCTTCCTTCTGACAGTTCTGGAGTGAGAGGAGGATGTCATTGTCACCAAAGCAGAATCACCTGCCTCACAGTTGTTAGGTGGCTGGCTCCTTAGGACTTCCTGTGGTCAGGAGTGGGGTCTTTAGAAGCTATGTGTGTCGTTCCTTCCCCTTCTCCCCTCCCACCTCCCATTGCCAGCACATCCCTGAGACAGTGTTGGAAGCTTGAAGGCTGAAAGAGAAACATTCTACACAGATACATCAGTAGTTTCTGGTCTGATCAGTGGGTAGAATGACAGTAACTGGCCTTAGAGGTTATTGAGAGGATTAAAAGAAAATATGGAGTTGGGACCAGTGTTTAGTTCCTTCTTCTCCCTTACCGGGCATTATAGGGCTATTTTGGTATTCCTTTGCCCCAGTTACATGCTCAGCACCCATCTCGTATAACTGGCATCTCTCTATCATCAACCTGGAACTCCTTAGAAGATGGGCTAAACGTGGTTTCTACCACTGGTTGGGGTTCATAAGGTCTCCTATGAGATCCCCAGGGCTTTGTCATATACCCTGAAAGAACAGGTATCAACAGAGGATTTACCTGCATGAGGAGATTAGGAAGACAAAGGTCAGTGGCTGGCTGCTTCATGCTTCTGTGATGCTAACTCTTCTGCCTTTCTTTGTCTTGCTGCTCTTTGCAGGTCTTGGTGAGGTGGGTGACTCTCCAGGATGGGAGACAAGCCAATTTGGGAGCAGATTGGATCCAGCTTTATTCAGCATTACTACCAATTATTTGATAACGACAGAACCCAACTAGGCGCAATTTACGTAAGTCTCCAACATGAGAGCCAGAATAGGACCCTAAGAAAGTAATTTTTGAATATCAGAGTGGGAATTGCCATTCCATGTAGTTGGCACCTCCTCAGGGCACATAGTCCTAGAGTACCTCTCTTCCAGAGGAAGTAGCAGCAGTCAGAGACTAGAACTCATTTTCCTCTGGAGGCAGCAGCCATGAGTATTTGCAATGCAAAGCTGGCTTCTGGAGGTCATTTGAGACCAGAACACCTGAGTGCTCATGGGGATCAAGTAGTTAACCCAAGGAATCTTCTAGGCAGGCAGATTACTTGATGGGTTTTTTGAGACAGTTTCTCTGTGTAGTTCTGGCTGTCCTAGAACTAGCTCTATAGACCAGGCTGGCTTTGAACTCACAGAGATCCGCCTGCCTCTGCCTCCCAATGCTGGGATTCAAGGCGTGCACCATCACCACTGCCCAGCACTTGATATTTTAAGAATACTAATGCTGGGCAGTGCCTCCTAGCACCTGGAAGGCAGAGACAGGTGGGTCTCTGTGAACTTGAGTAGATCCTGGTCTATAGAGTGAGTTCCAGGACAGTCTCCAAAGCTACAGAGAAACTGTCTCAGAGAGAGAGAGAGAGAGGAGAGAAGGGGAGGGGAGGGGAGGGGAGAGGGAAGAAAAAAGAAAAAGAATACTCATTTACTCATATTCTTTCTAGACTCCTGATGTTCAGTCACATAAGGGCATTTCGTCAGGCCAGCTAATGTGTCTACTCAGGATAACAATGACAGGAAGAGCCTTAGAGCCTGATTGGACTGTCAGAGGTTATTAGTTTCTCTTCCACAATGTCAGATTTCATTCAGAAATTTGAGAAAAAAGAAAGACATCTTAGCATTTGAGAGACCAAATTCATAACAGATGACATAATTGTCTTTATGAGTAGAGGGGTTGAGCCCAGGTGCCCGTGCATGGAAGGTGGGAGCTCTACCACTGTTCTCCCAGTTTCCCTCGTCCCCTCTTCCTTTGGACATAGGGATCTCACTGTTTTGTTCAGGCTGGCCTCAGACCTGGATTCCTCTGCTTCAGCCTTCTGAAGGGCTGTATTACAGGTCATTGTAAAATAAAGCAAATTTGAAAATCACTCAAATGTTTCCTTCTGAAGAGTGAGGAAACTAAAACTCACAAAAGTAAGCAACTTTAAACTTGCCTGTCACAGTTGGAAGTAGCAGAATTTCCCACCTCTTCCTACTGTCAGCCATCCCCAGTGTGATAGCTCACTATGTAGCTTTGGCTAGCCTCAAATACTCCGTCATCCTGCCACAACCTCTCATGTTTTTAAGACTAAAGTTATCTGTCACTGGCTGAGCATGGTAGCATGTCCCTTTAATCCCAGCACTTGGGAGACAGAAGGATCTAGCCTGCCAGGGCTACACAGTGAGACTGGTTTACAAAGTTGGGGAGAGTGTGTGTGTTAATAAGGACATTTTTTTTTTAATATTTATTTATTTATTTATTATGTATACAATATTCTGTCTGTGTGTATGCCTGCAGGCCAGAAGAGGGCACCAGACCCCTCTACAGATGGTTGTGAGCCACCATGTGGTTGCTGGGAATTGAACTCAGGACCTTTGGAAGAGCAGGCAATGCTCTTAACCTCTGAGCCATCGCTCCAGCCCCAATAAGGACATTTTGATAATCTTTTTGTTTTGATTTTTTATAGACAAGGTTTACCTGTGTAATTCTGACTGTCTTAAAACTCTCTCTGTAGACCAGGCTGGCCTAGAACTCAGAGATCCTCTTGCCTCTGCCTCCTAAATGCTATGATTAAAGGTGTGCAGCACTACCACCTGGCTGATAATCTTTTAGAGTGAAACAATGGTATATAATCTAGAAAGTTTACTAGGCATTGTAGCATAAACCTCTAATCACAGCATTGGAAGGCTGAGGCAGATGGATCTTTTGAGTTTGAGGTCAACCAGAGCTACAAAGTGAGACTCTGCCTCAAAAAATAATGAAATAAAAAAGAATTAAAGAATTTCTTTTTGTTTTTTGAGATGGGGTTTCTCGGTAGCCCTGGCTTTCCTGGAACTCGCTCTGTAGACCAGGCTGGCCTTGAAGTTAGAGGTCTACCTACCTCTGCCTCGCAAGTGCTAGGACCACCGCCCTGCAGAAATTAAGAACTTCTAATTTAGAAATTATTACTAGTATAAATTTGGGATTCACCCTTAATTTTTCTCTTGTTTCCAGACAAGTGAACAGGTATAGACTCATTTTCCCAAGCAAGACCCTTTTGAGAACTTTTTTCTTTTTTTTTTTTTTTGTTTTTTGGTTTTTTTTTTTTTGTTTTTTGGTTTTTCGAGACAGGGTTTCTCTGTGGTTTTGGAGCCTGTCCTGGAACTAGCTCTGTAGACCAGGCTGGTCTCAAACTCACAGAGATCCGCCTGCCTCTGCCTCCCGAGTGCTGGGATTAAAGGCGTGCGCCACCATCGCCCGGCGAGAACTTTTTTCTTTCTTGTTTCCTTTAAGGCCTTAGAGTGCTGAGGCCCTGACTTTCTATTTCCTATGTACTTTTCAGATTGATGCATCATGCCTTACGTGGGAAGGACAGCAGTTCCAGGGGAAAGCTGCCATTGTGGAGAAGTTGTCTGTAAGTAAAGCCCAGAACTGGGAAACAGGTAGTTTATCTCATGCCCTTCTGACCTCAGCCTGCCTCCTGTTCTTTGTCTTGCAGAGCCTTCCGTTCCAGAAAATCCAGCATAGTATCACGGCGCAGGACCATCAGCCTACACCAGATAGCTGTATCATCAGCATGGTTGTAGGCCAGCTCAAGGTAGTAGTGTCACTGTGTTTGAGGGTAGTCGTGGGTAGGCAAAGCAGGGCCCTGGGCTACTGCCTTCCCTGTGGATATCAGGATGTGGTGTGTTTATTAAGGGACATCCAGAGTGACTATCAAAAGCCAAAGTAACTGCCTAGGCGTGCCTTTTTCTTGTCTTTTTTGGCTTTTTGAGATAGGGTTTTGATGTGGGATTCTGTATGCTGTGAATACCATTGATAAATAAGGAAATTGCCTTGGCCTTTTGATAGGGCAGAACTTAGGTAGGCGGGGAAAACTAAACTGAATACTGCCAGAAAGGAGACAGAGTCAGAGAGATGCACATAGCCTGCTGGAGACATACGCTAGGAGCTTTTCCTGGTAAGCCACAGACACGTGGCAATGCACAGATTACTAGAAATAAGTTAAATTAATATGTAAGAGTTAGCCGGTAAGAAGCTAGAGCTAATGGGCCAAGCAGTGACTTAATTAATACAGTTTCTGTGTGGTTATTTCTGTCTGAGCAGTCAGGCCAATAAGCGGCCTCTAACAACAGGGTTTCTAGTGAGCCTAGCCTTTAATGGCTTAGCCATCTCTCCAGCCCGAGATAGGGTTTCTTTGAGTGGCTTGGCTGTCCTACAACTAACTCACTCTGTAGACCAGTCTGGCCTCAAACTCAGAGATCCCACCAGCTCATAGTTCTGCTTTAGCCTCCCCAGAGCCAGCGCTACAGGTGTGAGCCACCACATGAAGAAGTCATCTTTTTCTTACTCCCACATCCCACCCCTCCCCACCTGAATGCTTTCCCTTATTTTTTAGTGAATAAAAAACATTTTTTTTGAGCTGGGCGGTGGTGGTGCACGCCTTTAATCCTAGCACTCGGGAGGCAGAGGCAGGCGGATCACTGTGAGTTCGAGGCCAGCCTGGTCTACAAGAGCTAGTTCCAGGACAGGAACCAAAAACTACGGAGAAACCCTGTCTCAAAAAATCAAAAAAAAACTAGCCTGGTCTACAAGAGCTAGTTCCAGGACAGGCTCCAAAACCACAGAGAAACCCTGTCTCGAAAAAACAAAAACAAAAAAAAACAAAAAAAAAATCAAAAAAAAAAAATTGTTTTTGAGATAGTCTCATGTAGCCCAAGGTGATCTCATTTTCTCTGTGTAGCTAGGATCATCTTGAACTCTAATCCTCCTGCCTCTATTCCTCAAGAGCTCCAATTACAGGTGTGTGCCAATCCATATAGCTTTATTTATTTATTTATTTTGTTTGTTTGTTTGTTTTTTTTGTTTGTTTGTTTTTCGAGACAGGGTTTCTCTGTGGTTTTGGAGCCTGTCCTGGAACTAACTCTTGTAGACCAGGCTGGTCTTGAACTCACAGAGATCCGCCTGCCTCTGCCTCCCAAGTGCTGGGATTAAAGGCGTGTGCCACCACCGCCCGGCAGCTTTATTTATTTTGAGTCAGAGTCTCACCATATTCCAGCCTTATCTTAACATTTTGATCCTAGAATGTTGGGATTACATGTATGAATCACCAGATATTTTGGGTTTTTTTGTTTGGTTTTGGAACTAGCTCTTGTAGCCCAGGCTGTCCTCAAACTCACAGAGATCCGCCTGCCTCTGCCTCCCCAGTGCTGGGATTAAAGGTGTGCGCCACCACCACCCATCTGCTGCTCTGTTTAATGTAATAGTCATGAGCCATGTGCAGTTAACCTTTCTTGCTTTCTCCCTTCTTTTCTTGGTGCTGGGCATTGAGTACATGCTAAGCAGGTACTTTCTCAGGCTGAGTTACACTCTCAACCCCACAAGTGTTTCCTCAGGCTGAACTCCACTCTCGACCCTACCTACCTACGTGTGTATATATTTTTGTTTTGTTTGTTTTAAGTCCAGATCTCACTATGTATGCTGGCCTAGAACTTGTGATGTAGACTAGGCTAGTTCCACACAGTTTTAAATTGTGCTAATTAAATTAAAATAAACTTCCGTGGTTGTGGTAGTCATATTTAAGTGCTTGTAGTCAGTGGCTATGGTTACAGAAAGTAGTGAGGAAACCTGGTCTAGAGCCTTTATAGAAAAAGGACAAAATGAATAGGAGCAGGGTCAAGCCCTTGCATTGCCCATAAGAATTAGGTAGTCCTGTTAGTTGGACACTGAGAGACAACCCCGTTGAGTATCTTGTTGACTTGTTGTTGTTTGTTTTGTTTTTCAAGACAGGGTTTGTCTGTAGTTTTGGAGCCTGTCCTAGAACTAATTGTAGACCAGGTTGGCCTCAAACTCAAAGTGATCCACCTGTCTCCGCCTCCCGAGTGCTGGGTTTAAAGGCGTGTGCCATCACTGCCTGGCGACATTTTTTTAAAAGATTTGTTTATTTATTATGTATTCAGTGTTCTGTATGCATGTATGCCTACAGACCAGAAGAGAGCACCAGATCTCATTATACAGATGGTTGTGAGCCACGATGTGGTTGCTGGGAATTGAACTCAGGACTTCTGGAAGAACAGTCAGTGCTCTTAACCTCTAAGCCATCTCACCAGCCCTGACTTTTTTTTATTTTAAGGTGTATATCACTGTGCCTGGCTCCTTTCCCCCTCTTTTTCTTTCTTTAATATTTATTAGCCGGGCGGTGGTGGCACACACCTTTAATCCCAGCACTCGGGAGGCAGAGGCAGGCGGATCTCTGTGAGTTCGAGACCAGCCTGGTCTACAAGAGCTAGTTCCAGGACAGGCTCCAAAACCACAGAGAAACTCTGTCTCGAAAAACCAAAAAAAAAAAAAAAAAAAAAAATTATTATGTATGCAATATTCTATCTGTGTGTATGCCTGCAGGCCAGAAGAGGGCACCAGACCTCATTACAGATGGTTGTGAGCCACCATGTGGTTGCTGGGAATTGAACTCAGGACCTTTGGAAGAGCAGGCAATGCTCTTAACCTCTGATCATCTCTCCAGCCGCAGTAATTTCTTCTGATTGGACTAATTGGCTTTATTGACTAAGATTGCTTATGGTTTTTTGATACTATAAATTAAATAGTAAGTGCTACAGGATTCTTTAATTTTTTTTTTTAATTTTTTTTATATAACTGATGGAGGTGGGTCTTGTATTAATCTGTTGCTTTCATTGGTTAATTAATAAAGAAACTGCCTAGGCCCATTTGATAGGCCAACCCTTAGGTGGGTGGAGTAAACAGAAGAGAATGCTGGGAGAAAGAAGCCGAGTCAGGAGTTGCCATGATTCTCCCACTCCAGACAGACGCAGGTTAAGACCTTTCCTGGTAAGCCAGCTCGTGGACTACACAGAATATTAGAAATGGGTTAGATCAATATGTAAGAGCTAGCCAATAAGAGGCTGGAACTAATGGGCCAGGTAGTAATTAAAAGAATACAGTTTCCGTGTAATTATTTTGGGTCATAAGCTAGCCATGTGGGCGGCTGGGTGCCAGAGACGCAGCCCTGCCGCTCATATTACAACATATAACATCTACCCAGAGACAGTGTTGAGTTCAGAGACAGGCAGGTCCTCTGGTCTGAGCAGTGCGCGTTCACACGTACCTATGCTGTACTGGAATTCAGGTTTAAGACAGTGAGTGCCTAGCTGGGCGGTGGTGGAGCAGGCCTTTAATTCCAGCATTCGGGAGGCAGAGGCAGGCGGATCTCTGTGAGAGTGAGTTCCAGGACTGCCAGAGCTACACAGAGAAACCATCTCAAAAAAAAAAAAAAAAAAAAGACAGTAAGTGCCTAAAGTCTGTGTTCTCTACCTTGTTCTACCACTGAACATCCTTCCTGCTCCTTGGCCCTGTTACCGAATCATTTCTTTTCTTATCCATACAGGCTGATGAAGATCCCATCATGGGTTTCCACCAGATGTTTCTATTAAAGAACATCAACGACGCTTGGGTTTGCACCAATGACATGTTCAGGCTTGCCCTGCATAACTTCGGCTGACCTCCTGGCCACACTCACGCTGTTTCCTCCTCCCTCCTCTTCCCAATACTATCTCACTCCTCCAGATGCTCCAAATATCATACACAAATGAGCAGGGCCGAGGTGGGAGTGGGTGCAGTGCGCTTCTGTCACCACGGTGTTGTGCATGATGTTTGGATGCTAGACTAGTTGCATCTGACAGGAGACATTTGTGTTGTACCAGCGCATGCCTTGGAAAGACTTAAGTAATGCAAAAGATTGTCGGTTTTTGTTTTATTTCATTTTTTAATCTACTGACAAGTTGCTCTAGTAACCCAAAGAAGTGAAGGAGAAAGCAGCTGCCTCACCACCCAGATAATTGATTTGTTCAGATGTTTCAATGCCTCATGATACAATAAAACCACAAAAGTTTTCTTAACAGTTTAAATTGTTTTAATTAGTTAAATAGTTGGCTGGGCATCAACATTTCTGGCCACTTGCCCCTCATGCCGCCCTCCCATCTCTGCCTACCGTAACAGTACCTGCTGCCAGGAGCAAATTGACTGAAGTTAGCAGTCCCAACTGAATTTCTCTCGAGCCTGCTAGGGCTGAGTTCTCCTCAGCCCACTTGGGCTCTGGAAAGCAGGAAGAGCTGGAAGCAGGTCTGACCTGAAGCTTTTCGTGTACTGAAGGCTCTTCAGTTGGTTCTGTCTGACATCTCCTGTGGCCTCTGCTCTGAGTAGGTTCTGATCTAGTAGCAGGGTAGGTGATTCTCCTTGAGCAGCAGAAAGGCCTTGATAAATACGGTTTTCCATGTTTAGACTCTCTGGGTGGAAGTCCCAGGAGGAGGGACCTGCTCTATCCCCAAAACAGTCAGAATCAGATTTAGAGTGCCCACATTTCCCATGCAAAACAAGAGATGCTGTTCTCCCTGCTTGGGATATTAGCCAGGCCCCACTGAATTGGAGTATAAATTCCACATTATGGAAGAAATCAATATAAAAGAGTAATGCTCTAGTTCTGCAGGGCGTTTATACACCGTCTCCTTACCTTCCACACACCTGAGCTCTTCAAATCCAGGGAGTCCTAACGGCAGTTTCTGCCCTGCTCCTTTGTTTGGGCACAGGTCTTGCCTAGTATAAAGCTGGTATCAAGATAGCAACTGCTGGCTAGAACCAAGCCTAGGATTGGTTGGGCATACCTGAAAACTTCCCCTTCTTCCCCCACTCCCATCCTGCACTGGGGGGTGGGGAGTAAATTTCCTCATACTCCACAGGTTGCCTGGTTACACCAGCATAGTCCTGGACAGCACACAGGAGGTTATCAGTGGGACTGATCTCTAAGCTGCTGTGTATTGGGGGAAGTAGGGGTGGGGAAGAGGTAGGTACCCGCTGCCTCTTGATCCACCCTGTATAAAATCTGCAATACAGCTTCTTCCATGTACCTGTGCCTGAAATGTCTGCAATAAAGAGGTGTTTGTAAACTATGGTTTCATTATTTCTAATTTGAAGTTGCCACGTGGGGTAAGAGGATGACAGATTTTTGGTTTTTTGTGGTAATAACCATCTTCCTGGGCCTAATGACCTCGCAAGTGTCTAGGTCTTGTTTACTCCTAAGGCGGAACAGATTTTTCAAGGTCTGAAAAGTCAGTACCTGGATGTTAGAGTTGGTTCTGAGTTCATCAGAATGAGCCAGGGCCTGCGTTGGATCCCCGGAGACAGCAGGGCTTTAAGCAACCCAGTGCTCTATGAGCGCATTTGCTCTTTTTCAGTCTTGGTAAATTTCTCCACTGCTGAGCTATCCTGAAGCAAGAAGCTAAGGAAGGCAAAGTCAGATGGGAGCTAATTGGTCGCTCACACCGCGGAACCTTTCTTCTGCGGTCCTTGTAGGATCCGGGAAGAAAAGGTCAGTAGGACCGGAAGTGGAGGCGGTTGGTGGGGTTGGCGGGGCTCCGAGACGCAACCCCGGTGGCGGTTTGCGAACTGCGGGTAGATATTGTGTAGTGCTTGGTCCTCTGCTGTCTGGCGGGGTCGTGGCTGAGCGAATTTGGACAGTGCACAGAGGTAGAGAAACTAACCTCTTGCGAGCCGGACTTTCGTGGCTGGGCCCATGGCGTCCTGCGCGAGCATCGACATCGAGGACGCCACGCAGCATCTGCGGGACATACTCAAGCTGGACCGGCCCGCCGGAGGTGAGCCGGGATGGAATGGGTGGGCTCTTGGCGAAGAGGCCGACCTCTGGCGTAGATGTGAACCGTCCTCGGGTGCCACATGCCCTTTTAGACAGGCTCTGAATCCTCCCATTTGATTGCGGAGGACAAATATTGGAGTCATGGATGATCCCTGGGCATATCCAGAGAATGGCGCAGACCCCTGGGTGTTATCCTTACCCCTCCCTATCCCGTGCAAGACCATTCTGCCTTGTCTTAAAGTGTTTTGGCCAAAGGTAAGGGTCCTCAAAATCTACCCAATCCTTCTGACTTCCTTGCCTCCAAACTCCAGTGTTTTGAGGACTGGCCCTGTGCCCCTACTCGTCATGGTTCGGAGGCCTGGTGCAGTGTCTGTTTACCGAGTTCTGGGCCTAGAGTTAAGCGATATTCAGAAGAGCCTCATTTCCTCTTCATAACTTGCCCCCCCGCCCCCGAATGTAGACTCCAGGCCTGATGTTACTCTGAAACTGATCTTCTGATAAAAGGTGGGCAACCCCAAATCCAAGTTTTTAATAGATTGAAGGCAAATCACAGACACTGTGGCTCTGATTAGATTAGGTTCCACACATCTGCAAACCCATATGTTCCCAATTCATCTGAGTTTTAACTTGGGCTCCTAGTATCCCTTTTGGTGCTACTCTTGCCAGATAAGAGTTCCAGGGCAGAAAGCCTACAAAGTTGGGGTATACTGTTGTTACTGTAAAAGATGGTTGTTTGGGTACTGTGATAGCAGTGGGGGGGGGGTGTTGTGAGAGAGACAGGGCGGGTCTGAGAGGAAACTATTTAGGCTAGATCAAATAATATATACAAGAAATTGAATGCCAGGAAAACTGTTCTAGGTGCTTACATAGAAAGCACAGATTGCCTAAAGGAAATAGTGTGTATGAAACCTCGATGTTTGAAAGTCATGTGGTTGACTGGTGATAGTGCTGTACATGTAGGCCATAATTGAAAACTGATTCTTCTCTCACACCTTGTTATACTTGCTGGGAGGACTCAGATTGCTAAAGCCGGCACTGATAGGCTCTCCAGTGGGGTTAGCTGATACAGATAATCCATTCGCTGCCTGAGACCACTGGGTCTTTGCCTAGTGCCTGTAGTGCGTGCTCCCTTTACTCGTGAGGTGCTTTGTGCCTCTGATGCCCACCCTCAGCTGAGCAGGCTATACTCCATAGAGATTTGGTAGAGCCTGGCATAGTTAACTGTATAGACTAGGCCTGTTGTTTATCTTTGTGGTAGAGTGCTTGGAAGGAAGAGTAGCTAGCCTATCCCTGAGCAGCTAGTGGTTGTAGTCATAGGAAAAGATAAGAGAGGGGTCACCATTGTTTAATGACTGGTATTTGATTTGTTGTTTTTTGATTTTCGAGACATGGTTTCTCTGTGTATCCATGGCTGTCCTGTAATTCACTCTGTAGACCAGGCTGACCTCGAACTCACAGAGATCCAGCTCTCTCTGCCTCCAAAATGCTGTGATTAAAGGCGTGGGCCACTATGCTCAGCTTATTCTTTTTTTTTTTCCCAAGTACTTTTTGCTTGTCTCTTTCCATTGACGGACCTGAGACTCATCAGCCCTTAGACTATTTCATGACTGAAAACTTGGCTCTTGCCGGGCGGTGGTGGCGCACGCCTTTAATCCCAGCACTCGGGAGGCAGAGGCAGGCGGATCTTTGTGAGTTCGAGACCAGCCTGGTCTACAAGAGCTAGTTCCAGGACAGGCTCCAAAACCACAGAGAAACCCTGTCTCGAAAAACCAAAAAAAAAAAAAAAAACTTGGCTCTTTTCTTGAAGCACCTTACTAGCTTGGAGTTCAGAAAGTGGTATATTAATGAGTCTTTGAAACTTAACCAAAAATCAAGCATGGTGGCATTCACCTATAGTCCCAGCTTTTGGGAGCCAGAGGCAGGAGAATTGTCAGTTGAAAGCCACCTCAGGCTACATGTTGAGACCAAATCTCAGGGGAAAAAAAAAAAAAGTAAATACATAAATTGTTGGAGACATAGCTCAGTGGTAGAGCAATTATCTAGCTTGTGCAGTGTCTGAATTCCATCCCCAGCACTATCCTCCCCCCAAAAAAACAAAAACCCACTTAGCATGTATGGGTTGCCCAGGATTCAATCCCCAGCCGTAAGGAGGAGTGGGACCAGCCATTGCAAACATCCGAAATACTGTCATTCCTGATTCCACACTCCACCCCATGCCCATATAGCTTCTCTTTGTCCAGTTCCTCAAGTGCTTACCTTTCCTTCTGAGCTTACCTGCCCAATTCAGGCTTGTTAACTAATTCAGTGTGTCAGGCCCCGTCTTTGCTTGAATTGGAGCCATCTCTACAAACTCTACCACTAAGAGTCCGGTGTCTCACGCAGGTTCTTAGTTGTCTGTATGTTGCCTTGGAACAGTCAGGCCACTGGCTCCAGCTGACTATGACAATTTAAAACTCTTCTAGAACCAAGTGTGCTAGCATATACTTGTAATTCTCGCACTTAGGAGGCAGAAGCAAGAAGATCCCAACTTCAAGGCCAGCTGTCTGAACTCCACAGGAAGGCCCTATCTCAAAAAAGGGAGGGAGCAATGAATTTTTATGGCTCTCATTGCGCAGAGGGAGAGAGACTAAGCAATCCAGCCTCATATCAAGGCACTAGCAGCCCTGTTTTTCTTCTATCCTTCCCATGTTTTGTTTCTGGATTATTTGTTTTTGTTTTGTTTCATACTTTAAAAAAAATTGTTGGGGCTGGAGAGATGGCTCAGTGGTTAAGAGCACTAACTGCTCTTCCAGAGGACCTAGGTTCGATTCCCAGCACCCACATGACAGCTAACAACTGTCTGTAACTCCAGTTCCAGAGGATCTAACACCGTCACACCAATGTACATAAAATAAAGTTAAATAAATTATAAAAAATATTTAAAAAAAAATTGTTTAACCTGTGTATATGTATGTGTGCTACATGTGGGCTTCGGGCCTAAGGAGATCAGAGGAGGATATCACATCCCTTGGAACTGGAGTTACAGATGGATGTGAACCATCATGTGGGTGCTAAGAATGGAACCTGGCTCCTCTGCAAGAGCAACAACACAGAGCCATCTCTCCTACTTCCTTCTGTTTTGTTTTGAGACAGGATTTTATTATGGAGTCTAGGCTGGCCTGAACTTCGTATGTAGCCTAGTATGACCCTGAATTCACCGACTTTCTGCTTTAATCTCCCAAGTGCTGAGATTATAGCCACAACACCTAACATTTCCCATGTTTGTATGCTGTAAACACAATTGTTATAAGGTCCTGTTTGTCCTTATACCCTCCTTCAAGTCGAGTTTGTTTGTTAGCCCAAGTATTATTTATTTATTTATTTATTGGTGCTGAAGATCAAACCAAGGGTCTCACATATGGTAAACAAGCAGGCAAACATGCTACCATTAAACTGTGGGTCTGACCCCATCAGAAGGTCTTTACTGGTTTGTACCCCTCCCACAGGTAGAAGAGTCTCATGGTCCTGCTCTCCATCCATACTTGTAGAATAAAAATGAACAAGAAACCCTCCTCCCTATGGATATAATAACTGTTTATGACTACTTTGTGGTCTAGAGCTGTAGGAGAAGCTCACGGCAGGTAAAGAACCTTGTCACAGTGTCATTTTTCCCCCCTAGGCTCCAATGCAGAGAGCCAAAGGCCATCCAGTGCCTACAATGGAGATCTCAATGGGCTCCTGGTTCCAGACCCACTCAGCTCCGGTGATGGTAACTCAACGAGCAAACCTGGTATACGCATCATGCCACCTATTAACCTGCAGGAAAAGCAAGTCATGTGAGTACCTGAGAAATACTAATGGTGGTAATGATATCTTTGGGGTTTTTGCATAGCTAAAGAGATAAGATTAGGGTCAAGGGGACCAGCAGCCTCTCCTTCTTCTCTTTTGTACTGTCTGGGGCTAAGCACTGTACCATGTTGAATTTATACTAAGAGATGAAGACAAGCTAAAGACTGGAATGGAATTAATCTCATTTGTCAGGAGGGAGGTATGCAAGGAGAACTGTGTATGGGAGCATGGACCACACAGAACTGGGAATCTGAGACTAGACATCTCCATCATGTGGATCAGTCCTTAGAACCCTTTACTGCTATTTGGTGAACAGAGACTCAGTTTATGTCCCTCTTCCAGTTGCCTCTCTGGAGATGACAGCTCCACTTGCATCGGGATTTTGGCCAAGGAGGTGGAAATTGTAGCCAGCAGTGATTCTAGCATTTCCAGCAAGGCACGGGGGAGCAACAAGGTGAGTACCAGGATTGTGAGGTACATGTTGAAGTAGATTCCCCACAGCTGGGCCTCCCTTCTAGATCCTGGATCAGGCACACACCCAAACCCTTGTTTTCACAGTGAGATCCTTTATTAAGTAGAGAGAAAAATTAAAGTGACTGATTTCTGACTCGGGCAGAAAACGGCAGTAAATGACCTTACAGGTATAATTTTCTTTCTTTCTTTCTTTCTTTCTTTCTTTCTTTCTTTCTTTCTTTCTTTCTTTCTTTTTTTTTTTTGAGACAGGATTTCTTCTCTGTGTAGCTTTGAAACCTGTCCTGGAACTCACTTTATAGACCAGGCTGGCCTCGAATTCATAGAGATCTGCCTGCTTCCGCCTCCTGAGTACTGAGATTTAAAGGCATGTACCACCAATGCCTGGCTGCAGATATAATTTTTTAAAAAAAAAAGATTTTTTAAAATTTATTTATTATGTATACAGTGTTCTGTATGCCTACAGACTAGAAGAAGATACCAGAACTCATTCAGATGGTTGTGAGCCACCATGTGGTTGCTGGGAATTGAACTCAGGACCTCTGGAAGAGCAGCCAGTGTTCTTAACCACTGACTCATCTCTCCAGCCCCCTGCAGGTGTAACTTTTAGAATGGGCAAGAATGTGGTGGTATTCTGATTGGGCATGTTAATTAGGTGAACCAAAGGGAGTTTTGATTACTGGACTTTGGTACTCATCCTCAGGAATGAGCCTGGCATAAGAAAATGTCCAGGTGGGGGGTGGTGGCGCACGCCTTTAATCCCAGCACCTGGGAGGCAGAGGCAGGCGGATCTCTGTGAGTTCAAGACCAGCCTGGTCTACAAGACCTAGTTCCAGGACAGGCTCCAAAAACCACAGAGAAACCCTGTCTCGAAAAAAAACAAACAACAACAACAAAAAAACAAACAAACAAACAAAAAAAAAGAGTGAGTTCCAGGGCAGCCAGGGCTACACAGAAGAAAGTGTCCAGGTAAGGGAATAGACCATGATGGCTAGCTTTAGGAGTGCAATCTGATGGTTTTTAACAAGCAGAGGGAATGGGAGAAAGGACAAGTTCTGCCATAGCTACAGACCCGGTTACCGTCCCATTACATGTAGCGTATGGGAGCACACTCAGTGCCTCTCTTCTCTCTCATGCATGCTTCCGATTCCTATGAGAGCAGCTTTGGTATAAAGTGTGCTTTATTTTCAGAAAACCAGTGTTGACTCCCAGTCCTCTGTGGAAATCTGTTCTGGGAGGTATCAGTGGGTACTAGGCTTATTCCTGTAGCCTGTCTTGTCCTCAGAATTGGTACCTACTCCAGGTCTCAGCTTCTTCAACCTTCCTTACTCTGAGTTCTCAGGTGAAAATCCAGCCTGTCGCCAAGTATGACTGGGAGCAGAAATACTACTATGGTAACCTGATTGCAGTGTCTAACTCCTTCTTGGCGTATGCCATTAGGGGTAAGTAAGGGGCAGGGCAAAGAGGAAACATTCTTCTAGAAGCCCCAGAGATGCAGGTCTAATGTCAGGCTACTGAACCCACTTGGGTGGTAGTGGTACAGTAGAATGCTCATCAGGGCTTCCTTGACATCTCCCAGGGCTGGCTGGGGGAGATGGTTAGGGAAAACCAGGCTTGTTACTGTGATGATAGCAGTGACGTAGGCAAGGACAGGGCTCCTGGGCTGCTGCCTGGGTCAGGGTGCTTGCTCAGAGTCTCTGCTTTTCTAATTCCAGCTGCCAACAACGGCTCTGCAATGGTCCGTGTGATCAGTGTCAGCACTTCAGAGCGGACCCTGCTCAAAGGTTTCACAGGCAGTGTGGCTGATCTGGCCTTCGCACACCTCAACTCTCCACAGCTTGCCTGCCTGGATGAGGCTGGCAATCTTTTTGTGTGGCGCTTGGCTCTGGTTAAGGGTAAAATTCAGTATCCATTCCCAGGCAAGGGACTGAAGAAGTGGAGACGGGCCTCGGGCTAGGGCCTCTAGGGCTCCTTACTTCATCATCCACCTCTCTAAGCCTTAACTCCCTACTCAGAGAAGAGATTTTAGTTCATATCCGCCAGCCAGAGGGCACGCCACTAAACCACTTTCGAAGGATCATCTGGTGCCCCTTTATCCCCGAGGAGAGTGAGGACTGCTGTGAGGAGAGTACCCCAACAGTAGCCCTGCTGCACGAAGACCGGGTGAGAGGCCGGGTGTGGTAAAGGAGGGGCAGAACTGCCATATCGTGCCTGTGCACTGAATACCTCCTGTACCGCTAGGCGGAGGTATGGGACCTGGATATGCTTCGCTCCAGCCACAACACCTGGCCTGTGGATGTCAGCCAAATCAAGCAGGGCTTCATTGTGGTAAAAGGCCATAGCACGGTAGGCCTACAACTGGTTTCCTCCCTGCTCCCCTCTTCCTGTGCCCTTCGTCTACTCCCCATTTTCATAGCTGCCCAAGTGGTTTTACCAATATGTTGCCAGTGTGGATGCGGAACCCAAATTGGCCCTCACTTGTACAGTTCACTTCTAATCTAGGTGTGCCCTGAAAGACAGTTTTCTCTGTAGTGCCTGCCCACTTCACTCAGTCCCAGAGAAGTGTGAGTCTGCTGTCGGGCAGTCCAGCTCACTACCAGCCTCATTTAGGAAGGGCTCATTCCTACCTCTGGTCAGGAGGAAAAGCAACACTGTTTGGGTTGTTTCTGTTGTTTGTTTTTGAGACAGTTTTTCTGTGCAGCCCTGGCTGTCCTGGAACTCTCTGGGTTCTTTGCAGTGTCTCAGTGAAGGAGCCCTCTCTCCTGATGGAACTGTCCTGGCTACTGCAAGCCATGATGGCTTTGTCAAGTTCTGGCAGATCTACATTGAAGGTCAGGATGAGCCAAGGTAAGGCAAGACCTTAAAGACCCTACTTTCTACCTCCTGTCTAGAAAGTTGGATGGTTCATTCACTCAAGCCCCTCATCTGTCTGCTTACAGGTGTCTGCATGAATGGAAGCCTCACGATGGGCGGCCCCTTTCTTGTCTCTTATTTTGTGATAACCATAAGAAACAGGATCCTGAGTGAGTGAGTGGGTACGCAAAGTCGGTGGCGGGCTTGTCCATGGGCTCCTTGCCAGTAACCAGTCAATGCTTTATTGCTTTTCAGGGTCCCATTCTGGAGATTCCTCATTACCGGCGCTGACCAGAATCGGGAGCTGAAGATGTGGTGCACAGTGTCCTGGACCTGCCTGCAAACCATTCGGTATACTAGAGCTAGGGGGTTGAGGATAAGCCAGGGGTATGACTGCTTTGAATTCTCAGTCTTACTTGGTCTACTTCTTGGCTTCCTAGTTTCTCCCCAGATATCTTCAGCTCAGTGAGTGTACCTCCCAGCCTCAAAGTTTGCTTGGACCTCTCAGCAGAGTATCTGATTCTTAGTGATGTGCAGCGAAAGGTAGGCTGCTGAGGTGGCACTGGGAAGCACTGGTGTTGCTGGGGTTGCAGGGATATGTGACGGAGCAGAGCCCTTGCAGCCTCAGCTCAGTTAGGGTTGTATCATTCACACAGGTCCTCTATGTGACAGAGCACAGCCCTTGTAGCCTCAGCTCAGTTAAGGGTAGTATCATTCACACAGGTCCTCTATGTGATGGAGCTACTGCAGAACCAAGACGAGGGCCGTGCTTGCTTTAGTTCCATCTCTGAGTTCCTGCTCACCCATCCTGTGCTGAGCTTCGGGATCCAGGTTGTGAGTCGCTGCCGGCTGCGGCACACTGAGGTGCTGCCTGCTGAGGAGGAGAATGACAGTCTGGGGGCTGGTGAGGTCCCCGGTGCCAGGGCCGTCTGCTGGTGTGGGAAGTGTCCTGGCACAGAGCAGGCCACTTAATGTTCCACACTGTCCTTTCAGAGAGTTCCCATGGGGCTGGTGCCGTGGAGTCTGCAGCTGGGGTGCTTATCAAGCTCTTCTGTGTGCACACTAAGTGAGTGTCGGGGAGGCCCGTGTCCTGTCTGTCACCCACCCTCCTCGCCCTGGATCATTTTGGCTATTCTGTTCTCCCCCTCTCTGTTCTTTAGAGCACTACAAGACGTGCAGATCCGCTTCCAGCCACAGCTGAACCCTGATGTGGTGGCCCCGCTCCCTACCCATACGGCTCATGAGGACTTCAGTGAGTTAGGGAAGAGAAGGGAAGGAAGCAGGTTTCACTGACATGGTTCTCAGATCTGATTCAAGTAGCTTTCCCAACAGCTTTTGGAGAGTCTCGACCTGAACTAGGCTCTGAGGGGCTAGCTTCAGCTGCCCACGGGTCTCAGCCTGACCTCCGACGCATCGTGGAACTGCCTGCACCTGCAGACTTCCTCAGTCTGAGCAGTGAGACCAAGCCTAAGTTGATGACACCTGACGCTTTCATGACGCCCACCGCTTCCCTGCAGCAGGTATGTCCTCAGTGAAGAGAGACCTGGTAATGATCCGTTAGCAGCCTTAGTGCTCATTCTCTGAATCTTCCCAGATCTCTGCGTCCTCTAGCAGCAGCAGCAGTAGCAGCAGCAGTAGCAGCAGCAGCAGCTCCCTAACAGCTGTGTCTGCTGTGAGTAGCTCCTCAGCCATGGACCCTTCCTTGCCCAGGTAAGGCAGAGTCTGGGTGATAGCAGAGTCTGGTGCCACATGTGATGAATCACAGTAGCTAATGCCTAACCTTTCTGCCAGTAGGCCATCTGAGGAGCTGACCTTGAGTCCCAAGCTGCAGCTGGATGGCAGTCTGGCAATAAACAGTACCAGCAGCCTGCAGGCAAGCCCTCGAAGCCTCCTTCCTGGCCTGCTCCCAGGCCCAGCGGACAAATTGACCCCCAAGGGACCTGGACAGGTGTGTGTGAGAGAGAGACAGAGAGAGAGAATCTGTAAAGTGTTAAAGTACTGGGTAGCAGGTGGAGAGCAATGGGGAATATTGGGGTGCTGTATTCCAATGTACTTTTTCTGTTGACCCTGCTTAGCCTTGAGGGCTTCATAATTCCCCAAAGGTTATAAAGACTTTTTAATCTTCCTTGGAGGGTATCTCCTCAGCCTCCCATCCCCCTCTTGTGAACTGTGGCCCTGCTTTTTACTTGGATCTCTCTTCCCTGTTACACTGTCTCATCATACAGCACCAGTACCGTGTCTCTGTGCCCTTACTCAGTATCTAAGCCTCCATCTTTGGCCCTTGTCAGGTGTCTGCTGCTGCCTCTGCACTGTCCTTGGATCTGCAGGAAGTGGAGCCACTGGGGCTGCCCCAGGCCTCTCCCAGTCGTACCCGATCCCCTGATGTGATCTCCTCAGCTTCCACTGCCCTGTCCCAGGACATCCCTGAAATTGCATCTGAGGCCCTGTCCCGTGGCTTTGGCTCCTCTGTCCCTGAAGGCCTCATTGAGCCAGACAGTATGGCTTCCGCAGCTTCAGCCCTACACTTACTGTCTCCTCGGCCCAGGCAAGGCCCTGAGCTTGGCTCTCAGCTTGGCCTAGATGGAGGCTCTGGGGATGGGGATCGGCATAGTACCCCCTCCCTACTGGAAGCAGCCTTGACCCAGGAGGTTGCAACCCCTGACAGTCAAGTCTGGCCTACAGCACCTGACATTACCCGTGAGACCTGTAGTACCTTGGCAGAAAGGTGAGGCGCTTAGAGGGCAGAGTGTGCTTATGGGGGCATTAGGGTTATCCTCTACTAAGTTTGTGTCTCCTTAGCCCCAGGAATGGCCTCCAGGAAAAGCACAAAAGCCTGGCCTTCCACCGGCCACCTTATCACCTGCTGCAGCAACATGACAGCCAGGACACCAGTGCTGAGCAAAGGTGGGCACCATTTGCTCTGTTTTTCCTCTCCTACAGGAGGGCCAGCCTGTGAGCAGGCACTTAGCCCTCTTCCCCTTCCACAGTGACCATGATGACGAGGTTGCCAGCCTTGCTTCTGCCTCAGGGGGTTTTGGCAGCAAAATTCCTACTCCACGGCTGCCCGCCAAGGATTGGAAGACCAAAGGATCCCCTCGGACTTCACCCAAGCTCAAGAGGAAAAGCAAGAAGGATGATGGGTAGGAGGTTTCTGGGATTGGGGCCAGGGAGGGTCACCAAGCTGTCTGATGTGACCTTCAATGCTCCTTGCCTATGTAGGGATTCAGCTGTGGGATCCCGGCTCACAGAGCACCAGGTATGTAAGGGAGCACCTTTCTACCCTTGGGACTCCATCCCACAAGGATGGGAGGAACTTTAAGTTATTCCTTTTTATGGTGGGTGGAGATAGGAAGGACAGACATTATAAGCTGTCAGTGCTTCTGGCAGGTGGCAGAGCCCCCTGAGGACTGGACAGCATTAATTTGGCAACAACAAAGAGAGCTGACAGAGCTATGGCACAACCAAGAAGAACTGCTACAGCGTCTCTGTGCCCAACTTGAAGGTCTACAGAACACTGTCACTGACCACGTAGAACGTGCCCTGGAGACCCGGCATGAGCAAGAGCGTATCCTTGGGGGTAGTGACACAGCAGGGCAGTAGGGCATGGCAGTGTTGTTGTCTAAGGAAATGTATAGGTACTGCTGTAGGCCTGTTCCTTAGCTCCATCACAGAACGGCGGCTGGAGCGGGCCCTGGCTGAAGGGCAGCAACGGGGTGGGCAGCTGCAGGAGCAGCTGACACAGCAACTGTCCCAGGCCTTGTCTTCAGCTGTGGCTGGGCGACTGGAGCGTAGTATAAGGGATGAAATCAAGAAGACAGTTCCTCCGTGTGAGTTTCTCATGACATTTCTTTTGGGTGAGCCATGTGGGTATAGAAAGCTTTTTAACTTCTTTTGATTTCATCCGTCTTTCTTAGGTGTCTCCAGAAGTCTGGAGCCTGTGGCAGGTCAGCTAAGCAACTCCGTGGCTACCAAACTCACAGCAGTGGAAGGCAGCATGAAAGAGAATATCTCTAAGCTACTCAAGTCCAAGGTGATGCTGGGTCCAAGATGGGAAATGAGGCCAAACTGGACTTAAGCTTTCAACTTGACCCCTTCTTATATTCTAGAACTTGACAGATGCCATTGCCCGAGCAGCTGCAGACACATTACAGGGACCAATGCAGGCTGCCTACCGGGAAGCCTTCCAGAGCGTGGTACTGCCAGCTTTTGAGAAGAGTTGCCAGGCCATGTTCCAGCAAATCAATGACAGCTTTAGACTGGGCACACAGGAATGTGAGTGGCGTCACAAAACCCAAAGTAGTAAGAACGGTTGTGCTCTGCTGTCATCCCTTTGCTGATCCCTGGTGTCACCCTTTAGATCTGCAGCAGCTAGAGAGTCACATGAAGAGCCGAAAGGCACGTGAACAGGAAGCTAGGGAGCCTGTGCTGGCCCAACTTCGGGGCCTGGTGAGCACACTGCAGAGTGCCACTGAGCAGATGGCAGCCACTGTGTCCAGCAGTGTTCGGGCTGAGGTGCAGCACCAGCTGCATGTAGCTGTGGGCAGGTGTGTGGGCAGGGATCTGGGTGAGGTGGTAGTTTAGGAAGGGCCAAAATGGGCTTCCAGTCCACTTCACTGGGTCACTTCCCTTTGCAGCTTGCAGGAGTCAATTTTAGCCCAAGTACAACGCATTGTTAAGGGTGAAGTAAGTGTGGCCCTTAAGGAACAACAGGCCACCGTCACTTCCAGCATCATGCAGGCCATGCGTTCAGCTGCCGGCACACCTGTCCCTTCTGCCCACCTTGACTGCCAGGCCCAACAAGCCCATATCTTGCAGTTACTGCAGCAGGGCCACCTCAATCAGGCCTTCCAGCAGGTATGACAATCCTGTTAAAATCCCTTCACAAAGATGTCTCCTGAGAAGGTCTATGTAACCTATGCCCACTTCCCTAGCAGGCTCTGGACTGGCTGTCTGGCATACTGATTCTTTTTGGCTTCCCAAGCCTTTGCTCCTGTTGTTTCCTCATGCTAGACCACTTTCTTCCCACTTCAGCTCCTTTCCTCATGACCACCTTGCTCAGGAAAACTTTATAATCTGATTTCCTAAAGTAACTCTACAGCCTTATCAGTTTCTAAACGTCACTTCTGGAACCTTTAGAATCCAATGCCTTTAATCCCAGCACTCGGGAGGCAGAGACAGGCGGATCTCTGTGAGTTCGAGACCAGCCTGGTCTACAAGAGCTAGTTCCAGGACAGACTCCAAAACCACAGAGAAACCCTGTCTCAAAAAACCAAAAAAAAAAGAATCCAACTTTGGTCTTCTGCCCTTAGGCCATACACCTCAGAACCTCAGAGAAGCAAGCATTCCATCCTGTCCTGATGTTAGGTATAAATGAGCATGCTGCCTTGTTCTACTCCCAGGCACTGACAGCCGCTGATCTCAACCTGGTGCTGTATGTGTGTGAAACTGTGGACCCAGCCCAGGTTTTTGGGCAGCCGCCCTGTCCACTGTCCCAGCCTGTACTCCTTTCCCTAATCCAGCAGCTGGCATCTGACCTTGGAACTAGAAGTGACCTCAAGCTCAGGTGAGTGGGGCAGTTGGGGATCAGAAGATGAACTAGAAACAGAGTGGAGAGAATAGTTGAAAGCAGACACCTACTTTTACCTGACTCCCATCCCTGATTTTTACCCACGTTCTCCACCCCCTCCAAAATGAGGCTTAGAAGCCGTCTTTGCCGGTATCCTTCTGGGCTTCAGTGCCACTAGGGGGCACTCCTGTCTGCTGGCATCCAGCTGTAGCCTGTTCTTTCCCCCTATCCCCAGCTATTTGGAAGAGGCTGTGATGCACCTGGACCACAGTGATCCCATCACTCGAGACCACATGGGCTCTGTCATGGCGCAGGTGCGCCAGAAGCTCTTCCAGTTCCTGCAGGCTGATCCACACAACTCACTTGGCAAAGCTGCCCGTCGCCTCAGCCTAATGTTACACGGCCTTGCGACCCCTAGCCTCCCTTAGCTGTTTAAACAGAGACAGGGTAACACTGAAGGCCGGTCGGCAGGTCTAGGCCAAGGCAGGACCATGTCTGCTGTTTACCTGCCCAGACCTCCATCTCTAGTGTTTGGAGGGAGATAGGGGGCAGGACACACTGGTCTACGCATTGTGGTAACCAGCAGGGTTAGGCTGGGCCCAGGGAAGGTATTGTGCTTTCTTGGGTCCTGCCATGCCTGAAGCATGACCCCAAGATCGTGATACCACTTGAGTTGAATTTTCCATATTCCTTTTTACCTATAATTTGGATCTTTTTGTTTTTGAAAAACATTGAGAAATTCAATTAAAGCCTTTTGGAATAAAACAAAGTATGTGTATGGTTTTGATTTGCTTTTGATGTTGTCTCCTCCCTTTGGGGGAGCCTGTCTAAACCAGCCCACCCTGGGGGTCCCCTGGCACCCATTGTCATCTGATAAACCGTCTACTCCTATCTCCCCTGTCCAATTCAGACAAAGCTCCTAGAGCCGGCTTAGCATCAACACATCTCTCTAGGCAATTTTGCCCTCTGGGGTCCTTCCTTCCTTCCTTCTCTGCCAATCTGGATCCTGGAGGTGGGGCTGACAGCTGTGATGAGGCCCCGCCTCCAGCTCCTATCCAATCAGGATCCCTTCCTCTGGGGGCTGGGCCCACAGGCAGCTCTCCAAGCCTCTAGCTGCTGCACTAGGCTCACAGCCAGGGATGATGTGCTGCTGCTGCCGCTGCCGCTGGCAGCCGCTACCCTGTGCCCTGACGCTGTTGCTGTTGCTGCCGCCACTCGGTGAGTGTGAGCGTCCTGGGCCCAGGCTGCAGCCCTTCTCAGAGTTCTTAGACTGGGTGTAGGGTGAAGGAGCACAGGGCTTAGGGTAGAGTTCAACAGTAAGAGGGCTCTAGGAAAGTGTGGTAGTGGCTTCAGCATGGAAAGTGTTGTGCAAACAGCTCAGTTGTGGGAGAAGACCTAAATCCTGTAGACCCTCTTCTGACAAAGGGAGTTTGTGACCCCTAGCAGAACTGAGACCATGGACCCCTGAGCTTAGGGTGACTGGCTTTGGTTCCCCACCCTGCCGCTCAGCTTCAGCAGAGACTCTTGTCTTTGAGGAGGAGGCAATGGGTGTTCCAGCTGAAGCTCATTAAAACTACAGAAAGATTACCTTCTGCCCATGACTTCATGCTTCCTGTACCCCTGAATCCCTGAATTGACCTAGAGCCCCAGAAACTAGAGAAGGAGCTGAACTCTGGACCCAATACCCCTTCCTGTTCCCACATCACATCTTTCATGTCCATCACAGTCCAGATCTTAACTTTAAGACAAGTGATCTCCAGATAGCCTAAAGTTCCCTGGGGCACCTCTTTCACGCTGAGTCATGTCCCCAGAGCACTGCCAGGTAAACAAGGTCCTGATGAATGGACCCTGGCTTGTTCTATCAACTATTCTCTATTCCCACCCCATTCCTAGTCTTTGTACCCTCTCTAGCTGTGGCCTCTGAGGGCCCAAACCGCTGTGATACTATATACCAAGGCTTTGCTGAGTGTCTCATCCGCCTGGGGGATAGCATGGGCCGTGGAGGCGAGCTACAGACTGTCTGCAGGTACCAGCAGGTGGGAGGCAATGGACCAGTGGGAGATACCACCCGATAATCTGTGCCACTGGGGCAAGAACCTCGGGGCCTTGAATCTCTTCCCACTCTAAAATCTCTGTCCAACTCCCCTAACCCCATTCTGTAACAGATCCTGGAATGACTTCCATGCTTGTGCTTCTCGGGTCCTGTCCGGCTGCCCAGAGGAAGCCGCTGCAGTGTGGGAGTCACTGCAGCGAGAAGCTCGCCGTGCCCCCCACCCAGATAACTTGCACATCCTCTGTGGCTCTCCTGTGAGCGTTCGGGAAATGGTTGCTGGCCCAGAGACCAACCAGGAGACACTACGGGCCACAGCTCCTGCACTCGCTCCAGCCCCAGCCCCTGCATTGCTTGCTGCTGCTCTGGCACTTGCCTGCCTCCTGGGGCCTCTGGCCTAAACAGTCTGGTTGGCTAGCCAACAGTGCCCTTGCCTCCCATCACTGCATGCAGTGGCCGCCGTGTGGGCTCTGCAGAGTGTGCATAATTTTCATTAAAGGTATTTATATTTGCACCAAGCTGTTTTCTTTCTCCTGGCTGTGACCCTCTTGGCAAAGGCAGGGGCCCCCAGAAGCTGATCCCAGCATGGAATGGGCGGGCTCAGGACCTCCACAGGGACTCATCCACCCTTACAAACATTCGTTTCATGATGGCCATGTTGAGGTTTCTTTCCATTACACCTTAGATCCCAGGAGTACCTCGGATCCCAAGAGCTCTTGTAGAGGCCCAAGATCTGCCGGAATGCACAACCTTTCTCTGCCTTCCCAACCCAGCAGGAATGTGGGGAACCAATGGGGTCCAGAACTCACCCCTAGTGGCCAGGTGAAGTCTCTCTCAGGCTCCTGCCATCTTCTGGTGCCTTACCTGCACCTCCCTCTGCTAAACTATCACCTCAGCCTTCAAGACATGCAGACTCAGTGCCCAGTCTTCTCTTTCGAGGTCTGGACTAGACTGTCCAAAGAGAAGTCCACATTCAAACCCCTGACAGGATCTGAACTTACACAAGTTGAAGCCATAACGAGGTGGTGATCTGGCTTCTGCTCTCCAGAAGCTTGCTCTTTGGGGTTTGCAGTGAGAAAACAAAATGATTCAAGAAGGTGTTTCGGAAGCCATACAATGACAGTAGATGGTGTGGGCAGAGCCCCTACTCATTCCAGTGGGGGCAGAAAAACAGGAAAGTTAACTCTATGCTAATGCTATGTTAATTTGTTTATTATTATTATTATTATTTTAAATAGCACCTTCTTTAGTAGCTCTTTTTTTTATTTATTAAAGATTTCTAAAATAAAGATTTCTGCCTCCTCCCCGCCACCGCCTCCCATTTCCCTCCCCCTCCCCCAATCAAGTCCCCCTCCCTCATCAGCCCAAAGAGCAGTCAGGGTTCCCTGCCCTGTGGGAAGTCCAAGGACCTCCCACCTCCTTCCAGGTCTAGTAAGGTGAGCATCCAAACTGCCTAGGCTCCCACAAAGCCAGTATGTGCAGTAGGATCAAAACCCAGTGCCATTGTTCTTGACTTCTCAGCAGTCCTCATTGTCCGCTATGTTCAGTGAGTTCGGTTTTCTCCCATGCTTTTTTAGACCCAGTCCAGCTGGCCTTGGTGAGTTCCCGAAAGATTATCCCCATTGTCTCAGTATGTGGGTGTACCCCTCGCGGTCCCGAGTTCCTTGCTCGTGTTCTCTTTCCTGCTCCTGATTTGGCTTTAGTAGCTCTTGACTAGCCTGGAACTCACTATGTAGACCAGGCTGGCCTCAAACTTGGAGAGATCCTCCTGCCTCTTCTTAGGTGCTAGGATTATAGGCATATGGTGCCATTCCTTGAATAAACACTATGACTTTTGTGGACTGCTCCATGGCTTCCTCATAGGCTACTATTATTCAGTCCTTCTACTTTCTGGGTTGAGAAACTGATGCTTGTGTTACACTCCTCCCCTCTTGCCTACAAGGTCCTGCATAAGCCAGCTCTGTGTTCCTGCAGGACCAGTTCTACCTACCCAGTCCTTGAGGACAGGAGGTAGCACACAGGGCATGGTAGCTCACGAGGACAGCAGCCTTACAACTGGTTTGGAAGGGCTGGGGAGCTTGCTAAGCAAAGCGCTTGCCACTCAAGCATGAGGACCTAGGATCTATGTAAAAAGTCAGTGTAGTGCCATGCACTTGGGAAGGCAGAAAGAAGTGGATCTCTGGGGCTTAATGTAGAGCCAGCCTAGCCTAATCTGTGAGCCAGGCCACTAAGAGATTCTATCTCAAAAAACAAGGTAGATGGGACCTGAGGAATGACACTCAGGGTTGACTTTGGTGAACACACACAGTACGGGCAATGAGAAGGCTCACCACTCAGTGTAAAGCCATAAGGTAGGAGAGGTCTGACTCTGGCAAGTTATCCTCTGACCTCCACGTGTGCACTGTTATATGTGTGCAAATGTACTCATACCATCAGAAATAATAAGAGAGGTGGTGGTGGCGCACACCTTTAATCCTAGCATTTGGGAGACAGAAGCAGGTGAATCTCTGTGAGTTCAAGGCCTTCCTGGTCTACGAGCAAGTTTCAGGACAACCAGGGCTACACAGAGAAACCCTATCTTAAAATACAAAAGATAAAGTAATAACTATTAAAAATTGTCATAAAAAAATAAGTGGTACAAGAAAGGTGAGCAGATATGGAGAGGGATTTGCAAAAGAGGCCGTTAGCATCACAGGGACTAAGCTTGGAAGGCTAGCTTATGATACCCATGTTGGGAGATTGTTGACACACACATGCACATACGCACATACACACGCACACACACACAGATGCACACACATGCACGCACACATACGGTGAAAGAGAGGAACAGTCAGGTGCACCATGTACATGCCTGGTGCCCCCAGAGTTCAGAGGAGGGTGCCACATCTTCTGAAATTGGATTTATGGAAGTTTGTGAGCTGCCCCACGTGAGTGCTGGGAACACAACTTCGGTCTCTACTAGAACTTTGAAACTCTGAGCCATCTCTCCAGCCTCCCTCATTGACATAGACTTTTATCTCCACTTCTAGCTACCAGTTATTGCTCACTTCACATTTCTGAAGGAGAATCCTGAGCCAGGCAGTGGTGGCACACGCCTTTAATCTCAGAACTCACTCAGAACTCAGGGGCAGGTGGTTAAGTCCAGCCTGATCTAGAGAGTTCCAAAACAGCCAGAGTTACACAGAGAAACCAAGTCTCAACAACAAAAACCCAGCAAAAACAAAACAAACAAAAACACTTGAAAAAAAAAAACCCACAAAACCTAGAATCCTGAATCTGCTACCTTTGGCCACCAGAAATTTCTTGAAAGAAAAATGGAATTTTTATTCTTTTGGGTGTATATTTTTGGGGGAAAGTCTCACTATGCAGTCCTGGTTGTCCTGAAATTCACTACATTGACCAAGATGACCTCAAATACTTAAAGATCTTGCCCACTTCGGCTACCTGAGTATTGTAACTAAATTTGTGTAGCACCTTGCCAGTGCTGTATATGTGTTTTACAAAATACATTGTGTGTGTGTGTGTGTGTGTGTGTGTGTGTGTGTGTGAGCATGGGGGGCATGAGTGCTGTGGGTGTGCCACAGTACACATGTGGTGGTCAGAAGAACAACTAGCAGGAGCCAATTCTCTCCTTCCACTATACCGATTTTGGGGATTGAACTCAGGTCACCATGCTTGGCAACTTATCATGCTGGCCCTGTACATCTATGTTTTTAATAAAATATTCTTTCCTGGGGGCTGGAGAGATGGCTCAGAGGTTAAGAGCATTGCCTGCTCTTCCAAAGGTCCTGAGTTCAATTCCCAGCAACCACATGGTGGCTCACAACCATCTGTAATGGGGTCTGGTGCCCTCTTCTGGCCTGCAGGCATACACGCAGACAGAATATTGTATACATAATAAATAAATATTAAAAAAAAATATTCTTTCCTATTTCTTCTTGGTCAACAAGAAACAGCTATATCTTGCTTAGTATTACCTCTTCTAGAAAATACTCTGTAACTCTGTATATAAGTTGAATTAAAACTACATCTAGCTAGACACAGAACTTGTGCTTTTCCCTGTCTCAGTGTAACACTGGTTTATAATTCCCAAGTCCCAGTGAAAATTCCCAGCTATGGACTCCTCAAGGGTAAGGGGTACCTTCTGTGTCTCTAGCACCCAGTCTAAGGATAAAGAGTGCACTATGAAGATCTGGAGAGATGGCTCAGTAGTTAAGAGCACCGACTGCTCTTCCAGAGGACTTGGGTTCAATTCCCAGTACCTACATGGCAGCTTACAACTGTCTGTAACTCCTCCTCCAGGGATCCAATGCCCTCACACAGAGATACATGCAGGCAAACCACCGATGTACATAAAATAAAAATAGATTGGCTGGGTGGTAGTGGCACCTTTAATCCCAGCACTGGGGGCAGAGGCCAGTGAATCCCTGTGAGTTCAAGGTCAGCCTGATCTACAAGAGCTAGTTACAAGACAGCTAGGACTGTTACACAAGGAAACCCTGTCTCGAAAAACCAAAAAAAAAAAAAAAAAATCAATTATATAAAAAAGAAAGTGCAGTATGGAGTATTTGGAATGAAAGAATCTATAAATAACTTTAACATAAGCATCATTATAGTCACCAAGACCTTGGACTGAGAATAAGTCCAGTGTAGAGGCTAAGCCATTTTGGGCATACAGTTAGGGTTGGAGGGATAGCTTGGGGCTTCAGATCCTGAAAGTTTTCTAGACCTATTAAATGGCCAGGAGCAGCACGCATCTCCGAGCAGGGCTGGCTGCTCTGCTCAGCCATTGTTGGGGATTACTATCCTCCTACAGTGACCTATTTTTACCCTGATGTTTTACTCCCTAAGTCCCTACGCTTCCATGGGCTGGGTTGGGAGGATGAGTGGGGAAAGAATTTGCTCTCTGGTCAGGGGCTTAAAGGCTTTATGGGTTTTATCTCAGAGCTAGAGCAAAGGGGAGGGATGATAGCCAAGATGCTGGGGCCTGGGCACAGCTGCCTAGGCCCGAGCATTGCAGTGATAGTGTTCTGCAGCTGTAGGTCTATAGACAAAGTACAGTCTGTTGTTCAGATGGTCTGGCTTCAGGTGCCACCACACCTGCACAGTTTGATACCAGAACTGTGCTTTTCCCTAGGGCCCAAACCATGGTGCACCTGAATATTTGATAAATATTGGTTAATTTATTTGCCAAATATCTGTCAAATGAAAGTGTTGTATAAATAAAGTGTCATTATCCCTGGAGTTCTATTTAATATTGTCTGTGAGGTTGGGATTATGATTATAATAGCTTTTTTTTCCCAGACAGGGTTTCTCTGTGTAATCCTGGCTGTCCTGGAGCTCTCTCTATAGACCAGACTGGCTTCGAACTCAGATATCTGCCTACCTTTGCCTCTTGAGTGCTGGGATTAAAGGTGTGCACCACCACTAACTGGCTAACTAGGTTTATAATTATTATAAAGCTAGGAAAACAATATGTAAAGTGGTTTGAGGGAGATATCTCCCCTAAGAATTCACACGACTGTGGAAAGGTCAGATCTGAGATTTGATCCCAGGTTTGGTCCCAAAGTCAATGTTCTTTTTTAGGCAAGGTCTCACTGTGCAGCAGCCTTGGGTGTCCTGTTTGTATATAAACCATGCTATCCTTGAAGCCCACCTGTTTCTATACAGACCACGCTGGTTTTGGAACCTCTGAAGATCCACCTGCCTCTGCTTCCCAAAGTGCTGGGACTAAAGGTTTGCACCATGGATGAAGTCCTTGCTTTTAGTAATTCCACTACTCTTTGAGAAACAATTTTCATGGTGGCTGTTTTGAAATAAGGTCTCAGTTTATATTCCAAGCTGACCTAGAATTCTATATATAGCCTAGGTATTCTTTTTTGAATACTTTAAGTTTATTTTATGTGCATTGGTGTGAGGGTGTCTGATCCCCTGGCACTAGAGTTACAGACAGCTGTGAGCTGCCATGTGGGTCCTCTAAAAGAACAGCCAGTGCTCTTAAGCGCTGAGCTGTCCCTCCAGCCCCATCCCAGGTATTCTTGATCTCTCACTACAGTGCTCCTTTAGATCCTGACTGCCAGGATTACAGGTGTCTGTCAACACACTGTTCATTTTTCTTTTGAGAAAGGACATTTGTATGTAGCCCAGACTAGCCTCAAACTCAAGACTTTCTTGCTGCTGCTTCCAGATTACTAGAATTACAGGCTACAAGTACCAACACACTAGGCTTTGTTTTGTTTTGTTTTTCGAGACAGGGTTTCTCTGTGGTTTTGGAGCCTGTCCTGGAACTAGCTCTTGTAGACCAGGCTGGTCTCGAACTCACAGAGATCCTCCTGGCTCTGCCTCCCGAGTGCTGGGATTAAAGGCGTGCGCCACCACCGCCTGGCAAACATTAGGCTTTGAAACAACTTTCAGTTTTTTGTTTTTCATGACAGAGTTTTCCTGCGCAGCTCTGGCCCTGGAACTCGCTCTGTAGACCAGAGATCCACCTGCCTCCGCCTCCAAGATTGCTGGGATTAAAAGGCATGAGCCACCATACCCAGACTGCTAAGTATCTTTTTAAAATCTCTCTTTGAAAGTCGAGTGGTGATGGCGCATGCCTTTCGTCCCAGCACTCGGAAGCAGAGGCAGGCAGATCTCTGTGAGTTCTAGGTCAGCCTGATCTACAGAGCGAGTTCCAGGACAGTCAGGGCTACACAGAGAAACTTTGCTTTATCGAAGAAAAAGAAAAAAAAGAAACCGGGCGGTGGTGGCACACGCCTTTAATCCCAGCACTCGGGAGGCAGAGGCAGGCGGATCTCAGCTCTCTACAAGAGCTAGTTCCAGGACAGGCTCCAAAACCACAGAGAAACCCTGTCTCGAAACCCCCCCCCCCAAAAAAAAAAGAAAAGAAAAAAAAGAAAAAGAGAAAAGAAAACCCATGACTATCTAGAAGTCGGTCCAAAACTTACTTCACCACAATTCAGAAATTAATTGCCGTCTTAAACACATCTGATTATTCACAATTGTTTCAAATAGATTTTAAATCGGGCGGTGGTGGTTCATATGCCTGGTCTACAGAGAGCTTGCCAGTACAGATTTCAAAGCTACACAGAGAAACCCTGTCTTGAAAAACCAAACCAAACAAACAAAATTAGATTTTTAAGACTAGCGTGTAATCCCTCATTCCGGGAGGCCGAGGTAGGAGGATTTCCGAGAGTTCAAGCCCAGCCTGGAGTACGTAGTATATATTCCTGGTCAGCCAGAGTGACAGAGTCAGAGCGAGTTTCAAATGAAACAGAACAAACACATTTAATTAATGAGATCTAAGTCAGTCATCAGCGGAGATCCAGGGGCAGTTCGGGAAACCTCTGCGCTCACTGTGCTCTCTCCTCGCCTTTCAGGAGCCCTTTTCAGCTCTATAACCTTGACATTTTCTCCCTGATCCTCTCAGTCTTCTCGTGTCCCTCCCACAACCCGCTTCCCGGCGGCTTCGAGCCACAGATAGACCCACCCTCCCGGAGCCCATCTCCGCCCGGAAGTCGTTGATTGGCAGGTCCTCAGAGGACGCCCACCGCGTCCGCCGAGCGGAGGGTCCGCCTCGGTTCCTCCCTGTAGGCCGCCCAAGTTTGTTTTGGCGTCAGACGCGCGCGGTAATGACGTCACGACGCTGACGCGAGAGAATGGCGGCGGCGTCCGTGGCCTGGGCCGGGAGACGGTGGGCTGAGCCGCCGAGACTCCGAAGAGCCCGCCGGCCGCGCGAGGTGAGGCCTTCCGGCTCGGGGCTTCGGCCTGACCGGCGGCGTGAGGGGCTGACGAGCTCGGCCGCGGCGTGGGCTTGGCGCTGCCGGGCCGCCGCAGTGCAACTCCGAGCCCTCGGCCCCTGTGCACTGGGGCCTTCGGGCTGGGGAGCGGGCCGGGCCGTGGCTACCCACGGTCGCCTGGCGTGGCCTCAAAACCTGCTGCGGCCTTGGGCCCGATGGACGTGGTCAGCTGCCCTGGCTGTGGCTCAGCCGTCCCGCACCCAGCGCGGGTCAGATTGATCTAACCTTGTGTGCGGCGCCTGCTCTACATCCTGCCTTTGCCAGTAAACGCCAGGGTCCTGCGGGGGCCACCGATCTCCTTCCATGTACTGGCTGGAAAACGGGCCAGAGTCCAGCTGGGTCGCTTGCACGGCAAACCTGTCATACTTCCAAGGAGCGCCCCATCCCCGCCCTGTCTCCCGTGAAGTTGCTGTAGTGATAATTCCCACCTGAAAAATCACTAGTTGTAACCGCCTCCCTAGTCACTGTAGGGAAAAACTGACCCTTCTAGGCTGCGGCATTCAGAGCTTATCATCATTTGCTGAGGCCTAGCCCTACAGTCAGCTTTCGGGCGCTGCGCTGCTTTTCTGGAGTGCATTGCTGAGGCATGCGAGCCTCCTGTTAGCTCCGTGATTCCATACCCTTGAGGTTCAGATAAGCTGCTTTCTCGGTTTAGGAACTTCTTCCTTTCATTCCACCCTCACCCACCAGTATAGGAAATTTACATGTGTCCTTAAAAATCTACCAGGGACGTCTCTTCCTTCTCCCTTGCTTGCACATAGCAGTAGTGTTTGATTAAGGCTTATAGTACTGGCTTGAATAGATTAAGCTGTACGGTGGAGCATCTGTCATAGCCAGCAGCTGAGACAGTCACAGCAAACACCTATCTTTGTGTGATAGGTGCTGCTTCTTCCTCTTCAACCTTAATGACCTAAAAATCTTTGGAGTAATTTTCCAAGATTCAATTCAAGAGTTGCCGGGCGGCGTCTTTAATCCCACCCAGCACTCGGGAGGCAGAGGCAGGCGGATCTCTGAGTTCGAGGCCAGCCTGGTCTACAAGAGCTAGTTCCAGGACAGGCACAAAGCTACAGAGAAACCCTCGAAAAACAAAACAAAACAAAAATTCAAGAGTTTCATTTTTAGTAGAAATGGTGGGATACAGCGGAGTGGTGGTGGCGCACACCTTTAATCCCAGCACTAGGGAGGCAGAGGCGGCAGGCGGATCCTGTTGAATTCGAGGTCAGTCTGATCTACAGAGTGAATTCCTGGACAGCTAGGGCTGTTTCACAGAGAAACTCGGTCTCAAAAGAATTTTTTTTTTTTAATTAAAAAGGTAGGATACACTTCTAATCCCATTTATGAGATGGAGGTAGGGTGACAGTAAAGGCCAGAATAGGTTACACAGTATGTTTAGAACCACAAGGCTCTGTCTCGCAAACAAAATACCCCAAAGCCCAGATAGGGTGGGCATACCTGTGATCACTTGCACGCTGCAGGCAGAAGCAGGGGGATGCCCAGAAGTTGAAAGAATCCAATACGACTTCCGGAGGCTCTCGTGGGAATTTCTTTCACTCTGTTTTTTTGTTGTTGATGATGATGGTGATGGAGACTGTACACGGGCCTGTACTCTTAGCACTTAGACGATATGTAAGCTACTTGGTCAGTTTACCGTTTGAGTTCGGAAGTTGTGTG
Source organism: Chionomys nivalis (assembly GCF_950005125.1). Classification (NCBI taxonomy): domain Eukaryota; kingdom Metazoa; phylum Chordata; class Mammalia; order Rodentia; family Cricetidae; genus Chionomys; species Chionomys nivalis. The sequence goes on from NC_080106.1 coordinate 22,143,647, forward strand.
GTAACTTACGTAACCCCAGCATCTAAGAAACTGAAGGAGGATGACCATGGGTATGAGGCTACCCCAGACTGTATTGAGTATCAATCAGCCAGGGCTACAGAGTGAGACCCTGTCTCACAAAACAAAACAAAAATAGGAAGCAGGATATGAGATAGAGACTTGTATTTTTTTTTTAATTTATTATGTATTCAGTGTTCTGCCTGCATGTATGCCTGCAGGCCAGAAAGGGGTACCAGGTCTCATTATGGATGGTTGTAAACCACCATGTGGGTGCTGGGAATTGAACTCAGGACCTCTGGAAGAGCAGCCAGTGCTCTTAACTGCTGAGCCATCTCTCCAATCCTAAGACCTGTGTTTTTAAAGTTGTTTTTAAGTCTTCTTCCCCATGTATAGGAATTGTTCCCAGGATGTTTTGCATTCTACCAAATGAGCTGTGTCCCCATTTCAGAAATCTATATTTTAAAAAACAACAAATGCAGGTCATGGCGGTGCATATCAGTAATCCCAGCTTTCTGGATACTGAGGCAGGAGGATCGCTGTGAGTTTAAGGTCAGTCTTGCTTAATAGTGAGTTCCCTAGACCATCTTGGGCTATAGAGTGAGACACTGTCTTGGTTGTGGTGGCACATGCTGGTAGGATTTGCTGAAGGAGGCAGAGGCAGGAGGATTATGAGTTCGATGCCAGCCTGGGCTACACATTAAAAAAGAAAAGAAAAGAAAATGAAAAAAGCCAAAGCTAAAGACATTACTGTACTTCCTTGGATGAAGATTTTGTGTTATTGCTTCAGAAGCTACGGCCTTGTAGACTCTTGTTATGGATTCGTTGCCTCGATCTTGGAAAATTTTGAAAGACCTAAATTAGATTATTGGCCTTTTTTGTTTGTTTTCTTCAAGGCAGGGTTTCTCTGTGTAGCACTGGCTGTCCTGGGCTGGTCTCGAGCTCACAAAGATCCACTTGCCTCTGCCTCCCGAGTGCTGGGATTAAGGCATGCACCACCACTGCCCAGCTCTGTTACTGGCTTTTTAGCATCCTGAGAGTCTCTGAGTTCTATTTCTCCATATCCAAGGTAGGAAAGTCATGTTACTTCATTAAATCTCCTTAGAGTGCAGATGGGTGATATAGTCTGTATGAAATGCTGAGTACACTTGAAATTTTCTTTTTTTTTTTTTTTTTGGTTTTTCGAGACAGGGTTTCTCTGTGGTTTTGGAGCCTGTCCTGGAACTAGCTCTTATAGACCAGGCTGGTCTCGAACTCACAGAGATTCGCCTGCCTCTGCCTCCCAAGTGCTGGGATTAAAGGCGTGCGCCACCACCGCCCGGCTACACTTGAAATTTTCTACATGGAACCAATTTACTAATGTCCATAGTGTCTTTCATCTTTTTTTTTTTTCCTTCCAGTGTTGGGTATTAAACCCAGGCCCTATGCATACTAATCAAACATATGCCAATTACATACTCTACGCTACTGAGCTACAACCCCTAGCTCCGGAAATTTTCATCTTTCTGTGTTTCTTTGCCTTTTTTCGTGTGTGTGTGTGTGTGTGTGTGTAAGTGATGGTTCTGGGTTGTAACGCAGGTTGTTAGTCTTGGAAGCAGGTGCCTTCCCCCACTGAGCTCTCTTGCCAGCCCCATTGTAGTTGATGTCTTTGTTTTGTTTTTCCCTAATACTAAGTGTTGGACCTAGTCAAGAACTCTAGCAGTGAGGCATAACCCCAGCCCTCTTTTTCACTTTTGATTTTGAGATAGGGTTTTACCAAGTTGCCGAGGCTGGTCTTGAACTTACTCTGTAGCTAAGACAGGTCTTCGGATTTTCCTGCCTCAGCTTCCTGAGTAACTTGGATTATGGGCCTTTCTCACCAGACCCAGAAAATGTCATCTTTTAAAGTTGTTCTTCGTATTGAGCTGCGTGTAGGAGGGTGCCTTGTGCTTTGTGGTTTCTTCAAGGTCACTTCTAGGCAACTGAGAGCTCTGGTAACACTTCTCACCAGATAGATACAGTTGGCCACTCCCCTAGAAGGTCATTAGGATCTAACTCGCTAGGGGATGTTTGCTGCTAAGTAAGCGAGTTCTCTAGATCTAATTGTAATCCTGTGCTTAAATTGTATAAATGAGCCAGGGAAAGTGCAGCCTTCAGGGAGCTTGTTTGCCTCTGACAGTGAGCTGTACTTTCACATCTCTGATTTTCTTGTCACTTGCCACAGAGTACCCTTGAGCTCCGAGTGCCTGTGGAATTTGAAATAGATGCGGAGGTATTGTGTCAGAGTCACAGGTCATGGTTAGATGGGTGAGAATTTGGTTTGGCCTATTATGTGGCTTTGTAAGCATGAGCACGTTATGTGCGCAGCTCTGACCTTCCTCGGCACTTAAACAGCTGTGTGATGATGCGATCATGCTGTACGCAGCTGAAGCCATTGACCTTACACTTGAGTGTAGCTGAGAGCAGCTGTCTGCATTGGTCCAGAGCATTGCACAGGAGTGTCCTTCTCTGTATATCTGAGAAGTAAAACTCTAGAAAGAGGGAAGCAATCCCGGTTATTGAGCTTCCCTTCCAGAAATCTTAGTATTGGCTAGGTCATCACGGAACTAATTTTTGATACAGCCTTGCATTGTCAGGGTATTAGATGTTAAGGTAATGAAAATGTGATGTTTTCATTTGCTGTAAGGAAATTATCTGAGAGACTTTTTTAGCCTTTCAAGGAATCATACGAATGATGGTCAGCTGGGTTTAGTGACACACACCTTTAATCCCAGCACAGGAGAGACAGAGGCAGGTAGGTCTCTGTAGGTTCAAGGCCAGCCTGGTCTACATAGTGAGTTCCATAACAATCAGAGCTATATACATGGTGAGAACCAGTCTCAGGAAAAAAAAAAAAAAAAAAAGCACTGTCCAGGGTATAAATTCCTCGAGAGCAAAGACTATACCTTACTTTTTATCACTGCCCTAAAAAGTTTCTAGTTCGAAGCAGGATATCAGTAAATATTTGTGGGTTAGAAGGGAGAACTTGGTGAATTACTAGATCTGTATTTCTGATGGTGGGAGGTCTTAGATTTGGGGATCATCACAAAGTGGGAAAACGAAACCTTGGAAGTCTCGTTCTCAGCAAGAGGGGGTCATTGTCTACCAGCTGTTACCGTGAGGACAGTGTTCAGCTGTAGTCCTTGAAAAGTGGGGTCCCAAGATACTATAGCCCAAGAAACCATAGCTGGGCATGGTGGTGTATGATTGTGGTGTCAACTCCTTAGGGGACTGAGGCAGAGGTATTGCTTGAGCTTAGGAGTTTAAGACCAGCAAGGGCAATATAAACCCCCATCTCAAAAATAAATAAGAAACAGAGTAAGTAAAAACTATAGCAATTGTGGCAGCACAATGTCCCAGCGTTCAGGAGCCAGAGGCAGGTAGATCCTTGAGTTTGAGGCCAGCCTGGTCTACAGAGTGAGTTCCAGGACAGCCAGGGCTACATAGAGAAATCCTATGTCTAAAACACAAAGAAAAATATAGTAACAATCATTAATGATATTAAAAGTTAAAAGCCAGGCATGGTTATACACATCTGTGATCTCAGCACTTGGGAGACAGAGGCAGGAGGATTACATGTTTCTACCTAAGCTAAGTAGGGAGACCCTATTTTAGAACAACAGAAAATGCCCCATAAAAGTTAAAATATAAGAGAAAGTGACACATAAGTGCTTTTTAGGAACAAATGCTGGTTTACCTTCTGATTTAAAATTTTTTTATTTTTTTTTAAATATTTATTTATCATGTATACAATATTCTGTGTTTATGGCCAGAAGAGGGCACCAGACCCCATTACAGATGGTTGTGAGCCACCATGTGGTTGCCGGAAATTGAACTCAGGACCTTCGGAAAAGCAGGCAATGCTCTTTTTTTTTTTTTAATATTTATTTATTCATTATGTATACAATATTCTGTCTGTGTTATGCCTGCAGGCCAGAAGAGGGCACCAGACCCCATTACAGATGGTTGTGAGCCACCATGTGGTTGCTGGGAATTGAACTCAGGACCTTTGGAAGAGCAGGCAATGCTCTTAACCTCTGAGCCATCTCTCCAGCCCTGATTTAAAATTTTTTGAATTAAAAAAACTTTATGGGATACCAGGCCAGGCTGTGGGCATTCATGCCTTTAATCCCAACACTTAGGAGACAGAGGCAGGCAGATCTCTGTGAGTTTGAGACCAATCTGGTCTACAAAGCAAGTTTCATGACAGCCAGAGCTGTTATACAAAGAAACCCTTCTTGAAAAAAAAATCAAGCCGGGCGGTGGTGGCGCACGCCTTTTAATCCCAGCACTTGGGAGGCAGAGGCAGGCAGATCTCTGTGAGTTCGAGACCAGCCTGGTCTACAAGAGCTAGTTCCAGGACAGGCTCCAAAACCACAGAGAAACCCTGTCTCGAGAAAAAAACAAACAAACCAAAAAAAAAAAAAAAAAAAAAACAAAGAGTCTAGAAAGATGGTTAAGAACCCTGGGTGCTCTTCCAGAGAATTTACGTTTGATTCCCAGCAACCACATGGCAGGCGGATCTCTGTGAGTTCGAGGCGAGCCTGGTCTACAGAGTGACTGTTGCACTGAGAAACCCTGTCTCGAAAAAACCAAAGAGAAAAATTATTTTCTGTGTATGTGTTTGTGTGTGTGTGCACCTACACGTGGAGGCCTAAGGTAAATGTCAGATGTCTTCTCTATCATTCACTTATTTTTTTAAAAAGTTTTTTAGAGGGCTGGGGAAATGGCTCAGTGGTTAAGAGCACTGACTGCTCTTCCAGAGGTCCTGAGTTCAATTCCCAGCAACCACATGGTGGCTCACAGCCATCTATAATGAGACCCAGCGCCCCCTTCTGGCATTCAGGCACACATGGAAGGATGTTGTACACATAATAAATAAATAAATCTTTAAAAAAAAAAGTTTTTTAGATTTATTTATTTTCATTTTATATGCATGAGTGTTTTGCCTGCATGTGTGTCTGTGGAGGTTAGAAGAGAGCATAGGATCTCCTGGAACCAGAGTTAGAGGTGGTTGTGAGCCACCATGTGAGTGAGAATTGCTGACCAGTGATCTCCAGGAACCCTCCTGCCTCCCTTGCCTCAGAGTGTTGGGATGACATTCCTGTGCCACAATGCCCAGCTTTTTACATGGGGGCTGGGTGTACAAACTCAGATCCTCATGGGTTTACCAGCTCAGCCATCCCCCAAATCTTATTTTCCAGTTTAAAAAGAAATTACTTTCTCTGTGCTGGGTTTGAATCCAGAGCTCTCACATGCTAGGCACGAACTCTGACACTAGCTATATTTCCAGGCCCGAGTTTATCATCATGTTAAAGAATGCTATCATGAATTTTCTCACACACCTTATTAGTAGCAGGCTTTCTTGGACTGCCAGCCCCCAATCATGATACAGAAATGACACAGAGACTTCTTATTAGTTATGAATGCTCTACCTTAGTTTATGCTCATTTCTAGCTAACTTTGTTTTTCCCCCCTCCCCCCCAAGACAGTGTTTCTCTAAGTAACAGTCTTGACTGTTCTGGAACTCATTTTGTAGACCAGGCTGGCCTTGAACTCTCTGAGATCTGTCTGTGTCTGCCTCCCAAGTGCTAGGATCGATCAAAGACGTGTGCTGCCACCACCGACTGGCCTCTAGCTAGCTCTTATAACTTAATTTAACCTGTTTCTCTTCACCTACGTTTGCCTTGCGCCTTTCTTACCTTTATTTCTTTCTATATGTCCTATTTTCATGCCTCTTCCCTATCTGTCTGGCCCTGGGAACGTTCTCTCTGCAGCCTAGATTCCTCCCCCTACTTATTCTGTCTGCCTACCAGCCCCACCTATCCCTCCTCTGCCTAGCTAATGGCTGTCCACGCATCTTTACCTCTTAAACAAATGCAGCATAAACAAAAGTAATGCATCTTTACATAGTTAAAGTAATATTCCACAGCACATATCTGTACTCTTCTGAAAGTAGTTTTGTAGCATTGCTTCTGGAAGTGGAATTGCTGCAACAGTCTCGCTGTTATAGAAACACAGTGAGTTCAAGGTCAATTAAGGCTACACAGCAAGTCTGTCTAAAAGAGAAGACAAACAAAAGAAAGCTGTGAGCCCCATGACAGAAAAGGGCTCAGCAGAGGTGTGGAGTGAGCAAACTGTTCAGGCTTTGACCTGGTGAGGTCAAATTCTGCTGGGCCCAGATACTTCTGAAGTCTTGACTGTGTGAAGAAGAGATCCTTGGATGGAGAACCGGGAGACCGGAGTCCATGCTTGAGCACAATTTGAGTGGCTTTGGACAATTCTCACTTCCTCTCTTGGCTCGTCTTTTCTGTAGTGTCAGGGACGTGCTCACTCCATCTGGCACCATCCAGCATGCTTGGGCTTTCCCGGAGGAGTGGCTGGTATCAGTGTGGGAGCTGAAGGTGCAGCACGGACCCTGGAGAACGGATTAATTTCTGTGTTAGCTTTGTGACCTGCTATAACATTTCCTGAGGCTTCTTTCTCGCTCATCCTGTCTACCCCAGTACCCATGCTGGCACATACACAAGAAAGCTCAAGCAGGTTCTCAGCAGGTTCTTGCCAGTCAGCACCATTTTCCCTGTGTCACTTTGGGAGAAGTTAGTAGATGTGGTGGAGCTGAGCATCCAGAGGCAGAGACAGGTAAATTTCTGAGTTTGAAGCCTTCCAGGTTAGTCAGAGCTTCATAGTGAAGCCCTATCTCAAAAAACAAAACACAAGCCGGGCGTGGTGGCGCACGCCTTTAATCCCAGCACTTGGGAGGCAGAGGCAGGCGGATCTCTGTGAGTTCGAGACCAGCCTGGTCTACAAGAGCTAGTTCCAGGACAGGCTCCAAAACCACAGAGAAACCCTGTCTCGAAAAACCAAAAAAAAAACAACAACAAAAAAAAAAAAAAAAAAAAAAAAAAAACACAGCTGTGGCTGGAGTTTGGAGTTGCTCGGATCATCTGGAGGATGTCACTTATGTCCCCTAGCTTGCTGGCTTTCTTTCTAGCTGCACCTTCCCCATTTCAGTCCTTATTTGGAACGGTAGAGTACTGATAGCAGCCCGCCTGAGTGTTTCTAACGGGAGAAACATGGTGCTTCACTGCTGACTTAAGGTCTTTGTGCAGGCTTTGTTTGAAGTGAAGTCAGTGTTTTTCCTTTTCTTTTTTCTTTTTTCAAGGTTTTTCGAGACAGGGTTTCTCTGTAGCTTTGGAGCCTGTCCTGGAACTTGCTCTGTACACCAGGCTGGCCTTGACAAACTCACAGGGATCCGCCTGCCTCTGCCTCCCGAGTGCTGGGATTAAAGGCGTGCGCCACCACTGCCCAGCCTTGGCACCTGCACTTATGTGCACATCCCTCCCCCATAATTAAAAACAAAAATCTAAAAAGGACTATATTGGAACATGCCTCTATCCTTTATTCCTGCCTTTATCCTATAGGTGTTTGATACCTAGTGACACTGTGCCAAGATTTCTGGTCTCCAGTTCACTGGGTTAGATTTTAGCCATGTGGAAACTGGGCAAATATGAGACTGTGGAGCAGGATAGCTGCCAAAGAGAAAGCTGTAGAGCCCATGCAGGAAAGTGAAGTAAGGACCGACTCAAGGTAGCTTTGCTGTTGTAGGGTCCACCTCTATAAGAAGATAACGGTTAGGAAGCTCTCCATGGAGACCTGGAGATACAGCTTTCTGAGTTCTTATGGATGCTGCTGCTGGAGGAGGTCTCCAACACTCTACATCCCTGTTTCAAAAGAGATGAGTCAGAAAGATGAGGAGTGATTTTAACACTTAGGAAATATAAGACTTCAGCGAGGAGGGTCAGGAAGAATAAAGAGGAAATAAAGGACCCAACAGATGTGCCTGGTGAACGTCTTGCCCTCTGTTTGAAGAACACACGATCGTGTGCTTGAAGAACACACGATCCAGGAAAATGTAAGCCAAGGCCATAGAGATCAGCCATGGTCTTTTTCCTAGACCCTCCCCTCAGAATGAGATTGTGGTCTGAGTTTTTTTTTTTTTTTTGGTTTTTTTCAAGACAGGGTTTCTCTGTGGTTTTGGAGCCTGTCCTGGAACTAACTCTTGTAGACCAGGCTGGTCTTGAACTCACAGAGATCCGCCTGCCTCTGCCTCCCGAGTGCTGGGATTAAAGGCGTGCGCCACCAACGCCCAGCCTGAGTTGTTTTTATTTTGTTTTGAGACAGGGTCTCTGTAACCCTACTCTGTCTCAGAAGTTGCTGTGTAACTTAGCCTGGTATTGAATTTAAGATAATCCTCCTGCCTCAACCTCTTAAAATTTGAAATCACAGGCGTGAGTTGCTACTTTGTCTGGCTTCTGTACTCTGTCTAATGTCTCTTTATTTTCATTTTATTTAAATTTTTTAATGTGAGTGGGTGTTTTGTCTATATGTATGTCTATGTACCATGTGTGTGCCTGGTGCCATTAAAGGCTAGAAGAGAAGAGGACATCAGATCTGCTGGAACTGGGGTTACAAACAATTGTGAGCTGCCGTATGAGTGCCGAGAATTGAACTTGGATCCTCTGGAAAAGCAACCAGTTTTCTTTCTTTTCTTTTCTTTTCTTTTCTTTTCTTTTCTTTCTTTCTTTTTTTTTTTTTTGTGGCAGGGTTTCTCTGTAACTTTGGAGCTGTCCTGGAACTCACTTGGTAGACCAGGCTGGCCTCGAACTCATGGAGATCTGTCTGTTTCTGCCTCCCAAGTGCTGGGATTAAAGGTGTGCACCGCCACCACCGTGTTCTTAAACTGCTGAGCCATCTTTCCATCCCCTACTCTTTTTTTTTTTTTTTTTTTTTTTTTTTTGTTTTTCGAGACAGGGTTTCTCTGTAGCTTTGGAGCCTGTTCTGGAACTAGCTCTTGTAGACCAGGCTGGGCTCGAACTCACAGAGATCCACCTGCCTCTGCCTCCCGAGTGCTGGGATTAAAGGCGTGCGCCACCATCGCCCGGCACCATCCCCTACTCTTAACTTCTTAAGATGTCAACAACACCCCTTTGCAGGGTATTGTGTCAGTCAATTGTGTTAGTTTGTTTTGAGACAGAGTCTCATTATGTAAAGTTGGATGGCCCAGAAGAATTGTTTTGTAGTCCAGACTGGCCTTAAACTTGCATGGTATTCCTACTTCTGCCTCCAGAGTCTAGAATTACAGATATGCACCACAATATCTGACTTCATTCTTAATTAGACTGCATTATCAAGGTGACAGGAAGAGGGAGGATGACTGCTGTCCTTCAGGGGTATCCCTGACTATACTGACTTACCCTCTCTTTTGTTTGCATAGGTGTAGACGGGGCACTGCCTACAGAGCAGGTCCTGCCAGCCTCACTGGAGAGGATGCCCCCGTGTCCGTGATGGGCTGTGGGACAAGCAAGGTCCTTCCTGAGCCACCCAAGGATGTCCAGCTGGATCTGGTCAAGAAAGTAGAGCCCTTTAGTGGCACCAAGACTGATGTATACAAGCACTTCATCACAGAGGTAGATAGTGTTGGCCCTCTCAAAGCTGCCAGTCAGCATGCACCTCCATGCCCTGGTGTTCCCACTACTGGTTACACAGAACCTCCTTCAGAACCACCACGCAGGGTCAGGGTGGCCAAGTATAGAGCCAAGTTTGACCCACGTGTGACAGCTAAGTATGACATCAAGGCCCTGATTGGTCGAGGCAGCTTTAGCCGAGTGGTACGAGTGGAGCACCGGGCAACCCGACAGCCATATGCTATCAAGATGATCGAGACCAAGTACCGAGAAGGGCGGGAGGTGTGTGAGTCCGAGCTCCGAGTGCTGCGCCGGGTGCGCCATGCCAACATCATTCAGCTGGTGGAAGTTTTTGAGACACAGGAGCGTGTATACATGGTGATGGAGCTGGCCACTGGTGGTGAACTCTTTGACCGGATAATTGCCAAAGGTTCTTTCACTGAGCGGGATGCCACAAGAGTGCTGCAAATGGTACTGGATGGTGTCCGATATCTGCATGCCCTGGGCATCACACACCGAGACCTCAAGCCTGAGAATCTCCTCTACTACCACCCAGGCACTGACTCCAAGATCATTATCACTGACTTTGGTTTGGCCAGTGCCCGAAAGAAAGGTGATGATTGCCTGATGAAAACCACCTGTGGCACACCTGAATACATTGCTCCTGAGGTCCTGGTTCGAAAACCCTACACCAATTCCGTGGATATGTGGGCACTGGGTGTCATTGCCTACATCCTACTCAGTGGCACCATGCCCTTTGAGGATGACAACCGCACCCGGCTTTACCGGCAGATCCTCAGGGGCAAATACAGTTATTTGGGGGAGGTGAGTATGTCTTGCTTCTGTTCCAGGGATATTAGAGAGGCCCCTCTGTGGGAAGGTATTAACTCCTGGTCAGAGGGATCTGTTTGACCAGGCAGATAGTGTAGAAACAACAGAGACTAGTAAAGTGTCCACGTTTGGTTTCTCCTAAATGTAAGTCTTGAGGTGAGGACCTGAGAGCAGAAAGCTTATGTGGGAGGTGGTTCAGTAAAGACAGGAGAAAGTGATGCAGGAAAGAAGTAAGTCTAATGAACAAGTACATTTAGAAGTGGATTGACTAGTCTGCTCTACATATCAAGTTACAGACCAGCCATTGCTGTGTAGTGAGACCCTGGCTTAAACAAAACAAAACAGGTGGGCTGGGACTGGGGAAATGGCTCAGCTAGTTACATGCTTGCCATGTAAGCACAAGGACCTGAGTTCTGATCCTCAGAACCCATGGAAAAGAGATGTAGTGTCATGTGCTTGTCATCTGAGTACTGGGGAGCCAGTGATGGCAGGGTCATCCAGCCAATTGCTGAGTACTTGATTCAGTGAGATACCCTGTCTCAAAAATAGGGTAGGGAATAATAAAGGAAATCACCCTCTGGCCTCATCACATATGTGCATGTGTACCTGTACACACACACACACAAACGCATGCACACCCAGACACCACACAGAGAAGTGAACTGCCACTGTGGGCTACCACTGTGGGGTACTAGAACTTAGTCCCACTCCCAACCTTGTGAATAATTATGTGGAATGTGTCACAAAAATGTATCACCAAAGAGCAAGCGTGTGTGGTTAATTAGTCTCTACCCTATGAGTTAAGGATTTCTTTTGGGGGAGGTGGGGGCGGAGAGATGGCACCATGGTTCAGAGTGTGTGTGTGTGTGTGTGTGTGTGTGTGTGTGTGTGTGTGTATATATATATATATATTTTTTTTTCCCCCAAGACAGGCTTTCTCTGTGTTGCTTTGGAGCCTGCCCTGGAACTAGCTCTTGTAGACCAGGCTGGCCTCGAACTCACAGAGATCTGCCTGCCTCTGCCTGGGATTAAAGGCATGTGCCACTGGTGACTGCCTGGCTGTGTGTATTGTTCTTGTGGAGACCCTGAGTTTAGTTCCCAGTCCCATGTTGGTTAGCTCTTAACCACTGAGCCATCACTCCAGCCCTTATCTCTATTTCTTATCTCTATTCAGTTTCCTATCTCTGTTCAGTTTTGCCAGACAACGAGGACCCATGTATGCTCTTCATTTGATTTAGGATGTTAGAAGTTAGTTTACTTTTGTTTTGAGACAGAGTCTCATATAACCTCACACTCAATATATAACCACTGCCTTAAACGTTTAATCTTCCTGCCTGCTGGGATTATGAGCTTGCACCACCATACCTAGCTTTAGCTCATATATTTAAATAGTAAGTTATATGTCAACAAATGCTAGCCTGTGTGCCAAATTCAAATAGCGACCCATCCAGTTTGTGTATCCAGATCCATGGATACTTCTGATAGTTGCAAAAAAAATTGTCAGTTTTTAGTATTGCTGATTGCTAAAGGAAGGTGCAAAGAGAGTCATTGCTGGTTACCCTTCAGAGGATTCTGACGGGGTAGGGATGAGGCTGACTGCCGTAAACTGCGAGCTGGAGAATACCTGTGTGCTTGTGGAAGAGTGGCCATGCTTTGTGAGAACATGAGCTGAGTTATGCAGGACCATAGGACTCTGCCAAGACAGTGAGGGCCCCTCCCCCAAAGTACAGAGTGCTCCCCTCAGGGCTGGGGCTACCAGTATGCTATTGTCTGTGCCTCTTTTTGTGGTTATTTTATTTTGATTTGTGTTTTACTTTTTATTGCTTTACTTATTATTGTATGTGTGTGCATAATGTGGGTGTGTGGGCATGTGCATGCCGTAGCATGTATGTAGAGGTCAGAGAACACCTTTGTGGAGTAGGTTGTGTCTTTACACCTTCATGTAGATTCTAGGACTCAAACTCAGACCATACTTTACCTACTGAGCACATTTTAGTGCCCCTTTGCTTTGTTTGTTTGTTTTTGAGGGGGAGTATCAGGTAGCCTAGACTGACCTGAGGTTCTGTGTAGCCAAGGATGGCCTTGAACTGCAATCCTCCTGCCTCCACCTCCCAAATGCTGGGATTACAGGTGTGCCTCACCACTGTCAGATGCCATTTCTGCCATTTTTGTCACTTGCAGAGAAGGGAAGGAGCTCTGGGAGCAACTGTTTTCTGTGACCTAGTTCCTCCCAGGGCTTTGGCCCAGCCCTCTCATCCCCATCACCTGGCTCAGAACAGTGTTCCTTGTAAGAGTCACCCAAGGGCCTAGATCACTTTGTTTCAGGGCTTGAGATTCCTTGCTCTGTCAGCCTCCCTGTTAGTTTGCAGATGAGGTTGTGGGGTTAGTTAAGGATGTCCCTTTCTCAGGAATGGAGCTGCTCTTCTCTAGGAGGGTTCCCAGGTCAGACGTTTCAAAGATGGCAGTGATTTAAGGACAAAAGACTTCCTCTTCAGTGCAACTATGTGACAGGCACTGAGGAGGGTTTCTGTTTGCACCATTTATGGGAGAGATGATAACTGTTTACACTGACACCTATGCTTGGTCTCTGGAGTGCAGGGGTTGCTAGAGAACACCTGATAGTTTCCACAGAGCCAGCAGTACCATGGAAGGCGCATGCCTGGTCTCCTGTCCTTTGTGGATTTTAAGTGAATGGGTATGTGACTGAAAATTTGATTCTCACATATTTGTGCTGGGCTAGTACGAAACAGCATAAGATGCCACAGGTCAGCCAGTGCATCCTGTAGAGGCACTCAGAACATTCTGTAGTTTTGATAGGAGGCTCAGGGACTACATTAGGTTATAGCTGAAACTGATGCTTTAAATAGAATATAAATGTTTGAGCCAGGTGGTGGTGGTGCACGCTTTTAACCCCAGCACTCGGGAGGCAGAGGCAGGCGGATCTCTGTGAGTTCGAGGCCAGCCTGCTCTACAAGAGCTAGTTCCAGAACAGTCTCCAAAAGCTACAGAGAAACCCTGCCTCGAAAAACAAAAACAAAATCAAAAAGAGAATGTAAATGTTTGAAAGTTGAAAGGCTGCTTCTATTCTGAGCTTTGTATGTGCCAAGCTGTTGAGGGTCCCTCCAGATGACAGGGCAGCATGGATCTTAGCTAAAGGAGGAAGAGAGAGAGAGAGAGAGAGAGAGAGAGAGAGAGAGAGAGAGAGAGAGAGAGAGAGAGAGAGAGAGAGAATCTGTTTCTCAAATGGAAAGACTTGAAAAATCCTAAGAATTTCTGATTCTGGCAATTGTTGATGAAGCAGTTTATTTAATTGGAGCTTGCACAGTGTCACTAACTAGTTATTGATTATCTGAGCATGAGGGAATAACAAGAGTGAAGTGGGGGGATGTACTTGCTTCTACTGAAATTCAAAGACTAGATAGAACCAGAGATTCTGTGCTCTGCCCTGGGAAGGGTTCAAATGCAGCTGCTGGTAGGCAAGTTGAAGCAGAGACCTTGCTGGTGGTGTGCTAGAGACTCCTGGCGAGGGCTGCCTGTGGGCACAGACAGAAGGGTTCACAGAACACCAGGAGTGACTGTGCTCTTCACTTAGGGCAAATACAGGGCATTGAAAGACGAGGAAATGCATGCAGATAGTTAATATTGCAAAAAGAAGTCTTAAGTTTACCTATTTGGAGGTGCTGGAGTCAAGAAGGCAGTTTGAAAGTGAGGGAACATTCTGTTGAGGGGCAAAGTAGACCTGTATAAGGGTGAGAGAAGACTGAAGACACAAAGCCCCCCAAAGGTGAACTTCCTCTAACAGGAGGCTCAGGAGGCTGGAGGAGCTGTTTTACAGGAGAGAGCACAGGATGTGAGTCATCTAGATTCACACTGAAGTATAGTGGGGGGTCTCTCTCTCAGCTGCCGTGTTTCACTTGACAAGTGTGACACTCCTTGGCCTGATGTCATTGCTTTTGTCAAGGGTTCTATTCCTAGAGGCAGGATTATGAAGAGGCTCTTGGAGGTTGATGGCAGAATGATGGTGCCATCAGCAGTTCTGCTGTCTTTCGAATTTAGAAGCCTGAATTTTCATCCTCCTCCACTTGGGCATTCTGAGCCGTGGGTGAACCTCGGTGACTTTACCAGGAGCCCAAGTGCCTCTGAGAAGGTGACAGAGTTGTGGGAGAGGAAACCCACCCTGCTTCTGCTGGGAAATATGGGGTAGTGGGAGGTGGTCCCTGGGCTAGCTAGCCATCCTTCTTTTTGGAGCCAAGGGTTCTTGAGGGCAGTGAGCTGGGCTAACACCGTTTAGTTCTGATCACCTGTAATAAGATGGGTTCCCAGAGTCAGCTCTTCCCTGACCCGCTCCTCACCTCACTCTTCCTCACTTCCTTTATCATAGCGCTTGCACTCAGGGCTATATGATGTTCCAAAATCTATAACTGCCATTTCAAGAAGATACAAATAAGGGACACTGGGACTTGCCCTTGGACAACATGGCATGGCAGGATGAATGAAGACGTGAATCTTTTTCTCTCTGTGTAACAGTCCTGAATGTCCTGGAACTTGCTTTGTACACCAGGCTGGCCTCAAACTCACGGAGATCCACTTGTCTCTGCCTCCCGAGTGCTGGGATTACACTCACGTAGATCCACTTGTCTCTGCCTCCCAAGTGCTGGGATTAAACTCACAGAGATACACTTGTCTCTGCCTCCCGAGTGCTGGGATTAAACTCACAGAGATACACTTGTCTCTGCCTCCCGAGTGCTGGGATTAAACTCACAGAGATACACTTGTCTCTGCCTCCCGAGTGCTGGGATTAAAGGCATGCGCCACCACCACCCAGCACGACACAGTTTTCTATTCCAAGTTGAACTGGACCACATTGGGCAGGACCTCAGTTTTCACCATTTTGTATGCCCTAGACAGACAAACTAGATTGCTGATACCCTCAGACAGGCCTTCCTTAATACCTAGCAACAAGTGCCTCTGAAAGGTGACCTTGTTCGGGCCACTGGGTGTGTAGTGGATTCTCAGTGGCTGGCAAGAGACCTATCCTTGTTTGGAATCCTCTTTTAGGAAGATAAGGGCTGTTTTCTATGTGATGGGGCAGGAGACAGGCTCTGAGGGAAGAAGGCAGAGCCCCATCATGTGCTACCTCTCTGGCTGCAGGCTCCAGAGTCTAATCCTTTAGGCATTTTTCTATTGCTGCTACCTGGTTACACACTCCCCAGTGTGTAACTCTGAGCCATCTCTCAGCCCCCCAGAGCTACCTTTCATCTCTGCCCTTTCCACTTGCAGCCCTCAGAGGCCCTCCAGCAAAAGGAAACAACATGGCTGTGCTCAGAGTCATTCCCTGTGTCCCCTCCCTCTCCTTTTCACCGTCTGACTTCACCTCTTTGTCATAGGCTCTGTTGCTTCCAGGCTCTCTAGTTCTGGGGGCTAGGCTATCATCTCTCCCACATTCTGACTTCAGAGTCACTCATGGCCTGAACACTCCCTCTGCCTCAGCTAAGATAGGTGCTAACTCTCTATTGGGTGGATGGTTATGGTGATCTACCTGGTCCACCTGTCTCCTACTGGCCATACCTCTGCATACTCTCCTTCCCCACTTAGTCTCTCATTTCACAGAGCCACTCTTTCTGCCTAGAATGCCTTGTTTTCTCTGTCCTAGTAAATGCCTGGTACCCCGTATTGGGCTCCGGTCCAATGCTGTCTGGCTTACTTGCAGAAAGCTGAGTTACTTTCATCTCTTCACTCATCCTGCCATTCAGTCTTGCATAAGTACTTGTCCTGAACTAAGTCCTGCTGTGCCTAGGGTTCTAGGGACACAGACCTCCGAAGACAGAGACCACAACATCTGTGAGAGAGATTCTAACAGTCACTGAGGCTCAATACCACCTCAGAGTTAAAGTGGGTATGTATCTCAGTTGGTAGAGGGCTCCCCCAGCATACCTGAGGCCCTAGGTTTGGTCCTGAGCATTACATGTTCTCAGGATTGGTAGTATACACCTCCGGAGGTGAAGCAGGAGGATCAAGGTCATCCTTAGCTGTGCAATGAGTTTGACCCAGCTTGGAATACATCTAAAAATATGGAAAGAAGTTGTTTGTTTAAGAAACAACGGAAAGGGCCGGGTGGTGGTGGCGCACGCCTTTAATCCCAGCACTTGGGAGGCAGAGGCAGGCGGATCTCTGTGAGTTCGAGACCAACCTGGTCTACAAGAGCTAGTTCCAGGACAGGCTCCAAAACCACAGAGAAACCCTGTCTCGAAAAAACCAAAAAAAAAACCCGGCGGTGGTGGCGCATGCCTTTAATCCCCGCACTAGGGAGGCAGAGGTAGGTGGATCTCTGTGAGTTCGAGGCCAGCCTGGTCTATAAGAACTAGTTCCAGGCCGGAACCAAAAAGCTACGGAGAAACCCTGTCTCAAAAATTCAAAAAAAGAAAAAACCAGGGCTGGAGAGATGGCTCAGCGGTTAAGAGCACTGACTGCTCTTCCAAAGGTCCTGAGTTCAATTCCCAGCAACCACATGGTGGCTCACAACCATCTGTAATGAGGTCTGGTGCCCTCTTCTGGCCTGCAGGCATACACACAGACAGAATATTGTATACATAATAAATAAATATTTAAAAAAAAAAAAAAAAGAAAGAAACAAGGGAAAGAAAGCTAGCTCAGGCTCTGGATACTACTTGGCTTCGGCAGAATCGTTGAATGGAAACAAAAGAGATCATTTTTAGCACTCATCTAGATCGAGAACCCTCCAGGGTTGTTCCTGGACATTGTTAAAATAGACATTGCTAGATAGGCTGGCACGGGTTGTCATTCTTCTAGGCCCTTAGTTACACCCTGTGCTGTCTCCATCCCCTTTCCTGTCCCCCTTCGCTTCATGAGCTCTTAGAAGGGACAAGATTGCATTTTGTTCTTATTCTTTCTCTCCTTTCTCCCTCACTCTCCTTTTCCTTCCTTCTCTTTCTCTTCCTCTCTATTTTGGTGCTCAGAATTGAATTCTGAGCCTTGTACAGCGATAAGCAAGCACTGTTTTACTGAGCAACACGCTTACCCTCTCTGTGTCTATTTAATTAAATTAAAATTTTGTTTTGTTTTGGTTTGTTTTTTCGAGACAGGGTTTCTCTGAATAACCCTGGCTGTCCTAGAACTCACTCTGTAGACCAGGCTGGCCTCATACTCAAGAGATCCTTTTGCTTCTGCCTCCTGAGTGCTGGGATTAAAGGTGTGCACTACCACCTAGCTAATTAAATTTAATTTTTAGAAATAAAATTTTTTTGGGGGAATTCAAGGCCAGCCTGGTCTACAAGGCGAGTTCCAGGACAGCCAGGGCTAAGCAGAGAAACCCTGTCTCGAAAAAAAGCAACAAAACCCAAAATACCCTTTGTTCTTATCTTTTTTGTTTGTTTGTTGTTGTTATTTTTTGTTGTTTCCTTGGGTTTTTTGTTTGTTTGTTTGTTTCTTGGCCTTTTGGCTAAGACAGTGGTTCTCAACACTCCTAATGTTGTGACCCTTTAGTACAGTTCCTCATGTTGTAGTGACCCCCCAATCATAAAATTTTATTGCTACTTCATAATTCTAATTTTGCTGCTGTTATGAATCTGATGTGCAACCCCAAAGGGGTTGAAACCCACAGGTTGAGAATTGCTGGGCTAAGATCAAGTGCAAATTTCAGGGCTAGAGATGATTTACTAGTATGCTTTTTTTTTATTAAAGATTTCTGCCTCCTCCCCACCACCGCCTCCCATTTCCCTCCCCCTCCCCCAATCAAGTCACCCTCCCTCATCAGCCCGAAGAGCAGTCAGGGTTCCCTGCCCTGTGGGAAGTCCAAGGACCTTCCACCTCCTTCCAGGTCTAGTACGGTGAGCATCCAAAGCCAGTATGTGCAGTAGGATCAAAACCCAGTGCCATTGTTCTTGAGTTCTCAGTAGTCCTCATTGTCCGTTATGTTCAGTGAGTCTGGTTTTATCCCATGCTTTTTCAGACCCAGTCCAGCTGGCCTTGGTGAGTTCCCGAAAGATCATCCCCATTGTCTCAGTATGTGGGTGCACCCCTTGCGGTCCTGAGTTCCTTGCTCGTGCTCTTTCTCTTTCTGCTCCTGATTTGGACCTTGGGATTTCAGTCCATTGCTCCAATGTGGGTCACTGTCTCTGTCTCCTTTCATCGCCTGATGAAGGTTAATATCCAGGAGGATGACTGTATGTTTTTCTTTGAGTTCATCTTCTTATTTAGCTTCTCTAGGATCACGAATTATAGGCTCAATATCCTTTATTTATGGCTAGAAACCAATTATGAGTAAGTACATCCCATGTTCCTCTTTTTGGGTCTGGCTTACCTCACTCAGGATAGTGTTTTCTATTTCTGTCCATTTGCATGCAAAATTCAAGAAGTCATTGTTTTTTACTGCTGAGTAGTACTCTAACTACTAACTCTACGTATAACCCCAGCAGCACAGACATTAAGGGCATCATTGAATAAATGGGACCTCCTGAAACTGAGAAGCTTCTGTAAAGCAAAGGACACTGTCACTAAGACAAAAAGGCAACCCACTGACTGGGAGATCTTCACCAACCCCGCAACTGACAAAGGTCTGATCTCCAAAATATATAAAGAACTCAAGAAACTATACTGTAAAAAACTAATCAACCCAATTATAAAATGGGACACTGAGCTGAACAGAGAATTCTCAACAGAAGAAGTTCAAATGGCCAAAAGACACTTAAGGTCATGCTCGACTTCCTTAGCGATCAGGGAAATGCAAATCAAGACAACTTTAAGATACCATCTTACACCTGTCAGAATGGCTAAAATCAAAAACACCAATGATAGCCTATGCTGGAGAGGTTGTAGAGTAAGGGGTACACTCATCCATTGCTGGTGGGAATGCAAACTTGTGCAACCACTTTGGAAAGCAGTGTGGCGGTTTCTCAGGAAATTTCTGATCAACCTACCCCTGGACCCAGCAATACCACTCTTGGGAATATACCCAAGAGATGCCCTATCATTTTTTTTTTTTTTTTTTTTTTTTTTTTTTTTTTTTTTTTTGGTTTTTTTCGAGACAGGGTTTCTCTGTGGCTTTGGAACGAGATGCCCTATCATACAACAAAAGTATATGCTCAACTATGTTCATAGCAGCATTGTTTGTAATAGCCAGAACCTGGAAACAACCTAAATGCCCTTCAATGGAAGAATGGATGAAGAAAGTATGGAATATATACATATTAGAGTTCTACTAGTATGCTTGAAGCACCACAAAAAACAAACACCTGACGGGCCTTAATCCCAGCACTCTGGAGGTCGATGGAGGTAGAGGCAGAACTCTGTGAGTTCAAGGCCAGTCTGGTTTACCAGAGCTAGTTCCAGGACAGACTCCAAAGCTACTGAGACCCTGCCTGAGGGGTGGGGGTAGGGGGAACTATGTATCAAAACAAAAACAAAAGCAAAGCCCAGTAAGGCATGGTGGTACACCCTTAGAATCCCAACACCCAGAAGGCTGAGGCTGACCTGAAACCTTGTCTCTACAAACTCCTTAAAACTTCTGTTCTTTCTGTCTTTAGACTGTCCTTCTACATCCTCTTCTCGGCTGTCCCTCCCTCCCTAGCCACCATGGACTTCAGTGGGAGGGATCTGATGTTGCCATCTTGATCAGAGGGTTTGTTGGCTCTACCAGTGTCCAAACTTGCTACATTTTTCAAAAAACATAACCTTGGAGGCCGCTTCTGAGTGTGTTGTCCTTATTGTTATATTGAGAGTTCTGCTCTCCTAAGTAAACCCAAAGCTCTATTTCCAAGAATTTCTTCTGTGCCCTTTTCTTGGCTTTGATTCAGGCCCACGTAAGTACAGAAAGGAGGCCTTTGAGGGTGGGAATACTGGGTCTGAAAATATAAAAATACATCTTGAGATAAAGCTGAAGGAAGAACTGAGTCATGGTAGCAAGCCCAACTTTGTTCCTTCCTCCCCCGACTGCTGTGCAGCAGGACTGCCTTCTCATCCCAAACTCATGGGCTGTATGAGGAACCCCGGGGTCAGGAGGTTGTCTGGAATAGCACATCCTGGACCTTCACATGCCGCCAAGGACTGAGAGATGGGAAGCCATTTCTTAAAATCTAGAACTTTCAAAATCAGGAGAGACTTAGAATTATGTTGTGTTCAGTCTCTCTGTGTTGAAAATAGTTAGGCTGTGAGTTCTCTTAAGTCATACAAAGAAATGGAATTGGTCACTGGGCTTGTAGCCTGACACTTTAACCTATCACCCTGATGCCATCCAGAAAAGACCTGGGCCATTTGTTCTCTTGTAATCTCACTTGAAAGCGGTCAGCCTTAGCTGGGCAGTGGTGGCGCACGCCTTTAATCCCAGCACTTGGGAGGCAGAGGCAGGCAGATCTGTGAGTTCGAGGCCAGCCTGGTCTACAAGAGCTAGTTCCAGGAAAACTAGCTAGTTCCAGGGAAACCCTGTCTCGAAAAACCAAAAAAAAAAAAAAAAAAGTAGTCTGCCTTCTACCAGAGGAAGTCTGGGGCAGCAGGTGAGCAGGGTTTTCTGCATCCCTATTCAGCCTCAGTTGGACAGCTGCCTCCAGCCTACTTTTCTTAGCTTTCAGGCTCAAAGTGAGACTATGTTGTAGCCTTGGGAAATGTTCTTGCCATACCTTCCCACTCAAGTAGAGGGGCCGAGAGAAACAGGAGAAACGCTCTCTGAGCTGGAACACAGTGCCTTTGTATATTGGTGCCTCTCCCTCTAGGAGAGAGTTGGAGTCCACAGAGGAATGGCTTTGCCCAGGAGAAAAGTAGGGGATAATGAGGGGAAATTGGTGAGGGGGTGCTTAGGGAGTGGTCTCTCCCACTCTCTGTAGTTGTCTCCTCTGCTGTTACAACCTCAAGAGTAGGTATTTTAAACTGCAAGGGAACAAGGTCTTTTGGAGTTTGTGTACTAGGAAAAAGGCAGCCAGCTTGATGATCAGACTCGGAGTGCCAGTGATTACCCTCCTCCCACAGCCTCAGCCCAGGGCCCAGCCCACGCATACAGGGTCCAGAGACTTGTGAAGAGTATGGGCTAGTGGCATATACTGAAGCTGTCTTCATAGTAGCATATACAGATCTCCTGACTGTCTGCAGGCAGAGCTAACTGACCTCTTCCTTCTAGTCCTCACCCCTCCTGTGTTTCATATTGGTCCAGATGCAGGTAGAGACCAATGGGAGACTAACCAACTGCAATTGGGACCTGTCCCATCTGTTGGTCACCTGAGGCCCACGAATGTCCCTATCTGACCACAAGGGTATATACTGAGGTCAGAGTTCTGTCCTTTAGCCAGAGAAAGCAGTTAGAACTTTGGAAACTGAAGGGCGTGGTTGTTTAATCATTTTTCTTTTTCTCATGTCCAGAATGCCTCCTGACCAGTCAGTCATAGCCTGACAGACTTACTTAGGGTTCAGAGAAGCAGGTGGGATGGACTTCAGGCAATGGCCACTTTCTTGGGAGGTGCTGGAATGAACTTGAGTCCAGAAGTGGGACTGTGGAGGACACAGGAGGCCTTGCGTTTCTGAGTAATGTGGGAGGTCGAGGTAAGAGGTTGCTCAACTGAGGTCACCCCAAACTCCTGCCTCGTTGTCTGCAAGCTGGATGAGGGCCACTTCCCTGTGTTCAGCCTGCTTGACTTCCTACTCTGGTTTCTTCCAACACACAAAGATTAGATGGAGAAACTGGTTAGTGTGACTTGAGCCACATTGGCTTGGAGACCACTACCAGCATAGCTGCTCCCAGCTTCTCATAGATGGGGAGTGTTGGGGGCTTTCCAGAGAGCTGGCTGGCCTGCAGACAAATGAGTCCATTGGTATTCTGTACCCAGTGGCACGAACACAATAATTGATGAGGCGAGAGTCTGGGGAGTAGGAAGGGTGGATCAATCTGGCTCGCTTTGTCACTAACAGGCTGAGCGCTTGACAGGCAGCAGGGGTTAGTGCCTGGTGTGTGCCTGTGCTACTCTGGAGATGGAGATGTTTAAGCTCACTGTGCAGGTCTGCTGAGAGGCCCTTCTAAGACAGTAGCAGACTGGTTGCAAGCCGCAGGAGTCCATGCTTTAATTGTTCATCCTTGTTTAGGCTTCTAGCTTGTGAATCCACCTTCTGCAGAGAGTGGCTACTCTTATTTGGAGGAGTGTGTTTGTGAGGGTCTCAAGAAGCCTCAGTTGGCTTCAAATTGTCTATAAAGTCTAGGGTGGCTTTGAACTCCTTATCCTCCTGCCTCTACCTGCTAAGTACTGAGATCTTTTTATTATTATTATTACTACTACTACTACTACTACTATTCTTTCAAGGCATGGTTTCTCTGTGTAGCTCTGCCTATTCTGGAACTCACTCTGTAGTCCAGGCTGCCCTCAAACTCAGATCCATCTGCTTCTGCTTCCTGAGTGCCAGGATTAAAGGCGTGTACCACCACTGCCTGGCTAAGTGCTAGGATCTAATGTGTGTACCAAAATCCCTGGCTTAGGAGTTGCTCCTGTTCAGAATTGAGTAAGGGACAGACTAAGAATCATTCAGCTCTGTTCGGAGTACCCTGGGCTGCCTTGGAGTTGTTCTTCCAGCAAGCCAGGCTGGGCTGTAGTAGCTTTCCCAGTTCCCAGAGAAGCCCAGCAGGGCAGCATACTGCAGGTACTCTGATCTGATCTGTTCTGGGCTTGCCATCTTCATCACGTGTTCTAATAGGCCTGCTGCATCCATCTCATGATAGGCAGAGGCTTGTACTCAGGTGGCAACAGCAATCCACAGGACTTTCTTTAAAGGAAAAGAAAAAACTATGTGAATGGGTGTCTTTCTTTCTCTTTGTATCTTTTTCTCTCTTTCTTTCTTTGAGGAAGGCAGGGTTTAGTTTCTCTGTGTCTCTGTTTGTCCTGGAACTTGCTCCATAGACCAGGCTAGCCTTGAACTCACAGAGATCTGCCTGTTCCTGTTTCCTGAGTGTTGGGATTAAAGGCATGCGCCACCACTGCCCAGCAAGCTTTGCTTACTAACAGGGAGGTGAGGACAGTGACTACAAGAAAACTGCCTACCTCTTCTTAGGAGTCCAGATGAGTCTCCTTTCTGCATCACTTATGTCTGTCAGTTGGGAAAGGGTGACCTCTTTCCTAGCAAGAGGTCAAGGGAGCCCTGCTAGGGCAATTGAATCAGCAGGTGTGTGTCTTTGTTAAATGGCCATGTCCCTACCTGGAATGTGGACCGTTGTAAGGTGTGCCTGACCATGGAGAGCATGTTCAGAGGTTCCCCAAGGTAAAAGGTGCCATGGAGTAGGACAGACAGCCTTCACCTAGCAGTAAAAAGAGAGTGGTGTCCTAGCATCATAGTAGAGCCCATATAGCAGAACAGGGAATTACCCAGCGGCCTACCCTTGAAGGAGCGTCAGAGTCCTTTCTAGAAGCTCTCTCAGGAAGTTCAGGGGCCCAGAGGCTGGGTTCCATGGCCTGAAGCAGCTTTCCCAGAGAGTACTCATTCGACAGCATCTGATTGCTCAACCACCTGAACCTACTCAGTGCCTCCTGTGTGAGCTGCACCGAGCACTAAGGCTCAGTACATTGAATGCTAATAATCAACTTGGAGCTCAGAGACTGGAATAATTGTAAGCACTGGAGGCTAGGAGCGCATTGAAGGAAATGTCCTTTCCCCTAAGAATTTAACTTCATCTAGGTAAAGACAAGTTAGGGAGGCTGAGAGCCAGCGTTGTGTGAATGGCTAATGCAAGGCAACTCTGGTTACCTGTAGCAGACCAGGCTTTTAGGAGAGCTCTGTAGGGACAGAAATGGACCAGAAGGAGGCTGACACATAATACTTTTTTTTTTTTTTTTTTTTCTTTCTTTTTGGTTTTTCGAGATGGTTTCTCTGTGGCTTTGGAGCCTGTCCTGGAACTAGCTCTGTAGACCAGACTGGTCTCGAACTCACAGAGATCCGCCTGCCTCTGCCTCCCGAGTGCTGGGATTAAAGGTGTGCGCCACCATCGCCCGGCTAGCACATAATACTTAAGGACTTGTTTGTTTGTTTGCTTTGAGATAGGCTTTCACTATGTAGGCCATATTGGCCTAGAACTCACAGACGTCTGTCAATCCCAAATGCTGAGATTAAAGGCATGTACCATTATACCTGGTTAATGTCAGGGGCTTTTGGGGCTCAAAGAAGTTATATAAACTTGTAGCACAATTAATAAAAACCCAAGGACAGAAATTGGGGCTTGGCCTGAAAGCCAGGAAAACAGAACAGCCAGCCGCTGGCTCTTAACCTCTACTTCAGTTTGAAATGGTGATCCTGCCTCCAGGAATCTCAGAATGAGACTGTGTGTGAGAGCTGTCTCCTCCCATCTTATACTTGTGTCTAGTGCTGGGATTAAAGGTGTGCACCACTACCTCCTGGTTTCTGTGGCAAACTAATGTGGCTACTGGGACTAAAGGTGTGTGTTACGCTGGGTGGTGATGGGCACATCTTCAATCCCAGCACTTGGGAAGCAGAGGGAAAAAAGGTGTGTGTCACCACTGCCTAGTCTGTAAGGCTGATCAGTGCAGCTCTTTTACTCTGAACTTCAGGCAAGCATTATTTATTAAGATAACAAATGAATTATCACCACACAAACTGGACAGAGTCTCTGAGAAGGGTAATCATTTTTATCTGGCTCCAGAAATCCCTACCCTGTCACCAAACTGAGAAATATAAATGCATTAAATGGTTTTTTTTCTCTTGGTGCCTGAATGCTGATGGGGAACTCCTTGGAAGTTAGAAGGTGAGACCCTCTCAGTAAGGACTGTAAAATTTCCCTCTACTCAATATGGTCCAGACAGATGGTTGATGGAGTTTAGCCATGGTGAGAAAATGTGGATCACTTTCTTCAAAAATGTAGTGTTGGGGTTGCTGGGGAGATGACTCAGTGGTTAAGAGCACCTGGCTGCTCTTCCAGTAGGACCTGGGTTCAATACCCAGCACCCACATGGCAGCTCACAACTGTCTGTAACTCCAGTTCCAGGGGATCTGACACCCCCATACAGACACATGCACATGAAATAAAAATAAATAATTAAAAAAAAATCTAGAGTTGGAGAGATGGCTCAGCAGTCAAGAGCTGTCCTTGCAAAGGACCGAGGGCTAACAGCTGCCGAAGCTCCAGTCCATCTGTCTTCCGTGGGTTCTTGCATGTGTGTGGTGGGCATACATACACTTAGGTACACACAAAAGATAATAATAAAAAACGCCTTTAATTTCAGCACTCAGGGAGGCAGAGGCAAGCAGATTTCTGTGAGTTCGAAGCCAGCCTGATCTACAGAGTAAGTTTTAGGAGACACTGTTTAAAAAAATAAATCCCTAGGGTAGGTTAGGGGTCTCGGCATGGCCCACCTCCTCTAGTTAGGCTTTGCTTCCCAGGATAGATGCTGCGTCCTTTTCCTCCTTGTCAGACTCATGAGCAGGCAGCGCCTGCTCAGTAAGCTGTGTCAGCCGAGGGGAAGGAAAGGAGCTCCCGTGTGCTGCTCCAGAGGAGAGGTGCTGCCTCTCTAGACTGCACAGATGCTGGAGGATCCTAGTGCTGTGGAGGCATCATCCAGAGGGGAGGGCAGCGTTGAGTCCTCTCACACTAATGCTTGTCCTTGGCTTCTAGCCCTGGCCTAGTGTATCTAACCTGGCCAAGGACTTCATTGACCGCCTGCTGACAGTGGACCCTGGAGCCCGGATGACTGCACTGCAGGCCCTGAGACATCCATGGGTAGTAAGCATGGCAGCCTCTTCGTCCATGAAGAATCTGCACCGATCCATCTCCCAGAATCTCCTCAAGCGTGCTTCCTCTCGTTGCCAGAGCACCAAATCTTCCCAGTCCACACGTTCCAGCCGCTCCACACGCTCCAACAAGTCCCGCCGTGTTCGGGAGCGCGAACTGCGGGAGCTCAATCTGCGCTATCAGCAGCAGTATAATGGCTGAGCCACCAGCTGTGACATGGACACACTGTCGTCTCCTCCTGGCCACTCTCTGCTTTGTCACCTGGGCCCAATGTCTTCTCTGTACCCAGGCATCATGGCCAGCAGTATATAGAGCATGTCTGGGTCTAGCTCTTCTCTGTGCCTTTAGTAGCCCCTACCTTCTCATGGGCCTGGGCCTAGGCCTGTTGTGATGGGATGGTGGCCCAGGACCATCTAACCTGAGCACCTGGTAGGCAGCTGCTGAGTTGGAAGAAAGGACAGGACCCAGTCCCCACTGATCTCCTTAATGTTTGCCTTTTTCTTGGACCAAAGGGGTTTATAGTGTTGGGTAGAATGGGTCCTATGGCTCAGGACTCTTTGAATCCATTACTTTTATAACCCCTTTCTTCCACAAAGCATTGGTCTAGCTCCCATGTCCTACGTCATACCAATCCTTAAGAGTATGCTCCAGTGGGAGGTCTAACTTTCGCCACAACTAAACTGCGAGCCCCAGTCAGGTCCAAGCAACCCCACCGTTTTCCCCAGCCGACAGCAACATTTCTTCATGGTGCCACCAGGAGCCCTTCTAGCCCCCAGACTTGCCGCGTGGTAGGACTGTGGCATGGGCCTTCGTCTCAGGCTCCGACCTCTCTGTAAGCAGGATTCTGCGCATCACCTCAGTGCCTCTGCAGAGCACATTGTTGCCTCCCTCTCCTGCTTAGACGCCATGTCGTCCCCAGCTGCCTCCTTCCCCACCTGGACAGGTGGAGGAGATCCACTGCTGCTACCTGGGGGTGGATGTGCGTGAAGAGTCCTCAGAATTCCATTGTCAACCCTTGTTCCACCCTTTGGTATTGTCCTTTGCTGGTCCCTTTCTAAAGCTGCCATGCCCTCTTTATAGCTTCACGATGGCGCCATCTAGTGTCTGGTCTAGGTATAGGTGGCCGGGGGAGGGGTGGTGACTCGTGCACCCCCTTGCCACAGCCCTCCTAAAGGAAGAGGAAAGAAAGGAGTTGCTGAATTGGGAGAGAGTCCTGGGCTGCTCAACTCCTCTTCTGCTCAGCTTCTCCCAAACCTCACCCTGGAACTTAGCCGTACTGTGTTACCTGCCTCTGAACCCCGGGTGCCTTGGGTGCTGGCCTTGCCCTATCTGCCCTGTGCCCACCTCTTTTCATAGCATTAACTTTCGAGGCTGTCCCCACTGAGTCAGGCTGGAGGGAGCTCCTCCGGGAGGTAGGGTAGGATTGCAGGAGCTGCTTTCCCAGAGAACTGAGCCGCAACAGCTCCTATAGCTGGCATGGTCTCCCTACCACCACCACACTAGGCTGGAATCCAAGCTCCCTCCCTCTGTAGCTGCTCTCACTGGGTAGCAAGGGGCCAGACAGAGCCTAGCTTGAGCCTTAGCTAGACTAAGAGCCTCTGTCGGCAGAAGGGTCTGACTCCCACACAACTCCTCTCAGTAGGCAGCCTTGGGCTAGGCCCTCTTTCTAAGTATGCCACCTCCATTGGGAAACCAAGCCAAAGAGACCACTGTGTGCCAAGTCAACTGTGCCTTATGTACTCTCTCCTTATATCCTCCTGCCCTCTGGATAGGAGGCCCTGGAGGACGGAGCCTCACAGCCTTAGAACCCTCCACCTACCAGTTGCCCCAGGAATTTCTGGGGGTGTGAACCACTGGGGATTTAATTGTCTTTCTTGCCCAAAATAGGCCTGGTTGTGAGGATAGGGCAGAGGGAGTTTGTGTCTTGGGCCTTTGATAGGTCCACCAGGCATTCATGCCATGGACTGTGGATGGAGAATGTGCAGTTATTTATTTTGTGTACCCTGTAAATGTATCTTCTGTATTCAATAAACAGGCTGGCCGGGCGGTGGTGGCGCATGCCTTTAATCCCAGCACTCGGGAGGCAGAGGCAGGCGGATCTCTGGGAGTTCGAGGCCAACCTGGTCTACAAGAGCTAGTTCCAGGACAGGCACCAAAGCTACAGAGAAACCCTGTCTCGAAAAAACAAACAAAAAAAAAACAAAAACAAAAAAAAAACAAAAAACCAAAACTCAATAAACAGGCTGCCATCCCCAGGGAAGGCTGCCATTTTCTTCTGATTCCCATGACTGTGCCCTGCGACTAGTGGATTGTTCAAAAAGAGGAGTCGGAGCCGGGCGGTGGTGGCGCACGCCTTTAATCCCAGCACTTGGGAGGCAGAGGCAGGCGGATCTCTGTGAGTTCGAGACCAGCCTGGTCTACAAGAGCTAGTTCCAGGACAGGCTCCAAAACCACAGAGAAACCCTGTCTCGAAAAACCAAAAAAAAAAAAAAAAAAAAAAAAAGAGGAGTCGGGGCCACAGCCTGGGGTGGCAAAGTCCAGGTCAGGGGGAGAGCCCCTGAGAGCCTCTTCTTTCCACTAAGCCAGGATGGAGGACAAGGCTACACAAAAGAACTGAGCCTGGTGTCTTTATTGAATTGGGATGGGGAAAGGATCTGCAGACAGTTTAGTTGTAGGCAATGACCTGGTTGATCCAGGTGCTGAACTTGCTCACCCGGGCATATACGGCTGGGGCTTGCACATTGCAGTTCTCAGTGCCCCAGGAGACAATGCCAATTAGCACCCAGGCATTTCCTTTCTGGCAGACAAGGGGGCCTCCTGAGTCACCCTGAAAGGGAAGGAAAGGGGGAAAGTTGGGATGGCAGTTGAGGAAGTATCCCATGGGACACAGTACAGAGGAAAGGGTGCCTGTGCTTACCTGACATGAAGAGACGCCCGACGCTCCTGCACAGATCATGGAGTCAGTAACACCTGAGCCCCAGTACTGCCGGCACTGGTTCACAGTGACCAGGGGTAGAGCTGCTTGCTGCAGGCATGCTGGCGTCGCGTTGCCTGTGGGCCAAGAAAGGTGGTCAGGCTGGCCCAGGGTGCTTCTTCCAGGGTCCCCTCGCTCTCACCCAAGTTCTTACCCACACCACTGGTGCGGCCCCAGCCAGTGGTGACACATTTGAGGCCTTCAGGCAGTGCCTCATTGGAAGAAGCCAGGCAGACCGGTGAGATTTGTGCCGTGTACTGGGCTGGTGAGGCAAGCTTCAGGAGGGTCACATCATTGTTCAGAGTGTTGGGGTCCCAGTTAGGGTGTGTGATGGCCTACGGAGCCAGGAGAGAGCCATGGGAAGCTGGAGCATGCGCAAGTACCCAAGGTTGGCGCCGAGGGGTAGGTCGGGGCATGCTTGAGTTTCTGTGTCCAAAGCAGACCACCTAAAGCCCATTGTCCTTTGTACACGTGCAGCCAGGGACTTACCTTCGAGAT
Source organism: Chionomys nivalis (assembly GCF_950005125.1). Taxonomy (NCBI): domain Eukaryota; kingdom Metazoa; phylum Chordata; class Mammalia; order Rodentia; family Cricetidae; genus Chionomys; species Chionomys nivalis. The sequence goes on from NC_080106.1 coordinate 22,173,156, forward strand.
GGAGCGCACTTGCACAGGCTCGGCATTGGAAGATCGGTCATATTCTCCCAAAACAACTAAGTGTCGTCCAGCACTGCAAGGATAATAATAAATTCAGACCCTGAATTTCCTGTAAACAACTTGTTTTCTTCTGCTCTGAGCAGCCTGCAGCTGCTCTGAGCATGAGACCCTGATGGCAGGGGAGTGGTTTCTGATTGGTCTGCAGCTGAAAGATTCTGAGAGCTGGGATGTGACCAGAGCACTATATAAGCTGCCCCTGAACACAATAAAGGGGGCATTCTTGGGGAATTCAAGGATGACCTCTGTCTCTGTGTATTTGTGTTTCAATCTGGCTTGCGGACTGTCCCGTGGTACGCTACAGGTGTAGTACAGGCGCTGTACAGGCACTGTACAGGCGCTACAGGACCGTAGTATGTGTAGTATGTAGTGGGGATGCTACAAGGAAGAAGAGATGGACTAGGCAGGGCAGGTAGATTACACTCACACGACTCCACAGTGGGCAGCAGTGACTACCCAGTTCTGGCTGATGAGAGAACCACCACAGAAGTGGAAGCCATTCGTTTCCTAGGGTCAAAAGTCAGATACGTGAATGGGCTTCAATTACCCATAGGCATAAAGCATATAGGACCCTGACCCACCCCTAGAGTGGTGTACCTGTAGAGACACCTGCCAGGGCCAGGAGCCTGGCACTGCGTTCTGCCCATTGACAATCCTCTGGCTGTAGCTCAATGCAGGTTTGATGGCAGGAACACCACAGCCTGGCATAGTAGGGTGGTGAGTATCCACATCCCAGCCCACCTCGCCATCCCTTCTCGCTCAAGGCCCCCAAGCTGTGTATTCCAGAGGGATCCGGATCATGAGGATTTCTCACTAGCCCTTCTCCTGAGTGCCTTTTAGGCATACACAGCTGTCTCGGCTACCCCATCCTACCAGCCCTCAAATCCTGTGCACATCACATCTACCAGCCTAGTCCTGATATTCTCCAGGCCACCTTTCTCCCTATTTCTGGGGTCATCTCCTTGGCCTTCTGTTAGTCTGCTTTGCTTAGACTATACATATCTTCCATGTTTTTTCAGGTCTGGCTCAATTGTCTGACTCATTTGTTTTTTTAGCCTAAGTACATTAGTTTTCCTTTGCCTGTACTGTCCACTTTCCTTCTAGCCAGGTCAACTCCTTCTCTGGTCCCCTAAGCAGGAGCTGGAAGCTAAGTTGCCCTAAGTTGATCAGTCAGGATTGGTCCCCAGCCCACTTACCCCAGGAGGAGCCAAGGAGGACCAGGCTAAGTGTTAGGCTGAGCAGTACCATTGTGGAAGATAATGAAGTTGAGAAGGGCTTGGCTTTATTTATGGGTATCCTTGTCCTTGGGCAGAAGCCTTGGGCTTGAGACTAGGCCAGCTGTGTGGTCTTAGCACACTCCCACACCAGCCTAGGAGAGGTCTTCTTAGGCCAAAGTCCTTGGAATTATCAAGTATCCAGGTGTGAGGCTCCCACCTTGGGGAGGTGGCTCCCCAAGCCTTGTCTTCCTATTGGCTTTCTGAGCCACCTCCTGTCCCAAGTGTTGGTCACTAGATACTAAGGACATATGGCTGAACTAGGTGTAAAATATCAAACTGGTTGCTGGGAACTATGAAGTTTCCCAGGGCTGTCAGGAGTACTGGACTCTCAGAGAAGCCTGCTCAGAACATACAGGTACCGTGACTGCTGCCTCTGTTGTAAAGGCCAGGGATGGAGGTTCTGAATCTTAACAGACATCATCTTGGATTCCTCATCAATGTGGAACAGGAGTCAGAGGTTTGCCCAGAGAGGTGGGATGGGACAGTTCTAAGGCCTATATTGCCAAAAGTGTGAGTGAGCCCTGAGTGACAGACTCTGGACTGAAGTTGGAAGCACAAGAGTGACAGCCGTGACATCTGTTTCTAGACCCCAGATTGCCACGGGTAAGATTTGTCCACAGTGCATTTGTTATTGAGCTCCAGGCTGAACTAAATCAATGGAGAGATGGTGTCTCTGTGTGCAGAGTTGCAACAGGTGAGTTGGCTTGAATTTTTCTAGAATATCAAAGGCTTTGACTGGCTCAAGAATACTTCAGCCTAGGGGAGAGACTGGGAGGAGGAGAAGGAGGGGAAAGGCAGTCGGGATGTAAAATGAATAAATAAAGATTTAAAAAAATAATACCCCAGTCTAAAAAGTGCAACAGTGAACAGGTGAATAAAGGGGTGGATAGAAATAAGATCAAATCCAACAAAATATGAATTATAACCTGATGGACATATGGATGCTTAGTGAACTGTTCCCTTAACTTTACTACTGCATATACACTTTTTCATAATAAAATGTCAGGGAACACAAAGTCAGGGGCCAAAGATGTCCAGCCTGGAAGAGAAGAACCTCTCTGGAGAATGTGGCTTATTCATTCTGAGGACCCAGAGGGGCTTAGCTACTCTGAGAGCAGGATGTTCCCAGCAGCAACCCAGGGGCTGGGCCCTCGGTGGACGCTTAGCAAAAGTTTCTTGTTAAATGTGTCATCTTCCCCCATGAGTTCACGACTGCTTTCACCCCAGAGCGTTTGGAATCCATCTCCCTACTCACAGCCCCGCATGTGCAGACAAGGCCCAGCTTTTCACATGCCAGGTCATTTGAGGGGTGCCATAAAGTTAGAGGCACTGTAGGCGGATGAGGGGTGCTTGGTGAGAACTTGCCACCGGCCTTAGAGTCAGGGAACAGTTGCTCTATCAGCAGTTTAGTCCCCGTAGAACCTAGGGTGGACCTGGGAGCACTGATAAGCCAGGGAACGCAATGAGTAGGGGCTGTCCATGGGGTCGTTCAAGATGGAGACTGGTGGGGTATGCTTCCACCGTGTGAAATTAGATTTGGGATGACAGGATGTAGCTTTCCACCTCAAAGCCTGTAGTGCTGACTAGAGCTGGGATCCCGGACCGACCCCTGAGGTGATGATGAAGGAACCAGGCCTGTGGTCCTTAGACGCCCCAGGCACAGAGCTCCTATGGCTCTTTGTCCCACTCCTCTCAAAAATGACAAGAGTCTTTTATTCAAGTGTCTGTATTCCCCGGGTTTATTCCCCCTTGTTCCAAGCTCTAAGTCTTAGGCCACTTTATTCCACCTCCATGGCCTGCACGGTTTCCTCCAGAAGCTCCAGGTCCAGGGGCCTCACTTCCTGGGTCAGGACAGCTGTGGTTCCAGGAGCAAAGTGGTACCGGGCAGCTCTAGAAGAGAGGAGGGCCAGCCTTTCAGCGTGCAGCCTGGCAGTCCTCCCGGCCGTCCAGCGGGCGGTCCTCCCTTCCCCTGCTCCCACCTCTGCACGGGCTTTGTGGGTGAGCTCAGTGTCCGCAGCAGCTTGGCGCCTGCTGCAGTGATCACACACGCATCCACGCTGCCTCCAGAGCCCAGGTCACCCAGGATCCCTGCAGTGATGGCTTCCACCAACAGCTCTTGTGCAGCCTCCAGCTGTGGTAGTGGGAATGAGGTTAGGGAGCCTGGTGTGGCCTCACACTAACCTGGGGACTTTGTTAATCTTGAACCCTAGACAGTCGGCCATTTGTGCAAGCCCAACCTCCTTTCTCTCCTGCCAGTCAAAATTCCAGTCCCTCGGCTTCTGACTTGCTTTCTCCCCAATCCCCGTGTTGCCTCCACCCACTGGTCCCCCTGTGGGTGTCCCTTACACTTCCAGGGCCCTTCCGGCGGTCTTCCCACCCACCAATCTAGTCCTCTGTCACAAAGTGTCTCTCTGGGCCTTAGTTGTTCCTGAAGCACATAGTCGCCAATTTCTATCGCACTCCAAAGTCCAGACCTCAAACCTCATATAGAACCGCACTGGGCTTTACCTCTTCCTTCAGTTAACGATCATTTGTGAGCATTGTGAGCATCTCTCAGTGGTCTAAGCTTGGTTACTGACTGGACCTTCAGCATTATTCGGTCCCTACTCAGGTGTCACCTTCTTCCCCTCCAAGCCTTCCTTACTTGGCCAGTTTTTTTTTGTTTTGTTTTGTTTTGTTTTGTTTTGTTTTACACTCCCCACCTGTGAGCATGAAGTAATGGACAGAAGTCGCTCACCGTCATGTTTGGCTGGAACCGGTCCTCCAGTAGTGCCAAGGCTGCATCCTGTCCAGAGCCTACAGGTGGAAAGGGGCATCTGAAGTTAGCTGTTGCTGCCTACTCTGGGGAACAAACCTTGAAGGTAGTGTTGCAGGGGCAGGATTCGTGGGAAAAGGAGGGAAGCACTCACCCAGGGCCGTAAAGAGCAGACGGCTGTAGGAACCGTGGGGGTGAACTCCATAGAGTTGTGGCCCGGTCAGATCAACCCCGCCCACAATCAGTGATGCTCCCACGTGGCCTTGGTACCTGTGGATAAGCGGGCGCTGTTACTGCCAACTGGAGCCGGCTCCGCCTCTTATGCCAGTTCTAGGTCTTGAGTCCCTCCCCTTCCTGTGACCTGGCGTCCTATGATTGATGTGGCTTCTTCCGGAACTCAGTTTTGGTCACACCGGCCTGGCTTCTTTCGCAGGTAGCAGCCTGGCCTTTTCCTTGCTCCCCCCGCCCCCCAACCCCGTCAACCCCGCCTACCTCAAGTAAATGACCCTCGCTAGGGATCATCTTTACCCCACCTCCTCACCGGAAGAGTGTCTGGCGCAGGATACGGGTGACCGTGGCCACCCGAGGCTCACGACCGGTGGACAGTGCGTGTAGCTCCATCCTGGAAGCTGCCATCCGCGTGGTCATCTCAGTGTCTGCAGCTACTCCAGCCCCACAGCAGCTGAGGGGAAAGGGATGGTGGGTGTAGACTGGGGCGTGCAGGGACAGAGGAGGGCGTGAGTGACAGACAGTGCCGCGTTTATTGGAGTGTGGGGACTGAGCTGGGGATTCTTACTAGATTTTGGGAGCGATGAAGTGGATCTTCTCGCAGCTTTTGTCAACCACGACCGAATCGTTAGTGGCCCGCGTATCGGCGCCCAGAATAATTCCATCCTGCAGAGGAAGAGCCCAGCCTTAGTGCCCACTCGATCTCCGCAGTGGCGCCAACCTAACCCTCCAGTCCTATCGTCCTGCTCACTCGGAACACGAGTCCCGCGATGGTAGTCCCGGTCTTGCGTGCATGAGGGACCCGAAGGCCCGAGAGGACGTGTTCCAAGGACGCATTCCTGCAAACAGTGGGGTGACTCACGTTTCAATTCTGCTTCTAGGGAGAGCCCTTGAACCGGCCCCCCAAACTATCTCTACTTTTCTCATCTCCTGGGTTAAGCCCCTACTTGGTTACCCAACATAAGGCTCCCCCACTTCCACCAGTAAAAAAAAAAAAAAAAAAAAAGGCCGCCTACTTTCGACAGCTCTCAACTAGAACTCCACTCCCCCTTCACCTCTGGCAGTTCTCGAAAGAGAAGCCTCCTCTGTGTTCCACTGCCTGCTTCAGCATCTCGGGTCAGGGAAGCCAGCTGAGATCCGGGGGTCGATCAGATGAAAAGAGTGAAGCCCGTGGGGCGAAGCAGAAAAGCGTCTGCCTCGGCTTCGGTAGGGTTGTACAGGACGCTTCGCGCTTCCCACTTTCGGTTTCACCTCCACCCCAGTTCAGAGGCTGCAGGCCCCTTTGTGCGTCTTCTCTTTCACTTTCACCTTTGGGAGCTTGAGGAAGGGGCTGTGCTTGCCAGGTCTTCCATGGCGCTCCTCAGTTCCTCCATCCCCCCTCTTATCTGACTGCAAGCCCATACATATACGCAGGCAAAACACTCTACCACATAACTCTTGAAGTATAAATGAAGCCCTTTTAGGTTTAATTGTGTTCTAGTGATGCCAGGTGCCCACCAAGGTCAGAAAAGGGCATTAGATTCCCTGGAACGAATGATTGTGAACCATTTGGTGTACCATGCGGGTGCTGGGAGCCAAACCCAGGTCCTCTGCAAGTGCAACAAGTGCTCTTAACTTCTGGGCCATCTCTCCATCCCCTTCTTAGGCTGAATTGAAGATCCCAAGCTTCCTAGACTTTTTCTTTCTTTTTTTTTTTTTAATTTCTTTCTTTTTTTAAAAAAATATTTATTTATTATGTATACAATAGTCTATCTGTGTGTATGCCGAAGGCCAGAAGAGGGCACCAGACCTCATTACAGATGGTTGTGAGCCACCATGTGGTTGCTGGGAATTGAACCTTTGGAAGAGCAGGCAATGCTCTTAACCACTGAGCCATCTCTCTCCAGCCCCTTTCTTTCTGGTTTTTGACACAGGGTTGCTCCATGTAGCCCTGGCTGTGCTGGAACTCAATCTGTAGACCAGGCTGGCCTGAATGCAGAGATTAAAAACGTGTAGTGCCATCACGTAGCTCTAAATGTATTTATTTATTTATTTACTTACCTATTTATTCGAGACAGGGTTTCTGTTTAACCCTGGCTGTCCTGGAACTAGCTCTGTAGACCATTGTGTTCTGCTTGCATGCCAGAAGAGGGCACCAGATCTCATTATAGATGGTTGCTGGGCTGGGAATGAACTCAGGACCTCTGGAGGAGCAGCCAGTGCTCCTAACACTGAGCCATCTCTCCAGCCCTTCCATTCCCCTGCCTTTTTTGTTTTTTCAAGGCAGGGTTTCTCTCTGTGTAGTCCTGGCTGTTCTAGATATCACTCTGTAGACTAGACTGGCTTTGAACTCAGAACTCCACCTGCCTCTGCCTTTCAAGTTCTGGAATGAAAGGGGTGCACCACCACGACCATGCAATCTTATGTGTGTGTGTGTGTGTGTGTTTTAAAGATTTATTTATTTATTTATTATGTATACAGTGTTCTGCCTACGTGCCAGAGGGAACCAGACTTCATTATAAACGATTGTGAGCCACCATGTAGTTGCTGGGAACTGAACTCAGGACCTCTGGAAGAGCAGCCAGTGCTCTTAACCTCTGAGCCATCTCTCCAGCCCCAGTTTTACAGATCTCTTAACAGATCTCCAGCTCTCAGCTCCCATATTATATATTGATTTATTTAGTTTAGTCTTGTTTTTTCGAGGCAGGGTTTCTCTGTATAGCCCTGGCTGTCCTGAAACTCACTTTGTAGACCAGGTTGGCCTCAAACTCAGAAATCTGCCTGCCTCTGTCTCCTTAGTGCTGGGATTAAACGTGTGCACCACCATTGCCCAGCCTTATTTATTTGTTTGTTTATTTATTTATTGTTTTTGAGACAAGGTCTATGTGGCCCTAGCTATCCTGGAACTATATAGATCAGGATGGCCTCAAACTCACAGAGATCCACCTGCCTCCACCTCCCAAGTGCTGGGATTAAAGGCATGCTCCACCACCACCTGGTCCTATTTTAAACTCTTGTATCCAAATCATATGTCTCTGTGTCCCATTCCAACAGCTGTACCTATATCTGAATATTGGCACAGGTACTGTGAAGGAAGGCAAAGGGCAGGCTTTCTGAGCAGCTCAACCAGGGCAATGAGACGCTATACCTCTCATTGTTCAGTTCAATGGCAGGCTTAGCAAAACCCATCTCACCTCGTGCGCCTCTGGGTCGGGTGATACGTGAATCTAAGGATCCTAGTAGGGCCTTCCATTTAACCCACAATTCACAGGACTTATAACAGCAAAGGTCTTTATTCCGGGGGTGGGGGACTTGGGCTGGCAGCGGGGGACGCAGGAGTACCATGACGGTAAGCACCCAGGAGAATGGCATTGATATGTTCCAGTGTGTTATTGCTGAAGACCATGTTGAGATGTTCGGTCCCATTCATGGGCAGCAGGTGCACAGGCTGTGACTGGCGGCCCTGCCACCGGCCACAGAGCTCAGTGCTTCGTGTGGCGACAGTGTCATCCCCATCCTCGTAGAGCGCAGCCACCGGGTCTTTGTAGGGGAAACTATGGTCATAGATGTAGGTGCCGGGTGTGGGCAGACCCACACCATACAGACAGTACACTTCCACACCAGGCGCAGGGAGGCCCGCCAGTAGATCACGTGACTGCAGCCACATGTACCATCCTTCTTCAAAATGCAGATCCTCAAAAAAACGCTTGAAGTCTTGGCCTGTGTAGTTGAAGTTTGGGGTGGAAATGAACACGTGGTCTTCAGGCCAGACCTGGTGGGCTGGAAACATCCAGGGCGACGTCGTGGTGATGCGCTGCTCCTCTCTCAGCTTGATGCTGGACATGATCGGGATGCCCTGGTTGTCGCCTGTGGATACAGAGCTCGGTGGGACAGGGAGCATTCAGCCCTGTCTGGGCCCGTCCTGACCTTGATTACAAGACCCAGACCAAAGCAGGCCTGGTGTCCAGTCAGGTGCTCAAGCTTGAAGAGGCCATGTTGCTACTTCTGTAAGCCAGAGCTCTGGGGCCTCAAACGGTGTGTCAGTTAAAGAGAGTAAGATCTGTGGTGTGTGTGTGTGTGCATACGTGTGTACTGGCTATTCTTCCTGAGGTCCTGTACGGGGCCTATGCTGCATGGTGGTCACAGGATTGTATTTTTGGAGGATTAGATGGTGTCTGTTTTACAGTCAGTGACATAGTCTGGTGAGTTACTCACAAGGCTGTGAACTTCCACAGTGAAGGCTGGGTCTTGCTGTGCCCAGTATAAACGGTACTCAGTGAGTGGTGGCTGTATTAGTGTTGGGTTCCTGGGGAAGCTATTCAAAAACACAGAGCATGAGGTCTGGCCATGCTGTGGCAAATACGTCCTCAATAAAACAGATTCCTGGGCATGGGGCTCCAGGGAGCAAAAAGCAGCTGGAAGCCAGAGGACTTGGGGCTACATAGAGCAAATCAGAAGCTGACAGACTCCCGGGATTGACTTCCTCCATCACCTCCCTTATCATCACTAAAGACTCTGCAAGGGGACATCCTAATGGTACTACCTTCAAGGAGCTGGACAGCTGTATGCCCCACAGACAATTTCCCTGGGCGACACTGTGAGCACAGCTGGAGTGACAGCCAGCTCTGTGATGTGCTTCATCCCCTCCTCACCCCACACAGGACAACAGTGATCAAAAGCTCCTCACCTGAGGCCAGGACCAGCATGGGCTTGACAGAGCCACCCCATGGGGCCCCAAGAGAGATAAAACCATCAATGAAGCGGTCTTTCCAGGACTGAGGCTGGCGCAGTAAGAAATACAGCACATGTAGGCAGCCCAGGCTATGCCCAATAAGGAAGACAGGCTTCCCGTACGCAGCATGCATCTCCTCTACCAGCCCTGCCAGCTTCTGGTAATATTCCTCTTGCTGGCCTGGAGACGGGTAGACATCAGGGCAGTTAGGGTCTGGGACCACCTGTTATACCCCAGCCCCTCACCTGCAAGCACTTACTGGGTTCCAAACGCCAGTCGTAGGGTGCGGCCCGCACCGTCTCATCCCGCACATACCCATTGTTAACCAGATTCTGGACCAATGTGTGCATGTAACCTGCGAGGAGGCAGCAACATAGGGGGCTCTGTCCATGACACCGGTAGGCCAGCCTGATGGCCAAGAAGAGCCCCTGCCTTTCCCCGAGCACACACACCTGCTAGCTTGTTGTCGTCTAAGTACTCAACAGAGTAGGTCTTGCCAAAGCCAGGGACACGGATCTGTACACCAGGAGCATTGGACACGCGCCCAGAGCTGCGATTGTAGACAACCCTAGGGACAGTGGGACATTTAGCAGCCAGCAGCCAAAGGGCGGTGTATAGGGGCTGGGTAGGGCACATGGGACATACCTGGTATTATCAATCCAGCAGTCCACCCCAAGGGGTAGAAACATATTAAGATCCAGGAAGATGGTGAAGAAGTCCTCTGTCTTGCGGTAGCACAACCAGTTCACCACATCTGGTTTATCCAGCTTGGCTTCTAGACGATTCCCCAGGCAGCCAGGTACTGTGGGCACCAGCTTTTGTTCTGTCTGGACTTAGCTTCTCTCCACACCCCGAACCCTATCACCAAGAAAGCCCCCCCTCCGTCTCCCGCACCCTCAGGTTCTGGTGACACTTATCCTCTCCACCACACTTCTTACAGCCCCACCAGTTCTGCAGATTCCAGACTCCCTTCAGGCAGGGAAGGTGCAGGAACCAAGGCCGCTGCCCTCTGCCCCCACAAAACAAACATCCAGCTTGGCTTTCCATTATTGCCAAAGTCCAAAGAGAGAACAAATAGGTACAGGGGAACAGGGGCTGGGCCTAGAGCAAGGGGCAGGCCTTTCTGGACCTCTGCTGTCCTGTCCTGGACTAGGTGTCTTGTCCTTGATAAGGCAGAAGCCAAGGAAGCAGTGGGGCTTAACCCAGTATCCAGTGTGTCTGGAGTTGGCCGCAGCTCGCGCTGCCCTGTCCAAAGCCGTAGGCAAACTGCATCCCATTCGCCGACCACCACCCCATCCCAAACCCCTGAAGAAGACAACCTGGAGACAGAACAGTGTGAAGGGAAAGGGGCAGTGTCTCTGTAGAACAAACCCTTGACCCTTCCCCGTACCGAGTCTGGCATGAGGGCTAATGGTGGAGGCAGAAGAACCTTGACAGCATCTGCTGCTGTCAGGTGTTAGGACCCAGGGTCAGCAAGGTCTCGTTTGATGCATCAGGGACCTAGTGGGGGCTTACCTAGGATGACAGGCCTTGTGTGGTTACTGAGTTCAGCCTTGGGCGTGGTGTGCGGGGGGAAGAGCACATTGAGGAGCCAGAAGGGGGCAGCGGGAGGGAGCAGCAGCCCCAAAAGCAGCAGCACCCACTGCCATGGGGAGCCAGGTAGCCCCATTCCAGCTCAGTGCCTACTGCCAGATGAGGCAGTCCTGGGCTGGCCTTATCTAGACCGGGGATGGGAGGGGCCCCAGGGCCAGAGGGAGGGGCAGAACCACCAATGGGGGTGGCCAGGAAGGGGCATAGCCTTAGGGATCTGGCTCTGGGTTTGGGTTCAGTTCAGTCTTTCTTCCCTTGGCGCCATGGGAAAAAAGAGCTGGGGCAGCAGGAGGCCCAGAAGTACACAATGTTTTATTGAAAAAAAGTCAGGCTCAGCTTGGCCAGCTCCATTCCACTTGGCTTGATGAGGGTCTCTGTCCACAGCAGCCTGAGCCAGGTCTTCCTGCAGGCAGACCCAGCTCAATTTCCCCTCTTATTGCCCTCCCCTCTTTTCTGATGATGACATCCAAACAATAAATATACAATAAATAACGTTCCTGGGCCAGACTAGGACTTCAAATCCCATACCAACCCTCACCAGTCTTCTAGTCAGGACAGGCCTATACTGGGGTATGGGAAGGGAAAGTCCCTATATCCCCCAGGGTCCCACGGGTCCTCGGATCCATTTCAATTGCCAGGTCCAAGCTTGGTTTCCCAGGAGACCTAGCAAAGCTGGTCCAGAGCAAGGCTGGGCAAAGCAGAACTGGCAAGTAGGTGTAGGGGTGGGGACTGTTGTCCTAGACACCCCAACTCCAGGCCACAAGATTCCACTGGCCTCAGGAGTAGATGGTGATGACTTCACGACCACCTCCACGCACCAGCAACACCCGTTCAAGGCCCTCAGTTAGCACTTCAAGGAATTCCATGTCTGCAGGGTATCAGGTCAAGGAGGCAGCCACAGGACCACCACCTCCCACCCACCCGTGGGCACCTCAAGGAGAGGATAGCACTGCACTGTCAGCCTTTACACAAAAGGATACAGTTCTCATCACCCTCGCTGTTCTTAGGGGGGCCAGGCATGTTCAGCAGGACCAGGCGGGCATCGTGGGAACGTGTGACAATGACTTCATTGAGCTTCACAGCAGTGTGCATGCGCCTCACATTGGACTGATCCCTGCAGAGAGCAGTTGATCACAGGCTACCGAGAGTTTCCTAGCAAAGAAGTCTCTGTCCCTGGCCCATCTGCACAGCTTGCCTGCTCCCACTCCTCCTCCACTCCAGACCTCAACATCGTTTGAACTCACGGCTTAATGTGCACCAGCTCCCGGAAGTTGTCAGGGGCATGGCTGGGGTTCCAGGGCTCAGGCATGTACTTGTCTCTGGTCCACGTCATCTGGATCTTGTCGGTCCCCGCTGCAGACTCGTCCTCCTCGTCTGAGTAAAGGCTCTCTAGCCGCAGGGCTGAGTGTCTGTCCTTGACCAGCTGGGCCTGAGGACAACCACAGTGCACCCTGAGAAAATGGGGGCCTGGCTGGCCCGGCATGACCACCCTGCCTCTAGGATACGGGCACTGATTGTTCTGGTTCAGGTGGAGCAGGTGAGGGCTTTTGTTTGTTAGTTTAAAGCAAGCTGGCCTCTTGTCTCAGCCTCCTAAGTACTGCAATTACAGCCATAAGCCACCATGCCCAGCTTTTTGTTTGGTTGGTTTTTGTTTGTTTTTTGAGACAGGGTCCCACTATGTAGCAGAGTAGGCTAGCCTTGAACTCATAGGAATCCACCTGTCTTAACATCCTGTGCTGGGGTTATGGATATAAGCCATCATGCCTGGTCAAATGAGTCATCCTGATAACTCCACCAGACGACAGTGTCTCCAAAGGTGTGAACTGGCCATGACCCAAGCCTGAATCAGGGCAGCCATTTACCTCTCGATCCCGCTCGGTTTTGGTCAGCCTCATCTGCCGCAGCATCTGGGACCGCTGCTCCATCATCAGGGTCCGCTCATACGTATACGCAGAGATGTCACTGTTATGCTGGAGAGAGGGGAAGCTATGAGGACCAGACTGCAGGACCTGGATCCTCGGGGCCAGGCCAGGGCAGGCAGCTTACCATCTCTACCACCTCCACTTCAGCTTCCAGGCGGAGGTGATACAGGAAGATGGCTAGATCTTTCTTCATCTGGATGCTGTTGTCATCCATCTGGGCCACGGTGAAAATGCGCATCCGGCACTTCCTCCAAACCTGCCGTGATGAAGCGGTTCAACCACACCTGGCTTCCCAAGAGCCCAGCTGCCCTCACCCATGCCCAACCAACCGGCACACCTTATGTTGGCGAAGCAGGAAGGGCAACAGCATGAGCATGCCTCCGTCATGCACGATCCACCACACGTCAATGTGGCCCTCCAGGTAGCGCTCGTGGTTGCTGGGGTAGAAAGCTATGTTCTTTGGCACCAGCAGGGCCAGGTGGGCAGCTGTGGTACAGCGCACAGTGTCTAGGGAGGAGGGTCACTGCTGACTGCCAGCCTGTGACCCTCTGGTCTCTGCCACCTCACTTTAACCCTGGCCCTTGGTCCCTGGCCCAGCTTAGATGCCAGACCCTCACACACCAATAAAGGTCTTCCAGGCACGTGGGTCCTCACTCTGTCGCCAGCCATAGGGCCAGCCCAGCACCACGGAGTTATGTCTCATGCCGCCCAGGCCGCAAGACTGGATGAGGTGGGCCAGTCCCTCTCGAACCTTGCTGGCCACCACTACCTGGCAGAAGCCTTTAACTTTCTCAATCTCCATCATGTTCTTGATTGTCTGTGGGGAATACAAGAGCATCAAAAGGCAAGGACCACCTGCTTCCACCCCAGCTGGGATCCCTAATAGGAGAGACCTTGGAGCAAGCTGCCGCCCACAGGTTCTATTTTCTGAATTGCATGCATTTTATGTGTGTGCTAATGTGATGTGTGTATGTAAATGTAAATTCAGTGCAAACATACGACATCATACGGATGTCAAAAGGCAACTCTCGGGAGTGGGTCTCATGGGAAACCTTGCAGGGTCTGAGAATCAACCTTAGGTCTATATGTGAATGTCTACCCTCTGAGGTGTTTGCCAGCCCACAGCCCAGGCTTTCAAGGTGGGACAACTATACTCATTCAAGCCCAAAGACAGTGGCAGTGTTGTCCACCTTGTTGACCATCGTGGCCCAGACTGGTTCCCTCCCATATATGCCTGCTGTGCCCCAGTCACCATTGACTTGGCTAAGCTGCCTTCCCACCCCTGGCCATTACCTGCTCAGCAGCCTGGGCCTCACCATAGCTCTCTAAGAAGCTGCCCTGGATGACGGAGCCAACGATTGTCAGGCCCTTCCCAGCCTTGAGCTGGGAGGCAAAGGTGAGAAGGCGGGGGTACTTCACATGAAGGTCTTCGTCTAGCTTCAGCAGCACCAGGAGCTGAGGCCTGCGGTGGTCAGACAGTCGGCAGCCTGAGATGAGGGCCTGGCCTTTCCCAAGAGTCCTCTGCTTTCACTCTCAGAGAATCTGGACTCCCACAGGTTTGGGAAGCACAGAGGCAAGGACTCAGCGAGCAAGAGGGTACCTCTTATAGACTCTGGGGGGGAACTCTAGGACCTCCCACCCTCAGTGTTCTCTAAGAACCCTGAGATGGCCCCGCCAGTCAGGCCATGGACTTACCGCCAGTTCTTCGTATGCGGAGGCCCTTCTTCCAGCCTCAGCAGGGCATAGCGCGCAGCGCTCAGGGACAGGCCTCGAATCCCATCACCCCACTCCTTCTCAGCCCTGCAGATGCCACCACAAGACACTGAGCCCCTGGTCCCACCCTCCCCCTCTCCCCCTCCCTCTTCTGCATGTTAAGTGAGTACTTTACTGTGGAGCTGCACTCCTAGCCCTGGACCCAGGGGTTTCTATGTGAATACAGGCTGAAGGAAGGCCAGGCCCCGAGTCACAGCCCCTAACTACGGACCAAAAAGCAAAGCTGGCCCTGACTGCCATCGCCAGCCCAGCACTCAGCCCATTCTAACTGTTCAGGAGGCACAGGCAGAGCTGTCCAGGCAACTGCTAGGCTGGCCGGCAGCCCCTCACTCACCCTTGGTACTCGATGTACTTGTAGATCATGCCTGCGATGAGCATGGCGACCAGGGCGTAGTACCAGGAGGAGACAAACATGAGAGCCAGGCAGAGACTCATGCCTAGAAAAGACAACGCCCTGGGCAGGCAATGAGAGGATAAGAATGGGGAATCCAGGCCACAGTCTGTCCCACACTCTGGTGACCCTTACAGGTGCCAAGTCACAAGCTGGAACGTGAGAAGCAGGCCAAGTGTGCAGTCAGAGAATCCCCCTCAGAGTATTTCAGGAGCAAAGGCCTGGGAAACTCGGGCATCTTCCAAGAAGGGTCTCATGGCTTCCCCAGGAGGGCCAGTGGTCAAGGGACTTGCGCCAGGGATCCAGCAGGCACTCACTCACCAGTGATAGTATTTGAATCGGGGCCGCCAGTTGGGGGTCCTCAGAAGTGTTTGCACAGCACAGGCCAAGTTCACAAACAGGTAACACATCAGAAAGAACCTACAGGACCGGGAGGCAGCTGGAGCACAGGAGCTTCCTTGGTACCTCAAGGCACCTGAAAACAGGCTACACCTGACCCTGAAACTGACCCATACCATGGCTCCTATCCCCCAGGTACCCACTCCTATAGAGAAAATGCCCTCAGAGCCAAGTGGCAGAGGATGGGGAAGTATTCACCAGCAGAGCGGTGAGAAAGGAGCCAAGTCCAGGTATAATGAGGGGAAGGTTGTAACAGGACTGTCGAGAAATGCCAGGGGACACTCCGTGGGACAGAATGGGGGCTGTCAGGAAAACATGACAAAGACTATGTAATTTTGTTCTGAAGAAACAGGGGCTGCTGTGCTGCGTGTGGAATTAGGACATGGGCAAGGCAGGCTGGGTGAGCCCTTCTGAGGAGTTAGCTAAGGAAGAGAGGGGACAAGCCATCAAACGCCATCCGCAGTGATGAAGAAAATGGACAAAGGGAGGGAGATATCAGGCGGCAGGAACTCCCATGGGGGAGTAAGTCCCAACATGGGACTGCCAGCAAGAGTCACATGACAGAGGATGCCCTATTTCCTTTAGCTTAGGCAAGAGAGACACCACTCAAGATGCCTACAGCAAGAATAGCTTAGCTGAGCCATAGTGGTGCACGCCTTTAATCCCAGCACTAGGAAGGTAGACACAGGTGGATCTCTGTGAGTTCGAGGCCAACCTAGTCTACAGAGTGAGTTCCAGGATAGGCTCCAAAGCTACACAAAAAATGCTGTCTCAAAACCAAGAATCAAACAAAACAAAACAAAAAACCAAAACAAATGAACAAACAAAAACAAAGTATAGCTTGAGGTATGCACTTCTGTGGGGAGCTGGGAGCGCTAGGGTGACAGAACTCGGATGTGACCGGCCTGGCTGGGGACAGGGCTGGAGGCTGCTCAGGATGAAGGCAGCCCTGTCAGGTCTGTAAGCTGAGTGTGTAAAACAAAGCCCCTTTATAACTGAACAAGGACGGACCATCAGTCGTGGGGCAGAACGGGTGAGGGCCCCAACATGGGCATAGGTGAGTATAGAAACCAAACTGCCTCGGAGATCCCAAGGAAGCATGCTGGCCACCACACCTGAAAGGCGCGAGCACACTCATCTCCTCAGCTTACAGGACACTGAAAATAATGATGGGGCAGCAAGGGCTTGGCTAAGGCGACCCAGGTACTCGCCCTCTTCAAAGTGGGCATCTGCTGTCCTTCTGCTCCCATGGGCATAGATAGGGTCTGTTGGTTTCTTCAGCCTCTGTGGATGTACCAGGCTGGCTTCTGTGTAAACAGACCTGCCAGCTCCCCCTTAGCCCAGCCCATCTCCCAGCGGCACCCTAGACACCAGGTAGGACCAATGGGAGGTGCTGGGGTCCTTGGCTGATGAAGGAGCTTTCCCCAAGACTACCCCTTGCCTTTCCCCAGCTCACATGGACAGAATGGGAGCCACCATGTCCAGGGAGGCGATGAGGATGCCCAGCTCAGCGATGAGTGCCGTCAGGAGGAGTGCCCACGTTGGCTCGCCATTTGCTTTCCCATGGCCAAACACCTGTGGGCACCAGAAAAGGAGCTGCTCCTACCACCTCCACTGCCCACATCTGCAGCCCCCAGTCATCCCACTGGTCCCAGCCCCATGCCTATCCTTAAAGGAATCACAAGTTTCTCCAACTCTGCTCTGCTCTGGATGAAGCACAGACAAGCCACAGACTCTGGGTCTAATCAACACTGCTAACAGCAAACAGGGTCAGAGAAGCTCTCAGCAGCTCCTTCTGGATGACTGCCAAGGCCTGGGCCAGTGTAGCTAGCCACACTGCATCTGAATCTGCCCTCCCCTTGCCAGGATGAGGGGCCAAGAACATCAAGGCTGTGGGGCACACAGGAGGGCTTACCCGGAGGAAGGGGATGATGTTATCCTTGGCAATGGCTTGCAATAAACGTGGCGCCCCAGTAAGGCTCTGGAGGCCAGCACCACATGTTGAGAAGAAGGAGCCGACGACAATGACCCAGGGCGAAGGCCAGGCCAAGGTGCCCACCACCAGGTTCCTGCTGACGCCATCACCGTACCTGCAGAGGCCAGGCTCAGACCATGCTCCTGATGGGAAGCCCTCTAAGCCCTGGGTGGGACCTCAGGGAGAAAGGCTGAGAGGAAGGACTCTAAATCCTAGTGGAGGCCAGTTGCCAGCCCTGGACTTTGCGTCTTTGCCCTTTAACTCATCCTTGATCGTAACATCACCATCAGCTCAGAGGCAAACGTCATGGAGGATCCTGACCTACCTGGTTACACAGATTTTTACTAGAGTCAACTGCCTGAGATGTGTGGGGCCATGGGTGGTGAGGGATGGGCTGGAGCGAGGGCAGAAAAAGTCGACAGGGAGGGGCATGGCTCACTCACTTGTCCCGGAGCACGACACCTTCAATGCAGGCGCCAAAGAGAATCACGCTGCTGAAGTCTGGGCTGTATTAAGGAAACTAGGTGTCTACCAAATTGTAGCCCCAATTCATTCCCCACACAGCGCCCTAGAGACCTTCCCAGCCATAGCCTTGACCTACAGACATCAGAAGGTCCTGTGGTGTACACATGCAGTCTCAGTGGTGTGCAAGGACGTTAAGTACCACGCTGTGTGAGTGTGGTGTGTCCGCACACACTGCCTGGCAATTTATATACAAAGAAGTCCCTCCTAACACCTGCCCTATCATGCCACGTAAGGATACACACAAGTGAAGTGGTAACAATGGCCAGGATGGTCCCCACTGGGATAGACTTCTGGGCATCACGGAGGTCCCCGGAACGGTTTGAGCCAGCCATGATGCCTCCAAAAAACAGACAAGATTCCCTCAGGGAGTGTCTAGAATTTGGGATAGGGTTAAGGGTGTGGGCATGAAGACCTTACCTGTTACAGAAGGGAAAAAGATGCCAACCAGCACAGTGAAGGATGTGGCAATGTCAGCCACCACATACAGGGACAGGTTCTCCTTCAGGCCAAGGGTGTCTGCAGAGGGCAGCCCATGCTTCTCCACGACCTCACCCTTCTCCAGGTAAGTACTCCAAAGGTTTTCTGTAGAGGCAGGAGCATTACCACTATAGCACCACTGATGTCCCCAGAGAAGTCTGGGGCAGCCCAGCAAGATCCTACAGATGCAGGGGAGCTCGGGGAATTCTGGGGACAGCCTCAGCACAGTGACTATGGAGTCTTCCATAGGACTGCTTTGGCCAGAGAGGATGCTGTCCTGTTACAACTATACAGATAAAGGTGACGGAACCTTCGTTGGCCTGGACCTCACTACTACCCGACTCCCAGACAGAGGCCCTTTATGATTCTTGTGGGAACATCCCCCACTGCATCAGGGGCTGGTAGCCAGGCAAAAGGGAATGCCAGAACTTTACAGGGTTCACTGTGGGCCTGGGACTTTGGCCAAACAGGCTCTGTTCACCCTAAATTCAGTTACAAGGAGCCAGGCTAAAAGGACACCGCTGAGCAGGGAAAGCCGCCAAGCCTGCCCCGTCTGCCTTGATCTGGGCATACAAGGACAGCTCTGTGTTTTGCTTTGCTGCTTAGCCTGGGGACTGGGGGTATGGTGGGCTTAGGAGACCAGAGGGAAGACCCACCCTGGAGCACACCAGCAGCTGCCCCAGGTATGCCAGGGATTTCGGTCACGTTGTTGAGCAGGAAGTAGGGGTCACAGGAGTCAGCAGTAAGGTTGGGGCTATGGCAGAAGAAACTCCACAGCCTGGTGGCCACTGTCTCATTGTCCACTGTAACCGTCTTGGCACAGATGTCAAACTGATCCCGAGACAGGGTCCTATTGCCCAGCATGCATACCCTGCAGGGAGAGAAGCACTGGCACCTGCTTGGTTGGAGTCCCAGCCCGTTCCCACCCAGCAATCTGAGGGATACACAGAGCATCAGAGGCTTAGAAAGGGTGTCAGCACAATGACTGGACAAATGCCCTAGCTACTTACGGAAACACAGGAGGGTCAAAAATAGACTTGATGCCTCCAGCATAAATGGAAAGGATGGAGATGATCACACAGGCCAGGAAAAGTGAGGCAAATTTGTTCACATACTTGACACCAACAAACACCACCAGAGTCATAAAAGTCAGGAAAATGGTCCCATACACTCGCATGTTATTCAAGGTGGCACTTGACACGTCGTGAGTGCCCAACGGGTGAAAGATGGCAGCTGGTGGAGCAATGTAGGTCTGCAACAAGAGGACAGAGCTCCAGTTCAAAGCTTCTGTCTGGGGACTGAAACCGTCATTTGGTTTTCTTTGTAAAAGTGTGTCTACAAGAACCCAACTGTAGAAGACCAATAGTGTATGAAATGTCCAGAAGAGCAAATCCACACAGAGAGAGAACACAGACTAGAGTCTGTTAAGGAATGGGAAGAAGGGAGATTGACTAATTAATAATGAAGTTTCTCTTAGAATAATGAAGACGTTCTAAACTGATTCTGGCAGTAGTTACATCCCCTGAGCATCCTGAAAACCAAGAACTTTGTACATTTTCTTCTTTCTTTTTTTTTTTGACAGTATCTCACTATGTAGCTTTGACTGTTCTGGAACTCACTGTGTAGACCAGGCTACCTCTTGAGTACTGGGATTTAAAGGTGGCACCTTCATACCCAGCATACACACACACACACACACACACACACACACACACACACATATATAGAGAGAAAGGTTTTGCTATGTAGCTCAGACTGACTTTAAACTTAAAATATCCTGCTTCAGCCTTCTGAGTTCTAATGTTAAAGAAAAAACATCTAAGCTGGGAATTAAAGGCACACACCTTTAATTCCAGCACTTGGGAGGCAAAGGCAGGTGGATCTCTGTGAGTTCGAGGCCAACCTGGTCTACAAGAGCAGGTTCCAAAACTACAGAGAAACCCTGTCTTGAAAAACCACAAAAAAAAAAAAAAAAAAAAAAAAAGGAAAAAAAGAAAAAGCATTTATATATGAGGGCGGAGGTCAGGGTAGGGCTTGCAGGAGCCGGCTCTCGCCTTCCATCATGTGAGTCCCGAGGACTGAACACTGAGCCATTCACTGGCCTGAGCCGGACACTTCTGAATGGGTAATGAATTACTTGCCATGCATGTTGTAGTTCAACAAAACCAGTATTGAAAGAAAGGGAAGGCAAGGAATGGAAGAAAAGGAGATACAGACCCAGGTGCCAACCTGTGGAAGGAAGGGCCAAAAAGATATGGTTTGAGGAACTAAATAAAGATGGTATCGGATTATACCAATAACCCAGAGAACAAAGTAAACCTCCAGAAGCCCATATAATTACATGGTTGAAGAAACAAATACACTGGGGAAAAGGGACACATTTCCTTACAGATAACATCTCCTCCCAAATAACACAGAAGAAATGTGAGAAACAGGAAATAAAAACTCAGATCTAGACAAAAGGTCCTGGCTTCTGGCTGGTGGTACCACACAGTGTGTCTAAACATCTATTCTCTGGATCTCCAGGGGCACCTGTCACCCCGGGACACTCTCCTCATGTCGCCGTGCTTCCCCCACAGTTTCTCTCCCATTGGTGTAAGCCATGCATTGGTGAGTAGGGGGTCTGGGTCTGAGTCGGCACCCATGGGATTCAAGGGCCTCCAGTTAGCAGCCTATGGCTGTTCACTCTGATTTAAGAACAAGGAGAAAATAGATCTAAAGGATCCCGGCAGGCACAGAGTCTGGGGGAGACAGAGCTGTCAGGGCCCACAAAAGTCTAGGAGGCAATCTCTCTGTCACCATCAAGATCAGCCTAATCCAACATTTGGCCGACCCCGAGCCATGGCCCAAACAGTGTTTGGACAGGAGGAGTATCCAGGTCATGGAGGCAACCAGGCCTTTCCCTGCTTGGCCCAAACTAGCACAGGTTTAAGGGGGAACAGATCTGAGCAATGATCCTGTTCCCTTGAGGCCTCCATCAGAAAACCCCTTACCCTGATGATCAGGGAAGAGGGAAGTACTAACAGCCTCTAGAGTCTAGAGACTGTTCACCACTAGGTTAACCTAGGCTCTGCACAACTCACCAGCAAGATCTCAATGGCCCCTAGGATATACATGGCCGCTGCAAATGTCGTCCCCAGGTAGAAGCACAGGCCCACGGCACCTCCAAATTCTGGTCCCAGTGAACGGGAAATCATGAAATAGGAGCCACCAGCTATGATGGAGAAAGTGTACACAGGTCAAGACTGGTTCTTCAGTGAGATCTCCCTCACAGGGAAAGAACAAAGACTGCGTTTCTCTTTAGCAGACCAGGGCAGCACCAGCGTCTTGTCCAGGCCTGCTCTGAGTCTTGGCTTCTGTTAGGATCTGGCACCCTAGAAAGCAGGCAGTCAACAAAGAGCAGAGACAGTGGCCCAACACTGCCATTAAGTCCTCTCTGCTGAGAGTCTAATAACAGGTATCAAAAAATGCAAAAGTGGTCAGTCTCTTTTATGTTGAAAACCCACCTTAAGAAGAATCAAGGTGTCTCAGACTGTCATGACAATACAACGGTGGGGGTGCGGGGGAAGGCTGATGTAGTGGCATATGCAATATCACTTCAAGTTCAGAGCCAGCCTGGTCTACATAGAGAGTTTCTGACCAGCCAAGGCTAGCTACATGGTGAGACTCTGTCTCAAAAGACAAAACAAAACAAACAAAAAACCCCAAAAAACCCCAAAACAAAATACACTGTTGAAAATTAATCCATAAACAGGAGACAATTCCATAAACTGATTATATCCTAGCATAAAGTAACCTGCTTTCAAGAAAATTTTCAAACTTGGGGAAATGTGAATTGTATACACATAGAGAGAGACTAATACTTTGTAAGCACCTAAGGCCATGCACGTTCAAAAGCTAGCAGTGCCGGGCGGTGGTGGCGCACGCCTTTAATCCCAGCACTTGGGAGGCAGAGGCAGGCGGATCTCTGTGAGTTCGAGACCAGCCTGGTATACAAGAGCTAGTTCCAGGACAGGCTCCAAAACCACAGAGAAACCCTGTCTCGGAAAAAAAAAAAGCTAGCAGTTAGAAACTCAGTCAGCCTGGTGAGGTTATGGGTGCTTTTGATTTCCTGCTTCCTGACCATTTAAGCTCTCTTATAGTAAATATGCATTGTTCCTTCTTGGGAAGGGCGCACTACTTTTATATTGACAAAACACAACAGCAGCCGGGCGGTGGTGGCGCACGCCTTTAATCCAGCACTTGGGAGGCAGAGGCAGGCGGATCTCTGTGAGTTCGAGACCAGCCTGGTATACAAGAGCTAGTTCCAGGACAGGCTCCAAAACCACAGAGAAACCCTGTCTCGAAAACCCAAAAAAAAAAAAAAAAAAAAACAAAAAAACACAACAGCAGCTTCAAATTCTGTTGAGCAGAAAAGCTCCCAGGAGGCACTGTCTTAGAGGCAAGGATGGGGCCCTACCAGAAAATTCCCTGGGAAGGAGGGGTAATGGAGGACAGCAGGCAGATCTAGGTAGATTCCGAGCCATGTTCCTTACAACAGGCCCACAGGTGGCATTTACTCACCTGGAACCACACCATTGGTGGCAATGGCACTCATGGAGATGGCTGTCAGCAGGGTCTGTAGGAAGGAAGGCCTGGATGAGCGGCTCAGCTGGGTGGGCTCCCAGCCCGGCTCCGCCCCCAGACACTCACGCAGCAGCAGCAGATGAGCACTATGAGGAGGGCCTGCAGCACACCGGCTGTGCCCACCATCCACGTCAGCCGCAGGAAGAGGATGACCCCGAAGATGTTCTGCAGGCAGGGAAGGTACACTCCCATGAGGGTGCCCATGCTGGGTGCCTAAATGGGCAGGAAAGGAGGGGGCACACGGCATCAGAGAGGCCCAGATATGCCACAGGAAAGAGCACCTAGTCACTCAGCAGCCTCTATGCCTGGGTCCAGTGGAGCACAGGAGGCAGGAGCAGAGCGAGGCTATTTCTGCAGGCTCTCCCATAGGAAGGCAGTTCAGACTAAGAAGGTATGAGACCCGATTTTTCTTTTCTTTTTCTTTTTGTTTTGTTTTTCGGGACAGGGTTTCTCTGTGTAACAATCCTAGCCGTCCTGCAACTCACTTTGTAGACCAGGCTGGCCTCGAACTCACAGAGATCCACCTGCCTCTGCCTCCCAAGTGCTGAGATTAAAGGCGTGTGCTACCACTGCCCAGCTTCTTTTAAATCATTAGTGTAGCCAGGCGGTGGTGGCGCATGCCTTTAATCCCAGCACTCAGGAGGCAGAGGCAGGCGGATCTCTGTGAGTTCGAGGCCAGCCTGGTCTACAAGAGCTAGTTCCAGGACAGGAACCAAAAGCTACGGAGAAACCCTGTCTCGAAAAATCCAAAAAAAAAAAAATAATAATAATAATAAAATAAAAATAAATCATTACTGTATGTGTGTGGGCGCAGCATGTGCACACATCTACACGTTCATGTGACAATGCTCAGACTCAAGCCATTAGGTGTGTGCCTCAAGTGCTGTTACCCATGCAGTCGTCTGGACAGACAAGCCCCTACTTCTTATGTGTAGGGCTCTAAACCTTAGCCCCCCACAAGGCTTGCCTCTTTCCCCTCTTCAGATCTTCATTTGCTCATTTGCTTTTGAGGTAAGTTCCTGGTTGACCTGGAACTCTATGTAGACCAAGAGAGCCCGGAACTTCTGATGATCTTCCTGCCTCACTTAGCCTCCTGTGTCCTAGGATTATAGACGTGTGCACGATTTCTGGTTCTCCTCTTCTTGGTTTTTGCTTTTGGAAACAGGGTCTCACTCTTTGATCAAGCTAGCCTGGGATTCACTATGTAACCACGCTGACCTCAAACTTGTGACGATCCTGTCTTGGCCTCTGGGGTGTTGAGATTACAGGAGTACATTGCCGCACCTGACTTCGGACTTTTGCTTAACTTCTGGGAAGTGGAGCCCTTCTCACTGGCAGGCCTCATTATGCAAGCCAAAGCTCAGAATGTTGTTGCTGCCCTCCCTCTCTCTGATCCCCCATCTCCAGCTTAGGTAGAAGGAATTCTGCCTTGCTGGCCTCGAGGCGGCTTGGACACTAGCCTGCTTTGTACCGGTAATCGAGGACACTGGATGGCACCTCCCGTGCCTGCCAACCTCTGAAAACCAAGTCCAAAGCCATCATTCCTGTTGAAAATCCTCTGCACTGCCCTCTAACGGAGTGTGGGGCATGTGGTCCAGACTCCTCGGCTCTGGACACTGGACATAGCCCAATACCTCCCGTCAGGCCCAGTTTTGAACTACATTCCTCTGGACTATACATCAGTATGTCCACGACCGTATTTAGTAGACTTGGCTTGTGTGATGGCTATTCTTGGTTGTCGACTTTACAACTAGTATTAACAAAAACGCAAATGGCTGGGCACACCTGTGAGAGATTTTCTTTGTTAATTAAATCATCAGAAGCAGGAAGACCTACTTCTAACTCAGATCTCTGTGGTGGGAAGATCCACCTTTAACCTGGGCCACATACATAGCTGGCAGCCTATGTAAGCACATGGAATAAAGAAGCTTGCTCTCAGTCTTGCTAGCAAGTCCATTCCTTCACTGGCACCAGAGCCTACTTCTTCAGGGTCCCGGCATACACTGAAGACCAGCTGAGACATCCAGCCCTGTGGACTGCACAAGTACTGCATTCTTGGACTTTCCATTGGTAGACAGCCATTGTTGGACTAGCTGAACCATAGCCTGTAAAGCCAATCTAGTAAATCCCTTTATATATGTGTGTGTGTATTTATATTTATACATATATTTATATGTGTGTATATATACACACATACATGTATATACATTCATATATATATATATATATATATATATATATATATATATATGTTCGGTATATATATTCTTTAAGTTCTGTTCCTCTAGAGAGCCCTGACTAACACCGTTCGCTTATTGTTCTAACACCACCAGGCCCAACAAGTCCACTCAAGGTGCTCCTGAACTTTGGAGCCTTCTAAGTCCCTTCCTGCTTTGGGAGTCTCACAGACTGAACAGAAGTCAGGCTTTCTCAGAGCAAGTGGGAAAGCTCTAACTACAGGCCGGCAGCTTCTTGACTCTGGAAGGGCAGGCTACCCAGGAGGCCATGAGAGAGGTGGTTTGTGCAAAGGCAACACGGACACAACCCAGGGCAGTGGGGTCCTGAGAGCATCCACAGAACCCCAGCAGACCCTCCTCTGCCCTAAAGCTGCGCCTGGGGCCTGAGGATCTTCAAAAAAGCCTGAGTCAGAACAGAAGCTTGCATATGCCATCCTGCACAAGGCTGTATGGGTGAGAGATAAACCTTGTTCTGGGTGCCTTTCTTGGAGGACATCACCTACAGGATGGTGGTAGTAGCAAGAGCTCCTATTCTTACCCCCAGCCTAGGCTGAGTCACTCTAAAGGGCAGTGTGGGAAAGGGCCGGGCAGGAAATGCTTTTTGCATCCCTAAATAACCCGTGGCAGTCTCAGAAGGTCACTGGGTTAGAGCAGAAGTGGCTGCCAGAGAGAAGAGGCTGACTTTCAGTTCTGGCACGATCTGGTTGGAGGCCCACCCTCCCTGATTCAAGCCTTCTTTTCTGAGGCCCATGGCTCCCTAGCTCCTATTAGATTTAGCCAGAGTCCTCGCTCCATGGGTCAGCCGCGGGGCCATGACTGTTCGCTACCTTCTTGCATCATTACTATACTAGGATCAGGTACATTGGGTGGCTGAGTATCTTCACAGGCTCCCAATTAAGCCCAGGACCAAAGCCCCTTACAAACTCAGGTTTGTCCCCACAGGCCTTTCTTGGTTTTTTAGCCCCAGTCACCAGCTCCCAGGCACTGCCCAAGGATTCTACTAGCACTAAGCAATACTCTTTGGAAGTTGAGACAGCTCCTATGTAGGGCTATGTAGGATGACCAGAGACAGGCAGAATTCTCGCTATCTTTTTTGCTTGTTTGCTTGTTTTTCAAGACAGGGTTTGTCTTTGTAGCCCTGGACTTCCTGGAATTCACTCTGTAGACCAGGCTGGCCTTGGACTCAGACCCGGGGTGCGGGGCCTAAGGGCACATGCCACCACCGCCTGACTGAATTTTTGCTGTCTTAGTTCAGAACATGCCAACAAAATCACAACCAGCAGAACAAGGTGGAGTCACGTCTAGACCACCTCAAGATACCAGCTGCCCTCTCTGAAGAGGGGACTGACTTGCATAAGCAGAAGATGATAAAGGACACACTTTGGCTTGGTTAACTTTCCTGGACCCCCCTCAGCAATGCCCACATCTCCACAAGCAGGTCTGAAGCCAGTAATCTGGTTTATTTCAACCAGGAATTACTTTGGCTTGTGTTTATTGCCAAGGAGAATGCGGTAGCGGGCTCAGACAGACCCCCGTTCCTTCCAAGCACAGCTGCTTGCCCAGACAGCTCTGGGAAGGCCTAGGCACAGCCAATCTGCCTGCGTTAGCCCCTCTGGGAATGCTGAGGTGCAGCCAATCTGCCTGCATTAGCCCCTTTAAAATCACCAGGACTCCAGGTGTGTACTACCAAGCCCAACTTCCATCTCAAAGATTTTTTTTGTGAAAATAATATTCTAGATCCTGAGTTCACTCTTCGATCCGCCTGCCTCTGCCTCTGCCTCCTGATATTAAAGGTGTGCACCACCACGGCCCGACCAACCTGGGTCCACTCTGAAAACTGTGTCTCATCTGCCGACAGTTAGGAACAAGGAGCTACTGCTCCTCCTGTTGCTTTTGAGGTTCCTTTGGCCCTCTGCTCCCAGGAGCTCCTCCTCAGCTCTTAGCCTCTGAAGTCTCCTTCAGCTTAAGGCACTCAGTTCTCACCCTGCATGCCTACCGCCCACTGGTCCAGGTATGCTCAACACCCCAAAGGGAAGCATCTATTTCTAGCATCTAAATCCATGGCACTCTGGCTCCCCAGATGCGGCCCTTCTGCTGACACTGACTTGCTCACCTTGACAGCTCTCCGACGGGCACCTTCCCCGCTCTCGGCTTCCTCATGTTCCTTGGCTCCTTGGGTGAGGTTGGTGTAGCTGACAAGCTTGCCCAGGAGAGAAGACACCTTTGGGCGTATGTCCAGTTCCTCCTATAAACAGAGCCACGGGGCAAGATGGCAACAGGCCAGGCCAGTGTCAGGTTACCTGTGTGTAGCCAGCAGCCTGGCTGCTGGCCTAGTGCCAAGCCCTGAGGCAGGCCTGGACTTGATCCCAGCTCTTGCCTGGGGAAGCCCAAGCCAGCTAGCTGGGCAGGTGTGGGCACCACACCCCAGAAGGCAGCACTCAAGGGCCCAGCGGCTGCTTCTCTGCCCCACCTTGGCTGTAATCACTGCCAGCTCATTTGTGAAAACCACCCGCCTCAGGGGAGAAGGAAGGGCAGGCCCTGCTGGCGGGGAGGCAGACTGTACACTTCATCCTGCCTGCTTGGCCACTTTGAAGCTATGGCTGGGTCTCTGGGATTCACATCTATCTTGACACACGTGTGCACACATGTGCACGCTCACACACACACACACACACACACACACACACACACACACACACACATCACCCAGGTTACATCCGGAAAACCGAGAAAGACAAAAGAGGGATATCTGGAACAACTGTAATCCATTAGTTGTCTGAACCCTGACCTGTCTGGTGTCCCCAGACCCTAGTCTATGAAAAACATACTTATCTCCAAGGGAGGATGTCTGTTGTCCGCCTCCCCCTTCTCTTCAGGTGGGGACAGATCACAGGACTTCTAGCACTCAAGGGGTCGAAGGTTTCCCTGCCACTGTGGCCTTAGCACTGTGACCACCACCTGTTGTGATGCTCCCTGCCACCTTTCTGACCCTGTAACACGGGGAGTCTGGCTGGGAGTGATGAGAGACGATGGAGGTTCTTTGGATGTGTGGAGACTGAGAAGCCTACATTTCTTGGCTGTGAGGCAGATTAATGTACAGGCTCACAGTTTAGGAATCTGAACCACGTCTTAAGTCCAGATCTTATTTCTCAGCTTGGGTCTGCAGAGAAAAAATCCCGGTGGAAGGCAGAAATGTGGGAACCTTTCCGGAGAAGTGTGCACCAGAGCGACAGCTACGGAGAGCAGAGCGAGCGAGGAGGAAGAACAGGCCTCTGTAACCAGAGGGGAAAGGGGTCGGAAGAGCCAGCTAGAAATGAAAAGAAAGATTCTATCCACAGCAGACAGCAGAGCCATGGGCTGGGAAAAGCCCGGGGCATGAAGGGGGAAGAAAGTGGTCGCCTTGGTGAGGGGCACAAGGAAAGGGTGAATGGCCCTGGAGATGGCAACGGACGTAGGGTTGCGAGGGTCTCAGAGGGGCCAAGAGAACCACAGCCTGGCTTAGCTGAGCGGTCTGGAGAAGCCCCTGCCAATCGCCCACCTGTCCACCGCACCTGAATGGCTCCCCCAGATACCTCAAACAGTGCCAGGTTCCTGTCATAGTAGTCACTTCCTCTGGAAGCTTCCAAAGGGCAAAGGAAAGGGCTGTTCTCTCTGTGGTTACTCTGTCCTGTGGAGAGAGAGGGAAAGTGAGTTGCTACCTTCCTGAGTCCCAGCCTATACCCCACCCCAGACGGCCACAACCCACAAAACAGCACTGCATGTCTTAGCCAGGAGGCTGAGAAGTCACAAATACACCGTCTCTCTAAAACACTTTTGGAAGCCATAGCTTTTAAGAACCCTCCCCCCCCCCTCTCTCTCTCTCTCACACACACACACACACACACACACACACGAAAGAAAAAAATAAAAAAGAAAAGGATGGGCGGTGGTGGCGCACGCCTTTAATCCCAGCACTCGGGAGGCAGAGGCAGGCGGATCTCTGTGAGTTCAAGGCCAGTCTGGTCTACAAGAGCTAGTTCCAGGACAGGCCCCAAAGCTACAGGGAAACCCAGTCTCGAAAAGAACCAAAAAAAAAAAAAAAGAAAAAAAAAAAAGAAAAAGAAAGAAAGAAAGAAAGAAAGGGAAAGGAAAGAGATGTTGAGCCTCCATTTCCTCATCATACACTTGTCAGCCTTCTTGAAGGATCATAAAGAAGGCACCAGGAATCAAATCTCAGGGCATCATTCTCTGTAGAAGAGTCCACATTTCCACACTAGCGCCAAGTGTACGTGAAGGGCGGGGCTTGCTGAGGAGGCGGGGCCTGCCCAGAACCAACACTGAGACCCCACCTTCCTTCTTCCCACAGATCTATAGCACCTAGAGTGCCAGACACGAATCTGCCATCCAGGAAGATGAAACCACACAGAGTGCCTTTCGCTGCCATGGCCCCACTAGGGGCCAGCTAGCTACCCCACCATGCACCGCGTGAGGTGTCCCGGAGGGTAGCCCAGAGCATGCTGGGAGACGGGGCCAATCTCACATGGGTACACAAGGAGCCAGAAACAGCCATTGGGAAAGCCAGGGCATGGGAAGAATCTTGGACTGAGCAGAAGCTATGTAGGAGCATGAACTGCATTGGGGGCAGGGGTGTCATCTGTTGGCCAGATCCAAACAAAATCCCTGAGTTTAGGAGTCCGAGGGTTCCGGTTTGCTCCAGGACAGATTAAGAAGCCTACTGTAGGCTCCACTCACTTCTCAGACTGGTGAAAATGTGCCTCATCAACCAGAAAACCTCCCAGCAAGGAGGGAGTCTGCGCAAATTCATTTTCTGCTATGTGTCGTGATGAACCCACAAACTCATGGAGCACTATGGCGAATGCTATACCAAGGGGCCACAACCACATTCTCCAGCCCCTCCTTCTCCTCTGAGGCTGGATCTCACTGTAGCCCAGGCTGGCCTCAAGCTCGTGCCAATCCTCTTGCCACAGCTTCTTAAGTATTAGTATTAAAGATGTAAGCACCGTGCCCAGCTCTCACACCTTTTCTTTTTTGTATATGTGGGGTGGGTGTGTGTGTGTGCGCGCGCGCATGCGCGCACACGCAAACATGTCTACTTAGTATGGAGACCAACGTCAACATCAGGTGTATTCCTTTCTCACTCGCCATCTTATTTTTTGAGACAGGGTCTCTCACTAAACCAAGAGCTCACCAATTCAGCTAGACTGGCCAATCAGCAAGCTCCAGGGATCCTCCTGGCTCTGTCTCCCCAGGGCCGGGATCAAAGAAAGTGCATGTGCCTGGCTTTGTGCACCTGGTTCTCCGCCCACATTTGGTGAACATGTAGACCAATGTCAAAGCAGCAGTCATTTCAATCCACCAAGTAGCGTTAAAGCTTGGTGGGGTCAGGTAGTTCCTCAGACACTCTGTGGCATTTGTGACTTCCGTGCTCATTCAGGAAGGAGAAGGAATCATGAGGAAGGAAATGTCAAAATTCAGTCACGGGCCGGGCGGTGGTGGTGCATGCCTTTAATCCCAGCACTTGGGAAGCAGAGGCAGGCGGATCTCTGTGAGTTCGAGGCCAGCCTGGTCTACAAGAGCTAGTTCCTAGTTCCAGGACAGGAACCAAAAGCTATGTAGAAACCCTGTCTCGAAAAAAAAAAAAAAATTCAGTCACGGTTGCCATTTCCATCGACAACTCTTCAATGAGAAACTCTGACAACAGAAACAACCGCCACCGCAACAAGATAGAGCAACACAACAGAAATGAGAACAGCAGCTCCACAGCTCATCTTCCTTTCCTCCTGCCTTTCCCACTAGGAATTTTCATAAATTTATCCCTCAGATGCGGCCCTCTCCCCCTGGAGCCTTGCAGGGAGCACTTTCATTGCGTATTTCAGATCCCTTTGTGGAACGAGGCTGGGAATAAACATAAATGATTCTCAGTGCACACACTGCTGGCTGGCCTACCTCAACTGTTTCTAAGAACAATGGATGATTATTTAGAAACTGTAGATCGGTGGTTCTCAACTTCCTAATGTTGCAATCCTTTTAAGACAGTTCCTCATGATGTGGTGACCCCCAACCAGAAAATTTTTTTTGTTGCTACTTCATAACTGCAGTTTTGCTACTGTTCTGAACCAATAATGTAAATATCTGTGTTTTCCGATGGTCTTAAGTGACCCCTGTGAATCACAGAGAATCATCGCTGTAGACCTAGGCGTGGTGGCACAAATCTGTAATCCTTGACCCTGTGAGGTGGTTGAGGGAAAAGCGTGAGTTCAAGGTCAATCCGGGCTACAAAGTGGTTTCCAGGGCAGCCTGGGCTGCAGAGTCAAAACAAACAAAACAGCCAAAGGACCAGGAATGTAGCTCAGTGGCAGAGTGCTTGCCTGCTACACTCAAAGCCCTGGGTTCGATCCCCAGCACCTCATGAAACTTGTGTTAAAAAAGAAACCAAAGGAAAAAATTCTACAAACTGCTGAGCAAGTACACACTAGTGACCCCTCTATGACCCGCTGATCCCTTGTCCCTACAACCATCACTCGCAGATGGCTTGGATGTTCTAGAGGCTGTCTCTATTACCTGACCTTCTGGTGTATGTCATTTACCCTCTTCCAGGAACAAGACAAGGCATGGCTGTGTGGTGAAGAGGGCCAGATGAGCTGTGGGTTCCCTTTTCACACTTTAGATCCCAGTCCATTTAGGGGGCACTCTGGGATAGAGTAAGATACCTCAGCATAGAAATGACCTCTGGGATATGTAGTTTGGCCACTGTGTGCATACCCCAGCCTCTGGGTGTTCAGAGGGCCAGCAATCTGGCTTGAATTCCTGCCTCTTGCCCTGTGTGACCCAAGGGAAACTGCTTACTCTCTCCGTACCCCTATCATTGTCTGTGAAGTAGAGGCAGGAACTCCCTCTTCCAACTTCCCTGATGCATCAGAAAAAGTTCTCTCTGGTCTCAGACACGGGGAAGGCACTCCTTAGATTCCACAAATCCTCATTTAAGGACCCCTCCCATAGGATATGAGAGGGTCTAAACAGTGCCTCAGATCTGTACTCCCCTAAACTTCAAGCTACCCGCCCTGGCCTCAGCTATTCCAAAAATTCCAAGGCAGGTTTAGGCATGCCTGCCTGCCAGGCTCAAGTTTTTCAAACATTACCTGAGACCCTCAGAGAACCAGACACAACTCAAGCCCGGGGCTTCCTGTGAAGCACACAGGTGTGTTCCTACCAGCAATTGTAAAAGTCCCAATGGTAGGAAATGACCTGGGTGACATTATTGGTCCCTACATACATACCTACAGTGCCCTTCCTTGACCTTCCGACTCCTGCCACAGGCCACCTAGATGAGACAGCCTACTTTGGCCCCTCAGAGTAGGGCGTGTGCTTGAAGTGGAGGGGTTTCAGGAGAGCTGGGCCTAAGATAGTTCTGTGCTCTCTGACCCTTTGCTATACGGGTTAAGAAGAAGCAAAATCACTCACCAGGGTGCAGGGTATCCCCCATGCTGCAAACAAAGCCACAGTCTGGATGAAAAGGAGGAGGAGGAGGAGGAGGAGGAGAAGGGGGTGGGATGGGAGGAGGTGGCCTAGCCTGGAGGGACCTGGCTGGACACAGCCAGCAGCCAGCATAGCTCCAGGTTACTCCGGTCATCCTGTGAAGGACCAAGGCGTGGCCAAGGCTTAGCACTGCCCACTAGTCCAGGCTAATGATGTGGCTCAGCACATCATCTGGGGACAAACGTCCTTCCAGGCCTAGGGGAGGAGGGAAACTGTTCTGGCTCCTTGGACCAGGATAGAGGCAGTCAGGGATATTGGGCCTAGGGTTACTTACACACAGCTGTGAAGTCTGACAGATCTCCACGACCTCAGGCAGCTCAAGCCACTGGCCTGTACCACATCTACACGTAGCAGACAGGTGACACTGCCATCATTCACATCAGGCACAGGCTACCCCAAGCATGTCACCATTACGGGCCTACCAGCTAGCCTCTGATAATATCACCCTACAGGCTTCTGTGACTGTCAGTCCCAGACATCACAAACATTTGTTATATCAATCATAGCATCACGCTCCTCTCTGGCAGCCTTGCTGGAAACAGTAGCCATGTGGATGTCCTGACCTGACCCTGCCTTCACCCTGCGATACTCTGCCACACACATGTATTTGCACATGCCTACACAGCTCCACAGACACATATTCCCAGGGATGGTCACATTCCAAGCGTGTGCCAGGACTGGCCTTGAGGATCCCTCCGAGGGTGGAAGATGGAGGAAGGGGCACCCCAAGAGGGGAAGGGTTCGCCTCCATGGCCAGTCCTAGGTTAAGGCACTGCACTTTCACATCCGGGTTTGAATCCTAGTGGGAACCAGTTACATAACTCTTCATCACCTCTCTTCACTTCTTTCTAAGTGCGAGTAACAGAACCTGTCCCATGGGGGAGGCTGGAGGATTAAAACGAGTTGCTTCATGTACAGTGCCTAGACAAGCTTGGCCCCGTGTAACTGCTCCCCAGAAGCCTGATGTACCGACAGATCTACACCCAGGCCAACAGAGGCCCTACAAGGAGCACACCCTTCGCTTCTACCCGGCCAGAGCGCAGGGGTGGGGAGAGGACAAGAGAGGGGCGGTGAGTCACAGGGGAAGAAAGGATAACTCAAGAGGATGGGGGCGATTCACAGAAAGCGAGGAAGCTGCAATCCAGGCTTCCGTTGAGCCTGGTCCGGGCCCGGGACGCGCGTTCGGCACCATCCTGAGCGAGGCAGCCTGCTGGCCGGCCTCCCCAGGCGGCCACGTCTGCAGCCCCCGCCCGCGGCTCTCGGGGGAGGAGCTGGGGGTGCGGGAGGGTGGAGGATGACCTGGCTCGGGAGTCCCGGACCGAGAAGACCGGTCGGTCTGAGCGCTCGTGGAGCAAGAAAAGTGGAGTCCCGCATGGACGTGCTCGCGCGCGGTCCGGCGGCGCGAGCGGGTCCCGTGTAGACGCCCCCCGTCCCGACCCCGGCCGGGCGCACCCTCACCGTCCGAGTCTTCCCGCTCGGCGCGCTCCCCGTAGTCCACCCAACTGAGCCCCTCGAGGTTGTCATAGTCGCCGCGTCGCGGCCCGTCCACTGGCACCACTGTGAAGTGAGGCATCGCAGCGCGCGTTCGGGCCGCTGTCCCGGCCTCCAGCCGGCTGTCCCCGCCGCCCTGGGCCGCCCCGCCCCGCCCGCTCGCATTCCACCCCGCTGCGCTCACTTCCTCCATCCGCCCCCCGGGCCGCCCCTCGGGGGCGGGGAGCAGGAGGGGCTCGGGCCGGCTCCTCCCCGAGGGGGGAGACAGGGTGGTGAGAGGACCCCAAGAACAGAGCACTCAGGCTGCTGGAGAGTTGGGTTCCTGTGTGACTTTGGTTCAGGGGTTGCCCTCTCTGAGTCCTAGATGAGATACTTATAAAGTGAGGGAAAGTAGTTTCCACTTAAGTTAGGGGCTTTATGGCGGTAGACGGGGCGCAGGGTGCACTGGCTCTGCGCCTTGGAGTTGATGAGTTCTCAATCACTATTCTGTTACTTAGCGGGAAGGGAAGGCAGGGCCCGCCCAGTGTCTCAGTGGCCACCCCTAACATCCCTGAGTCGCTCATCACCGCATGTACACACTCGTCCGTTTCCATCATTTCTCTCTCGTGTCTCTGATAGCCAAATCCCCGCGGACGCACAGTCTCTGCCCTCAGTCCTGCGGATGCAGAGGTGGCACCCGCCCGCCCGGCCCTATGTGACACTTGAGGTTAGCCCAGCTATCTCATTTGAACTTGCTCCTTCACAGCCCGGCCTCCTGGCGGTTCTGCACCCCAAGCCCTTTCCTTTCTTGGTGCTAACTTCTTTCACATTCAGATAACTTATCTAGTTGCCTTTACTTCAGAATTTTTATCTTTCTGGGTTGTCCTTTCGGCCTCTTTTTCTCTCCCCTCCCCTCTTCTCTCCTATCAGAAAGCCTCAGGGCCCATCTTTCGAGTCTATCTCCATTCTTCTCCCCCTTTCTAGCTTGAACAGCCTTTAAAACGTGGGCTGATCGTAGGATCCGCGCCTTCTGACGGCCGCTGTCCAATCCCAGCTCGAACTCGGTGGGTGGGCCGGCCTGCTCAAGGTCTACAAGCCCGGTAGGACCCTCCCCTCTCCTGGAGCAGTCTACCTTCTAACCCTGCTCAGCTTTTCTGGGCTGCTACCCGACCTCCCTCTCCTCACCCTTCACTGCTTTCCAACCGGGCTTTTCTCTGCTCTCCGCATGCTGCGCTCTCTGCCATAGAGACGGCTCAGTGTTTAAGAGCTTTTGAAGCTCTTAGGGCAGACCCAAATTCAGTTCCCAGTATCCACCCATATCAGGTGGCTCGCGGCTGCCTGTAACTCCAGCTCCAAGGGATTCGATGCCCTCTGGTCTCCTCAAGCTCCTGCAAGCCAGAGTTCACACACACACACACACACACACACACACACACCAGGCATGGTGACACTCATCTTTTCATCTTTTTGTTTGTTTTGCTTTGTTTCTAGACAGGGTTTCTCTGTGTAGCCCTGGCTGACCTGGAAATCGCTTAGTAGACAAACTGGCCTCAAACTCACAGATCTGCCTACCTCCCAAGTGCTGGAATTAAAGGCGTGCGCCACCACCACCCAGTGACAGCAAGGGCTCTTAAGTGTCCAGTCATCTTTCCCGCACCTGGTACTCACCTTTAATCTGAGCACTAGAGAGGCAGGGGCAGGTCAGCTTTGTCTACCTAGTAAGTCCCAGGGCAGCCAGGCGCGCGCGGGCGGGGGGGAGGGGGGGATGGGATAGAGGATTACAACAGAAACCCTAACACCTGACTAATAAAAATCCCAGAAAACGAAATTAAACTAGAGGGAAAAAAAAGTTGCATTCTCAGAACTCAGCAGAATGAGGAGTTTGAGGACAGCCTGGGCTACGTATAAAACCCTGTCTCAAAGAACCAAAAAGTGAGTTCGATGTAGATCACTTGGTAGAGTGCATACTACTTAAGACGGAGGCGTAGGAAGTGGTGCCTACTTGTAATCTCAGCACTTGGACCAGAGGTTGAGGCCGGAGGCTCAGAAGTTCAGAGTTGGCCGGGCGGTGGTGGCGCACGCCTTTAATCCCAACACTCGGGAGGCAGAGGCAGGCGGATCTCTGTGAGTTCAAGACCAGCCTGGTCTACAAGAGCTAGTTCCAGGACAGGCTCCAAAGCCACAGAGAAACCCTGTCTCGAAAAACCAAAAAAAAAAAAAAAAAAGAAGTTCAGAGTTATCCTTGGGTACCTAAGGAGTTTGAAGCAGACCTGGGAATGAGCTTCCCGAACATTATACTAAGATAAAGACACTCAACACGAGTCACATAGCATGAGATTCCATCTGTAAGAAATACCTAGAAGTTGGGTGGTGATGGTGCACACCTTTAATCCCAGCACTCAGGAGGGAGAGAGAGGAGGACCTCTGTAAATTTGAGGCCAGCCTGGACTACAGAGTGAGTTCCAAGACAGGTTTCAAAGCTACAGAGAAACCCTGTCTCGACAATACAAAAAACAAACAAACAGGGGGCTGGAGCGATGGCTCAGAGGTTAAGAGCACTGACTGCTCTTCCTGAGGTCCTGAGTTCAATTCCCAGCAACCACATGGTGGCTCACAACCGTCTGTAATGAGATCTGGTGCCCTCTCTGGCGAGTAGGCATATAAGCAGACAGAACACTGTATACATAATAAATAAAAATCTTAAAAAAGCAAAACAAAACAAAAAAAAAACCAAACAAACAAAAACCAAACCAAACTAAAACAAAAGAAAAAGAAAAAAAAAGAAATACCGAGAATACTCCGAGACCAAAATCAGACTGGCAGTTGAGTGGGAGTGAAGGAAGGGAGCAGAGAGTAACTAGTTTTTTCCCTTTTTTTTTTTTAAAGATTATTTATTTATAGTGTATCCTGCTTGTAGGCCAGAAGAGAGCACCAGATCTCATTATAGGTGGTTGTGAACCACCATGTGGTTGCTGGGAATTGAACTGCTCTGGAAGGGCAGTCAGTGCTCTTAACCACTGAGCCCTCTCTCCAGCCCGAGGGTAACTGTTTAATGGTGGTTTCCTCTCATCGTGACTAGAATATTATGGAACGTGGTAGAAAGAATGGTCATATAACCTGTGACTATATCAAAAGTTATTGGTGGGCTGGGGAGATAGTTTAGTTGGTAAAGAGCTTGCCTTAAATATTTAGTTTAGAATCACTCAGGCAGCAAGCCTCTGGGCACACCTGGGGGAGATTATCTACATTAGGATGGCCTCTAGTCTAGGAGGACAACGGCTTTGGTCCTGGACTACATCAGAAGAAAGCGGTGCTAGGCCTGGTGGCATTCGCCTTTAATCCCCGCATTCTGGAGGCAGAGGTAGGTGAATCTCTGTGAGTTTGGGGACAACCTGGTCTACAGAGCAAGTTCCAGGATAGCCAGGACTATTACACAGAGAAACCCTGTCTCAAACCACACACACACCCCAAAAAAGAAGAAGAAAGCAGATTGAGTACTATCATCTAGTTTCCTGTTTCCTGACTGTAAATGCATTGTGACCAGCTTCCTCAAGTTTCTCCTGCCCCTGTGACTGCTCTGCCATGCTGGACTGTAGTGTACCCTGGAGCTGTGAACTGAAGTAAACGATTCTTAAAATGCTTGTCAGGGATTTCCTCACAGCACGAAGGAAGTTAACAAGCATACCTTGCAAACATGAGGACCTAAGTTTAATCCCTAGAAGCTATATTTTTTTAAAAAATAATTCTGGGCGGTGGTGGTGCACACCTTTAATTACAGCACTTTGAAGGCAGAGGCAGGTGGATCTTAGTGAGTTTGAGGCCAGCCTGGTCTACAGAGTGAGTTTTAGGACAGCCAGACCTACACAAAAAAACTCCAAAGCAATAAACAAACAAACAAACAAACTGTGATGAGCTTTGGTCATATATACGATATAATATAATAACATATAATATGTAATACATCATATTAATATAATAACATATAATGTATAATATATTAATATACTTAATACTTTTTTT
Organism: Chionomys nivalis; assembly: GCF_950005125.1. Lineage (NCBI taxonomy): Eukaryota > Metazoa > Chordata > Mammalia > Rodentia > Cricetidae > Chionomys > Chionomys nivalis. The sequence continues at coordinate 22,211,125 of NC_080106.1, forward strand.
TTAAAGCTGTGGGACTGGAGAGATGGCTCCGCAATTAAGAGCACTGGCTGCTCTTTCTGAGGTCCTGAGTTTAGTTGCCAGCAACCACATGACAGCTCACAACTGCCTGTAACTCCAGCCAGAGCATCTGACCCTCACACCAGTGAACATAAAATAATGAAATAAATGAAAAAAAAAAGAGAGAGATGCTATTTGAGACATTCAAAGCCTGCTGTAAGTGGGTTAATCTATTTTTTTAAAACATAGATATAAAAGATTTTACTGTGTTGAATCCTAGGCACCTTTATTATGAGGGTTAGTTTATTAAAAAAGGAAAGTGGAAGTGGGCTAGTGTGCTGTCGAAGGAAGCTCACAGGCTGGGTGTTGTGGTGTGAATGAGAATGGCCCCTATAAGCTCATATATAGTTTTTTTTTTTTTTTTTTTCAAGACAGGGTTTCTCTCTGAAGCAGTACTGGATGTCCTGGAACTCACTCTGTAGACCAGACTGGCCTTGAACTCACAGAGATCCACCTGCCTCTGCCTCCTGAGTGATGGGATTAAAGGGTGTGCCACCTTGCCTGCTTAAACTCAAATATTTGAGTGTTAAGTCAGCAGGAAGTGGAGCTGTTCTGAAAGAACTAGGGGGTGTGACCTTGTTCGAGGAGGTGTGTCACTGGAGGAGGGCTGAGGTTTAAACAGCCCTTATCAGGCCGGATCTCACTCTCTACCTGCAGCCTCAGATCAGGACTTAAAGCTTTTGGTTTACAGCCCCAGTACTGTGCCTGTCTGCTTCCCATCGTGACGAGGGTGGACCCACCCTCTAAACTGTAAGCCAGCCCCCAGTTAAATGCTTTCTCTTAAAAGTGTTGCCTTACAATAGGTTTTTGATCCTACTGCACGTATTGGCTTTGTGGGAGCCTAGGCAGTTTGGATGCTCACCTTACTAGACCTGGATGGAGGTGGGTGGTCCTTGGACTTCCCACAGGGCAGGGAACCCAGATTACTCTTAGGGATGATGAGGGAGGGGGACTTGATGGGGGAGGGGGAGGGAAATGGGAGGTGGTGGCGGGGAGAAGGCAGAAATCTTTAATAAAAAAATTAAAAAATAAAAAAAAATTAAAAAAAAAAGTGTTGTCTTGGCCTCAGCGTCTCTTTGCAGTAATAGAACAGTAACTAAGACCCTGAATTTGTTTTTAAGTGATGGGACCTGAGCCCAGAGCTTCACCCATGCTAAACCTATGCTCTACCACTGAGATACACCCCAGCAATGTAGAACTTTCATCTTGGGGTTCCTAATGACTAATACCTCTTTATATTATTACTGGGAAATTTGATTTCTTTTCTTGTAAAGTTTCTATTTAAACATCTTCCCAATGTTTTTAAAATGCTGTGCCCATGTATGTATGTATGACAGTGCAGCTGTGGAGCTCAAAGGACAACTTTCTGACGTCAGTTCTCTCCTCTGCTTTTCCAAGGGTCCTGGGGGTCAAACTCAGGTCTCCAGACTTACTTGGTTAAGTCTGATGGGTAATCTTACCAGCCCTGACTTTTTTTTTGAGACAGGGTTTCTCTGTGTAGTCTTTCTGGCCTGAAACTCGTTGTGCAGCCAAGTCTGGCCTGGATCTTGGGTGACCCACTTTCCTCGGCCTCCAAGTGGTGCTGTTAGAGGTGTTCATTAGAGGTATTGCGGACTGCCACACCTGGCCTGGTTGTTTTGCTTTGGTTTTGTTTTTTGCTTTTTAAAGACAGGGTTTCTCTGTGTAGTCCTGGCTGTCCTCTGTAGACCAGGAACTCACATAGATACACTTGCCTCCTAAATGCTGGAACTAAAGGCATGCACCACCACATCTGGTTTTAAAATTTTTTGTATTGTTTGTTTGGCGAGACATGATTTCTCTGTCTAACAGCCCTGGCTAACCTGTTATAAACCAGCCTGGCATCAAACTCACAGAGATCTGCCTGCCTCTGTCTCCCTCGTGGGAGGTTAAAGACATGGTGTCACCATGTCTGGGCTGCAGTTTTGTTTGTTTTTATGCGGCATGAGACAGATCTCACTATGTAGATCAGGCTGGCTTCAAACTCAGAAAGATCCCCCTGCCTCGGCCTCCTGAGTGATAACATTAACAGTAAACGCCACATTTGGCTCTGCTTTTAAAAATTTATTAGCCAGACTGCTATCACCAATGGCGCTGTGAACACCTGGAGTCTGGGCCACTACCTGTGACCAAGGTGATGTCCAAGGGATGCCCCTCCACAGGGGCCATGCAGATCCAGTATTCCTGTGCCACTACCTAGGACCATTGTGATGCCCAGCCCAGACTGCTGCCAGGGGCCATGCCTGGGTTCATGGCTCTACGGCAGCTGGACTCTGAGTTGATATCCATGATGCCATGAAGAGGTCACAGTTCAGGCTGAAACCTGAGGCTGTGCTGGTCGTAGAGGGTCAAACTGTTGCCCAGGTCATATAGACCTGGGTGGCCCATGCTGCCATCTGGAGCCATGGTGTCATCTGGTCCCAAAATGTGGCCATGAGCCATGTCTGGGTTTGTGACCCCACCACAGTCAGGGTGTGGGTCTATGTCCATGTCTCCTATTTCTATCAAAGGCTAAGTGGATACCTGGGGTCTGGGCTGCCACCTGGATAAATGCTGGCTTTGGGGCCTTGCCGCCACTTGGACCATGCCGATCTGGGTGATCTGCGGTGCCAACTAGGGTCATGATGACATCTGACCCCAGACTATTGCCAAGGACCATGCCTGGGTCCATGATCCTACCTCAGCCTGAGTCTGTGCTGTCTGAGGCCTACATTGCCACCAAAGGCCACACAGATGCCCAGGATCTGGGCTTCCACCCATGGCCTTCTTGGTGCCCGAGGGCTATGCTGCTGTTAGGCCCATACAGACCTGAGTCACATGTGCTGCCTCCCGGGGCCGAGGTGTACGGGCCTGAGCTGAGTCTGTGGTCCTGACACAGACAGGACCCATGTTGGTGTCTGAGGCTCTTGTTGCCATCAATGGCAGTGCAGATGCCTGGGGTCTGGGCCACACGTGGTGCTTTGGGGGCTCCATGCTGCTGTTGGGTGATCTAAGTTGATCTGCACTGCCAACTGGGACCATGGTGACATCTGAGCCCAGGTGCTGCTCACGACCATGTCTGGGTCCATGGTTCGATCACAGCAGGGGTCTGTATTGATGCCACTAGATCGTCAGGGACCTGGGCGACCACCTGGGGCCAGGTTAGTGTCTAAAGATTGAGCCTCTGCCAGGGCCATGCAGATCTGAGTAGCCTGCGCTGCCACCCAGGACCACGATGCCGCCTGGGCCTAGGCTACTGCCGGGGACCATGTCTGGGTCTGTGGCTCCTGTTACCACCAAAATCAGTGAAGATAGGGCTGCGCAGACTTGGTCCTGCCCTTGCTGGCAGCAGCACTGAGGAGAGAAGGCCCTGCACTTTTCCTGCTGACCTGACAATAGAGCTGACCCTGCTGGAAGGGGCAGAGGTGAGCAGGCCTGGGGAGCATGAGAACAAGAGGCCCGAGTCTGCCCCTCTTCGTCTGTCGTATGGTGGCATGAATGAGGAAATACAATGTCCTCTCTCTCCTCACCCCTTGCCAATTACTGCAGGAGAGGTGGCCCCTGGGCCATGAGAATGGGAGAACTGGACCTGCCCCACGCCCAGCGGCAGCACATGGGAGAGTGGGCATGGCACTTCACCTGGGCAGCACACCAGAGCTGACCCTGTAGGCAAGGGCACAGGTAGGCTAGGCCTGTGGGCGTGAGAGCAAGAGAGCTGCCCCTGCCTCCTCCCTCGTATGCCATGGAATGGCAAGGGTAAGGGAAGTATGCCCTCATCCCCAACCCTTGCCACTCATGAGAGGGAGGAAAGCAATCCCGGGGGCATGAGAACAGAAGAACTGTCCCTGCCCCTCACCAACTGCAACACTCAGGACAGTCGGCCCTGCACTTCGCCTGGGCAAAAAGTTCTTCCTGCTTTTTCTGTCCAGCATCTCCACATTCAGGTCGGAACTGTTTTCCTATAATCATCTTGTAGAATTTTCTTGGTTTTTTTTTTTTTTTATGAAGGGTCTTATTATGTATCCCTAGCTGGCCTGGAATAGACAGGTCTGGCCTTGAATTTGTGGATGATCTTTTTGCCTTTAGGATTAGAGGCTTGAGTCATCATACGTAGATCAGGACTGATATTTATTTGAGAGAGTCTCACTATGCAGAACTGGCTGGCCTAGAACTTTCTATATAGACCAGACTGACCTCAAACCTTGAAGTTACAGAGATCTGCCTGCTTCTGTTTCCTGAGTGCTGCCAGGGTGATTTTTATATGGAGTAAAGAAAACCAGAAAGCTAGGCGGGATGGCACATACTCAAAATTCTAGCCCTTGGATGGCAGAGGAAGGAGGATCACTTGAGCCCAGGAGTTCCAGGCCAGCTTAGGCAACATAGACTTGGTCTGTGGTGATATTTTGTTTGTTATCTAACAAATAAAGCTTGCCTGAAGATCAGAGTGAAGCACTAAGCCACAAGTTAGCCATAGAGACCAGGCAGTGGTGGCACACGCCTTTAATCCCAGCACTCAGGAGACAAGAGGCAGACGGAGCTCTGTGAATTCAAGGTCATGCTGAGCCACACCAGACTGATCCAGGCTCAGAGAGAAAGAGACAGGCTGTAGTGACTCACACCTTTAAACCCAGCACTAGGGAGGTGGAGACAGTAGTGATATGGCTGGGCAGAGAGAGGAATATAAAGTGGGGGGATGGGATGGGGAGTTGGGAGATGGGATGCATGCACATGTGCGCGCGCACACACACACACACACAAATGCACACACAGGAGGATTCATAGGGACAGGATTGCCCCTTTGGTCTGAGCATTGGTAGAGGTAAGAACTCTAGTGGCTGGCCGCTCTTCTCTGATCTTTTAGCTTTCACCCCTGCCTCTCCCCCTGCCCCCCTCCCCTTAGCTGACTCCAGCTTTCAGGATATGGTGAATTGTCTCTGCCTGTCCAGGGGACCACGGCTGCAGGTTCCCTCACTAAGGGTTCTCTGACCCTAATCCCAACAATAAAGAAAGGCACTGAACACTTGGCTCAATGTTTTAAATATTTATTCTCAAAATAAACTTGGACCTGGGCAGTGAGGAGGGGAACTTTGTGGATTTTGCCACATTGACCTGAGGCCAGATCACCAAAGCCAAACGACAAGGGCTAAGGAGGTGACAGTAGCCATGAGGCCTGAAACGCGGCATGGGGGAGCTTCTGAGGCCCTCCGGAGGACCTGATTAGTTGGCCTCTTGGTCACCTTGAAGTGTGAGTCCTGGTGCTTCTCCTGGGGCTGAGACAGGATGTGCGAGTGGCAGGTGCTACTCAGCTGCCTGTCTGGAAACTTGACCTCCACAGGGCTCTGCCCCAGGCTTCTCTCTCTCACCTGAGGGAAGGAGTCACAGTAAAACAGACACCCCCACCCCTCCCACACTCCACTAGTGACCACCTATCTGTGGTCAGTCTTTCTTCCTGCCACCCCCCTTTTTTTTTGTTTATATTTTGAGACAAGGTTTCTGTGTAGTCCTGGCTATCTTGGAACTCACTCTATAAACCAGGCTGACTTTGAACTCAAGAGACCTGCCTGCCTCTGCCTCCAAATGCTAGGGTCAAAGGCATGTGCCACCACCACCAACTAGTGACGGCCAATCCTGATTGTTAACTTGACTATAGCTGTAATCAAGTAAAGCCAAACAATTGGGCAATCCTGTGAGAGATTTCTTCTTTCTTTCTTCACATTGTTAATTATTTATTTATTTTTATTTTATGTGCACTGGTGTTTTGCTTGAATGTATGTCTGTGTGAGGAATCTGTGAAATCCTTTGGAACTGAAGTTACAGACAACTGTGAGCTGCCATGTGGCTGCTGGTAATTGAACCTGGATCCTCTGGAAGAGCAGCCAGTGATCTCTTTTAACTGCTGAGCCACCTCTATTACCTTCAGAGATTTTCTTTTCTTTCTCAGTCTTTTTATTTTTTTTTCATTTTTGGGTTTTTGTTTGTTTGTTTGTTTTGTTTTTTAGTTTTTTGAGAAAAGGTTTCTCTCTGTAGCCCTGGCTGTCCTGGAACTCACTCTATGAACTAGGCTGACTTTGAACACAGAGATCCACCTGCCTCTGCCTGGGATTAAAGTGCTGGGATTACGGCTGTGTGTCACTACCGCCTGGCACCAGAGATTTTTTTTTTTTGATTGGATAATCTTAGGTAGGAAGAACCACCCCCTAATACCTGGTGGCTGCCCGAATAAAAGAATATGGAAGGAGGAGTTTTTGAGTTTTGCCTGCTTGCCCTCACTAGCTGGAGGGCTCATCTACCCTGTTGCTGAGGTATTCTTTCTCTAGGATTAGAGCCTACTTCTTTGGGATTCTCATATATATTGAAGACCAGCAGCTCTCAGTAATCCTCTGGGACTTCAGCACTAGACTGAGACTTCTGAGACAATCAAGTCTTATGGACTAAACAACTACTCCATTCTTGGCCTTTCCAACAGGAGACAGCCATTGTTGGACTACCTGAACCACAGCCTGTAAATCACGCACAAATGTCCCCACCCCACATATGTATGTATGTACGTGTGTATGTATGTGTGTGCATGCTCTATCAGTTCTGTTCCTTAGAGAGGCATGACTAATACACCATCCTTTCCTTTTTAACCCATGTACCTGTTCCACCTCTCTGAAGACGCGCAGCAGGTTTTCTCGAAGGACACCTTTCACCTCCTGTTCACCCCAGCCCCGTCTCAGCAACTCCTCTATGAGCACTGGGTATGTAGACACGTCCTCCAGGCCCTGAGGGAACCTGTGCAGATATCCACTGTGAGACCTTGCCCCTAATCCTGGTCTAGCGCCTGCTATCCCACCAGCCCCAGGCACATAAGACCAAAACTAAGGGCCAAGTTCTTTAGATTAGTGAACACGACTTTAGAAGTTCTTTAAAGATTGAGTTCTTGTGACCATACCCAGCCCACAATAGAGCTGGGCTGGGGAGCAGTGCATTAACAAGATTCTTTTAGCCTAGGAGTGAGAGAGGAGATGGAGACTGGAAGACCAGAGCTTGTAGCTGAGATTTGAAGGATGAGCCGACTTTTGAATGGGGACCTAAGGCTTAAAACCTCTGCTGTTGCCTCCAGGAGGAGTCCAGGGATAACATTCACCTTCCAGATCCGTCATAGTCTCCACCAACCCCAATGAATTCAGATCCAATGACTGTCCTGATGTGGTCAAAATGATCTAGAAAGCAGAGGTGGGTAGAAGAGTTAGCAATTGGGAGCATTTCTAAATGGAAAGTTGGGTCCTGGCCAGTTATCCAGTTCACATCTGGGTGACAGTGACAAGCTGAGTTTACAGTCCCTGGAAGGTCGGCCACTACCCAGCATGTGCTAGAGTTCAAGTCAGAACTGCACAGGGCTGAGGTATGTGTGGGGGCGGGGCAGAGAGATGGCTCGGTGGGTCCCAGGTTCAATGCCCAGCACCCACATAGTGGCTCACAACTACCTGTAACATCCCCTCTAGCCTCCATTTCTCCATGGGGCACCAGGGAGACACATGGTACACAGACACACAGGCAGGGAAAATACCCAGGAACACCGTTTAGAAATTAAGAGTTGAGCCGGGCGGTGGTGGCGCACGCCTTTAATCCCAGCACTTGGGAGGCAGAGGCAGGCGGATCTTTGTGAGTTCGAGACCAGCCTGGTCTACAAGAGCTAGTTCCAGGACAGGCTCCAAAACCACAGAGAAACCCTGTCTCGAAAAACCAAAAAAAAAAAAAAAAAAAAAAAAGAAATTAAGAGTTGAGGTGGGACTCACCTGCCACAGTGGACACATTAGCAAGCAGATTGCACTGTAGCACCCCCATAGACAGCGTCACCATCACAATGCCACCATTCTTTTTCTAAAGGGATAGACGAAGGGGCAATCAGGCCAGCCCCATTGGACTGCTACTGAGCTTCCCTTAATGGGGGACGCTTGCAGGGCAGCAATCTAGCAGGGGCTGGAAGAATGTTTTCTCCTGAGTTTGGGGCTCCCTGGGTAAAACTGATTTGGACCTGGTTTCAAAGATGGAGAAAGGTTAGTCAACCAATAGCTTTCTTTACTCAGGGTCACAACTCTCCTCGCAGTCAGACATGATGGCACATATAAGGCCAGCCCTTGGGAGGCCAAGGGAGAGGTAGTATAAGGTTCAGGTAGGACAGGACAGGACTATTTATGTAAGAGACCCTACCACAAACAAACAAGACCCTTTTTTGTCCCCGTTCTTTCCTTCCTTTTTGGATTTTTGAGATAGGATTTTGCTATGTAGCCTAGGCTGGCCTCAACTCATGATCCTCCTACCTCAACCTCTCACATGTAGGCATGTGTTATTATGTTTGGCTTTAAGACCCTCAAAATGAGTCAAATGTATTGGCACACACTTTTAATCCTAGCACTTGTGAGGCAGAAGCAGGCAGATCTCTGCAAGTTCAAGGTTATCCTGGTTCACATATCGAGTTCCAGAGTCAAATAATGAGACCCTGTCTCAAAAAATGGAAAAAGTCAGGCAGTGGCAATGTATGCCTTTTAATCCCAGCATTGGGAATCTCTGTGAGTTTGAGGCCAGCCTGTCCTACAGAGCGAGTTCTAGGCAGCTAAAGCCATCTTGGTCTACAGAGCGAGTTTCTCTGATGAAGTGTACTTAGTCCTGGGTTTGAGGGCCCAGTTGGCTACTCACCAGAAGATGCAGGATGTCATCAGGAACATTCAGCAAATTGTCACACACAGCTCTAGCCGCTGAGTGGGAGAAGATCACAGGAGCCCGAGACACCTCCAGGGTCCGCATCACTAAGGCGTCTGAGCCGTGGGACAAGTCAATCATCATGCCCAGGCGGTTCATTTCTTCCACTACTTTCTGCAGGGACAATTGGATTTGGGAGGGAACAGAGGGTGTCAGGGAGCAAAGGTGTGTACAAGGATCTGCAGGAAACACACAGGGTAGGGTATGGTACAAGAATCCTCACCTCACCGAAGCTCGTCAATCCACTGATGTTGGTATAGAAGTGGTGTCTGAATTTCGTGGCGCTCTCTGCCCTGCAAGACAGACAAGAGAAAGCAATTCTTGCTGGCTATAGCTTGGCTATCAGTGACTGGGGGCAGGGGCTCTGCTTATCCATCCTACACGTAGAACAGATGAGGACCAGGGCCGGCTAGCTGGTGGAAGTGTGAGGGACCTGCTGGGAGACGTGCCTCTCCCTCCCCCGCAACCTCCCCTCCCCTCACGGACCACTTTATCGTCATTTCTTTTGCCAGGTCCATGCCACGGAGAGAAGTTTCCTCACCACACTGTCTGCCATGCCTCAGGGCCAGGCAGCACGCTCACCAGGGTGTGCTGCAGGTGAAGGCAAGTGTCAGGTAGCGCACTCCTAGCTCGTAGAAACTGCGCAACACAGAGAGGCTGCTGTCCAGTGAGTGACCGCCCTCGACGCCAATGAGGCAGGCCAGCTTCTGAGTGCTATTCAGACCTAGAAGACGGTGGTGAGTCAAACAACCACATCCCAAGAAAAGAGCCACTGGTGTCGATCCCAGGCTGTGCCCCAGTTCACCTTCAGCCGAGGTCACAAGCTCCAGCTCGGGGTAAGCAGCGCACATTCGGCGAATGAGGTCGATCTGTTCCAGGGCAAGGCGCACGGCATCCCGGTCCTGGGTTTCGCATGGGATGTAGGCTGACCAGAACTAGAGGGAAGTCCAGAGGTCCACGATCAAGCCAATATGATCTCTTAGGCCCACCATTTCTGCCTCAACCCCTCTAGCACCCATGTAAGTCAACGGTTCCCCATAGTGTCATGACTCAGGACTACTGAGCTTAGCAGCCAGCAAACAAGCTGTGGACTAATGACATAGCTGTTGTCTGTCCATGACCCCGTGTGAATGTCCCAGGCAAGGCTACCCTATCTTTTGTGGTTCTAGCAAACTCAACCTCCACACTCTCCAGGTATTTTCTGGTTCTTTTCTATGTATTCCCCTGAACCTGAGCATCTGTGCGGCTCATCTGTGTTGGTCCTCCACGGCCTCATACATTCTTGTATTTGCATGACGGTGTACTGCATGCCCCAAGTACCCAGCTGTCTACGGCCCAGCCTACTCAGGTTTCTGTGTCCCCAACATCCCCATTCTTCTGGCACGGTTACCTGGGCGCCCACAAGGCCTTCTCTAAGCCTATCCAGGCTGGTCTGGCCGTGGGTGAAATTGCGCAGATTCACATCCTGCAACTTATTCTGGAAGAGTTCTCTCAGGCGCAGAGGCAGGTCGTTATGGCTGGAGATACGGTCAGTGTAAGAACATGGTCTCCAGGTCAGAAGCTTCAGCCCGGGTCTTGTTTCTCACCCACCTCACCGGGCCCCATCCCCTGCAAGCCGAGCTGGAAAGCTTTTCCACCGGCAATGGCGCCAAAAGGGAGAAGGGGCACTCATGAACGACAGAAGGCGAAGGTGCTAAGGGGCCTCATCAATAGTCTAGGGGTAAGCTTAGCCCTCTCTTTTGGTTTTTTGAGACAGGGTTTCTGTGTGAAACAGTCCTGGCTGTCCTGGAACTCGCTCTGTAACTAGGCTGGCCTAGTTACTCACAGAGATCCGCCTGCCTCTGCCTCCCAAGTGCTGGGATTAAAAGCGTGCGCCACCACCTCCCGGCAAGCTTAGCCCTCTTCGGTCCCACCCCCGCACGTACGCACCCGTCCACAAGCGGGAAGTCTCTCATCAGGGCCAACGCTTGCTCTCGAAGACGAGGGTCACTGGTCACGCCAGGTGTGGCGGAGGCATTGAAAGTGTCCGGAGTGGCATTGGCACTGGAGGTCGCCAGTGTGGTCGAAAAGCTGGAGATGCTTTGAGTGGTCGGGGTGCAGGTTACCCACAGAGGCGGAACTACAAGTAGCACCTCCAGCAGGAACAGCCAGGGCCCCAGAGGCCGCAGGCCGAGCGCGCGGGGACCCTCAAGACCCGCGGGCTGCATGTTGCTCAGACTTGGTCACAAAAGCCTGAGAAGGGCTGGGATAGGGCAGAGGGTGTCAATGGGGTTCTGACCTTCGATTCAGGGTACCTAGGACGCGGCCTCGCTTGGAAAAGGTTGCAGTCACACGGCTGTGCAACGGACGCTCTGGAACTTTCCACCCCTAGAAGCGCAGTGCAGCCGCTAGAGGGCACCACCGCCCTTCCGCTCCCCCACGTAGAAGGGCGCCCCCTTGGGCCTGGCGGGTCTCTGCTCGCAGCATCCATCTACTCGCTCACTGCTTCTGGTTTCTGGCTGAGTTGAAGGAGGAGGGAGACTAGTGGGGAGCAACTGGGGGAGGGGGGGAAGACGAGAAATCTAACTAATCTCACCCCATAGCCGTTATGTAAATGTGTTAGTGCCCAAATGTGCCTTATCCTCAATGGGGTCAAATATCTTGCTACGTTCTGCTTAGAGTAGTTAATTAGATCTGTGTGGGTTTTGTTAGGTTTTAGTCTTGTTTTTGTGGCGGGGTCTCGTTGTGTTGCTGGGACTAGCCTGGAGCTCCTGAACTCAAGCTATCGACAGTATGAGTACTGTCATCTAGGGAGTACATCGCCACTAACAGAAAAAATATTGTCTAGCCAAGTGTAAAATCCCGGCGATCAGAAGGTAAAGGCAGGGCTGTGAGTTTGAAGCCGATTTGGGCTATATAGCAATATCCTGCATCAGAAAAAAAAAAAAATCATGCATAGTAGCTCACACACATAATCCCAGCATTTGGAAGACGGAAGCGTGAGGGTTTCAGAACACTCAAGGCCAACCTGGGCTACACAGAATCCTAGGCAAGCCTGAACTAAAGAGTAAGAAGACCTTGTCTCAAACCAGGCAACCAACAAACTAAAGTATGATTCTCCATTGAGAAACCTGCGCCCGCTTTTGAGTGTAGTTAACTTTTCCTAAACATCTCTCTCCCTCCTGAAACACCTCTTCCAAGATACACTAAAATTGTTTCTTACTAAATTTCTAGGGTTCGAGAGGTGTCTCAGTGGTTAAGAGCACCGTCTTTTCCTCTAGAGGTCCTGAGTTCAATTCTCAGCAGCCACATGGCAGCTCACAACCATCAATAATGGATCCGATGCCCTCTTCTGGTGAGCAGACTTACATTCAAACAAATCATTCATAAAGTCCATAAACAAAATAATAATAATAAATTTCTACTGTTCTCATAAAGAAGATGAAGGGCATCGAGATGGCTCTGAGTACAAACACTTGCTATGCCAGCCAGACTACCCGAGTTCTATGTGCATATTTCATTTTTAAAGAATAAAGAGTTAGGTGCAGTGACATGTGTCTGTGACCCCAGCACCCCTGCAGGGAAGAAAGACCCCGCCTCAGTAAGGAGAAGTTGTCCTCTGACCTCAATAGGAATGTCATGGTAGGTAGTCACTGCCCCCTTTCTTTCACACACATACTAATAATAAAATAATTTTTACAAACGGAGATGAAAAAGCTGAGTAAAACAAAGGTGGCAGTTCAGAGGCAGAGCAAGTGCCTAACGAGTATGATGGCCTAGGCTCAACCCCACTACCATATTTAAGTAGATATGGACATTTTAAAAAAGCAAACCACTTTCTGTAGGCAGTGATGGCACACAGAAGGGAGGCAGAGGCAGGCAGATCTCTGTGAGTTCAGGGTTAGCCTGGTCTACAAAGAGAGTTCCAGGACATCCAGGCCTACACAGAGAAACCCTGTCTCAAAAAGAAAAAAAACCAAAATGAAACAAATTAAATTAAAAACGAATTAAATTAAAATGAAATTAATTCATTAAACTAATTTAAAATAAATTAAAAACAAAGCAAAATAAAAAACTATCTTCTTAGCCAGGTATAGTGGCACATGTCTTTAATCCCAGTACCAATGAAGCAGAGGTGAGCAGATCTCTGAGACAGGCTAGCCTGAGTCTACACAGTGAGTTCCAGGTTAGCCAGGGATGCAGAGGGAGACCCTATCTTAAAAAAAAACTTCTCTCTCTCTACGGACGTTGTGGAGACAAAGACACACTTTCAACACGATGGGAGCCCTGATAAACATGTTCTCTGTTTTGAGCTGGCAGATGACGAACGCATCCTCGGAGGCTGGATGATTCAGAATTAGTGTCCCTAGGCATGCTGCAATCGTGTTTATTAAGCAGTTCCTTTTTCTATTCTTCTCTCATACATTACATGCTGACTGCAATTTCCCCTCCCTCCACTCCTCCGGGTCTCCCCATTCCCCACCTTCCCTCTCCCCCAGATCCACTCCTCTGTTTCCTTTCAGAAAAGAGCTGACCTTTCAGGGATATCAACTGAACATGGCAATTTACAGTAAGAACAGGCACAAACCCTCATATCAAGGCTGGACCAGGCAACCCAGTAGGAGGAGAAGGCAAAAGAGCCAGAGACGCTCCTACTCCCGCTGTGGGAGTTCCACAAGAATAACATATGTGCGGCGGAGCTATCTCAGACCCATACAAGCTCCATGATTGTGGGTTCAGTCTCCATGAGCCCCTATGAGCCCCGCTTAGTTGATTCTGTGTGCTGTGTTCTCATGGTGTCCTCGGCCCCTCTGGCTTCTACAATCCTTCACCACCGCCCCCTGAGCTCCTCCTGAAGTCTGGCTGTGGGTTTCTGCATCTGCTAAGTAAGGGCTTCTTAACCTGCCTTATCTCTGCTGAAGGATACAAATCGTGATGCTAGGGCTTGAACCGGAAGCAATCAATGCTGGAATCGCATTACTAAGTGTCCTCGCCACGGGGCCACTCAGCAGACATGGAGAGGAGGAGGAAAGTGGGGTGTCTTTCCTGTCATTCCTGTTCCTCTCATCACCCTCAAGAGCAGCGGATGGCCCCACTTGCCAGTTTCTCTTGACTGCCACAGACCCGCCTTGGCATTAGAGCATCTCCACCTACAGAGCAGACTTAGAGCCTCATAACAAGGATATGCTGGTAAATGCCTGTAATCCCAATACTCAGGAGGCTGAGCAGGAGGATTGTCACAAGTCTGAGGATAGCCTAGGTTACATAGCAACATTATCTCAGAAAAAAAAATAACAATTAAAAAAATTATGTCCCCAGCACCATAAGGCTCCGTAAGTGTCTAGTTCCCACCAGCACCCCGTCTTTTCCTTTGTTTCTACAATCTAGAAAGGTGAATACAGCTTTCAAAATTCACCTTGGAGCTCACCTCAGTGTCACCTTGTGCCTTTGCCGCAACTCTGTGGAGCAGCTGGGCAGCAGTAGTTCATGCCAATAATCCCGGCTATTGAAAACCAGAGGCGGGAAAAGTGTCTTGAATTAGAGGGCATTCTGTACTACACAATGACTTTAGTCCAGCCTAGGCTATAGTCCTTGCCTCAAAATAAACAAAGCCTAAGCAATAAATAAATAATTAAAAATAAAAGCAACACTATTAAAACTTACTCAATGACAACTCAGAATAAAATTTAAAAAAAAATGGAGCCTAAGGCAAAAAGAACTTCATTCTAACAGGCTGCACAGGCTGTTACATGAGTGCAGGAGAGGCAGGACTGACGCTAGCCCATTAGCCAACCCCATCCATCTATCTGTTTATTGAACAAGGGTTTATTATGCCATCTAGTGCGCCTCAAGTCACTCAGAAACTAAAAGATGAGACAGACTGGACTTGATAGAGTACACCTGCAATGTCAGAACTCCAGAGGCAGAAGCAAGATGATCCTAGCATGTTTGAGGCTAGCCTAGTCTATATACTGGATATCCCAAGCTATCTAGGCATACATATCAAGACTTTGTCTTTAAAAAAAAATTAGGAGCCGGGCGGTGGTGGCGCACGCCTTTAATCCCAGCACTCGGGAGGCAGAGGCAGGCGGATCTCTGTGAGTTCGAGACCAGCCTGGTCTACAGAGCTAGTTCCAGGACAGGCTCCAAAGCCACAGAGAAACCCTGTCTCGAAAAACCAAAAAAAAAAAAAAAAAAAAAAAAAAAAAATTAGGAGCCGGGCAGTGGCACAGGCCTTTATTCCCAGAACTCATGAGGCAGAGGCAGACAGATCTCTGTGAGTTTGGGGTCAGCCTGGTCTACAGAGTGAGTTCCAGGACAGTCAGGGGTATTACATGGAGAAACCCTGTCTCAAAAAAAAATAGACTGATCAAAATAAGTAATAGAATATGCAGGTATCCGTGATGGGAATTGTAGCTTAGTAGCAGAGTTCTTGACTGGCATGTGCAAGACTCTGAGTGTGACCTTCACCAGCGAGGCCTCCCACACACTACAACTTCAGATAATCACTAGAACAAAGCTCCGTGTGGGGGCCATGCCTACAATCCCAGCACTTGCTGAGAGCTCAAGGCCAGACTGGACTCCATAGTGAACTGTGTGCAAGCCAGAGCCATGTCGCCCTGCCTGGAAGAAAGAAAGATAAGTGATGTTCTGTTAGACAAAGTACTAAGGGAAGGCTTCAGCGGAGAAGGTAGCGAGGGAGTCTTGGGAGCTGAAGTGAAAACTTTCCTGGAGGAGACAGCTTGTGTAAATACCGTGAGACAGACATGAGGCCAACCTGTTCCAGCAGCGGTGAGGAAAGACACAGGGGAGCAAATGCTGTGACTGGAGTAGGTGTTGGGCAGGCTACAGAAGGCTTTGGCAGCTGTGGTGAGGAGAGCTGCTTTTGGCTTTGGTCTGAAGGGGAGTTATAGGAGGAACCTGAACAAGATAGTTAGGACATCTGATATAGAAAGAAGCTGAAAAGGTTACTCTGGCTGCCGCAAGCTAGGTAAAGCGATGGGTGTGAACAGAGGAATGTCTCCCAGCAGTGAAGTGGACAGCTGGTCTTAAGGAAAGGGAAGGAGGGCTGTCAGCAGAGAAGAGGTGAGTTGTATTCCAGGACTACCCACGCCAGCTGCCTGGAACAGGAAGCAGCTGCTATAAGCAACCCACCATCTTTAGTACTAGTCAGCCTGTCCTGGAGACAGCACACCCGGCTTTAGGGGCCAGAGCAGCAAGATGGATGCTTCTTCCTCAGGCAATACCACCAACTTCCTCTAACAAAGCTAGGGGATGGAGATACAGGCCTGGGCTCCTAGAGTCTTCTCAACGGAAGTCTCTGTTAGCCCACCACAGGGCCTCTGATAATCTGTGTGAAGACCAATGTGGGGTCACTGGAGACACCTAACAGTTTGACAGTTCTGAGACAAGAGACAGGGACTCTTGGGAGGGCTAGGGAGATGACTCAGTGGTTAAGAACACTTGTTCTTGCAGCTGGTCTGGGTTTAGTTTCCAGCACCCATACAGTGGCTCACAACCATCGTCATTCCAGTTCCAGGGATTTGATGAGGATAGCTGACATATGCATGGTGCACATACATACACAAAGGCAAAACTCTTACACATAAAATAAGTAGGTGCTGGAGAGAGCACCAGCTGCTCTTCCAGAGGAACTAGATTCAATTCCCAGAACTCACATGGCAGCTGACAGTAAATAAATAAATGATTTTAAAATGAATGCTAGATCCTAGCACTCATACCAGTTTTGAACCTGAAGGCCCAGAAATACACAGTTAAAAGCTTCTAATAGCTGGCTACATTGGTGCATGTCTGTAGTCTAGTTACTTAGGAGGCTGAGACAGGAGGATTCCTCACGCCACAACCTGAAGGACAGGTTAAGTAATAAAGGGCTTCCACACCTCTAAACAAACAGGCAAATAAAAACTTCCCCAAATTAGCAGTGTATAGGAAATAGGGAACAGAGGAACACACTAAATTACATTGTAGGATGTAATCGGTAAACTCAAAAACACGGAACACGGGGTGAGAGGAGCTGAGGGAGGGGAAACTGTGATAGAATATATCGGTGAAAAAATGTTTCCAAGCCGGGCGGTGGTGGCGCATGCCTTTAATCCCAGCACTCGGGAGGCAGAGGCAGGCGGATCTCTGTGAGTTCGAGACCAGCCTGGTCTACAAGAGCTAGTTCCAGGACAGGCTCCAAAACCACAGAGAAACCCTGTCTCGAAAAAAAAAATATTTCCAAAAAAATTTAAAAGACAACAAAACAAAAACCACAAAATGCCAACGACAAAACCAGTATTCTTTTTTAATGTCAGTTTCATCCTGGGTGTGGTGGTGCCTGCCTTTAGTCCCCACATTCCACAGAGTAGGCAGAGACAAGTGGATCTCTGTGAGTTACAGGCCAGCATGGTTTACGTAGAGTTCTAGGCCAGCTGGGGCTGTATCGTGAGACCCTGTCTCAAAAACAAAACAAAGCCAATTGCAAGGAATTACTAATTCTTTTAAAGGGGGAAGACCCACCTACAGATTAAGTCATAACAACTTAATACAATATGAAATATCTTTAGAATACTAAGATTCAAATAATCAACTATAAAAATTGAGCAATCATGGATATTTGAACTTGATAGTTTAGAATAATAATGATGTTTTATGAAGCCTGGCATAGTGACACACACCTGTAATCCCAGCATCCCAGCACTTGGGAGACTGAGGCAGAATTGTAGTGAGTTTGAGATCAGATTGGAGTACGTAGTAATTTCTGGGATACATAGTCTGTATAGAGTGAGACTCTGTGCAATAAATCAACCAACCAACCAACCAACCAATCAATAAACAAGGGCTGGGTGGTGGTGGCACACACCTTTATTCCCAGCACTTGGGAGGCAGAGGCAGGTGGATCTCTGTGAGTTTGAGGCCAGCCTGGTCTACAAGAGCTAGTTCCAGGACAGGCTCCAAAGCCACAGAGAAACCCTGTCTCGAAAAGCAAACAAACAAACAAAAAAAAAAAAACAAAAAAAATACCCAAGCAAACAAATAAAGGTACCCAGCACTTGGGATGTAGAAGCAGGTGGATCTCTGTGAGTTCAAGGCCAGCCTGGTCTAGAAAGCGAGTTCCAGGACAGCCAGAGCTACATAGTGGGACTTCTCTCAAGAAAAAAGTCTTCACCCCACAGTGACAGACCACCTCTGACAAGGCCAAACCTTCTAACCCTTCTGGAACAGTTCTACTAAATGAAGACCAAGCATTCAGATATATGAGCCTGTGTGGGGGCACTGTTGTTTCTGTGTTGTTTTTACCACTGCCAGGCTATAGGGGCCACCCCTGCCCCCTTCCAGAGAGGGTTTTTCTTATAGCCTTGGTTCTCCTGGAACTCCCTCTGTAGACCAGGATGTCGTCGAACTCAGAGATCCACCGACCTTTGTCTCCCAAGTATTAGGATTAAAGATGTGCACCACCACCACCTGACTAGAGCTATCGTTCTTATTCAAACCACCACAGCCTGGCCCCATTTAGGGACCAGTTATTCTTGTTCAATGTTGAGGGCAAGCGACATTCCATCTCTAGGCAAGTGTTTATTTGGAAATCCCCTCATCTTCATTAATTTAGCCTTTTCTTTGGTATATAAACTGCTTTCATCAGACTTTTAAAAAAAAATCTTTAAGACAATTTCCCTATGTAGCCCAGCTAACCTACAACATCTCCATGTAGATAAGGCTGGTTCCAAACTGTGACAATCCTCCTGCCTCTCTTTCCCAAGAGCTAAGATTAGAGACGCACACCCCATGTCTGGCCAGACCCTTTCTTGATGAGACTCGACAAAAACAAAATGTACTTTATTGCCCAGTGATGAATGGAAGAGCTTGGGGAAGGCTGTTGAAACCTTCAGGGACTTTCCTGACCTGTCCCGGAAAACACATGCTGACCCTCTGCTGCCTGTAAGTGTAAGCCGCTGAGCGTTAGAGAAAAGGCGTCATACATGTGGGAAGACACAGGGGGTAGGGTTTGTGGAGGGGAAGTCATGTTGGGAATGGAAGAGTAAGGAGAAGGCATCTTCCCTGGCGCTGGAGCACACACCTTTAATCCCAGCCCTTGGAAGGCAGAGGCAGGGCTGTTACACAGAGAAGCCCTATATTAAAAAAAGAAAAAAAGGGAAACGGTGTCTCAGGAAGTTGGAGCAATGTGTGAGAGGTAATCTTTGATTTGGGGTGTGGTGACACATGCCTTTAATCATAAAGAAAAGTCCCTCTTCAACTCTGTGAGTCTGAGGTAAACCTGGTCTACAGAGCTAGTTCTAGGGGAGCCAGGGTTATACCATGAAACCCTGTCTTGCAAAACAAACAAACAAACAAACAAACAAACAAACAAAAAGAATCTTATTTTAAAATGAGGTGAGGTAGAGAGATGGCTCCACACTTAAGAAAACTTGTTGCCCAGCTCAGAAGACACAGGTAACACACTGGGTATGGCCTCAAATTTCCTGTAAGCCCAGTGGTGTGAGGGCAGAAGACAGAGGATTGCTGGGGCCTTGAGGTTGCCAACCTAGCTAAAAAGAACCTCTAGGTTCAATTTGAAACCAGGCCTCAAAGGTAGAAAATAATAGGGTAGGACATGGGTTGCCCTCCTCTGGCATTGGCCTCTGTGCCTGCCCAGGCACATGCACCCACAAACACAACTACACAAGACAAATACACCAGAGAGAGAGAGTTCAAGGTCAATTACAGTTATAGCTCTCAGTATATTAAGATAATGTCTCAAAAAAGAAAACAGCATACTGAAACCTAGCTAAAACAGGGCTACTGTTGAGTGTGGCTGGAATGAACGGGTCCCAGGAAGGGCGGGCAACCACAATGGGAGGAGTTCTTAACAAATTTATCTTACACAGCTTTTCCAAACATACTCATTACAGCCCAGAAACAGCAGGCTTTTAGAAATCCTTCTCATTTGTGGGAGGAGAAACGAAGGGGGACTCAGCTGTAGCTAGCTCGAGGGTCTGCCATTCTTTATGGAGATGGGCCACACACGCAGGCCTCACACCGCTGCCACTGGCTCCCCAGAAGCCAAGCGCTCTTACAGAAGCCCCCTCCAAGGGGACCCACGGCAGTGACAGGCAAGGCTGTGTCTGGGATGCCAAGCAGACAGGAGGGCTTCAGGCAGAGACAGGAAGGGGCCTGAGAGGAAGGGCTCTGCAGGACAGAGGACAGAGCAGAAGGGACTGATCCGTTCTGGTTTTCTCTGCAGCACCCGTGCCTCCCGCAGCCCCCCATTCCCCCAGATACTACCATGTCCTCTACAGAGAGCACGTACAAGCCCAGATAGCCTGGCATGGAGAGACATACTGCCTGATTGGAGGCTGCCATGTCTATGGGGATGCTCCGCTGGCCACCCCGGCAAAGGCTGAGGAAGAGAAGCCAGCACCCAGGCGGGCTCGCAAGAGACAGAGAGTTCAGGAGGAGTCAGACCAAGATCTAAGATGTCCTGGTGCCCTGCGCCCTGCTCTTTTATTTATTTATTTATTTATTTATTTACTCACTTATTTATTTATTATGTATATAATATTCTGTCTATACATATATGCCTTCAGGCCAGAAGAGGGCACCAGACCTCATTACAGATGGTTGTGAGCCACCATGTGGTTGCCAGGAATTTAACTCAGGACCTTTGGGAGAGCAGGCAATGCTCTTAACTGCTGAGCCGTCTCTCTAGCCCCCTCTCTTGGGCTTTTTAAAGTTTGAGTCTGAAGGATTGAATTCCGGTTCTCACGCTTGCTTGTAGGGCAAGCACTTCACTTACAGAGCTACCGCACCAGCTTTCATTTGCTTATTTATTTATTATTTATTTATTTTTGATACATGTTCCCCCGTACCCCAGGCTGGTTCCCCAGCTCAGCCTGACCTTGAAATTTCTGCTCTTCCTGCCTCTACCTCTCAAGTGCTAGAGCCGCAGGTGTGTAGCAACAGGCCTGGTTTTGTGCAGTGCTGCGGATCAAATCCGGGACTTCCTGCATGCTGGGCAAACGCTCTACCAACTAAGCTACAAAAGAGCCCAGTATTAGCTGTTGATATTGCCTATTATTATTACTGCAGCTGCTATTAATTTCCAGTCAGGCCCTGGGCGTCGGATGGCATGGACACCTAAGCAGTTTGTACCTGGTAAAGAGGAACTTCCTGCCTGCTGAAATCTCACCACATCAAAGCCAGTCCAACCAGCAGAGGCCCAGGACCCAGTATGTGTCCTGGAGTTCTGGCCTTTGTTGTCCCAAGAAGAATGAAGGTTACTCATGGTCCAGCCAGGTTCCCTTCTTAGGAATCTAAAGAATCGCTTGAGAGATTGTATGGTGGGAATCAGTGGTTCAGTTTGAAATGCTCAGAACGACCTCTAAGTTCCAGACCTCTCCCTGAAGCCAGACCCAACCCATTGGCTTCATCCAGTGTTGGGCGCAGCCACCTAGGTGGTGCAGATCACTGACAACTTCCTTGAGCAAAAGGTGGCTGAAAGGCCACGTTCCACAGACCAGGAGCGCTGGGAGCCTGTGTTACCCTGAACTGCCACAGAGAAGGACGCTCACATCTGTTTCTTCATTAAACACATTTACTTCCATTAAATGTTTGCTCCTGTACAAGTGGAGGGGGTTCAAGGGTACAGAATGATAACTGAGAGAACTGCGTGGATCACAAAGTCATACAATGAGGCCTAGAAAGGCTGTAACAATGGTGAGGATTGGGGCTCTGTGGGGAGAAGATTTTGAGTGTAACCCCTCGGGTGATAACTTGAGTGTATGATGTGTTGGGATCTCTGATTGATTCTTTTCCTTTTGCCGTTTCTCTTGTCGACGTGGCAAGACTGAGTGACAAGCACTGTCCAGCTGCTCCTCTGGAATCATGTCCTCCAGAGGACTTTGCCATCTGCTTTGCTCCCGGACCTGGAGGTGACAGTTGTCAGTCAGCAGCTCTTCCGGGTCTCCTGTAGCCCGTTAATGCTACGGAAGCCCCTGCGCAGATTCATGCCCTGTCTCTTGCCCTCTCACCATACCTGTTCCACCCCTCTGAAGACGCGCAGCAGGTTTCCTCGAAGGACACCTTGCAGCTCCTGTTCAGTCCAGCCCCGTCTCAGCAACTCCTCTATGAGCACTGGGTATGTAGACACATCCTCCAGTCCCTGAGGGAACCTGTGCAGTCACCAGCAGGCGAACCTCAGACCCGATATCCTAATCCAACTGAAAACCTCAGCTCTATCTGAGTTGCACCCTCAGCAATGGTCATATATGGGGCTGGAGACTAGGAAGGGGTAAGTAGTTTGCTCCAGTCCTAATTCTTCAGAGGTCTGAAAATCTCTTTAAAAAAAATATGCAGTTGCCGGGCAACGGTGGCGCACGCCTTTAATCCCAGCACTCAGGAGGCAGAGGCAGGCGGATCTCTGTGAGTTCGAGACCAGCCTGGTCTACAAGAGCTAGTTCCAGGACAGGCTCCAAAGCCACAGAGAAACCCTGTCTCAAAAAACCAAAAAATAAATAAATAAAAATAAAAAAAAAATGCAGTGCTATAAATCAAACCTTGGGCCTCATAGATAAGCAAGTACCCTATCACTCCTAGTCCCTTCCTTGAATAGCTCCTAAAACTCACTAAATGGTCTTTTAAGATTTATGCCTTCCAGTTGGGCAGTGGTGGTGCGCGCCTTTAATTCCAGCACTTGGAAGGCTGAGGTAGGCTTCAGATCTCTCTGAGTTTGAGGCCAGTCAGGGCTACATAGTGAAACTCTGTCCAAACAAAGTCAAACAAACAAGAAAAGATTTATGCTTTTTTTTTTTTTAAGATTTATGCTTTCTAATAAATGCAGATATCCCCTCTGTTAAAAAAAAAAAGGAGTATCTGAAGCTGTTGCTTAGGAGTAGAGTCCCTGGCTTGACTAACTTCAGGAAGGTTCTGAAGTTGATTCCTAGAACTGGAAAAGAAAAAAAAAGAATACGGAAGAAACAAACGCAGGGGCCAATAATAGGTTCAGTGACTAAAGGCCTAGCAACCTGAGTGTAGTCTCTGGAATTCACATGGGAGAAGAAGAGTGACTCCTGCCACGTGTGCCCTACTGTGCACATCCACCCCACTTTCCAAGTGGTAAATATTGTTTTAAAAAAGAAAAGAAATAGCCGGGCGGTGGTGGCGCACGCCTTTAATCCCAGCACTCGGGAGGCAGAGGCAGGCGGATCTCTGTGAGTTCGAGACCAGCCTGGTCTACAAGAGCTAGTTCCAGGACAGGCTCCAAAACCACAGAGAAACCCTGTCTCAAAAAACCAAAAAAAAAAAAAAAAAAAAAAAGAAAAGAAATAGCCAGGCGGTGGTGGAGCACACCTTTAATCTCAGCACTTGGAGGGGAGGTAGGTGGATCTCTGTGAGTTTGAAGCTAGCCTGGTCTACAGAGCTAGTTCCAGGACAGCTAGGACTGTTACAGAGAGAAACCCTGACTCAAAACCCCCCACTTCCCAAAAAAAGAAAAGAAAAGAAATAGCTTGAAGTCAATTTGGGATTCATAGTGAGATCCTGTGTCCAAAATACAAACAAATAAAAGGAAGGGAGGGTGGGGAAGAAGGCAAGAAGTTTCCTGGGACCTGGCAGAGAAGCCAGGCAGTGGTGGTGCACTCTTTTAATCTTAGCACTTGGGAGGCAGAGGCAGGCAGATCTCTGAGTTCAAGGCCAGCCTGGTCTACAGAGTGAGTTCTAGGACAGTCAGGGCTACACAGAGAAACCCTGTCTTAACAACAGTACCAAGAATAACAACTGGCAGAGAAGATAGTCCGCTCAGAGGTCTGCAGTGGGTGCACGGGCTAGAAAAATGAGCTTTTTCAAAGTACGTTAGTGGGGGCCTTGGGCTGAAGACATACAGGAGAGCACAGGAAAGAGCCCTGGGAATGGAGAGATGTCAAATGAGTAAAGCCTAAAGGCCTTGAGGACCTTGATGCTGCGAGAGCAGCTTCAGATCAGCCACGGAGAAATACTCACTGCGCGGCGCCATCGTAATCTCCACCAATCCCGATGAACTCCGATCCAATCACTGCTTTGATGTGGTCAAAGTGATCTGGGGAAATGGACAGTCAACAGAATGGGGCTTTCAGGAAAAGAGTGGCCTTGGAACTAGGTTTGGCTGATCCCATTCCTCCTTGGATTACAGTCTAGGATTCTCTCTCTCTCTCTCTCTCTCTCTCTCTCTCTCTCTCTCTCTGTCTCTCTCTCTCTCCTCTCTCTTTCTTTCCTTCTTTCTTTCTTTTTTTGAGACAGGGTTTCTCTGTAGCTTTGGAGCCTGTCCTGGAACTAGCTCTCGTAGAACAGGTGGCCTCGAACTCACAGAGATCCGCCTACCTCTGCCTCCTGAGTGCTAGGATTAAAGGCGTGTGCCACCACTGCCCAGCTCAGTCTAGGATTTTCATAAGCCATAACTTCACAGGGAACAGGTCCAGCTGCCTGGACTCCTTCCCAGTCAGCCCCACAAAGTGAGCATCTCTGAGTGCAAGAGACTGCTATTTGCTTCAGTTGACCTTTCTCTGGCTTCTTTTTCTTTCATTTTTCTTTTCTTTCTCTCTTTTGTTTTTCTTGTTCTCCACCCATTTCAGGAAAGCTATCTTGGCTCTTAGAGAGCTTAACAATGCTCAGTCTGAACATTTTCTTGGCAAGAATCTTGCCCTTGACTTGCTTATTCACAACAAAGCCAGCAGCGTGCTGCGTGATATTGTAAACAATTTTGCCAGGGTAATATTTATGAGGCCTTTCTTTCTGAATAGTGCCCAACTCCTTGATGTCTACAGTATTATCCTTTTCATAGATGTGTATATATGTGGCCAAAGCAACAAATCTATATTTCTTAAAAGCCTTAGAAAGAGCTGGAGAGATGGGTCAGTGGTTAAAAGCAGTGCCTGCTCTTCTGGAGGACCTGAACAGGGTTTGATTTCCAGCATCCACACGGTCATCTATATTTTCAGTTCTATCCTCTTCTATCCTCTGCAGGCACCAGGCATGTCTGGGGTACACAGACATACATGCAGGCAAAACACCCATACACATAAAATAAATTACTAATAAAATCAAAACAAACAAAGAAAAGGCCTGGAGAAGTTACAGAGGGTGGCTTTCTTCTTTCCTTTTGTGTTTGGCATTTTTGGTGAATTACTGGAAGATGGCATCTGTGGTCCAAACAGATTCCTGTAACTGTAGCTGTAACACACAGTCCTGGTACCAGAACTAACACAAGATGCTCTAGACTAGACTTCAGGTTGGAATGAAAGTGTTTAGAGGGGCCCCTAATTTAGTTCATAGTCAACCTAATTTATCTCTGATTCCAGTCTGGAAAACATGGCAGGGCCTCCTTTCAACGAGACTGAAGGCAGAGATAGGTAGGGTAGCCCATGCAGAAGCACAGATAGCAGGTTCATCGCTCTAGAATGGTCCCCAGCCCCCCTCACAAGGCAGCTTGGGTTATTTGACTCTGGTTCCAAGGTAGTACTAAAGTGCT
Organism: Chionomys nivalis; assembly: GCF_950005125.1. Classification (NCBI taxonomy): domain Eukaryota; kingdom Metazoa; phylum Chordata; class Mammalia; order Rodentia; family Cricetidae; genus Chionomys; species Chionomys nivalis. The sequence continues at coordinate 22,236,404 of NC_080106.1, forward strand.
CTGCGTCTTGTCCACCATGGACATTTTTTTTACCCCCCCTCCCTTTTTTTTTGGTTTTGTTTTCCAAGACAGGGTTTCTCTGTAGCTTTGGAGCCTGTCTTGGAATTAACTCTTGTAGACCAGGCTGGCCTCAAACTCACAGAGATCCACCTGCTTCTGCCTCCCGATGGCTGGGATTAAACGTGTGCGCTATCACTTCCCGGCTTAAAATGTCTTTTTTTTTGAGACAGGGTTTCTCTGCATAACCCTGGCCATCCTGGAACTTGCTCTGTATTAACAGCTAGTGGGGATGGAGTCAACCCAGGCCTTCATAGGAGGCAAGTGCTCTGCAAATGGAACTACAGCATTTTTGTCTAGACTGCTGTGCCGACACCCTGAAGTCTTCAGGTCAAACTCAGCACCGTTCAGAAAGCCCAGGGGGGAACGGTTTCCAGACCTTCATTGCTAAGCACGTGCCCTTGCTGGGATTTACCTCAGAAAGTAACTTTGCCGCTTTTCCTCCCTCTTCCTGTCTCCCCTCATCTATCTCTCTCTCGCCTTCCCTCATCACTGAAGATGCTGATGTTTACGACTTGTTTCTTTCTTTCTTTCTTTTTTTTTTTCTTTTTTTTTTTTTTTTTTTTTTTGGTTTTTGAGACAGGGTTTCCTCTGTGGTTTTGGAGCCTGTCCTGGAACTAGCTCTGTAGACCAGGCTGGTCTCGAACTCACAGAGATCCGCCTGCCTCTGCCTCCCGAGTGCTGGGATTAAAGGCGTGCGCCACCACCGCCCGGCTTCTTTTTTTTTTTTTTAAAGATTTGTTTATTAATTATGTATACAGTATTCTGTCTGCATGTATGCCTGCAGGCCAGAAGAGGGCACCAGATCTCATTACAGATGGTTATGAGCCACCATGTGGTTGCTGGGAATTGAACTCAGGACCTTTGGAAGAACAAGCAGCGCTCTTAACCAATGAACCATTTCTCCAGCCTTACGACTTGTTTCTTGTTATTGTCCTTTCAAACTCCAATAAGATTGTCTTTGGTGTTTAAAGACAAAGAAAGAGAGAAAAAGATATACCAAGAGGCAGGCTTTGGGAGACTCACCTCCCACAGTGGACACATTGGCTAAGGGGTTGCATTGCAACACTCCTACAGAGAATGTCACCATGACGATGCCACCGTTCTTCTTCTGCAAAGACGGTCAAAAGGACACTCAGCTTGGCGCCCCAGCATAATTATGTGTCTACCTCCACCCTGTGAGAAAGCTTTGGGGACCAGTGTCAATGAGCAAGACTTAACTCTGTTTTAGGTGATGTCTTGGCCCTAAATTTGAGGGGTATAGGAATAGTTATCTGCAACAACCTCCTCACCCCATGACAGAGAATTTGAGGGGCAATGGACTGTGGGTTTGTGAGGCAGTGAATGCTCAGTCTGTGGGGGCTTAGGGAACGGAGGGGACAAGTTTCAAGTTCAAGGCCTCCTGGTTTGAATTTCTAGATTTAGGTCCCAGGGCTAGAAAGTTTCTCACCAGAAGCCTCAGGATGTCATCAGGAAGATTCCGAGCATTTCTGCACACACCCCTGGCAGCCGAGTGGGAGAAGATCACAGGTGCCTGTGACACTTCCAAGGCCCGCCGTGCAGTAGCATCCGAGACATGGGACAAATCAACCATCATACCCAAGCGATTCATTTCTGCCACCACTTTCTGTGAGCGCAGGTTAGGAGGAAGTCTCAGGAGTACATACATGCATGCATTAGTCATCCAGGAAAGGGCACATGCAGGGCACATATATGCATGTATTAGTCATCCAGGAAAGGGATACATGCAGGGTACATAGATGCATGCATTACTCATTCAGGAAAGGGATACATGCAGGGTACATACATGCATGCATTACTCATCCAGGAAAGGGGTATATGCAGGGTACATACATGAATGCATTACTCATTCAGGAAAGGGGTACGTGCAGGGTACATACATGCATGCATTACTCATCCAGGGGTATGTGCAGGGTACATAATGCATGCATTACTCATCCAGGGAAGGGGTACGTGCATTTGCGTGGAGTATCACTCAGAGTCCTTACTTCGCCAAAGCTGGTCAGTCCTTTGACTCTGCTGTAGAATGAGTGGACATCCTTAGATGAGCTCTCTGCCCTGCAGGACAGGCAAGAGGCAAGCTAATTGGTGGTCATGCCCTCCAAACTCTTCATTCCTGCAACCCTACAGAGCTAACTCAAAAACCCCAGTTGGACTGTGCCTGGCAAAAGGAGGAATCCCAATCTTGCCTTATAAACCCCAACTACCAGCCCCTGTATGCGAGTCCCAGGCGGTATCAGTAAACCTTGGTCTGTGTCCACAAGGGCAGCTTTCTGCTTCAGCAGGCTCGCACCATCTGCACTGTGCTCACCAGGGTGTATTGCAGGTGTGTGTGAGCGTCAGGTAGCGCACCCCCAGCTGGTAGAAACTTCGAAGCACGGAGAGGCTGTTATCTAGTGAGTGGCCGCCCTCCACACCAATGAGGCAGGCCAGTTTCTGGGTGCTGTTCAAAGCTGTAAGCACAGGTCAGGTGATTATGTCCAGGAGTAGTAGCTTCATCCAGTCCCCAACACCCTAAAGAAATCCACTTACCCTTAACCGAGGTCACAAGCTCCAGCTCAGAATAAGAGGCACACATTCTGTGAATGAGGTCAATCTGTTCCAGTGTGAGGTGCAAGGCATCCCGGTCCTGAGTTTGGCATGGTACGTAAGCGGACCAGAACTGGAGGCAAAGTCAGGGGTTGACTTTGGGCCTTTACAGCTGACAGACTTGTGGGTCTAGAGACCACATATAATGAACGTGATGCTTGCTCTGTGGTACTTCATACCCACCTGCTGACTTGCTATTGACCCCTCTAGCCACAGCGTCATATTGGTTTTTTAAGTCACTATAGTAACAGAATTCCCATCTGACTAACTTGTCATTTCTGGGGCCCCAATTTCTCCAGCCTTCCCCAGCAGCCATGCTGGCATTTGTGTGTGTGTATGTGTTACCTGGGCTCCCACAAAGCCATTTCTCAGTCTATTCAGGCTTGTCTGGCCATAGGTGAAGTTTCTCACGTCAGCATCCTGTAGCCCACTCCAGTAAAATCGCCTCAGGACAAGAGGAAGGTCGTTGTGACTGCAGGAGAGTCAAGAAAGAGCTTAGCTCAAACAGAATTGGTTGGATGGTATCTATCCTGAGTGCCTGTAATCCCAGCACTCAGAAGGCTAAGGCAGGAGCATCATTTAAAGTTCCAGGTCATTCTAGGATACTTGGTAAGTTCTGGAGCAGCCTGGGCTAGAGAGAGGGACACACACATCACTCAGAGAACACATGGCTCTACCTCTTTGATTTCCAGGTCTAGCAGAAATAATTCTGCTACTCCTAACCCACGTTACCCAGACCATACTGAGATGCCCTAAAGCCTGGGCTACCAGAGAAGGAGTGATAGAGAAAGGCCAAACATTGCTGATAGGGGGCAACATCTAGAAGTCGATAGTAGGAGAGGACCGGCAGGTTCAGAGCCCTCCACAGCTCAGGAGTATGCTCAGCCCGGTTTCAGTCCCAAGCCATCCTTTACATACCCATCTACAAGAGGGAAGTCTTGCATCAGGGCTCTCGCGCGATCTCGTAGGTCTGGAAAACTGGAGCTGCTGGCAGTGGTTGGGGTGCTGAAGGTGGTGTCGGGCTTGGTGAGGACTCTGGGAGTACTTGGTGCTCCAAAGATGCCTGATCTGGTCTGGGTCCCTGTTAGAGGCTGTGAAGGCCCTACCAGGAGCAGCACCAACAGGAACACTGAAAGCATTGGGCTGGGCATCCGGTGACTCTCGAGGCCCGTGGGTCGCATCTTGCTCAGGGCGGGGCAAGCGAGCATAGGTGAACGTCTCAAAAGCCTGAGAGGGACAAACCGAAGAGACCGGGTCTAGTGAGAAGGGGTTTGAGGTCAACGAATGCGGCGGCGCAGCACAGCCGCCAGGGGGACCTACAACCCAGTTATCCTAATCTCTAAGGGCGCTTCCGCAGGGCAGGCTAGTTGAAGCCGACAGCACTCAGTTCAGCTCCTCTCTGGGCGTCTTTCGTCCCATGCCTTCTTCCCTGTTTACTGTTCCCAGGGAGCCAATCCCGGTGACTTCCTGTCTGTTTCTAGGGATTGCTCTTCGAGAAAGCGGACCTGTGGTAGTCTTTCACACAACGAAAGTGAGCTCTTGGCAAGACCACGTCGTGTCCCTGACTCCCAGCCAGCCACTGGGAACTACTCAGAGCACACACCTCCATACCCCAACTCCCTTCTGTCATCATTCAGGGTGAGGGCTCTCTTCCTCTGTTGATGCTGTACCTGCCCAGAACTCTCACCATGACCCATCAGAGATGAGAACTGAATGCGCACTAAGTGGTGCTCATTCAGGGAACACTCACTTAGTACATAGGCACAAAGTCGATTAGCTAGTGAAATGGAAGGGAATGAAATGCTTTCCAGGTCAGCAGAACCCCATCCCAGCACCTTCTTCCCCAGGATTGCAAACTTACCTCCTCCCTCAGTGCGGAAGCCAGGGCAGAAGTATGAGTTCTAAGGCCTGGGACTTCTGTCTAGTGGCTTCATACACCTTATCTGTGGCTCTTGTGGCCCGAGCTCTGCCAGAAACTGCGGGGGCTTAGTTTCCTTCCTTGCAAGCCCCACCCTGTTCCCAGCCCAAACCCTTTCTCTTCTCCAGGAACACCCCCAGCCGCAGAAACACACAGGCACACACATACATGCAAGCAAATGCACGCATGGGGCGCGCGTTTTTGTAGAAGTCCAATGACGGGACTCTAAATGACATAAAGCCTCTTCAAGAGCTCTGCTCACACTCCACCAGAAAACTTTTGCTGTTCCTGTCAACCACTTAAGATTCCGTCGTGATCCCTGCGCTAGTGGAGCGGCTCCGTTTTCTGGAATCTTCCTCAGGTGACATAATCACTTTGGATATATGAAAAGCCCCCCCCCCTTTTTTCTTGGTTTATGTGGTAGAGAAGCCCTCTTAAAAAAGGAAGTGGAGGCTGGACATGATACCAAATGCCTTTAACCCCAGAACTTGAAAGGCAGAGGCAAGCGGCTGTGCGTTCAAGGCTAGCCTGGTCTACCTAATGAGTAGACCAGATAGAGTTAGTTACAAAGCGAGCCTTGTCTCAAATGAATAAATATTAAATACAACTTAAGAAGGAAATGAAAAAACTCTTTGAAAAGTGGACAGAAATCTTGGACTACCCAGCAGGGATGGATTTGTGTTTCGGGGACTGCACACTAGGGCCTGCTGTCTGTGATAGCTCTGCACTCAAGGCAGTCAACTCCTGGCTTGCTGCTCACTGGTAGGCCCACTACAGAATGTGTGTTCCTTTAGGGTCAGGCCAGGGCACTTTTCTGCCCATCCCAACTCAGGCCCAGCTCCTTTCCTTTCCCTTCCCCCACTGCCAAGAGGCAAAAGGGAAGAGAAACTTTTAGACGTGCTGGTCTCCATATCACAGCTGTGGGTTTGAGGGTAACCTCCTGTTTGTTCCATTCCTAATAAGCCCCAGGAAGCTGAGGGGAAGAGAAAGAAGAGGGCTCCAAGTATCCTCCTGAATCACTCTATGTCTTATTTTTTGAAGCAGGGTCTCTCACTGAACATGAAGCCCACGGTTTCAGCTGCCCTGACTGACCAGCCAGCCCCAGGCATCGTCCTTCCTCCGTCCCTCCCTGCCCGATGCTGGTATTATAGGCTGATATCAGCGCCTGATATTTTCCCTGTGTGCTGGGGATCCGAACTCAGGTCCACATGCTTACACTTTACCAACTTAGCTATTTCTCCCACCTCCGCTACAAATTGTTTTTGAAATTTTTTTTATTACATTTATTTACTTACTTTCCTGTGTGGGTACATGTGTGGAGGTCAGAGGAGAACTGGCAGGCATTGTTCTCTCTTTTCATCACGTGTGTGTCAGGAATCAAACACAGGGTGTCAAACAAGCACCATCACCTGTTGAGCTGTCTTGCTGGCCTTATTTTGTTTCGAAAAGTTTTTTAATTTATTTTTTATTATTTTGTGTGCATGAATATTTTTCTTGCATGTATGTCTGTCTACCACATGCATGCCTCGTGCCCTCAGAGGTCAGAAGAGTGCACTGGATGCCCTGGAACTGGAGTTACAGATACTTGTGAGTCACCACGGGGGTGCTGAGATTTAACCCTGATCCTCTGGAAACAAGGGCTATTAACCTCGGAGCCACCTCTCCAGTCATGGCCCTATTTTAAAGCAAACCATAGGGCTGAGATCCAGCGCAGTGTGACTCCACCTCTGGGGGAAAGCCCACCTAAGCAGTGACAACTCCCCAGGGAGGGTCAGGACCACTCCCACAGCTATTTAGGCTGCCCCACAGAGAATGAACACATGGTCTCTGGGTTTCACGTGGTCTCCCCTTCTCTCTCTTCCCCCTCACCAAGCTTTCCAGGTGCCATCCGGGAACACTACATTAAACATGGGCATCTTTTATTCCGTCTGATTTAGTCTGATTGAAATTATTTGCATTGATGGAGAGGCAATGTTAGAAATGTTTCTAACAGGTGGCAGGCACCTTTACCTACCTGCTGAACAATCTGCCATCCCTAGTTGTCTGTTTTGTTTTGTTTTGTTTGAGACAGGGTGTCTCTGTAGCCCAGGCTGGTATGGAACTTACTATATAGTCCGGGTGATTCTCAAATTCACTGCAATTCTCTCGATGCCTCAGTCAGCCAAGTACTGAGATTACAGATGTGTATCACCATACTAGAGTCTCCCAAGTGCTAAGATTACAGGTGTGTGTCACTATACTGGACTTCACAAAACATCTTTATTGTCCCAAACGATCATGTTCAAATCCTCATGATTCCCTACTTTCTAGAATTATTTGAATTTTAGTGTAAAAATGATATAGCATATTGAATGTGGTTGTCATGGTTTAGTTTGAGTTCTAAAGAGAATGACAGCTTTGAAATTGACTTACTGAAAAAAATTGCTGGGTTTTGTCTTTGTTTTCCATGTTTTTGAGTTTACTAATTATATTCTATGGTATTTGGTGTGTTTCTCTGCTCCTTGTTTTTCCTATAAACTGGACTATGTGAAGAGCTTTTTCATTTTGACTTGTTTTATTTAGAGGTATAGAAGCTCTCTGTATTACCATACCCATCCTGTCCATCAACTTGTCGTCTAAACAGTCCTCTCTCCTCAGCCTCTGACTAGCTAGGGCTTCAGGCATGTACCAGGAAGGGATTTCTTGTTTGTTTTGAGACAGAGTCTTCCTATGTAGACCAGGTTGGCCTGGAACTCAGAGACCTACCTTCAGTGCTGGGGTTAAAGCGTGTGCCCCTACACCCGGAACATAGGAAGCTCTTGAAGCTGTATTTCCAGGGCTTCACCTTCAAAACTTTTGCTGATTCGATGTTTAAATCTCCTCTTCTCAAGAGTAGGAACCAGAAAGAAGGTGTACCCTGGGGATCCTTGTAGGCACAGGACTTTAGAAACTGGTTTCTCTGTGAAGGAATTTACTTCAGAGGAGCAAGGAGGGCTTGAGGCTTGGTCTTTAACTTCAAGTCCAACATTGGTCACAGAAAATCACTTTCTTGGACAGGAGGGACCTCCCGAAAGCAGTACTGGGCTGGAATTAAAGGAACCTGTGAGCCTCAGGCATGGGGAGGTATTTGCGAACTTTTCCACAGTGTTCTTGCCCCAGGCAGCAGGTCTCCCTGGGGCTCTTCCTCTGCCTCTTGGAGCCTTTAGGCAGGAGCCTCAGTTAACTGCTGCTTATTTCCTCTAGTTTTAGGAAGTGCGGCCACACCTGTCCCGTGCTGCTGGCTGCTGGCATGGTTAAGAACAGAAGTCTACTCATAGAGAGAGCCTCAGCCCAGCCCCTCTGTGTCCTCTCTCTGCGCTTGTCTACTCCACTCACAGCCGACTGTCCCTTTTTGTTGCCGAAGAAGACTCTAGAGGACTGAAGGAGGGGGGCTGTGCAGAGCAGTTAATCCTCTCTGAGGCCCCTTACTCATGGCTAGTTGGCATGCTAGCAGATTCCTGACTAGAGAGGGCACAGGCAGAACAGCTACATTAGTGGTCAGTGGAGGTCATTGCTGAAGAGGGCTCAGTCATCTGAGGTAGTCACTGGCCTGTCCTCTGGGCAGTGATGCTCAGGCAGCGTGTTTCCGTGTGACTACCCCTTTGCCACCATGCTTCATTTTAAGGCGAGGAATTTTGGCACTAGGACACCCCAGATCTTGGTCTGACTCCTCCTGAACTCTCTGTCTCTTGCGAGCCCGCCTGGGTGCTGGCTTCTCTTCCTCAGCCTTTGCCGGGGTGGCCAGCGGAGCATCCCCATAGACACGGCAGCCTCCAATCAGGCAGTATGTCTCTCCATGCCAGGCTATCTGGGCTTGTACGTGCTCTCTGTAGAGGACATGGTAGTATCTGGGGGAATGGGGGGCTGCGGGAGGCACGGGTGCTGCAGAGAAAACCAGAACGGATCAGTCCCTTCTGCTCTGTCCTCTGTCCTGCAGAGCCCTTCCTCTCAGACCCCTTCCTGTCTCTGCCTGAAGCCCTCCTGTCTGCTTGGCATCCCAGACACAGCCTTGCCTGTCACTGCCGTGGGTCCCCTTGGAGGGGGTTCTGTAAGAGCGCTTGGCTTCTGGGGAGCCAGTGGCAGCGGTGTGAGGCCTGCGTGTGTGGCCCATCTCCATAAAGAACGGCAGACCCTCGAGCTAGCTACAACTGAGACCCCCTTCATTTCTCCTCCCACAAATGAGAAGGATTTCTAAAAGCCTGCTGTTTCTGGGCTGTAATGAGTATGTTTGGAAAAGCAGATATTAGCTGTAAAGGATAATCATGTTATAATCCACAGACTTAGAGAGACCAAGTAACAAGAAGTTCTCGGGGGGGGGGGGCATAGTTCTCCCTGGGAAGGGAAAATAGAATAGATTTTTCAGGAGGTCTGGGAGCAGGAGGGATCAGGTAATGGTGGGTGCTGGGGGTAGATAATACTGGGAGAGATGATTGAGATTGGGAGACATTTTGTGGTGAGGTAAAAACCTCGGGCAGTGGAAACTCCCTGGAATCTACAAGGGTAACCCTAGCAACGACTCCCAGTAATGGGGATACGGAGCTTGATTCATCTTCTGTAACCAAGCAAGTCCCCCGGTGGAGGGCCTGGGATACCAAACCAGCCTCAAAAACTTGGACCTAGCCGGGCGGTGGTGGCGCACGCCTTTAATCCCAGCACTCGAGAGGCAGAGGCAGGCGGATCTCTGGGAGTTCGAGGCCAGCCTGGTCTACAAGAGCTAGTTCCGGGACGGGCACCAAAGCTACAGAGAAACCCTGTCTCAAAAAACCAAAAAAACCAAAAAACAAACAAACAAAAAAAACCTGAAGGCGCAAGTCATAAACAATCCCACACCAGTTTGGAATTGTGATTAATAGGGTGGTATTTATTTAAAGGGGAATAAACTTACAGATCACGGTCCCAGACAACAGCCCTCTGCGCACGCAATTGGGAAGAAGTCTAGTCGCCGGAACCGGAGCAGGAAGTAAAGAGAGAGAGGAGGGAAGTGGCCGCTTTTTTTAAAGGGAAAGATACCACGCCCCAATGGGCTGGTATCTTGGTGGCTATTGGCTGGAGGAGCGGAAGGACCTCCCGCAACAAAAACCAAAAAAAAAACTTGGACCTACAATTTGTCCTCCTTGTAAGATGTGCTGGGGAAGCCAGGCGGTGTTGGTGCACACCTTTAATCCCAGCACTCAGGAGACAGAGGCAGGTGGATCTCTGTGAGTTCGAGGCCAGCCTGGTCTACAGAGTGAGTTCCAGGACAGTCAGGGCTATTATATAGAGAAACTCTGTCTCGAAAAATAAAAACAAAAAACAAACAAAAAGATGTTCTGGAGTAAAGGTGGTGCAGAAGTTGAGGGATTGGCCAACCAATCAATGACTGGTCCAACTTGAGACCCACTCCATGAGATGGTGCCCATGCCTGACACTTCCTGCATTGCCAGTAAGCAGAGGTGGGATAGCCCAGAGTCTTAGGATAGAAACATACACAACTGGCAAAAAAAGAAAGTCAATGGAATGATTCCTAATGATATTCTGCTGTGTGCATAGCATCATTGTCACCAGAAAAGTTTCATCCAGCAATGGATAGGAGCGCATACAAAGACCCAGTGAAGAGGGAGAGGATTGTAGGAGCCAGAGGATTAAAGGACACCATGAGAATATGGACCACAGAGTCATCTGACCAGGGTTCCTAGGCGCTTACAGAGACTGGACAATAATCAGGGAGCCCGTGTGGGTCTGAGCTTTGTGTTATAATCGTGTACCTTGGTGTTCTTGTGGGACTCCTAACAGGGGGAGCAGGGACTATCTCTTGTTTGCCTGCTTTTGGGACCCCTTTCCTCCTACTGGGTTGCCTTGTCCAGCCATGATATGAGGTTACGTGCCGTGCCTAGTCTTACTGCAACTTGCTATGCTGTGTTTGGTTGATATCCCTGGGAGGCCGGCTCTTTTCCGAAGGCAAACAGAGGAGGGGTGGATCTGGGGGAGAGGGACTGGGAGGAGAGTGTGCCAAATACTTGGTGTATGAGTCAGTGTTACAATTTCCCTTACTCATGGTTAGAGAAATTCTGAGGGATGACAAGCCTAAGAGAAATATACAGTCCCCACTGAAGTTACATGTATACGAAAGGCTCTTGTGCGGATGCCTGGTCTAGATTTACCTGAGTAACAGCACTCACAGGGGATAGAGGACAGGTTACAATTAATATAGAAGATCCGGTCAGTCATTCTCAGACACTCAGACTCGTATCCAGTACAGAAACGGTAGGAATGTTTTCCTAAGGCATCCAAGTTTCTATAGTTACATCACCACGGAAACTGAGAGCTGTGATGTCATCACAACCTACTGAGGTCACATATAGAACAGACCTTGAGGTTTTAAGGAGAGCAGGGTAAAGGCAGAGAGGAACCCTGGATAGGGTTCTTCCGCACTATCTACCTAAGTAACCACTCCCTGGGGATCCCTGTGGCGCACTTAGGTGGTTACAGTCCCAGTGGCCACTGGAGGGTGTGAGAAACACAAATTCTAAAATTGGACAGAGTGAAGATTAACCTTAACTAGCCCCTAAGCAATAGAAGGGCAGAAGGTTGGGTGGATTAGAGAGCCAGAGAGCGTGGGTGTGGTGCTTCGGTGCACTTGGAGGCAGAGGCAGGCAGATCTTTTGAGTTTGAGGCCAGCTGAAGCAATATAGCGAGACCCTTAAAAAAAAAAGGCAAATCTTTACACGTTCAAAAGACATACCAGCTAGCAAAAATGAAAGGCAGGGGCTGGAGAGATGGCTCAGCAGACAAGAGCACTGACTGTTCCTCTACAGGACCTGGGTTTAATTCCAGCATTCACGTGCTAACAGTCTGTAGCTCCAGTTCCAATGGGATCCAACACCTTCTGACCTTCAAGGGCACTGCGTGACTGTCATTCTCAAACACGCGTGCAGAGAAAGCATAAACAGAAAATAAAAACCTAGCCCCCAACACACAGACCACACACACAAAACCAGGCTTCTATTGGCTTTGTTCTGTCCAGAGAATGCAGTCATAGAACCCAGAGAACCTTTATCTTTTTACAATTGAGGTCTCAAGAAAATTTCAGGAGTAGGCTTTGGGTATAAAGCTACATTCAGAGTACTCACCTAGCCGGGCGATGGTGGCGCACACCGTTAATCCCAGCACTCGGGAGGCAGAGGCAGGCGGATCTCTGTGAGTTCGAGACCAGCCTGGTCTACAGAGCTAGTTCCAGGACAGGCTCCAAAGCCACAGAGAAACCCTGTCTCGAAAAAAAAAAAAAAAAAAAAAAAAAAAAACAAAAAAAACAAAAAAAAAAACAAAAACAGAGTACTCACCTAGCCTGCAGGAAGTCCTTGATTCCATCCCCAGCACTACATAAACCAGAATGCATACTCTTGTAGTTTCTGTTCTTAGGAGTGGATGCAGCAGGATCAGAAAGCAGCCATCAGAAAGATGGCTCAGTGGTTAAGAGCACTGGGTGAGCTGGGTGGTGGTGGCACACGCCTTTAAGTCCAGCAGGCATTGGTTTGAAAAAAAAAAAAAAAAAAAGAGCACTGGGTGCTCTTCCAGAGGTCCTGAGTTCTAATTCCCAGTAACCACACGGTGGCTCACAGCCATCTATAATGAGGTCTGCTGCTGTCTTCTGGAGTGCAGGTATACCTGCAGATAGAATGTTCATAACATACGAGTATTCATAAACATAAAATAAGTTATTAAAAATAGTTTCCTTGCCGGGCGATGGTGGCGCACGCCTTTAATCCCAGCACTTGGAGGCAGAGGCAGGTGGATCTCTGTGAGTTCAAGACCAGCCTGGTCTACAGAGCTAGTTCCAGGATAGGCTCCAAAGCCACAGAGAAACCCTGTCTCAAAAAAAAAAAAAAAAACAAAAAAAAAATAGTTTCCTTTCGGGGGGGGAGAAGCAGGGAAGGGAGCAGAGAAAAATGTAGAACTCAATAAAAATCAATAAAAAATTACCATAAAAAAGTTTCCTCTCAATAAAGAAATCTATTCATTTTTTTTGGTTTTTAAAGACAGGGTTTCACTGCATTTTTGGAGCTTGTTCTGGAACTAGCTCTTTTTTTAATAATTTATTTTTATTTTATTTGCATTGGTGGTTTGCTACTTGTATGTTGGTGTGAGGATGTCAGATCTTGGAGTTACAGACAGTTGTCAGCTGCCATGTGGGTGCTAGGACTTGAACCCAGGTTCTCTGAAAGAGTAGTCAGTGCTCTTAACCACTGAGCCATCTCTCTAGCCCCGGAACTAGCTCTTGTAGACCAGGCTGGCCTCAAACTCACAGAGATCTGCCTGCCTCTGTCTCCCGAGTGCTGGGATTAAAGGTGTGCACCACCACTGCCTGACAGATCTATTCCATTTTTTAAAAAAAGACTTAAGCAGGCATGGGCCAATAAATGTAGTGGTAATAAAAGGCTGAGGTAGGAAGATCAGTATGAGTTCAAGGTCAGCCTGGATTACATAGTAAGATCCTTTCCAAACTGCTGAAAATATGAGTCATATATGCCAGCACAGCCAGCTTTAATCCCAGCAAGTGTGAGGCAGAGGCAGAAAGAGCTGAGTCTGAGACCAGTCAGGTCTACAGAGCAAGTTCCATGCCAGCAGGCTACATAGTAAGATCTGCCTCAAAAAACAAAAGCAAAATAACAAAATAAAAAACTGAAAATGAAAAAAACAAAACCCAAACCTGGTCTCCTTCTACCCCTGCCAAATTCAAACAATGAAATCTACAGGTTTACCCGGGGTCACACAGATACTGTATTTGTTTTTTTAGAAAACTTTCTTTTTACATTGACTTTTTGTTTGTATGTCTGTGTGTGTGTGTGCCCATTTGCCACAGATTAGTGCTAAGGTCAGAGGACAATTTGAGGTGGTTATCACCTTCCGCCATGTGGGTTGTTAGACTTGATGCCGGGTGCCATATTCACTTAGTCGTTTCAGTGGCCCAGGATCGGTGTTTTCTTCAGCAAGACTATGGCTTCATGTTGTTCAAGCTTGGATTCCAGACTTATAGCGTTCAGAAACATGATGACAAGCTTCTACTGTAAGTGTTGTAGATCACTGTATTTAAAGTTGACATACACTGGGAGGATGTTAGAGGTGCTTGCAAGGGAAAACAGTTGTCAGTGATTTTACAAAGTGGGATTGGCAGAATATTTTTGTAGAAATAGTATTTATCCAGTGACATAAATGGACAACCCTTCCGCTTCCCTTTTCAAAACAAAAAACAATAGTGTCTGAGATGCAGCTTAGCTCAGCAGTAGAACACTTGACCAACACGCTTGAGGTCCCGGGTTAAAGTGCCAGTATGGCAAACAACCACGACAAGAAACAACAACAGCCGGGCGGTGGTGGCGCACGCCTTTAATCCCAGCACTCGGGAGGCAGAGGCAGGCGGATCTCTGTGAGTTCGAGGCCAGCCTGGTCTACAAAGGGAGTTCCAGGACAGGCTCCAAAGCTACAGAGAAACACTGTCTCGAAAAATAAATAAATAAAAAAAAAAAAAAAAAAAAGAAACAACAACAGACCAAACAGGGCTTGGCTAGACGGCTCAGTAGGTAAGAGTGCATACCTGCAGAGGGCCAGAGTCTGGTTTCCACCACCTTTATGGGAACATTCACAGTTGAATGTAATTCCAGTTCTAGGAATCTCACTCAATCTTCTAACCTCTGAAAGTGCCTGCTTCATGTGCACCTACCTACATACAGACACACATACAAATATTTCAAAGCTAAATAAACCTTAAAAAAAAACCCAATCCAAGTCAACAAAATCTTACATTTGATGGAGTGTAAATCCTCAAAATCTACTAAATTCTCTTCAGAGGGTGGTTACTGTTAGGGAACTGCACACAAAACCGTGATTAGCTAGGGGTAGGGACACAAGCCTCCAGTCCTAGCGTTCATCAGCCAGGTTAAGATCAACAATGGCTGACATATGCCTTTAGTTCTAGCGCTCATGAGATAGAAGCACACAGTTTTTTGTGAGTTAGGGGCCAGCCCGGTCTATGTAGTAAGTTCCAGGACAGTCAGGCCTACATTATGAGATCCTGGGTTTTTTGTTGTTGTTGTTATTATTTTCTGGAGACAGGGTTTTTGTGTAGTCCTGGCTGTCCTGGAACTTGTTGTGTATACTAGGCTGGCTTCAAACTTAGAGATCCTTCTGTATCTGCCTTTTGAGTGTTGGGAGTAAAAACATGTGCCACCACCTCCCTATCTTAAAAAGACAAACAAAAAAATTGGGAAAAAATAAAAAAGGGAAAAAAGGATCACTAAAGACTAACTTGAGCTAATGACACACAGTGAGTTCAAGTCAATTGTGAGCTACATAGTGTCAACCTGTTTCAAAATACACAAATCATTTGTTAGAAATCATGACTTGAGGTCCATTGAGATGGCTAGGGGGACAAGGGCACTTGCCAAGCAAGTCTAGTGAGTCTAGATCCCTGGAACACCCAGAAAGGTGGAAAGACAGGATTGGTTACACAAAATTGTCTTCTGACCTCAACACACACAAAGAAGAAAAATGAAATCATGACATTATATAAAGTCAAAATCCTATTTATTTATTTATTTATTTATTTTTAATATGTTAGTCTCCAGTTCTGGCCAGTAGCTTACTTTTCAAATCTCCAAACAGTTCATCATGTTTTCAGAGAGGCAAGGGGTGGTGTGGTGATCTGATGTCATCCACTGACCAAAGTATTCAACCCTCCTGGGCCCCCCAGGAAGATCCCTGTTCTAGTATTCCAGCCAGCCAAAAATCAGGCTTGTTGAGGCAAAGGGTCTTTCACTGAAGAGGCTAATCCTGGAAGGCTTCTTCTTCGACGAGCTGCCAGCTCAATTTTCTGGACCAGGCTCACATCCCAGGGATGGGTCACAAAACTGATGACGGTCCCTGGCACTTCACTGCCCACTCGACCCACCCTTCCTGCTCTGTGGATGTAGTCCTGCAGAGTAGGGGGGAAATCGTAATTGACAACCAGTTCCACATGGATGCTATCTAGACCTCGCGATGCTATGTCTGTGCAGACAAGGACGTCTTGGGAGCCCTTTTGGAATCTCTGGAAGATGCCGGCCCTCATCGAGGCTGGCATCTGCCCTTGCAGTCTCAGATGTTGGATTTTGTGGTCATCCAGAATATATCCCAGCCAGTTCACAGTGCTGGAGCTGTTGCAGAACACCAGGACGGTTCCTGAGGCTTTTGTCTTATTTGCCTTGTCATGCTGTTTGAGGATCTGAACCAGTTCTGTTACCTTCTCCGCTCCCTTTAGTCTCATAAATGTCTGTCTGACATGAGGCATGATGCAGTGGAGCCTGGGGCTGGTGACGGTGGTGAGACAGTCTGGGCTGGTGACTTTACTCAGCAGTTCGTTTACGCCTTCTGGAAACGTGGCTCCCACCATCACTAACTGAGCTTTGGGATTAAAGGGGTCTTCTAACTCAGCGGGATTTTCTGCTATAGGGCTCTTTCCCAAGATGTAGTCCACAAGTTCCAGGAAGCTTTCATCCAGCAATGTGTCGGCTTCATCCAGCACGAGGAAGGAAAGATGCTGCAAGCTGACCAGTTGACTTTTCAGGGCCTTCCACAGAGCCCCGGGAGTGGCCACGAGCACATCTGCTGACGGTAGTCTACACAGCTGCAGTTTGAGCTTACTCATGCCGAGGCCGCCCCCAAGCTCTGTCACCTGTAGGCCCAGGTACCGACCCAGTGACTGGGCCACGGCCTGCACTTGCTCGGCTAATTCTCGGGAAGGTACCAGAACCAAGCCTCGGGGAGCTGTGGAACTGCGGGAGTCCAGGCCTGGTCCTCTCAAGAGACGTTGAAATAGGGGCATGAGGTAGCTGAGGGTCTTGCCACTACCGGTTTCGGCAGCGCAAAGGAGGTGACGGCCGCGAAGCACTGGCGGGATGGTTTTCGACTGCACCGAGGTTGGCCGAACGACTTCAGGCGCAGCCTCCTGTAGCGCGTGCAGCACTCGGGGCTCCAGACCCAGGTCCACGAAGCTGCCACGGGACGAGAGGTTCGTCAGCGCGGGCGTCTCTTGCTGCATTCGCTCTATGGAAAAATGATCCCGACGCGATCGTCGATGCTTCCAGCCACGCGAAGCCAGTGGCGCGCACTCCCAACGGCCCAGCGTGAGGCGCGCGGGCTGGTTCAACTCTGGCCGCCGCGCCGAGACCAGCAGTGGACCGGGTCGCACTAGCACCGGCCGTGGGAAACTCCCACGATCGCTCTGTCGCTGTTGCTGCCGTCGCTGCAGAGCCCGCGGAATGCGCACCACTGGCAAGGGCTCATCGGAACTGTGCACCGCTATGTTCCGTCGGGGCTCCAGAAGCAACCGAACCGCTAGCGACAACAGTCGCATGGGCCGGGCTAAAGCCATGGTTCCCTTGATGCAGAAGAGGCGCCTGCTAGTGACGTCAAGGGCGCGACCGTGGTCTTGGGTACGGTGGCTGGCGCAGCTCAGTGTGGCGTGTGGCGTGTGGCGCTGCAGCATCGTCCGGAAAGAGGGAGGATTCTTAGAGTTCAGTGGCTGCGAGGTGTGTAGGTTCCCGTCGGGCATGGCGACGACCAGATTGGGGTCATCTTTGGGGAAGGGTGCTCGGTGGAGGCAGGATCTCGGGTCGCCAATAGGAGGTGGCCGTGGGGCCCTGGCTCAAGGCATCAGGAGTGAGGATGGCCTCTGTCAATTGGGTGCTTAATTTCTGAGATTCTTATTTGCGGTCTTCATTGCCCCTGTCAAGCGTCCCATAAAACTCCAAGGCTGCGGAGTGCGGCGATGTTTTCATAGATACGTGCTCGGCCAAAAGCCTGGGTGTTTCAAGTGTGGTGAGAGTCTGAATGAACAGTAGGCCGGGGGGACTGACGCAAAGGTTGGGAGTCCGGATCTAGGCTCAACCCTGTTCTCTAGTTCAGACTCCAGAGTGCATGCTGGTGGCTGCTGCTTATTTCATCTCTGAAGTAGGAGATAAGGTCTCAGTTCTTTTAGAAGGAGTTTCTCGTTTTTACACTTTGCCCCGTCCTTTCCAGGCAAACCTCACCCTCCATTCCTTGTAACCCCTTCCAGCTTCTCATACCGGACTCATCACTCATCTTGCTATCCATTGACTCCTCGGGCAGATTCTGAATTGCCTGAATAGAAGTAGTAAGAAGGGTCCCGTTAACCTTATGGAGTGATTAAGCTTATCTCACAAAGCAGACTACTTATCTTGAATTTGGTGGTTCAGGTTATTTAAACTTTTTTTTTTTTAATTTTATTCTTCTTGGACACGTCTGGGAAAAAATGGATGTCAGATATTTTATATAGTGTAAAGTGCCTGGAGTGGGAGATAAGGTCGATGTTTGTGGATTGATTACCTGGAAGGTTTCTTTGTCTTTTTTTTGTTTTTTTTTTTTGTTTTTTTTTTTTTCTTTTCTTTTTTTTTTTTTTTTTGGTTTTTTCGAGACAGGGTTTCTCTGTGGCTTTGGAGCCTGTCCTGGAACTAGCTCTGTAGACCAGGCTGGTCTCGAACTCACAGAGATCCGCCTGCCTCTGCCTCCCGAGTGCTGGAATTAAAGGCGTGCGCCACCATCGCCCGGCTTTTTTTTTGGTTTTTTGAGACAGGGTTTCTCTGTGGTTTTGGAGCCTGTCCTGGAACTAGCTCTTGTAGACTAGGCTGGTCTCGAACTCACAGAGATCCGCCTGCCTCTGCCTCCCAAGTGCTGGGATTAAAGGCATGCGCCATCACTGCCCGGCATCCTGGAAGGTTTCTAACATCTGGAGAAAGTGTTTTAATTTCATTAACTAGAGCTAGCCCTTCATATTTATAGGTGGACATCTGTGGATTTTTCCCACTGTAGAGTGAAAATATTCATGAAAAAAATGTGTCTGTACTAAACACGGGTATACATTTTCCTTTAATGTTACTCCCTAACAATATAGTATAACAACTATTTACATTTTGTTTATATTGTATTAGTCATTAGAAGCAACTTACAAATGATTCAAAACATATGAGAGAGGGTTGGGATATAGCTTAGTGATACTATGCTTGCCTACTATCATTTATGAAGTCCTGAATTCAGTCTCCCAAAAAAACAAAAGTATATGGATGGATATGTAAGGATTTTATATAAGGGGCTTGAGCATCTTCAGATTTTAGTATCCCTGAGGTTTCTAAACTGGGCTCTGATAGCTACCTATTGATGACAGTACCATTAAAAAGATCGGAATTTATCTGGGCATGGTGGCACATGCCTTTAATCCTAGTACTGAGAGTCCGAGGCAGCCGATCTCTGAGTTGGAGGCCAGCCTGGTCTAAATACCATGTCAGCCTGGACTCTAATAGTGAGACCCTGTCTTTAAATAAAAAAAGTAGGATATAGGATTTTATTTTCTTCTTCTTCTTCTCTGTGGTAGTGGGGATGGAAGCCAGGGTCTTGTGCATGCGAACTGAGCAAGTGCCTCCCTAGTGAGCTACAGTCCCAGCCCTTGACTGTCAGCCTCCCCACTCCCCTCCTTTTCTTCCTTTATGTAGCCCAGCTAGCATGCCCAGCCCCAGCCGCTGACTTTCTTTTAGTTTAGTTCCCCTTGTCTCTCTATTGTTGCTCTAGAATGTGACTACTTCTCACCAACTTCCCTGAATCCCCGCCACCACTCATGCTGATCACTGGATTGCCTTTGAATTTATCTCCCTGCAGTCCTGGCTGCTGAAAGTCCTTTCTTGACCCCTTCCTCCAGTTTCCTATTCACACAACAGACATTGTGATCCTGGGAAAACGTGAGCGAACTCCACTCATAAGCCTTTACTTTGATAAGTTATCTCTTTGATGCCCCAGAGACGTGTCTCAGGACTGCCTCTTTTCTCACCGCTGCTACGTCACTTACTGAGCTTGTTATTTTCTCTCCTTGTGTGGTCCATGTTGTCCTCCTTCGGACGCCTCCAAAGTACCACACAGGCTCCTCTTTTAGGCCCTGTGCACTGGCCACTGCCTGTGTTGTGCATTGCACTATGTTCCTACTTGACTGATCCAAATCTGTTTAAATCTTATCTTTTTAATGACACACACCCCAACTTCTCTTTTTAAAAACTGATTCTAGTGCTTTCCGTCTTGATTCATTTCCTTTTTATTTTTTTTAAATTCTTGTGTGTTGCTAGTTTCCCAGGACACTATCTAATGGCTTATTTATTTATATACTTACTGGTTTTGCAGTACTCCCCCCCCCCCCCCGGACTGAACACTCTGCTAGGCAGGAGTCCAGTTAGTCGTGCTAGTCCATTTTGTTCTCTGAGTCTATGACAGTTTTGTTCCCAAGAGACCTTGGCAGTGACTGGCACTTAATGAATAGTTGTTAGATGAATGGCTAAGCATGAATCAGAGATGTGTGTTAGAAGTACGGAGAAAGCCTGCCCGGTGATAGGAGGCATTTTTTTTATTCGCTTATGTTTTTATTTTTTGGATTTTTCGAGACAGGGTTTCTCTATAGCTTTTTTGGTTCCTGTCCTGGAACTAGCTCTTGTAGACCATGCTGGCCTAGAACTTTATGTTTCTTTTTTTTTAAGTTATTTTTATTTTTTATGTATATAAGTGTTTTTGCCTGCATGTGTATCTTTGTTGTACTTCTGAGTCTGGTGCCTGCGAAGGTCAGAAGAGCGTGTCAGAACCCCTGAAAATGGAGTTACAGAAGGTTGTACGCTACCATGCAGGTCCTGGGAATCAAACTCAAGTTCTTTGCAAGAGTGTCAAGCGCTCCTAACCACAGATTTCTCGCCAATTCGCCATTTTTTTTAATTTAAAAATGATTTTGGGGCTAGAGAGATGGCTCAGCGGTTAAGAACATTGCTTGCTCTTCCAAAGGTCCTGAGTTCAATTCCCAGCAACCACATGGCAATTCACAATCATCTGTAAAGAGATCTGGCACTCTCTTCAGACAGAACACTATATACATAATAAATAAATCTTTTAATAAAAAACAAAATAACAGAGGCTGGAGAGATGGCTCAGAGGTTAAGAACATTGCCTGCTCTTCCAAAGGTCCTGAGTTCAATTCCCAGCAACCACATGGTGGCTCACAACCATCTGTAATGGGGTCTGGTGCTCTCTTCTGGCCTGCAGGCATACAGACAGAATATTGTATACATAATAAATAAACAAATATTAAAAAAAAAACCAAAATAACAACAACAAAAAAATGATTTTAAATTGTGTGTGCTGGGCGTGGGCACGTGCTGAGGCCTGAGGATGACCTTCAGGAGTCAGTTCTCTCCTGCTGCGGGCTCCGGGAATCAACTTCAGGTTGTCAGGCTTACATAGCACGTGCGCTTACCCACCGAACCCTTTCACCCGCCCGCCGCTCTTGTTCTAACCTACGTTTTCCCTTTCTTCAGGCATAGCGAGGAGGAATGATTGGGAACAGCCTCTCCCTGTGCTACCACAATAAGCTCATCTTAGCCCCCATGGTCCGGGTGGGAACTTTACCAATGCGTCTCCTGGCCCTGGATTACGGAGCAGACATTGTTTACTGTGAGGTAAGGTATTCCTGGTTTTCTGGGCGCCTCGGGGGACGGGGAACAGGTTTCATCTTTGGGTATGGCAGTGTCAGGAGAAGGGGAGGTAGAATGGGACCTCACTAAAATCAGGAGAGATCAACGCCCGTGACCTGATGAGTTCAGGTGGTCCCGAGGCCCTCAGCAACAGCAGTGGGTCAGATGGGTAGATGACCATCTTGTCTTGTCACTGCCCAGGCCCCTGCTCAGTACGCTGGTGTACTGACTGACACCTGGAAGGGGAGAAAGAGAACCAGATGCAGGCTAAGGAAGTAGGATGAGGTTGGCATTGGTGGCTCTAGGATTTTCTGGTGATAGGTCAGTAAATATATCCACTGGCTGCTCCAGAGATTACTAGGGTTTAAGACTCATGTTCAGAAGGATCTGATAGGAAAATGGAATTGCAAGAGTAAGCTGACGCTGGGAAGTGAGGGAGTGTTCCTAGTTGAACACTTATGGGAATTACCTGGAGGCCTATCAACGTGGTGGTCGAGATGTGTGGGAGTAGAGACTTCTCAGCTCGTGTCAGCCCAGAGGGAGAGAACACAAAGCAGGTGTACATTCCCCTTAGACATGCATCCTCCAGCTAGACCACATCTCTGCAAATTTCTGTCCTCTTCCAACGATGCCATTACATGAACTTACTGATGAAGTCAAAAGCCCATTTCTGGAAATGTTGCATTAGGGGCCAATCTTTTAACAAGTAAGCTTTTTTTTTTCTTTTCCATTTTCATCTAATTATGTAGCCTAGTTTAGCCCCAAAGTCTGTTCTGTTGCCTCAGTTTCCCGTTAGTTTTGAGTTCTTTTATTAATGGCCAGACCGAGAGTGGGCTGGTGCCTCTGAAAAGTCTCTTGATACCCAAGATCAGGGGTAAGGATTTTTCCAGCAGAAGGATTCCTTGGCAGCCAGGAGCCAAGAAATACCACAAACTCACACTATGCAACAAACCTCACACAAGAGATTTATTGGGGGAGAAACACAAGGTAGTGGCTGCCTCTCAGTGGGAAGAAAGACAGCAGAGAGCTGGGCAAAGGGGAGGGCTTTTATAAGGCCCTGGACCATGTGCAATGAGAAGGGTGTTCTTCTCTGGTCCCTACATCAGAGGTATGGAGTTTTCAAAGACAAAACCATGATTATGGGAGACAGAACCTTAGTGAGGGATTTAGAGAGACCTAGTAACATCTGTTTTCTTTTTTTTGGGGGGGGGTTTGTTTGTTTTGAGTCAGGGTTTCTGTATGTAGCCCTGGATGTCCTGGAACTTGTTCTGTAGACGACCAGGCTGCCCTCAAACTCAGACATCAGCCTGCCTCTGCTTCCAAGTGCTGGGATTAAACATGTGCACCACCACTACTTGGCAACATGTGTTTTCTTTGCGAGGCTCAGCAATATCTTCTAGACACTGCATTGTCTGGGCCATGGTCAAGGTCATGGACAGTTCCAGAAGTGCTGCCAAGGCAGAGGTGACTATTGGGGGTGGGAAGTGTGGAAGGCTGGGAAGTGACCAGGCAGACACAGAATAAAGTTGGGATAGGATGGTATTCCTAGTCATCTCAGCAGGAACCTGGGAAGGGGAAGCTTGCATCTTCTTCTGGGGAAATGAGTGTGTAGTTTGACTGGCACGCGGATATGCTTGTTTACAGCCTATGGAACAGAAAGCTGAGAAGCCTGGTTGAGGGAGGGTATGCCGATGGATGGGGGTTGTCATGCTGTAGCTTAGGGCCAGGGTCTCTAAGATGATGGCAAGGTAAAGTGGGAGGAAGGAAGTGTTCACCAAAGAGATTTTTTTCCCCTGTTTTTTCAAGACAAGTTCTTATTGTAATTCAGGCTGTCCCCTAACTATCTCCATATCTAAGGCTAGCCTTGAAGTCTAGATCTTCCTGACTAGCTCCCAAGTGCTAGTCAATCCCTAGGATTGCAGGTACGTGCCACGATGGACTGGCTGTTCCAAAAATTGAATGCAGAGGGCAGAAAACACGATTCTGCATTGGGGCTCACAGAGCTCACATCCTCGTTCTTAAATATCTGTAGAGAAATGTGATAGGAATTGCGAGCAGGCAGATCCGTGAGCCTTCATGTTAGACCTGCCTCAGCACGGAGGAGAGCTGTGTCCTGGGGTTAGGTGTTGGGGCACCAGACATGAAGGTCCCTGGGGTGCTCATCTGTGTGTCATCCGTAGTTTTTCTTGGCTATCACTAACCTTTACCCTCCAGAAAAGTTTCTTGGATTTGGAAATGAAGTAGGAAAAGGGAAAGTAAGAATCATTGACTCTGACTTCTCAGAGCTTGAGGCCTGGGACTAAAAAAAAAAAAAAAAAAAAAAAAGGGACCAAATCCCAGGGAGTAGACAGCTATTAAGTCCTTTTTTTTTTTTTTTTTTTTTTTTTTTTTTTTTTTTTTTTGTGGAGACAGAGTCTAACTATATAGCGTTGGTTTGTCTAGAACTTACTGTGTAGTACAGGCTGACTCCAAACTCCCAGAGATCCGCCTGCTTCTATTTTCCTGAGCAGGAATTAAAGGCATGCACCACCATGCCCAGCAGGCAGCTGCTAAGTTTTCTTCCTAATGGTGAGCCCACATGCATCTTCAGGACCACAGAGAGGGACACGGGAGATCTTCACCAGCAGAGTCCCTTTTTACCAAGCAGGTTCAGGGGATGGTAGATTCTAGGGGAAACCCACAGCTTACCTGCTGTCTACTCCTTCTATGTCCAGCTGTGCCCTCCCAGGGTCACCTCAAAGCTCAGGGTGAATGGTGTCCCCCTCCATTGTCCTTGCATTTTGCATTCTGTCTTCATTGATAAATCTTTGTCTGCCCCATGTCCTATCGCTTTTAGTGAGAAAGACTTGATCCATGGGGTGCTGGCATCTTGTCCCTGCCATGCCCATCTTACTAATGTACTGAAACAGGTGGTGGTAAGGGCTTAGCTCTTTAGAATCATCAGCTCCTGTGGGCTCAAGCCGGTTCTGGGGCGAGCTCCTAAGTGATGCAGTGGTGCAGTGGTGCAGCGGTGCAGTGATGCAGTGGTGCAGTGGTGCAGCGGTGCAGTGGTGCCTACATTTATACTCTCAGTCCCTTCCTCTGACCTTTATTTTTCCTGAGAGCCCAGAGAGCCATAACCTGGGTATGTTTTCACTGGGAGAAGTGTAGACGATATGCAGGTGGGAGGGCGGGCTGACCCTCACAGTACTGTGCTTGTTCTAACATTCATGGTTCGATGGTAGCCTGGGTCATCCGCTAATGGGGGTCGTGGAAGCTGTGCTGCTGGAGCAGCTGTCTGCGAGGCTCCACACTGTCAGCTAATTTTCTGGGAATCCTTGGGCTGGTTCAAGCCATTTAGAAGTTAGGGGACCAAAGTTTTGTTTTTTTTTTTTTAAATATTTATTTATTTATTATGTATACAATATTCTGTCTGCAGGCCAGAAGAGGGCACGAGACCTCATTACAGATGGTTGTGAGCCACCATGTGGTTGCTGGGATTTGAACTCAGGACCTTTGGAAAGAACAGGCAATGCTCTTAACCGCTGAGCCATCTCTCCAGCCCCCAAGGGGACCAAGGTTTATGTGATTATTTTAGTGTGTGCCTCCTTTCCCCACTGCTCCACTCTTCCTTCCCTTCTCCCCTCCACCCCCCCCTTTTTTTGAGATAGGGTCTCATGTGTGGCTGAGGATGACTTTATTTTTTTTTTTTTTTTTTTTTTTTTAAAGATTTTTATTTATTATGTATATAGGTTTCTTCCTTCATGTATCCTGCAGTACAGAAGAGGACACCAGATCTTATTACAGATGGTTGTGAGCCACCATGTGGTTGCTGGGAATTGAACTCAGGACCTCTGGAAGAGCAGCCAGTGCTCTATTCCTCTGAGCCATCTCTCCAGCCACCCTGAGGATGACTTTAATGCTCTTATCTCCACCTTCCATGTGCTGCTGTTGTATTAGTCAGCGTTCTCTAAAGGAACAGAACTAATGTGCATAATCATGATAGAATTTCTAATAATTATATGTAATATAATCATTATATATGCTTGGGGTGTTTATTAGAGTTGCTTACAGGCTGAGCGTCTGAGCTAGGGTTCATACCAGTCAGGCCATTTACCCAGCCACTGTACCTGTTTGCTTATTTGTTTGGTTTTGTGTGTGTTTTGTTTTGTTTTAATGTGGGTGTTGAATAGTGACCTGAACCCTCAAGCTTGCACACCAAGCCCTTTACTGGATGAGCTGTCTCCCCAACTTGAAAAGCATGTTTTACCGTAAATGTGACTCATTTTTTTTCTTTTGGGGCTTTGCTTAGATTTGGAGTGAGAGTGAAAATTCCAAATACCTTACACCTGTTTGATGTGTCTATGCTGAGAGACTTGGTGTGATTTATGAACAAAGATGTTTCTGTTAGAGAAGTCCTAAGCTTTCCACCCAGGCCCAGCCTCTGAAGAGAGCAGGCAGAGAAGCAGGTGCTTCTCTTGTTTGGCTTGGGGACCAGAGTCTGAGTGTTGGACATGCGACAGTGTGGTGCCTAGTGCCCCCTGGTGGAACCAGAGTTGTCCTACAGGCCAACATCAGGATGAACTGCCTGGATGTTCTTTCTAGGTGATTGACATATTTGATCTGTGTGATTAAGTGGTCGACTCAGCTCACCCGCCTTGTACAGTGGGACTCCAGGAGTCCAGACTTTAAGGAGACACCTGACTTATTTTCTTCGTGTATGTAATTGGCTTTTTGAGACAGGGTCTTATTTTGTCGCTGTGGTGGGCAGGTAACTTACTGTGTTGACTAAGGTGGCCTCGAATTCCCAGTGTTTCCTGGGTGCTGGGATTAAAGGCACGTGCCAGCACAGCTGACAAGATTTATTTTTCATTTTTTCCTGATATATGGGTGTTTCACCTGTATGTTATCAGTTGTGCGACCCTGCTCCTGGGGAGATGTGAGCAAACATCTCTCACCCCAGACATGGAACCAACAGCGACAACTCACAAAAGCTGGGAACTCAGAGCACACCGCACAGCCTGCAGGCACCTTAACAGGCTGGAGGGTGACTTTCCAGGTGGCTCGTTTGGTTTGAGCCTCTTCCGGGCAGCTCAGCTGGTTTTTGTTTCTTCTAAGTAATTCTGGGGGTTTCTGCTCCTTCCAGTCTGCTTGGTTGATCTGTTTCTTCCTGGCTACTGGGTCTGAACTTCTTCCAAGTAGTTGAACTGGTCTGAGAGTGTCTTAGCAATCCTTATTTATGCTTGGGGAGGGAGTGGCCTAGGGAATCTGGTCAGCCAACTTGAGTTGTTTACTTCCTGTCTTAGCAAGCGTCCCTGTAGGATGGAATTTTTCTTCTTTTTCATCTTTTATTCTTCTCATTCTCCTCTTCCTCCTCCTTTCTTCCTCCTCCTTTCTTCCTCCTCCCCCTCCTCCTCCTCCTCCTCTTCTTCTTCTTTTTTTTTTTTTTTTTTGGTTTCCTGACAGGGTTTCTCTGTGTAGCTTTAGATGTCTTGGAACTCACTACATAGACCAGGCTGACTTTGAACTCAGATCTCCTGCCTCTGCCTCCCCGAGTGCTGGGATTAAAGGAATCTTAGCCTCAGAGGAAACTCTTACACAGCAATGGCTGTGCAAGCTGTGGGTGCGTGGTGCTCCAGGAGGCCAGAAGAGGGCATGGGATTCCTGCAACTGAGTTTGGGGTGGTTGTGAGCTGCCGTGCGAGACCCTGGAAACGAAACCTGCGTCTTCCTGTAGAGCAACAAGTGCTCTGAACCACCAATCCATCTCCTCCTCCCATCACAGCCGTTTTTGGTGTACAGTTCAGTAGTGCACACTATATCTATGTTGCTATGAAACAGATCTTTGAAGCTCTATCTACCATCTTATAAAACTGAAGTTCTTTAAGAGCAACTCCCCTCTTTCCTTCCTCTCTAAGCTCTGATAACCCTATTCTGCTTTCTGTTTCTGTGAGTTATTCAGGTACTAGGAACTCTCCAGTACTTGTCATTGCGTAACTGGTTTATTTTACCTAGCGTAATGTCTTTTTTAGATTCGTTTTCATTTTTAAAGATTCATTTTACTTTATGTGGGTATGGGCATATGAATGCAGTGGTTGCGTAGGTGAGAAGAGGGTAGCAGGTCCCCGAAACTGGAGTGAGCCACCTGCCTTGGAGGCTGGGAACTGGATGCTAGTCCTCTGCAAGAGTAGCAGGTGCTCTTCAAGCTGAGCCATCATCTCTCCAGGCTCTAGCATAGTGTTTTTAAGATGTATCTAGGCCGTATGTGGTAACACATGTCTTTAATCCCAGCTCGGGATCTGAGTTCCAGGCCAGCCATGAGCTATATAGCAAGACCCAGTCTAAAAATCAAAAGAATACAAAAATAAAACCAAATTTACCTAGCTAAAGCCAGTGAGATGGCTCACTGGGTAAAGACTCTTTTTTTTTTTTTTTTTTTTTTTTTTGGTTTTTCGAGACAGGGTTTCTCTGTGGCTTTGGAGCCTGTCCTGGAACTAGCTCTGTAGACCAGGCTGGTCTCGAACTCACAGAGATCCGCCTGCCTCTGCCTCCCAAGTGCTGGGATTAAAGGCGTGCGCCACCACCGCTCAGCTAATAAATACTTTTTTTTTGGGTAAAGACTCTTGCTGCCACCCTGATGACCTAAATTCAATCCTTTGAACATACATGGTGGAAAGAGAGAAACTACTCCCAAAAGTTGTCCTGTCCTCTGTGTGTGAATGGCATGGTATCCACATGTATGTGTACACACAGAGAGAAAGACAGAGAGCTCCTGCCCTTAGTTTCTTTCTTCTTCCTTCCTTCCTTCCTTCCTTCCTTCCTTCCTTCCTTCCTTCCTTCCTTCCTTCCTTCCTTTCCTCCCTCCCTCCCTCCCTCCCTCCCTCCCTCCCTCCCTCCCTCCCTCCCTCCCTCCCTCCCTCCTTCCTTCCTTCCTTCTTCTTTTTCTTTTCTTTTTTTAGTTTCTTGAGAAAGGGTTTTGATTTGTAATCCAGGCTAGTCTTTCTTTTCTGAGATAGAGTCTCATGTGCTCCAGGCTGACCCCAAACTCACCTTGTAGCCAAAGGTGACTTTGAACTTCTGGTTCTCTTGCTTCTGCCATTTAAATGCTGGTGTTACAGGTGTGCAGCCCACTGCTGCTTTTATGCAGTTTGGGGGCTGGAACTCAGGCTTTGTCAATGATAGGCAAGCACTCAACAACTGAGCTACATCTTCAGTGAGATGGGTTGTTACTAGTTAGTCTACTAGTTAGTCCTGGCTGACCTTGAACTCACAGAGATCTCTGCCTGCTTCTGTCTCCTGGGAATTGCAGTCATGAGCCACTGTACCCAACATTCTATGCAGGTCTTGAACTCGTAAATCCCTTGCCTTCACTTTCTAAATGCTAGGTTTATAGGCAGACACTACCATGTCCTACTTACTTTTGTTGTTGCTTTGGTTGTACTAGGGAACAAATTCAAGACTACACTATTGAGCTATGTTGCCAGCTCTTCAGAAAAAATTTTTGAGTGTTTATGTGGTGCAGTTGGTTAGCTTGTTCAATCGTTTAAAAATTTGTTTGGAGGATGAAGAGATGGCTCAGTGGTTAAGAGCACTTGCTGCTTTTACAAGAGGATCCTGGTTTGGTTCCCAGCACTGACAAAATGTGCCATAGCCATCAATAACTCCAGTTCTAGGGTATCTAGTGCCCTCTTCTGACCTCTGTGGCACCAGGTGTGCACATGGTATACATACACATGCAAGCCAAACATTCATATGCATGAAATAAAAATAAATCTTTTTTCGAATATACAATTTTACATTTGAGGTATAATCTCACTAAATTGGCTAGACTCCCCTTAAATGTCTAACTTCTACCTCTGCCTCCCAAGTAGTTGAGATTGTGGACATGGGGCATAGAATCAGAACCATGTGCCCAAACTTGACTGTGTTTTTTTGTTCAGGACTGGACATTAGATGTTTGGTGATTTGAATATTGTATCGGAGGAATAGACACAGAGACATATGTTTACCCACATGTTGGTTATATTGAGAGAAGCCACGTGGATACCATCAGGACCTTTTGATCATCTCCTTGATACTCCTATACATGGAATGGTATCACCAGGCTGCAGTGTGGTTTGCTGAGGCTCCTAAGAGGTCCGTTTGGGGATGAATATCTTGGATGATAATCTTTTACTTTCTTTTGGATGCCCAGAGTCCATGGCCATGAGCTTACACATCTGCTGAAATAATCACTGAACAAAGCAGAACAGTCTTGTATCCCACCAAGTATTACTTACCAGAAGACATCGCATTTCCCTCCATTTATAATGCTGATTTTAAAGAAATCTCTTTTTCCTTTCTGTCCTGAATCTGTTGGAATTATCTTACCCTGGTGGGAGCCTCATTTCTTTGTTTACATACAGTAAGCTGGGTAGATTTTTTATTTCCTGTGTTTGTCTCAAACCTGCCTCTTTGGGCTGTTCTTCTCCAGTTTTAATTTTGTCCTTGGCTGTTCCTGAGAACCCTTCCCTGCCTGCCCTTTGCCTAGTAATTGCAGTGGGAGCTTCTTTGAAGTGGTGGGGCTTGGGCTGAGATCAGTTTCTAAGAACGGTGTCTCAGTGTCCGTATCTTGGACAGTTCCCTTCTTTCTAGCACTCTGAGTGGCTCATCCATTGTTAGAGCCCTGGAGGAAACAGATTCACAGTGGCTCTCTCGGGGCCTTGCTTTGCCAGGCTTAGTTGTAGGAAACAGCACACTGTGTCCCCAAAGCCATGGTTTGTTGTCGGCACTGCGGTCATGAGGGATGTAATAAAGATCCTCCATCTGTGTGGAAGCCTGGTGTCCAGGACTGACAGTATCTTCCGATTCCTCTGCAGGAGCTGATTGACCTGAAGATGCTCCAGTGCAAGCGGGTGGTAAACGGTAAATGTCGCCCTGGCCTCCGGATTGGGTGTGTGCAGGTGGCTCATGCACCTGTCTCCGCCGTTGCCCAGGATCCTTTCTTGTTGGTTTGTGTAATTGCATGGAGCACCTGCTCCCTCAAGCGTAGTCACTGCTCTTGATGTAGTGACCAGAGCCATATGTGAGGTTCCCAGGCATAGCTCATTGGTAGAGTGCTTGGTTAACATGTTTGAAAGCCTAGGTTTGATCCTCAAAATCACAGAAAGAAACAAACAAATAAATGAATTGGTTGTGAAACAGGCTATGAATGCCTTTCTCTAATAGACTTGATAGCGCAGAAATTTCCATATTTCATAGAATAGGTAGGACCTTGGGGTCCTGGAGTAAGGATAACTTTAGTACTGGCTCCAGCTAAGACTTCTTTTTTTAAAATATATTTATTTTCCTAATAATTTATTTATTTTTATTTTATTTGCATTGGTGTTTTGCCTGCATGTATGTCTATCTGAGGGTGTCAGATCTTGGAGTTACAGACAGCTGTTAACTGCCATGTGGGTGGTAGGAATTGAACCTGGGTCCTCTGGAAGAGCAGTCAGTGCTCTTAACCACAGAGCCATCTCTCCAGCCCCCAGCTCAGATGTCTAATAGTTGTGTGACCGTGGGCAAATCTCATGTCTTGTCTCCATCTCAGATTCTTAGTAGTGAAATGAAAATCATAAGCCTAGTTTTACTTAATTCATAGAATTGGATTGTTGCATAAAGGAGATAAAGTACCAATAAGTACTTTGCACACCTTAAGCTCTGGGATGGAATTAGTGGTGATGCACTGTAAATCCCTTCTGCTTTATTGATGGGTTGATTATGCTTTAATTAGCATTGTAATCTTCCCCCCGCCCCCAGACAGGGTTTCTCTGTGTAGCCCTGGCTGTCTGGAACTCACTCTGTGGACCAGGCTGGCCTCAGACTCACTGAGATCCGTCTGCCTCTGCCTCCTAGTGCTGGGATTAAAGGCCTCCAGTGCCTGGCAGCAGTACACTCCTTAGAGATCTAGAGATTTTGTTTGTTTTCTTGGGCTGTCTTTGAACTTGCTGTGTGGTGGAGGATGCCGTTGAACTCCTGATACTCTGGCCTCTACCTTTTAAGTGCTAGGATTACAGTTGTGCAGTACTGTTTATTTTAAATTATATTTTATTTTGTGTTATGAAAATTTCAGAGTTGAGCAGTGGTACACGCCTTTAATTCCAGCACTTGGGAGACGGAGCAGGTAGAATCTGTGGTTTGTAGGCCAGCCTGGGCAACATAGTTCCAGGCCAGCCAGAGCTACATAGTTAGTGAAACCCTGTCTTAAAACAAACAAACCAACTTCAGTATTTACTGGGTCATCACTTTGACAGGGCATTGGGAATCTAATGCGTGTTTTTGAGACCTTGTCCAAAATAAATTTTAATATTAACAGATCTGCATAACATAGAAAACAGGACATACAGGCAAAACACTCTATACATTTAAAAAAAAAAAAAGGAGTTCTCTTCAATAGCCTCTTGTCTAGGCTGTTACTTTTTTTGGGGGGTCGGGATTGTCACAGAAACCTTTCATGAGTTTCTTTCTTAGCTGTTGTTATGCCCAAGTTCATTATCCCCCAAAAAGAAATTCCACGGAACCGGATTCCTATGTAATGCGCAAGAGGTTTTTAATATTCAGACTTGTGTTTAGACTACATCTCCAGCACGCCAGTACAGTCGGTGAGGGCAGCGCAGCGCTGAGCCTGGGGAAGGGGAGGACTTTGAAAGGGAAACGCCGTAATCGAGGGAGTTCGAGTATTGTCGTCTTGGGGTTGGGTACGGAAGGCATAGGATAAGATAGTTTCGGAAACCACTAGCCAGTTTTTGGGCACGAAAACTCTTACAAAGAGCCATTAATAACTGATCAGGTGTCTTCAAGGACAGGCTGCCTCCCAGGAACATCTGGACCTCATTAAGTCTTATGGCCCTGCTCCCTCGCTCCTTAATTGGCCATTTTCAGGGTATCCGTTCAAATTCTGCTATCGAAGCACATTTCTGGAGCTGAGATCTGCCCCCTCCCCGCCCCACTCATTATATGGCTTAAGATGAAGCCCCTTCCTTAAAACGGAGTTTGCAAACTCAGGTCCTCACACGGGGAGTCTGCAGACCTCAATACCATTACAGAAGTAGCTTCCTTGTCCTTTGCAGTCAGAGGGAGCATGGATCATGGACTTCCACAGGGTCCCTGGCATCAGCACATTGCACTGACCTCAGCATGGTCTCCGGTGGCAGTGCAGACAGACCATGGACATCAACACAGAACTCTGCTGCAGCAAGGGTCACAGACATCATCATATCCGTAAGCGGCAGCACAGACCATGGGCACCACTATTGTCCCCTGTGACTGTCCGGCCCATGAACATCAACATATCTTCAAGAGATAACACAGACCATGGACATCAACAGGTTCTCCCTTGGCAGCACTGACCTCAGACCTTAATATGGTCTCCAACATCAACTCACACCACAGACCCCATACAGTCAGCATGGTCTCGGGTCGTAGCACAGGCCGCTCACATCAGCGTGGCCTGGGTGGCAGCACAGACCACAGTCATCAGCACGGCTCAGCCAGGGTGACTGTTTGGCTAGACAGTGTGTTTGTGGACTGAGTCTGCAAAAACTCCAGGCTGCTGCACAGGACCCTGCCTACCTTACTTGACAGCAGCATATGTTTCTCCCCCATCCCCCGCACCTCAGCCTTCTCTCACACCTGTTCCTGACGCTGTAGCCTCTCTAGTTCTGCCTCTCTCCACAGCCTACTCACCACTCTGTCCTCCACTTTCCCACCTCTTAATTTCGTATTCGTTTGTCATAGTGACATTGGAAACTGCAGGGTGTCATTCTCACACACACACACACACACACACACACACACACACACACACACACACACACACACACATGCTCAAACAGCTTTACATGGAAATATTCCTTACACTGAGTCTTTGGTCTGGTTCAAGGTTTCTGATTTCTGACACACCATCAATATCAATCCTGGATTCTTGCCAAGACTCGTCTCAGACATCTTGCTGTTGCCCAGAGTCAGGTGATTTTACAGCTAGGCAGGATGTCTGTGGTGGGTTCTGTTCACCTCTCAGCC
Organism: Chionomys nivalis; assembly: GCF_950005125.1. Lineage (NCBI taxonomy): Eukaryota > Metazoa > Chordata > Mammalia > Rodentia > Cricetidae > Chionomys > Chionomys nivalis. The sequence continues at coordinate 22,269,556 of NC_080106.1, forward strand.
GTCAATATCGGTTTGCTGAGCTTAACCTTTGTGCTGGAGCATGCAGGCAGCACCTCTGCTCTGTGCTCTGTCTCCCAGCAGGCAGTGTGGGCTGTGCCGCAGTGGCTCCATGCTGGGTGCCACCCCGTGGGCCTAGAGCCAGCCCTATTCAGTGATGGTATCTGGTTCTGCAGGACCAGCTCCTCTGTGAGCTCCAGCAGCTTGTAGACGGAGTAGATGCTTGAGTGTCCTGACTCAGAACACTGGATGTAGGCTCGGGTGGCAGCCTGCGGCCTGCATGGCCTGTGGCCTGCATGAGTGTCCCTAAATAGCCTGTGTCATAGGTGTATTCAGTCATCCACCATACTGGATCTTTTTTATGTAGTAGTCTTCTTTGACTGTTAATTGTACTTACTAAAGGGTAAATAAAACAGCAATAAAAACTAGAAAATTCTAACAGATGTATTTTGTCTACTAAGCCTACCTCAGCCTTTTTGTGATTAGAATCAGTAATAGAAAGGTTAGGCAAATGGGCCAGTTGTTAAGAATACTGGTTGTCTTTGCAAAGAACCCAGATTCAGTTTCCAGTACTATGTGGCAGCTCACAGCCCTCTGCAACTATAATCTCAAGGATCCAGTGCTCTCTCTCTGCCTTTGGGGGCAGCAGGCACACAAGTGGCACACGGGTATACATGCAGGCAAGACAACCACACTCACAAAAGTAAAATAAAAAATTTAAATTAAAAAGAAACAGTTTTAGCCGGGCGGTGGTGGCGCACGCCTTTAATCCCAGCACTCGGGAGGCAGAGGCAGGCGGATCTCTGTGAGTTCGAGGCCAGCCTGGTCTAAAAGAGCTAGTTCCAGGACAGGCACCAAAGCTACAGAGAAACCCTGTCTCGAAAAACCAAAAAAAAAAAAAAAAAAAAAAACAGTTTTAGAAACACTACATAGCTCTTTATCACTATGCTTGGAGTCATTTTATTTTATTTTATTTCAGTTTGTGTTTTTCAAGACAGGATTTCTCTGTGTAGCTTGGCTTTCCTGAAACTCACTCTGTAGACCAGACTGGCCTCGAACTCAGAGATCCTACCGGAGTCATTTTAAACAAAGAGAATACCAATATAAAACATAAAATTCAAGGAACCACTAAGCATGATTTGTAGAGTAGTTTTTGAGACGAGGTCTCATGTAATCTAGTCTGACATGAACTCCTTGTGTAGTTGAAGATGAGGCCGGACTCCTCATTTTCCTGCCTCAGCTTCCCAAATGGTAGGATTACCAGTGTGCACCATCAATGCCTGGCTCTACAGTATGGAAACAAACGAGAATGTCGCCTTGTTTGACCTCAGCTGGGAAAGTGACTCAATTTTTTTTGCCACATTTGTTGTCTATGAGTGATTAGAAATATTGAAAATATTGATTCGCAGGTTATAAATTGATTTTAGTAAATAAGGGGGTAAGGAAGGCTGACTGAAGTGCAGTTAGTCTCCACTCACGCTGCCTGGGCACTACATTTAGAAATGATAGCTTTGCTGAACCTGAGAGTGCTGCTTTGTGGAGCAGTGTGGGCTCAAGTTTCCTATGTGTCCCTTTCTCCTAGCTAAAATGCTGATAGCATGTTAAAATTGCAGGATGTTAACTATAAACATGCCATTTATAAAAGAACTGTAAGGTGAACTATCATTACTCTGGAGAGAGACCACCATCAGCAACTCAGAAAGCTTCTAAGTGCATATTTATTTCCTTTAGGAAGAATATATGTCAAGCCAGGTGTCGTGGCACACAGCTTTAATCCCAGCACTTGGGAGGTGGGAGGCAGAGGCAGGTGAATCTATGTGAGTCTGAGGCCAGCCTAGTCTACAGAGTAAGTTCCAGGATAGCCAAGACTGTTACACAGAGACACCCTGTCTCAAAAAAACAAAAACCAAACCAACCAACCAAACAAACAAAACAAAAAAAAAAAAAAAAAAAAGGAAGAAAGAAAAGAGAGATAGAAAGAAGAATATTTATCTAGAATCCACTTTTTCCCTTTCTAGGTTATAGTTTGACTGTGGCTTCCAAGGCTTAGACTGGCTTGAACTTGCATCTTAACTGGGTGGTTTGTGTTTTCTTGCAGAGGTACTCAACACAGTGGACTTCGTTGCTCCTGATGACAGAGTAGTTTTTCGTACATGTGAAAGAGAAAAGAACAGGGTGGTTTTCCAGATGGTAAGAGACACCTCCCACTCGAGTGTCTAGTGTCCTTCTGAGGTTCCCTGGTCCCTGGAGTTTCCTAATTCCTGCGTATGCCTGCCATTGCTGGATGCCTGTAACACACTGCGCAGTGGTAGCAGCCTATGTATGTGACTTGAACATTTTCAGAGATTCATTCATGATTGGCATACTGTTGGAGACTGGAAAAACAAGCTTTTGCCATCTGTTCCAAGTCTCCAGCCTCAAACTTAGCTAATTATAGGAATTATCTGTTTGGTATGGCTTCTGTATTTTTTTTTAATCCTTAAGATTGATTTTTCTGGCCAAAGTGTTTATTTTTATGTAGTATATATCAAAAGACTTGGATTTTCTAAAGATTAGTTAAAATTTATGTTACAAATATAACCATAATATAGCTTTTTTTTCTCTCTCTCTCTTCTCCTCCCTCTCGTCCCAGACAGGGTTTTTCTGTGTAGTCCTGTCTATCCTGGAATTCACTCTCTAGACTAGACTGGCCTCAAATTCAGAGATTTGTCTGTCGCTGCCTCCCGAGTGCTGGACTTAAAAGTGTGTAGCACCACCACATGGCTAGCTTTACCCTCTTTCTTTTGGCATAGCTTGGCATCTTTAGGAATAACTCCTGAATGACATTTAGATACTTTAAAAATTAGTAGCAATGGATAGACAAAATGCATAGCAAAATATTTATTGTAGAATTTGAGTTATGGGTATCTGAATACATGCTATAAAATTTTCCCCTTTTTTGGTATGTGGCAGTAGTGTGTGTGTGTGTGTGTGTGTGTGTGTGTGTGTGTGTGTGTGTGTGTGAAGTTGATGTTTGATATCTTCCATTGCTCTTCAGTCTGTTGACTGAGGCGGGGATCTTGCTGAACTCAGAGCTTGCTGATCTGGCTAGTCCAGCTAGCCAGCTTGCTCCAGGGATTCTCTGTTTCTGCCTCCAGAACATTGGAGTTATAGGCAGGCTGCCACTTCTGCCCAGTGTTTTATTTATTTTTATTTATTTATTTATTTTTAAAAAATATTTATTTATTATTTATTTTTCTGTCTGTGTGTATGCCTGCAGGCCAGAAGAGGGCACCAGACCTCATTACAGATGGTTGTGAGCCACCACGTGGTAGCTGGGAATTGAACTCAGGACCTTTGGAAGAGCAGGCAGTGCTCTTAACTGCTGAGCCATCTCTCCAGCCCCTGCCCAGTGTTTTAAAATAAAATTTTATTGCATTACTTATTATTTGTGTGTGTGTGTGTATGTGTGTGCCACAGTACACATGTGGAGCTAAGGGGTAAGGGGACAACTTGTGGAATTAGTTCCCCTGCCTTATGTATCCCAGGAGTTGACATTCTTAGCAGTAAATGTCTTTTTCACTGAGCCATCTTGCTGGCCCCTACCTGGTTTTTATGTGGGTGCTAGTGATCTGAACTCTAACCTTCATGCTTGCATAGCAAATATTTTATTTACTGAGCCACCTCTCCAGCCCCTGTTTGAAAGTAACCGTGATATTAATGAGATTGCCTAGTCCTTCCAAGTTCTTTTTCCTTTGCTGGTGAGCAAATGTAGCGTACTGACCTGACTTTTTTTTTTAAATTTTTAGTTATTATTTTATTTTATGTGTATGGGTGTTTTGCTGCATGTATGTCTATGTACCCTGTGTGTGTCTGATGCCTACAGAGGTCATTGGATCCCCTGGAACTGGAATTATAGACATGTAGATGCTGGAAACCAAATTGGGGTCCTCAGGAAGAGCAGCCAGTGCTTCTAACTGCTGATTCATCTCCCCAGCCCCAAGCAAGCCTGACTCATATACTTCCTGGCATATGCACGCATGCATGTATGTATGTATGTGTGTAAGATACCAATAGGTGTGTTTGTCTACTTGTGTGCACTTGTGTCAAGACAGGTTGATGTAGTTTCTTGTGTTCCCAGGGGACTTCAGACGCAGAGAGAGCCCTTGCTGTGGCCAGGCTTGTGTAAGTTCTTCCCTCCTTGGGAATGCCTTGTCTCTTCTGTAAGCTGTGAGACCTTAATGTTACTAGCAACCCATCTTTTTCTTCCTAGCCCCTTATCTTCTGTTTTCAGGTGAAGGGTATTGGGTTTCTTTCCCTGTGGTATCTGAAGGCTGTCCTGGGTCTCTTGTACACCCACTATGGTTATATCCTAGAGAGCCTCTTTATCGAGCCCTCGTGTTAGTGTTTATTCATGGGATCCCTTTCCAGGGATTCTTCTGGGAGTCCTGAAGCTTTAACCCTTATGAAATGTAGATAGAATACACTCCTTCCTGACCTAACAGTCAGGAGAATGCATAGTTGAAGTGGTGGTCTTTGGAATTAAAGGAGAGCTCAGTTGGAATTCTGGCTCTGTGCTTTGCTAGCTGTGTGAACTCAGGTAAATTACCTATTATCATTGAGAGCTTTGTTCTCTTATTTATGAAATGATGCCTACTAACCTCTGGCATTTTAGGAAACAGCAAGTGAAATAATGCATGTCATGTCTCTGCAACATGTGGTACATCATGAGTGCTTCATTTCAGCGCTTGTGATTGGTGATGGTGAGAGTAAGAAAGAACTCAGGGCATAATTGCTGCATATCACAGACTGTTCCAAACCAGTGGCTAAGGGGAGGATCCCTTCTATATCACAGAATTGTTTGGAGTAACCAGTTGTGCAACTCAGCAAAGGAAGCCAGTCTATTACAACTACCACCAGTACCACCACCTCCTCCTCCTCCTTTTTTTCTCTCCTATGTAGCCCACGTTTGTCTCAAACATGATCTTCCTGCCTCCTCCCCTTCCTGAGTGCTGGGATTACATGTTTATGCCACCATGGCTGGCTCAGTGTAGTAACTTTATAGAAGATATGCTCTGGCGATGGGCTCTGTGCTCACGCCACGTTCCCACATTGACTAATGGCTTCCAGTATCCCAGCTGAATCGGTAGCCCCAGGACGGCAGATCATACGTGAGATACTAACCCCACCCACAGCGTAGCTGTCAGCGTAGCTGTCCTCTACACCCAGCTCTTTATAGATACGTATTCGTGATGTCTTCTGGAACTCTGCTCAGATGAGGCAGTTGCAGTTTGGGGATGATGGAACTCTTTTCTGATTTTCAGCATTTGTGATTGAGAATTAGTGTGTTTCACAGGCCCAGGAGAATCAGGATCACAGAATCCCTTTATCTGTCTTCTATTTTCCCCCTCAAGTAGAATATTTATTACCTTTTCTCCTTCATGTTTTTTCAGAGAAAATGATGTAGCTGGCATTGATGTCAACATGGGCTGTCCAAAAGAATATTCCACTAAGGTAAAATGATGTCTTTATGTTCCCTATAAGTATACTGTGCAGATAAAATGAGGCTTACTATATACATGACAGTTAAGTCTGGCTTTGGGCTAGCTGGATCCTGCCCTGGATGAGGAAAATGCTCACAGGGATGCTATTAGGCTAGGTATGATGGCACATACTCATAATCTGAACTTGCACAGGCCAAGGCTGGAGGACAATGAGTTGGAGGCTAGCCTAAACTACAGATGACCTTGAACTTCTGAGCCAACAGTCTTTACCTCCCAAGTGCTGGGCTCACAGGTGTTGCCACCACATCCAGTTCTATGAGGAGCTAGGGATTTAACCCCGGTCTTTCTGTGTGCTAAGCTACAATTCTACCAGCTGAGCTACATCTCCAGTCCCTTCACTTTATTTTTTAATGAATTCAGACTTTTGCAGATCCTGTGGGTCAGCCAGCTGCCTCAGTGGGCAAAAGTGCTTGCAATCAGGCCTGATGACATGAATTCAGTCTCTGAGTCTTCTGTGGAAGGAGGTGATTAACTCCTAAATGTTGTCCCCTGACCTCCACACATGTGCTGTGGCATGCATGTGCTCCCTCCCCACACACCAGACATATACACAATAAAAGCAAATACAATTAAATTGACAACATCCTCCCTGTAGGGCTAGAGAGATGGGCTTAGCAGTTAAGAGTGCTTGCTGTTCTCCTAGAGGACCTGACTTCAGTTCCCAGCACACAAGTCAAGCAGCTCATAACCACCTGTAACTCCAGCTCAAAGAGATTGAACCCTTCTGGGTTCTGAGGGCATACCTACACATGTGGCCTATATATACACATACATATTTAAAAAAATCCCTTCTCTATTCCCCACCCACGATTTATTAAAATAATTCACAGCAGCTTGTGGTTTACTACTATAATCTCAGCGCTCATGCTGAGGCAAGAGGATCGCAGTGAGTTCAAAGCCAGCTTGAACTCATCCAGGGTTATATAACATGATCCTGTGTCAACAAAACAAAACACAAAATAATCCATAATAATTCCAATACTTCAGAAATATAGACAATTATGAAAAAAGCAGGAAAATGTATCTGAGGTCTCTCTGTATCACCCCATACCACAGCTGTTTTAGAATAATCACCCAGAGGTTTAATACTAATTACAGACTGTTTATGGTTCAGGCTTATTACTAACTAGCTCTTACATTTAAATGAACTCATTTCTATTAATCTGCGTATTGCCATGTGGCTGTGACCTTTCCGGTCTACTGGCATCTTGCTTCTTGGGTAGCTGACCTGCGTCTCTCTTCCCTTTACCCTTCCCCTCTCTAGATTTTCAGTTTGGCTTTTCCGCCTGGCTTTATTCTGCCTTGCAAAGCAGCTTCTTTATTAGCCAATGAGAAGAATACATATTCACTGCATATAGAAGGATTATTCCAATGCAGGAAAATTATTGGTAAATAAGTCTGTTGTCAGGAAACAACCATTGGCAGGAGTGATGGCTCACCAGATATGAATGCTTGTCACCAAGCCTGGTGACCTGAGTTTAAACCCCAGGATGCACATGGAGAGCACTGATTCCTGCAAACTGTCTTCTGATCTGTGCACATGTATATACACACACGCGCACATGCATACACACACACACACAATAAATACTAAAAAGTTTTGAGAAAGAGAAAACCATTGTTGTCATTGTTGAACTCTAAATTGCTCTTTGAGTTGGTGGTTTTCATTGCTGGACTTTTTTTTTTTTTTTTGACCCAGGATATATCTGTGACGTACAAGCTAGCTTTGAACTCATTACTGTGCAACTGAGGCTGGCCTCAAACTCTTGAGCCTCCTGACTCAGTCTCTTGAGTGTGTGTGCCATGATGCTCAGGTGAACTCCTTGTTTTAAGGATACAGTAGATGGCAAGCTCCAGTTTATTGTAACTCTGAGATCTCTATGGGGATAGGAAGTCCTAGAAAATAAAACTTTAGTGCCCATTTCTAGGTTGATACATGGTTTTGCAAAAATGGTCAGAGTGATGGCTTTCCAGATTCATCACATTCTGGTTCCGGGTGGGATCTGTGGTGTGCACAGACAGTGCTGCTTTCCTCTGTGGTTAGGGAAATGCCAGTTTCCAGCAGACCTTGGCTACCGTGTTGCTACACTGTGTTGCCTCCCGTGGTTGGCACCATCATCCTCCAATCGTAAGGCCTTCTGTGTGCTTCTCCTTAGGGAGGAATGGGAGCTGCTTTGTTGTCAGACCCTGACAAGATTGAGAAGGTAAGTGACAGTAGGGTCCCCAAACATGCTGTGATTTAGAATTACCTAAAATGTCTCTCCCCCATTCCAGATTTACTGATGTCTACCTAGATTCTCTATTTGAGTCCCATAGAGCAAAAATTTTAATTTATTTGTTTTTCTGTGCTATGGGTGTTTTGCTTGCACATATGTCTGCACCATGTACATGAAGTGCCTGAAGAGATATTGGATCCCCGGAAATAGAGTTACAGGTGGTTCATGAGCTACGTGATATGGGTGGTAGGAACTGAACTCCATCCTCTGCAAGAGCATGGTACACTTTTAACTGCTACGAAATCTCTCCAACCCTGGCCTGAAATTTTTTTAAAAGTGACTTTGATATGCAGCTAGATTTAGGAGCCCTCAGTCAGCCTTCAGTGCACTTGAGTTCTGTAAAAGCTATATAGGGACATGTCAGCTGAGAGCCAGCAGGCCTCAGACTCAGATATGGCTTCCTCCCCCTCTATGTTGCCACTTTCCAGGATGATCTGAGAGCAGAGGGCAGATCACTCTGGGTAAGGGCATGCTTGAAAGTCTGTGTGTAGATGGACAGGCCTCTCCTAGGGGACTGGATGAGAGTAGCAGAGTGTCCCCTGCATAAGACCATATGGGTAGAGTATACCGCAGGCCACTTCCCATCCCCGGCTCCCCCAGTTAGAGGCTAGCCTGGACTACTTAGTGAGTTCCGGGACATCTAGAGCTTTACAAGGAAACCTTGTCTCAAAAAACAGGGAAGGGGCCGGGCGATGGTGGCGCACGCCTTTAATCCCAGCACTCGGGAGGCAGAGGTAGGCGGATCTCTGTGAGTTTGAGACCAGCCTGGTCTACAGAGCTGGTTCCAGGACAGGCTCAAAAGCCACAGAGAAACCCTGTCTCGAAAAACCAAAAAAAAAAAAAAAAAAAAACAGGGAAGGGGGGAGGCAGAGTTTAATGGGCTTATTGTTCCAGAGGGATAAGGGTCAGTCATGGCAGGAGGCGTGGCAGCAACTGGATGCTGAGCGATAACATCTTGGACCACAGACTGAATCAGAGAGAGTACACTGGAAGTGGTCAAGCTTTTGCCTCTCAAAGCCTGTCTCCCAGGGAGGTACTCCCTCCATCGAGGACGTGTCTCCCCGTAAAGTCTCCAAACAGCACCTCCAGCTGGGGACCAAGTGTTCAAATGCCTGAGCCTATGGGAGACATTTCTCATTTAAACTACCACGTACCACCAGACCAATTTTTACCTTTTTGATAAAAATACTAAAGACGCAAACTAAACAGACAAGCAAGAAACAAACAAAAACCTAAAGATGAAATGCAGACAAACAAAACCAGGATATTGTATTGAGACTGAACTGGATGTGGTACACTTGAGAGCCCAGCAATTGGGAGGAGAGAGGAGCAGCAGGGGTTCAAAGCCAGGCTGAACTTGATGAGACTTTATCTCAAAAGACCAAAACCAAAGCACAGAGAGGAAGATAGTAAATTGCCTAAGATCCAAATATGGGCAGACGGAGCCAACTCAGAGCTGTAGTTCTGTGACTCCTAGCCACAACATTAGCGTCCCTTCTCAGTGACACCTCGTGCTAAAGGTGGTCGTGGTAGTTCTTAAGCCACGTTTCAGTGGCCGCCTGAGCTTTAGAAGCTGTAATCAGACACCCCTGCGCAGAATGGAGTGGATAACTGTGAATCTCAAAGTGGTTCCCACGCTTGAGTAGGAGATGCCTCAAAGGAAGTTATGGGTCACGTGTGCACACAGGTGTTTTCACTCTCCTCCGTCCTCCTGACTTCTCGGCCCAGTGATGTTTGTCACTTTAGAGAGGCACATTTGTCAGGAGACTGCAGCGCTGCTTTCCACCTCAGGAGCTCAGTTCATTCTGCTACAGTCACGGGGGCAGCTTGGACTAGTAAATGGGGCTTACCTCATGAAAAGGAGGTTGCGACTTCCACAGTGAATGTGCCTTCCGCATCTGGGGCAGGATTCGGTTCAGATCCACACTGTACTTGCAAGCTGGGTACTGGCTGAGAGCTTTGCAGGTACTTTGAAATTTTTCTCAAAATGCTCATGTAGGGTCAGGAAAAAGCTTTGGAAATAATGCAGTGATGCTAGCTGTACCACATTGTGAATGTAACTGTGGCATGATTTAGAGCTTCAAGAATTTCATGCTACCTAGCCCAGCGAAATACAGCCTCAGGAAGCCCAGCGGTGGTTGTGCACATCTTTAATCCCAGCACTTGGAAGGGAGAGGCAGGTAGATCTCTGTGAGTTCCAGGACAGCCAGGGCTGTTACACAGAGACGCCCTGTCTCACCTACAAAGGGTGTGTGTGTGTGTGTGCCCATTTCTCCCTAGTGCAATCCTAGCAAGTGGCTGGGTCTTTCACTTCCCTAATTTCCTTCTTAATCTTTAATGTACATGTGAACAGAAATTCTAATGAAAGTTCCCAGAGCTACTTTGAATAAATCAAAAGGAAGTTCTCTAAGACTGAATACTGTATCAAACCAGTTGTTATTTTGTCCTCACATTTCAACCTTCTAGAGATGTTTGTTGATTTGTGTATTTTGAGACAGGGTTTCACATGGTCTGGGCTGGCCTTCTACTTGTTCTCTAGTCAAGAATGACCTTGAATTCCTGCTCCTCCTGCCTCTACCTCCCAAATACTGAGGTGTATACCAGCTTGAGTGAGAATTTTTGTGACTTATCCTCATGAGCTTGAGAGTCCCCTTCCTTAAAGTGCAAATACCCATTTAAGGCCTGGCAGGATGACTGGGAAATCAGGTCTGGCTGTTGTCTGAGGCAGCACCTGGAGGGTCCTCCTGCTGGTCTTGCTGGCGAACTGTCTCCCTTTCAGCAGGGTTCTTGGCCTGATGTCTGAGGTGGCCTTCTTCTGCTCTTAGATAAGGAAGTTTTACTATAACTGGCTCTCTGCTGCCCCCAGCTGCCCCTGTTGGTTAGAAATCCAGTTCTTGGAAGAAGGCTATTGAGATCACCTTCCCTCCCTTGTGCCTGGCCTGAAATTCTCATGTAGAAAGAAGATAGCGATGCTACAGACATTCATTGTCATTTATCTCTCGTGATCTCTGAGTCTCATGTTGCCTTGTCATGTTACCTCCGTGACTACTGCGTGACTTATTGATCTTCCTCTGCAACCTTTTCTAATTATTGTTTAGGGAGCAGTAAAAATACATTGAATGTTGTGTTTCCTTTTCTAGTTTATATGTTTGTATATCTGACTTCTCAGAAGAGAAGAATTCATGAGGACAGGACCTAAGCCCTTCAAGATCTTCCTAGTCTCATTCTGTAGTTGGGGCACTTGGAATATCCCTTTAACTCAGAAAGGAGGCTGTCATTTGCTGGGAAGTGGTGGTGCACACCTTTGATCCCAGCGTTTGGGAATCAGAGGCAGGCGAGGCCAGCTTGGTCTACAGAGTGAGTTCTAGGACAGTCAGGGCTACACAGAGAAACCCTGCTTTGGAAGAAAAGAAGAAGAGGAGGAGAGGAAGAAAGCTGTCAGTCTTGTGCTCATAACCAGGACTAAGCCTCAGGATTATATTGAGGGTGTTGGGTAATGATTTTGAAAGCACGGGTTTCTTTTTTTTTTCTTTTTTTTTTTTCTTTTGGTTTTTCAAGACAGGGTTTCTCTGTAGCTTTGGTGCCTGTCCTGGAACTAGCTCTTGTAGACCAGGCTGGCCTTGAACTACCTGCCTCTGCCGCCCGAGTGCTGGGATTAAAGGCGTGCGCCACCATCGCCCAACCGAAAGCATGGGTTTCTACTTACTTATTTTACATCTGGCCACAGTTTTTTCCTCCCTCCTCTTCTCCCAGTCCTTTCCCTCAGCCCCCCATTCACACCTCCTCTGTTTCTGTTCAGAAAAGGGTGGGCTTCCCATTGATATCAACAAAGCATAGCATATCAAGTTGCAGTAAGACTAAGTACCCCCCCATGTATTAAGACTGGGCAAGGTGGCCAGTATGAGGAGTAGGGTCCCAAACGCCAGTAAAAGAGTCAGAGACAGCCCCTGCTTCCACTGTTAGGAGTCCACAGAAGGACCAAGCTCCACATTTGTAACAAATATGCAGAGTGCTTAGGTCCCATGATGGGAAAGCACAGGTTTCTAAGCTCTGTCCCTGGAGAGCCATTCAGGAAATGCTGTGGTCGGATCTAAGAGTTTGTGTTACCAAACCTCCAGGTAATTCTGATATTTTCCCTGGTGAAGAATCTCTGTGTTCCACACTGGACTATGTGCAGATACACTCATTTCCCCCTTCAGTGTATTTAACGTGTATGTATTCGTATACCTGTATTGCCAGGCAGGGACTTGCTAGTGTTGGGATTTTAACATAGAATAGAGGCAGAATCCTTGCCCCATGGAGTTTACATGTAATTATATACAACAGATAAATGGAAGCAGTCATGAATATACAAACTGTCCTTCTACTGGTATGCCCGGGTCTTATAGGTGTGTTAATTAGTGCAAGTAGTGTGGTGTTTGTTCCAGAAGAGATAGATGTTCCTTTTGCTCCTCTTTGCAGATTCTCAGCACTCTTGTTAAAGGAACACACAGACCTGTGACTTGTAAAATCCGAATCCTGCCGTCGGTAAGGATGTGTTATTTGAAGGTTATTCTCTCGTGTGCTGTTAAATTTGGTGGCAAACTGAGCCTGCTTTAGGAGTCAGCAGCTCCTTCCTTGAGTCCTAACGACCACCTTGTGCTGTAATCTTTCTTACCCAGCTAGAAGACACCCTGAACCTTGTGAAGCGGATAGAGAGGACTGGCATTTCAGCCATTGCAGTTCATGGGAGGTGAGCGTTTGCCTTCTTAGTGATGGCTGGCAAGGAGACGCCTCAACAGACCCTGCGTGACAAACAGCTTCTCTGTGTATATGGCCTACCTCTGCCTAGCTCTCTGACAGCCTGTGAATCCAGAGACCATTCAAACTCTGCATTTGTTTATTCATTGAGTACCTTCTGATGGCAGGAACAACGTCAAGCATTAGAAACACAAGAGGAGTGGTGGTGGTGCACACCTTTGATCCCAGCACTCAGGAGGCAGAGGCAGGCGGATCTCTGTGAGTTTGAGGCCAGCCTGGTCTATAGAACGAGTTCCAGGACACCCAGGGCTATTACACAGAGAAACCCTGTCTCAAAAAACAAAAACAAACAAATAAAAAACAAAAAAAGAAACACAGAAGGAAGTCCCTTCCCCTCCCTCCCTGCCTGTGTGCCTGTTTCTTTCTTTCTTCCTCCTTTTCTTGCTTGCTTGCTTTCTAGTGCTGGGGATTAAATCCAGGGTCTTGTATATGCTAGGCCAGTGCTTTGCCATTGAGGAATATGTCCAGTCCATTTTCCCTTTCTTGGTTTGGTTTGGTTGTTGTTATAAAGTCTCATACAGCCCAGACTCGCTTCAGACTTGATGCATAGCTGAGGCTGGCCTTGAACTCCCGATCTTCTTGCCTTCATCTCTTTAATGTTGGGATTATAGGTATTCAACACTATAATCAACTTTCTTTTTTAATTAATTAATTAATTAGTAAATTTATATTTTTGAGACAGGGTTCACTATACAACCTAGGCTGGTGTGAATAATCCTTCTTCCTTAGCCTCCCAAGGCTGGGATTATAGACATGATCCACCACACTCACTGAATCTTTTTTTCTTTCCTCTTCATTGAGCACTGGCTTCTCCTTTGAATGACCGCAAGCAGATGGCTGTTCATTTAAAGACACTGGCTTTCTTGCCTACCCTTGTTGGACTGCCAGCTGTCCCTGATGTCCGCTTTAAACAGTTCTTGTATCTGTAGCTCATGTGTTCTCTATTGGGAACTGAGTCTTTTTTTTTTTTAATTTTATTTTTAATTATGCATATGTGTATATGTCTGTGTGTCTCAGTGTAGGTGCTTGCAGAGGCCAGAAAAAAAGTGCTGGATCTCCTGGAGCTGGAGTTCCAGGTATTCGGGAGCTACTTGATGTGGGTGCTAGGGACTGAACTTGTGTCCTCCGTAAAAGCAGTATGCACTCTTTTTTTTTTTTTTTTTTTTTTTTGGTTTTTCAAGACAGGGTTTCTCTGTGGTTTTGGAGCCTGTCCTGGAACTAGCTCTTGTAGACCAGGCTGGTCTCGAACTCACAGAGATCCGCCTGCCTCTGCCTCCCAAGTGCTGGGATTAAAGGCGTGCGCCACCACCGCCCGGCAGTAGCAGTATGCACTCTTAACTGCGGGGCCATCTACACACACACACACACACACACACACACACACACACGCATATAAATATGGGAGAGGGGTGCTCTCACTGTTGCTCTGACTGGGCCGCATCTTATCATATAGCCCAAGCTGACCTTGAATTCATGGGCAATCCTCTTGTCTCAGTTTTCCAAGTGCTGGGATTATAGGCATGAGCACTAGGGCCTGCTAAGCCAGAGTGTTTCTGTAGGCTGCTCTCTATCTCCCTGCGCAACTTGCTTTCTGTACCTAGCATGTCTTTTTGCATGTAATCCTGACAAATAGACTTGGGCTGACATCCTTTCGTAGGGAACTCAGGGGTTTATAGGAACAGCCCAGGTTGCTGGTGATCTCTCTTACTAAATTTTGGGGTATACCCTAAGCAACAACAAGCAGAACAGTGAAGTAGAGCTGTCCGGATGGAAGCTAGGAGGGTTTGGAGGTGACACATGCACATAAATGCACATTCTGCATTCCTTGCTAAGGCAGTCGGCTGTAGACCCAATCACCTGATGTGAAATCCCAGCTCTGCAGTTTGCTCCTTTTCATAACCTCACTGACTGACACATTCCTCATGTAACAATCAGTACAATTTCTGCTTCTTGCTATTTTGACACTTCTATGAAATTTTAAATGAACAGTCTTGCACACAATATGTAGAAAACTTACTTTTCCCAGAAGTTGGACGCAATTAGAAGACGAATGTGGGAGAGTTTAAGGAAGAGTTTCCTGACCATCAGAAATTCAGCAAATGTAGCCATTTAGTGTGGTATAAAACTGGCTGCTGGAGCTCTAAGGAATCGGAGGTGGAAGCTGGGTTGGCAGGCTCTTCTGAGAAGTCAGAATATAGCACAGGAGCTGTGTTCAAGCAAGGACTGGTTAGTCACCTCTCCTGCTTGTCTTCACACATAGCTTGGCCCAGCATCACCGCAGCATACCTAAGATTTGCTTACTCATGCACAGGAACTTTTTGCTGTTGACCTTGGTAAGAAGGAGCCCTGGGTTGTCCTGCTTCCCCTGTGACTTATCGTGACGGTCATGGTCTGTGGTCTGCCCTGGTGGCCCCTGGAATGGGGCCTACCCCGTGTCGGGTGCTTCTCCCAAAGATCAGCTGTGCAGCTTGGCCTCAGCACAGGCAGCTGTGTGGGAGTGGCCTGTCTGAGCGGTGGCAGCTGTTCCAGGTCCCTGGGGAAGGGCAAGGCTGGGACTGTAGGGACAGCATTTTTGTGACACTATCTCTTATTTCTGGCAGAGGCAAGGGGTAGCCAGGGAAAAGCAGTGTGACTTTGGGCATCAGGCCACCCACACTGGTCCTCTGCAGCTATGCCCCATCTTAATGATCTTGAGAACTAGCCTTAACCTCACTCTCTTGCGCCTTTGGACAGAGCCCTTCCCCTAGGTCAGGGAGGCCATTCCCAGCAACCTCTCCTAGATAGCCCCATAGCTGTCTGATCTGCTTGAGGTTCAGTAGGAAGGACAGAAGGATTTTAGGAGTGTTATGGCCTTTGGCCCTCAGCCCCCAGGCCCCATCTCTTTTCTTCATCTTTAAGGAACCGGGAGGAACGACCTCAGCACCCTGTCAGCTGTGAAGCTATACGAGCCATCGCCGAAACCCTCTCCATTCCTATCATAGCCAAGTAAGCCGCCATTCTTCCTCATTTGCCTGTGCTGCACCTCATTTAGAAAAGACTTGTGCGAGTGTTAAAAACTGGAATGATAGAACATGGAAAGACTGATACAAGCCAGACACGGTGGCACACACACCTAGTGTAATCCCAACCATAGTGTAATCTCAAACTACAGAGAGGCAGATGAGTTCAAAGCCAGCTTGACCTATATAGGAGTTCCAGGATAGACAGGAGAGACCAAACGAAAACTCCAACAAAAACAAAAACAAATACAGTGCTGGAAATTTTGCTTGACAGTTAAGGGTGTCTGACACCAAGTCTGACCATCTGAGTTCAGTCCCTGAGAGCACTGAATCCTGCAACTTGACCCCTGACTTCCACTTGGGTCATGTCATCGAGCTCCCCTATCCCCAACCAACCAAATAAATATAAAAAAGAAATACCTAAAAACTGACCGTATGGGTTCATAGGGGCCCTCCGAGACTGAACTGAGGACCAGGGAGCCTGCATGAGACTGGCCTGGTCTCTCCATGTGTGCGACAGTTGTGTAGTTTGATCTTCTTATGGGACTTTTTTTTTTTTTTTTTTTCGAGACAGGGTTTCTCTGTAGCTTTGGAGCCTGTCCTGGAACTAGCTCTTGTAGACCAGGCTGGTCTCGAACTCACAGAGATCCACCTGCCTCTGTCTCTCGAGTGCTGGGATTAAAGGCATGCACACATATGTACATTCAGGCAAACAAACATACACATAAAAAATAAAATCTCAGCCAGGCGGTGTATCTTTGAGAAAGATAGAAAGGAAGGAAGAAAGGAAGTAAGTAAGTTGGGGAGATGGGGGAGAGGAGAAGAGGGGAGGAGAGGAAAGACCCCTGGGTAACTGCAGACACTTGTGCTAGCAAATGTGGGTTTTGATGACCACCCCAAAGATTTAATAATCAGACTACAGCTAGTTGTCTGTGTTGAACTCCTAGGAGTCCAGCTCATCCTTCTACCTTAGGACACCAGAGACTCAGGGAGCCTGGACATTGGAAACGGAAGTCCTGAGGAAAGTTACCTCTGATCAGTGTGAGGAAGAAGTAGTGATGGGTGGTTGCTAGGCCATATGATCTCAGAGAAAGAAATTTTAGAGGTGGCTTTTAGGGCTAACTGAAGACTTTGGAGCCCCTGCTTTCCCTGTCACCTCAGAGTCCTCCCAGCACAGGTGTCTCTGGACGGGGACTGACTTTGGATGAAATAGTTGAGAACAGAGAAGTCTCTTAGAGCAGCAGGGTGGAAGCAGGGGGATTGTGACCAAACCTAGTCTCCTTATTTTCCACCACCATCATCAGTGAGCACGCCCTTCCTTTAGTCTAGGGTTTTGAGCTGGTCCTCAGAGGGTCTATGGACAACTTCTCTGTTTGGAGTTTTTTCTGTGGCCACAATTCCACATGTTTTGCTTTTTTTATTTATTTATTTTTTTTCCGAGACAGGGTTTCTCTGTGGTTTTGGAGCCTGTCCGGGAACTAGCTCTTATAGACCAGACTGGTCTCGAACTCACAGAGATCCGCCTGTCTCTGCCTCCCAAGTGCTGGGATTAAAGGCGTGCACCACCACTGCCCGGCTTTGCTTTTGTTTTTTTAGTCTTATATTTTAGACGGTTTTACTGTGTTGCCCCATGCTGGTCTAGAACTGGCTACATGACCCAAGCTTACCTGGAAGTCATGATCCTTCTGCCTTCACTCCTGGGTGCTGCTGTTCTAGGTATATGTCAGCTGATAGCTCAGGTTTAGTCCTACATCTTCAGGTATTGTCTGCCTTGGCCACTGTCCTGGGTAGTGGAGAAAAGACAAATTTCTGAAATACCTCTTCATTGCCAGCCATGGTTCACTTGCCAGGGGGGTTTGCTTTCTAATCACTTCGTTAAAGTTCCGATAGTTGAAGGAACTTGGCAGATGTGAAAATCACCTTTTTCTGGAAACACTGGTGGGTTCCATTATGGGATCTTCCTGTGCCCCTGTTGCTTTTAGTGGAGGATCTCATGATCACATCCAGCAATATTTGGACATAGAGGACTTTCGCCAAGCCACAGCCGCCTCTTCAGTGATGGTGGCTCGAGCAGCCATGTGGAACCCCTCCATCTTCCTCAAGGATGGCCTTCGTCCCTTGGAGGAAGTCATGCAGAAGTACCTCAGATATGTACGTCTTTGTGCTTTTTCTTGCTTTTACTTTTTAGTTTTGACATAGAATCTCATAGCCTCAATTGACCTCTAATCCCTTATTTTTCTGCCTCTACTTCCTCCGTGCTGGGATTACAGGCATATGTCACCGCATGCTGTAGAATAGCCTTTTCTAAATCAATTTCTTCTTACTATGAGTATGGTTTTTGTCTTTTGTTTTTTTTTTAAATGAGTTTCCTGAGTACAGTTCTAGGGACAGTGGGATTCTACTCTGGGCTACACCTGTTCCTGGTGGGCAGAAACAATAAAATGGCCTCAAAGTTCTTCACTGAGTTGGATCTGAACAGAAGCTCCAGCCTTCTCCCAGGGCGGTTTTCCACCTCCCTTTTCATTCTCAAGTCTCACCAACACCTGGAGTTATCTATGCATTGGGTGCTTTTTATGCTGGGATCGTAGGATGAGGCAGGTGTCCAGTTCTTGGCAGCTTCTGTCTGAGTGCCTTCTCTCCTCAGCACTATAGCCCTTATCTGCTTGGTTCTGGGTGTCTTGGTATGTTGGCTGGTGACTGTCAGCTCTGGCCCAGGTCAGCTGTCCAGCTCTTCTGGCCACCTGGCAAGCGTGTGGCAGAGAAGAGATGTTCAGCCGTGCTGAGCCTGCTTACTAGGTGAAGGGTGAGGCTGTCACTCTTGCTCAGCCATCATTTGGCAGCTTTCAAGAGGGTGTGTTGTCCTGGAGAAAGAGAGTAGCCCCAAGCATCAACATGGGTGCTTCTGGTCTCATCCGGTACTTTCTGGGCCAGACAAGCTGAATCATGGGCCTGCCCTGGCTGGGACTTACTCATGTATCCCATACTTTCTCCTGAGCATGCCATGGCCCCTTCCTAGGCACTGGAGACAGGCCTAGAGGAAAATTTTTAAAGCTTAGGGGGTAAGTACTTAGAGGGGGTTCTGGAGGTCTACCTGTAAAGCCTGTACTTCCTGCTGCTTTCCTGCCCAGCACCTAGCTGGGTGAATATCCATGGTATTATTTCTGGGTAGCCATTTTGCTTCTCTGGACCTTACTTCTCAGGCTGCAGAGTGAGGTAAAGCTATACTTATCTTTGCATAGATATACAAATTGATAAGTCATGTGTATGAACATGCTTAGGAGATGGGGTTGTGCCTCACCCATATAGGGGAAGTTGGAGATTGGTTAGTCAAGATATAGTTGATCCTGGTTGTAAGGAATCTTACCCCGTCCTAGGGCTAGATTTGCCTTGCCAAAATTTGGTGTGTTCCTTTTCTCTGCTCCAGAAGATGCTCAGCATTAGGCTCTCTGTGGTAGCCTGGGGTAACTGAAGCATGGGTTGGTTCTTTATGCTGTTATCCCTCAGTCAGGCTGTCTAGGTGGGTATGGTGGTGAACACGAGCCCTAGTCTAATGCTCAAGCTTTGTGTGACAGCAGGTGAACTAGATGGCAGGGCTACAGTGGTTCTTATATGGGGACACGTCGGGTGGCTGTAAGCACATCTAGTGCCCTTTGAGAGCCCCTTTCTTTCCTGGTGGAAGCTCAGATCTCAGTGTCTGCTGGTAACCGGTGGGCTCATGCTAGTTCTCCTCTTAGGCGGTGGAGTATGATAACCACTACACCAACACCAAATACTGCTTGTGTCAGATGCTGCGGGAACAGCTGGAGTCGCCCCAAGGAAGGTTGCTCCATGCTGCCCAGTCTTCCCAGGAAATTTGGTAAGAGTACAAGGGTCTATCCATCTATTCTTGGAGACTTGACCCAGATTTGACCTTGATCCCTAAGCTATTTTGCTGAAGGACCAGGGGCACAACTTCTGGGTGTGTTTGTGCAGGAGTTGAGTGGTCGTACAGTTTTGCTTTCACAGCTTTGAAGCCTTCCAGTCTTTGACTGATCTAAGCAGCAGTTTTGGTTACTAGGGTACTGTTAAAATAGAGGAATGCAAAACATAGGTCTGGGAATTCCTGAGGAAGAAGGTTTTCTATTAATGGGCCTTTTGCCTGCCAGACTAACAAGTGGTCAAGAGAGATAAGGCTTTAGAATGGAGCTCTTGACATATGCCTGTGTCAGAGACATATGCCTGGTCAGAGAGGCTACTGCTGGTCCTTCAGATCAGGTGATTAACACCTGGAGGTCCTTGGCAACCAGCTCTTTCAGCTTCCTGTCTACTGTTGCCATGGCTCATGTTTGGGTCCTCTGTCTTATAGGTCTTTTCTCCTCATGTTGGCTGTCTGTACCTTCCTTCCTCCATTGCCTTTCTGAATCACTCTTGCCTTCAGGGACCCATGTTTTTTCCAGAAGGCAAAGCTCTTCCAGAATCCTTTTTCTGCCTTTGGCTTGTGCTATCGCCAAGCTTCTGAACATAGCGTTTTTTGAATTTTAGAAGAGAATGTAACTCTGGAGCTCTGAGTGGTTCAAACTAGGTCCATGGTAGCCATGGGCAGCGAGGAATCAATTAGCTTTTCCTCCCATGGGTCCTCATCAGAATGATACTATGTACATCCCAGTTGGTGAATCAGTATAGGCCAGCTCTGCTGTGGCTTCCTGGGTACATCCATCTGTGTGTTCGTCCTTGGGAGAGAGCTGAGAATCATGGGGGATAACCTCTGGAACCTTTTCTCCCCAACCCAGCCTCCCTCCAGTGTTCATACTCAAAGATTCAAATTCATTCTCTACTTTCCATTCTAGGCAGATGCTAGGGTGTGTAGGAAGCACTTTCTGATGTCAGACCCTGGTTTTGTTATATGTGGCACAGGAGTTTCTCCTTGGTTGGGTAATGGGCTCCTGCAGTAGTTTGGATGCTGTTCCACCAAGTTTTCTATCCTGCTCCACCCCTTTCTCCACAGTGAGGCCTTTGGCCTTGGTGCCTTCTATGAGGAGACCATTCGGAAGCTAGATGCCCGGCGAGCTGACCTCTTGGCTAAGACTCCAGAGGCAGTTGAAGAACCCACTGAAGATACATCTGGCATCATTAAGATGGCTATCAGATTTGACCGGTAGGTTTCTACTATATTCCAGGACCAATTGTGTAGGAGTTTTAGGGGCTGTTGTGTTAATAATGTCAAACTTAGCAACTACAGGTTTCCTTGTTCCTAGTCTTCAACTTCCAAAGAAGGTGTTTTTTGTTACTGTTTTTTTGTTTTGTTTTGTTTTGTTTTTGTTTTTGAGACAGGGTCTCTCTACATAGATAGCTCTTGTCCTAGAACTCCTCACCACGTAGACCAGGCTGACCTTGAACTCACAGAGATCCACTTGCCTCTGCCTCCAGACTTCTGACATTCAGTGTGCCACCTCAAGACTTTTTACTGTGTTGTTTTTGTTTTTGTTTTGTTTTTTTCTCGAGATAGGGTCTCTCTGTGTAGCTTTGGCTACTCACTATGTAAACCAAGTTGGCCTTGAACTCATAGATCCTACCTCTATCTGCTTCTTGAATGCTGGGATTATATGCATGCACCACTACGCCCAGATTTTTGTTACTGCATTATTTAAGACAAGGCCTCTTATAGCTTAGACTGAACTTGAACTTGCTGTGTAGCTGTTGATGACCCTGAACTCCTGATCCTCTTGCCCTCCAAGAGAAGGTGTTTTTAGGGAAGATGGTCCCTGAAAGCCCAGGCAGCCTTGCTGGGGGCGTATTTTTCTAAAACAGAATCGAACTTCACTTTTTTCCTGATGTACTCATTCCCTTTCACAACTTGGAACAGGGAGATGGGTCTTCTGTTCTTCAGTCTGTGCTTTTCCCCCCGAAGCTCCTCAGGGGCTGTAGGAACCCTGACTTTACTTGACTGTGTACCCTTGCCTACACTGCTGCCACTCACCGGGCCAGCGGTGCCCTCTCTAGGCAGAAGTAGCCTTAGCCTGACTCTTACCTCACATTTTGACTCGGCTTTGAATGGTGCTCTCGTTCTTGTACTCTGCCATCTGGGTCTGAGCCTTCTCTGGTCTCCAGACCCAGACCAGGAGCCAGTCTTGTCTGGCAAGGACTGGAGGTGGGGTTAAGAGGACAGCTGTTGGGCAATCATATGCCAGAGGGAGTTCCCTGTGGAAGATGGAGCATGTCCCTTTCACCCTGTCACAGACTTACTCTGAAGCCAGAGTTTATTGTGTCTATAGCAGAGCAGATAACCCTGATACTCGGCAGATGGACTCAGTGGGCAGTAAGCTAGAGCTGTCAGCCCCCTGTATAGCCACCTCATCCTTGAAAGGCAAAGTGAACCTTCTGGCCGCTGAAGGCTGTTTTCCCGGCTGCAGCTCGGAGAAACTGGGAGTTCTCACATGTGCACTCATTATTCTAAGCATGCAGAAACCCATCTTTTCTTTAGATAAAAACCTAGGCTGCAACTGCTGGTAGAACAGGAAGGGAGTGGGTACAAAAGCCTCGGGGCAGCAGCCCAATAGCTCAGTTTCTCCAGTTCCGGTAGCACCTATCAGTGGCTGATTGATGGCTCTTGCTAAGGGATAGAGTAGAAGTGGTGAACAGGCCTTAACTGTTTCTCCTCCTTTCCCTAGGAGAGCATACCCACCCCAAATTACCCCCAAGATGTGCCTACTGGAATGGTGTCGGAGAGAGAAGTTGCCACAGCCCGTGTATGAAACAGTGAGTTTTTCTGGCTGCTGCCCGTCTGGCATCCAGCCACAGTGCTGCCTGCACTGGTATCAACACCCCAGTGCACCACAGCTTACACACTCAGCTCTAGGCTGCTTTCTTAGCACCTGTACTTGATTCCCACAGATGTGCATAAGTTACTAGGAGCAGGGCTAATTACTGATAGCCCTTTACCTCTGACCTTGAGCTTTTGTCCAATCCTGGCAGATATATCCTTGGCTTGGGCTTCAGCCAATGGGACACAGAATTATGCCCACACACAGGGCCCCTGGGGTGGAAACCTTGAGAGAGTCTTGCTTCACTTCCTCTGGTCCCTGTGGCTGCTCTGTCTTTCGTACTGGCCTTCTGGCCTCCAGGCTTATGCTTTCTGGGTCTAGTGTCCCCTCTTACAGAGTGACACCTGGAAAACAAACCTAACATCTGTCTCTTTTGTTCAGGTTACCAGCTCCCCAGAACACAAGACCCCAAATAGCTTGCTGTTTTATCTCTTCCACTCAACTTTCTACTCCAGCCACATCCCCTGATCCCTCTGCCAGGTGCACCTGTTTTGCCCCCACCCTTGTCCCGTCTCAGTCCTTTGCCATCTGGTGAACTCGTTTCTGCTGGGAACTGGCCCACATAGAAGCCAGTAGGCAGAGGCCCCATAGTCATATATGGACTCTGATGGTCCTTTGTTTAGTTCAGTGGCAGAACTCTGACACACTTGCCATTATGGTCAATTTGCATAACTGCCTTTTCCCCCTTGATAGATGCAGCAGGTACTTTCACATGGGCGGAGCGTGTGATCAGGCAGCCTTCACTTGACTTAAGTTAGAAGTGCTTCCCTTTCTTCTGTGTTCTCCATGTGATGAGGCAGGTGGGCAATCTTGTGTTTCCCTTGCTCTCCCTGCACCAGGTTCAGCGGCCCGTAGATCGCATGTTCTGCTCTGTTGTCACTGTTGCGGAGCAAAGGTACCAGTCCACATTGTGGTGAGTTTCTCGTCGGATGCTGTGAGACTCTTGGTGTGGGAGAGTTGGGTGTATTGTTTCTGAGGGCACTGGATGATGACCCTCTCACCGGTTTATCAGAATCTCTGGAAAGGACGAAACTCGGGACTTCAAGACTGTAGGGCTGCTATTTGTTTGCTTTATTAATTAATATATTGCTTTATTTACCCAGGGACAAGTCCAAGAAACTGGCGGAGCAGACTGCAGCTATTGTCTGTCTGCGGAATCAGGGCCTCCCTGAGGGTCGACTGGGTGAGGAGAACCCCTCCTTGAACAAGCGCAAGCGAGCGGCCCCTGATCAAGATCTTGGGGGCGCCAGAGTTCAGGAGCCAGCACTACCTGGAGAGATATGCAAGAAGCCATTTGTAACCCCGGGAAGTAGCGAAGATAGTCTCCTGGAAGGCTGTTGACTACCGTCCCTGCCACCAGTGTGGGGGGCTGACGTGAAAGTGGTTTTGGGTGCTGGGGCCTAAGCCACATTCCACTGGACAGTTTTCTGGCCCTCGCCATTGCAGACGTTAGAGGTCCTGACCCAGGCCATCAGTCTGCAACAAGTGCCAAGGGCTGTCCAGCGGTAATCCTATCTCCTCTCATAGGTCTGAATGGCTAAGCCAAGTTCCCAGTGACCTGAATGTTTTTTTGAAAGCAAGGTTTTGAGGCCGCACCTCTAACTTGACATTGGTACTGTGCAATAAAGATAGCCTGACTTTCACCCATGGCCAACTGCGTCAGCCTTGGACTACATCCTGGCATAATTACTGTTTCTACCCTCTGAAGATCTGCCGAGTTCCAAAGCATGCCTCTTGCATGTAGGGAAAGAGTGGACCTTTGGGGTCCACTGGATTTTGGTGAAAGCAAGAAAGGACCAAGAAAACCATTTTAACGGTGGGAAACCTAGGCATTAACCATCAGTTGACTTTGCCGACAAGAGGTTCTATGTAATCCAGAAAAACAAGGGTATCTGATACCCCAGTAAAGGGCCAGTGTAGTAGAGTTGGGGTGGGGGTAAGGCCGCAGAATCTCCTTTATGCCTTACAATTAATTTGAGCTCAGACCTGATGAAGTGCCGGCTCGGGACAGGGGACACCTGGGGCTGCTCAATTTGGCTTTGGGGAAATGCAGCATTCACAGATCACACACTGTCACTTTCCCCACCCCAGCTCCACTTGAGGTGGAAGGAAGTGGCAGATTCTCTTTAATTTCCTCCTGACAGTGAGAAGCAAACAAACAGCTACCACCACATTTACTGGGGCCTCCCCACTCCCCTCCTGGGAGGGGTGGCCTGACCAAAGGTCTCTACCCTGCCCCACCCCACTTCCTCTGCTGTAAACAGGCTGTGTGACCTTCCTTTTGCCAGGCTATATGGGGGGAGAATTCCCTTCTAAACCAAACCTGTCTTTCCCCCAAGTCCCCTGGGACAGTCTCATGGCCCTGTGCCAGTCAGCAGCCCCTGGCCCTGCCTGTCTCTGAATCAATGGTTCAGTGACTTAGGCTGTGCCTGTTTCCATGGACACCCACCCTTGCTCTTCTTTGTTAGATAAGGATACCATGCTCCCAGAGGCCTTTCAGAGCCCCTTGCATTTTGACCTTGGGTAACTCATTTCTAGTAATCAGCCTCACAGTGGGATAATTGTCCTCTGCTTATGTGGAGCTGACCTGGGATAGGGTACTATGTGGTATGTTTCTGCTTACTGAGAGACTGCCCTAACTTTTCATCCTAAGGCTGTCAGAGTAGGGGCCCCACTAAGGGGAAAGACAGTCTTGGTCTGATCTCAGCCATCAAGATTTAGAAAGTTTGTATCCTGATTTATTTGTTTCTACTAAACCTGGCTTAAAATTCCCCCTTTACTTTTCCTCATACTTAAGACTGGCAGTAGGAAGACCAAGGCCACAGAGGACCACTTCCTTCAAGCATGCTGGAGGATGATTCTGGGGACAGGGTGTCAGGTACAGTCTAAGTGGTCCTGGGTACTGACTGATATCAAGCCTCTTCTACCATTAGTGTGGTTTTCCTGGGGAAACCCCTACCTTGGCAAGGTCAGATTAATTTTCTCTGCTACAGGAAGCAGAGACAAGGGTAGAGTGCAGTTAAGATTCAGGTTGCCCTGAGTGTGTGTGTGTGTGTGTGTGTGTGTGTGTGTGTGGTGGGAGGAGCTCCGAGGACCCTGGGGAGAGGGGTTGGTTAGAATGTGTCCAGTGATGGGGGATACCTGGCGAAGATCCTGGATGAATGTGTTGGTCCTCATCCTCAAACCATTTCTTCATTAGTATTATCGTATTTCAGTGATGTCTACCTTGGACTCAGTGAGCTGCCCAAGATCTGGGACTGACTGAGAGGCCCAGTCAAGCCTAGAGCGTGGTCTTCTAGACTACCCTTAGCATAATTCACCTCAGCGTTCCCAGCCAGTTGGGCAGTTGTGGCGCACACCGTTAATTCCAAGACTCCAGAGGCAGATAGACAGATCTCTGATTCAGAGGTCAGCCTGGTCCACAGAGCGATTTCCAGGACAAGCTCCAAAGCTATAGCGATACCCTGTCTCGGAAAAAAAGTAATAAAACAACAAACTAAACTAAAACGACTTTCCAACCCCTTCCTAGGCTCGTAGTGGTATCCACCCCTCCATGTCCTTGATTGAAGCACTCTGCTTAGCTTATCACATTAGGGGGGCTTTTTGTTTTGTTTTGTTTTGCAATCCAAGCTAGCCTGTATTAATTTATGTGTATTATTCATTTACTTACTGCTTATCACTCTGTGTGCATGTGGATACATCTGGATATCAAGAGGATGACTTTATGAAATCATATTATCTTTATGTGGTTTTCAGGGATCAAACTCAATCAGGCTTGTGTGGCAGGTGCCATCTTGTTAGCCCCTTGTACAGATTTTTCTTTTTAGTATTTATTTTTACTTCCAGCTGGGGATTGAATCCAGAGGTTGGTGCCAGGAAGCAGTCTTGTAACTGACTGTCTTAGGGGTTCTATTGCTACGATGAAATATCATGACCAAAAGGCAAGCTGGGGAGGAAAGGGATTATTTGGCTTACACTTCCATATTGCTTTTCATCACTGAAGGAAGTCAGGATTCAAACAGGGCAGGATCCCAGAGGCAGGAGCTGATGCAGAGGCCATGGAAGGAAGCTGCTTACTGGCTTGCCTCCCATGGCTTGCTTAGCCCACTTTCTTATAGAACCCAGGACCAGCAGCCTAGAAATGGCACCACCCACAATGGACTGGGCCCTCGCCCATTGTTCACCAATTGAGAAAATGTCTTACAGCTGTATCTCATCAAGGCATTTCCTCAACTGAGGCTCCTTCCTCTGATGGCTCTAGCTTGTGTCAAGTTGACACACAAAACCAGCTGGTACATTGACCTACATCCTCAGTGACAGTTTTTATTTTTTTTTATTTTTTTTTATTTTTCGGTAGAGTTTTGTTATGTAGCCCTGACTGGCCTGAAGCTTGCTATTAGAACACGCTGGCTTCCAGCTTGTGGGCAATCCTCCTTAGTTCAGCAGCAGAAGACACAGTGATGGCCTGGGTTCTCATTACTCTGTGCTGACTTGAGCAACTGTTTTTTGAGGTTGTAGTTGGCTGGCCTTAACCTATCCATCCACAAATCGAAAGCTGCTCAGGGGCAGTCCTTTTTTCTACGGCCAGTACTGGCACAGAGGTAGAGAGCAAGCACAGCCAACTAAAATAAGAGTTTAGAGTTGGGGGGTATATGGCACAGAGAGGAAGAATTTCTAAACTTGAAGGAACATGCAACTGGGCTGGGCTAAGCTGTCTCATGCCATGGCTCTGAGGTGTAGAAGCTTCTGCAGTAGAGTCTCATGGCCAGACCTGTGGCATCAGGTGAAAGAAAAAGGTTTCTTTTGATTCTCAGGCCTGAGCCATAATTTACACTGGAGGGGCAAGGGTCTACAGAGACCCCCACAGTCTCTGCTCTGAACTTCTATCTACTGAACTGTACTTCAGGCCCCTGAGAGATCTGCACATGGAGTAGATGATGAGCTTTGGGGTGGGGGTGGGGAAAATCTTGGCCCCAGCTGGGGAAGCAGTGAAGAGTATACCTGAGGGGGGAGCCTCTGTGTATGTGTGTGTTGGGGGGAACCTCCATGGCCTACAGGATCCTAGCTATTTCTAACACCCCCTAATCCACTCTGCCTTTCTTACAAAGATTATGACTCACTTCCTACAATTGGTTCTTAGCTCTGCTGATCCTTTATCACTCTATGTTAGAATCTTAGTTTACCCCCAACCAGAAGCCTTCCCAATAGCATGACCCCTTTCCTTTCTAGATATTCTCAGGTACTCAGTGTCTGGGGAAAAGATCTGTTGCTGAGCATTTAATAAATGGGTGGATTTTTCAATCTATCTGTAACTTCTCTGTGGTTCCTTATGAAGTGTTGGAATTGACAGGCCAGGGACTCCATTCTGCCTCCCTAGCCAGATTTTGATTTTTTTTTAAGATTTATTTATTTTGACTTTATGTACATTATTGTTTTGCCTACTTTTATATGTGGGTACTACATGTGTGCCTGTCAATCCATAAGAAGGCATCAGATTCCCTAGAAGTTGCAGAGGGCCGTGAGCCACCCTGTCTGTGCTGGGAACAGAATCCAGGTCCTCTGGGAGAACAGCAAGTGCTCTTAGCCACCACGTTATGTCTGCAGCTCCTCTGTCTCTACGTTAGCCTAATGGGCCGAGCCCCTGGTTCATGTGGTCACAACACGAGGGTGGGTAGACTGGGTCCACTTTCTCAAACTAAATTATAAGTGTGTGTGTCTATAGATGGGGCGGAAGTTGCTTTAAGTTTTATGGGAATGGAGAAGTAAGCTGACCAGATCTGGGGGGCCTTATAGGAGAGTGGGATCATGTGAACTAGTTGGTAAACCTCTAGCCTGTCTCAAACGGTTGCAGAGCTGAAGGAGCCCTTGGTTTCCTAGTTTCATAGTCAAGCTTTCTAGTTAGACGCTCTGAAGGCAAGATAGCATATCATAAAGTGTTTTTCACCCCACCTAATATGTTAACTGTCTACGTTTTATTTGTTTGTTTGTCTTGAGACAGGATCTCCTATACCCAAGCTGTCTTCAAACTCCTATGTAACTCTGGATGACCTTGAGCTCCTGATCCATTGCCCTCATCTTACAAGGTGCTGGGATTCCAGGCAGGTGCCACTAAGCCTGACTACTTTCTGTTCTGCTGCTTTTAATGTCTTCAGACAAGTGTTCCCTATGGAACTGACTGTCTCCTGCTTTAAACACTTGTGTAGCTTCCTACTGTCCTCAGGATAAAGTCCAAGCATCACACAGGGACCTGTTATACTCTGCCCACCCATCCAGAATCACCTTTGACTTCTGCCCACCGTTCCCTCTCTGAACAAGCTTTGCTCTTCTCCTGTCTGGCTCTTCAGCTCCTACTAACCCCTGGAGGCCCTGGAGTTGGGTGTGTGTTGAATGTCCTCTGAGCTCCTATCAGAGCGCTCATCTCTTTGCACGGTAATTATATATTCGCTATTCCTCTCTCCTAACCCTGAAGGGAGACTATCTCTGTATCTCCAGGTCCTGCAGAAGTACTGGCAGAAAGCCCTGAGCAGGAATGAACCAGTCCAAGATGAGTGGCTCCCCTGCTCAGAACATTCGTTGCTCCTTTGGACCCAGGCTTAGTTGGGCCTTCCTAGTAGCCTGGGACTCACTGAGATAGTGAGATCTTTGCAAGGAGCTTGTCTTTGTCTTGTTCTCCCAGGGGCTTTTGTGAGTGGTATGAGATGTGCTGGTGTGTGTGGCGGGGGTGGGGGGTTGGGGTCATGGCTTCTCCGAACTCCCTCTCTCAATCATACCCTAAGTAAACAAGACCAAGTCCCCAGACTCTAAGGTATGGTGTCTTGGGCCATCTCTTGTCTCACCGGGGAAGGCAGGCTCTTTGGGGTGGAGCCAGAACTGAAAATGGGTTCTTTTGACAGTGTCACTTCCTATATGTGGTCATTGGCTCCGTGTCACAAAACCTGTTTCATGATTGTGTACAGGACGAGGAAGTCAAAAGGGGCCTTTCCGTTGTGTTTGCTCGACATCCTTCAGGGACCACACCTGGCCCCTCTGATTTAGGTGCAGCCTCGAATGCACGATGTCCTCAAGAGAGCAGCTATCTGCGCCGGCTAGTGGGGACAAAGGCACACACAATGAGGCACCTCGCCCGGGGGTGGGGGGTGCCCTGTTGGGTCTGAATCAACTCCAGTTTCAGCTCCACCCCAATTTACCGAGAAGCTCGAACCAATCCCTGGGCCTCTCGAGATTCCGCCACTGAAGTTGGTATGGAGGGAATGTGTGGTGTATAAGTAAGTAACCTTGAAGTGGTCTGATGCAACCACTCTAAACCCAGCCATAAGGGGGAAATACCTCGGTGGGGGCAAATACCAGGATACCCATAACCCCAGCGGTCTGCTACCCCTTCCTCGACGTGAGTTCCGCCCAATGGGGAAAGGGAGAGTCTCCGATTGGCCTATGGCGGGTTCCAAGTCTAATTAGACAGCGCTATTGGCCCCACACTCGTCTTTGACTTAGAAATTGAGGAAGAAATAGACTTTAACTACAACTCCCGAGAGGGAGCGGGGGCCCTACAGCGCCTTGCTCACGTGACTTCCTCCTCGCAGAGCAGTCACACGATAGGCCGGCGGGGAGGCGGGGCCCATGACCGTCAGCGGAGCCGCGGCCTATGGGCCGCCCCGTCGGAGGGGAGCGCGGCGGGGGGGCGGGGCGGGGTTGGGCGCGCTGCAGGGCGCGGGAGCGCGCCGGCGGCGGTGGCGGCAGTGGCGGCGACTGTGGGAGGGGGGGCGGGGAAGCTTGGTTCAGGCGACCGTGGCTGTTAGGCACCCTCGACTGGCGGCGGCGGCTCCTGGTGCAGCGGGGCGCTCGGCCAGCTTTCCAGGTCGGAACGGAACGCCTGGCTTCGCGGGCCCCGCCCGGAAAGTTTGCAGCGGAGCGGCGACCTCCCGGCCGGCGCGGCCCAGCATGAAGCGGCGCTGAGGAGCCGCCGCGGCCGCCTGACGAGGAGCCGCAGCACCCGGGGCCACGCCGATGACTACTGCAAACTGTGGCGCCCACGACGAGCTCGACTTCAAACTCGTCTTCGGCGAGGACGGGGCACCAGCGCCGGTGTCCCAGGTCTCGCGGCCTGCAGGTGAGTGCCGGGCCAGCCCGGACTGGGGAGCGTGCCCTCCCCGCGCTCCCGCCAGCTCGCCTCTCCCCTGGTCCCCCTGGTTGGTGCGTGCGTGTGGTGAGTGAAGCACGATTTAATTTGAGGAGGAGGAAAAGAAGGAGGAGGCATGTGGTTGGCGGCGACGTGGAAGTGGCTCGGCTGGAAGCTAAGTCGTAGGGAACTGGACTCCGGGTGGCCGGTGGCCGCCCGGAGTTTGGAGGCGGAGGGTTGGGGCCAAAGCCCCAAGAGGTTTCTGGTTGTCGCTGCTGTGCCAGCGTGGTGCTGAGGAAACGTCCCCGCGAAGCACGCGTAAGCGCACATAGCTGTTTTTAGGTTGTTTGTAAAGTTCTTCATTTGAAAGATGCGTACTCTTGTAGAAGAGTAGGACCCTTTTAAAATTCGTGTATTTTTTTTTTTAAATCTGCTTTGCTAGGAGAGTTAACACGTTCGAGAAATTGTTCAATCTTGCAAATTTATATTCCACACTTAATTTTAAGTATACTGTTACGGACTTTTCTGAAAATCGGGTTGTTTTACGTGAGCAAAGTGTTTCTGGAGATTTTTTTTTCTTTCTTTTTCTTTTTTCTTTTTAAAGTTAGGGTGCTTTTTTCATAAATTACCTATAATGTTCTAGAAGTCAACTTTTTTTTTTAAGAAAAAAGCTTTTCTCAGAAGATTTTTAAAAGGAGATCTTAGGTTGGGAAAGCCGGGCACCATAATGCTTGCAGGTCAGGCCAGTCAGGAAATAGAAACAGGATGATGACTGGGGACTTAACGCTCTCCTGTGACCTGGTTTGGAATAGTGTGGTTCATTAAGTTCGTTTCCCTTTACATATGTAAGAGAACTTAGAGAAGATGGGAAAGAGTATCTCTGTTTTTCTGTCTAGTATTGAGTACTTACTGCTATCCATACTATATTGAAACTACTGGAGTTCCATTGAAAGAATTTTTTTTTTTTGTAAGCGGAGTCTCTAGATGGCACAATACCTGTTTTATTCGTCCCTTTTCAGCCTTTATATGTTAGATGCCTTTTTCAATGTAATAAATAATTTTAATAGTTAAGTGTTGGCTGTGTTTGTTTTCAGTTCCACTAGCATTATTTGAGCCAGGCTCTTGTTGAAGATACTACTGGATACTTAGTTGTGTAGTGTTATATTGATGCAAATTCGGGCT
Organism: Chionomys nivalis; assembly: GCF_950005125.1. Taxonomy (NCBI): domain Eukaryota; kingdom Metazoa; phylum Chordata; class Mammalia; order Rodentia; family Cricetidae; genus Chionomys; species Chionomys nivalis. The sequence goes on from NC_080106.1 coordinate 22,301,269, forward strand.
CCTGAGGAGGTTGGGAAATAGAGGAAAGAGACACATAGCCCAAATAACTGTATCACAATCAGAATTGTGATAAATTTCATATATAAAAGAAACAGAAAAGAGGAGCTTATGGAGAGAATGGCATTGAATTGTACTTAGATTATGGAGATTGAAAAAAAATAAAAACAACTTGTTTGAGTGAATTTTTAGGAAGAAAGTTTGTGACTCGATTTGCACTTGGAATTCCTAGAGGTAAACATGAGCAGTTTTAGTTTTTACCAGAAGCCCACTTTAAAATATTCTAGGAGGTTTTCTTCCCTCTCTTTTTTTTAATTTTTCCCTATCATTTTTTTCTTAGTCTCTAATTCCAAGTGGGTTCCTGCCTCATCTTCCAAGTGCTGGGGTTGGAGGCATATGCCACTATATTCAGTCGTCATTTTTTTTCTTTTCTTCTTTCCTCTCTTCCCTCCTGTCCCATCCCCTCCCCTCCCTCCCTCCCTCCCTTCTTTCTTTCACCCCCCCCAAGGTTTCTCTGTAGCTTTGGAGCCTGTCCAACACTCTGTAGGCTGGCCTTGAACTCACAGAGATCCACCTGCCTCTGCCTTCTGAGTGCTGGGTGTGTGCCACCACTGCCCAACTGGTCATTTTCTTAAAAGTATATTTTCCATTATGGTGAAATTTATATGAAAAATAAAACTTTTTGCTTTTGTATTTTATTGAGATATTGTTTCCCTATGTATCACAGGCTAGCCTAGAACTCACTACTATGTAGCCCAGGCTGGCCTCAAAATGCAAGTAGTCTTCTAATTTTGGCCTACATTGGTTCTGTATTTCTCTGAAGGTTTGAGAATAGATAGAGCATGTTGAAATTTCCGTACAGTGAAAAGGTATTTTGAGATAGGGTCCCTTCATTGGTCTGAAGCTTACCAATTAGGTTAGATGTATCAATTTAGTCAACCCCAGGGATCCTCCTGTTTCTGCCTTCCTCAGTGCTGAGATTACAAACCTGTATCATCACCACATCCAGCATTTTTGCATAGCTTCTGGGAACCAAACTCTAGTCCTAATAGTTGTGATGCAAGTACTTTATGTACTGAATTCTCCCCCATCTATTTATTTATTTAGACAAGGTCTTCCTGTGCTTTAGCTGTAGCTTACCTCTCACTACCTACTAGAGGATGAACTTGTACTCTTGGAACCGTCTCATGGGGTCCTCCTATTTCTATTTCCCTAATGCTGGAATTAAAAGCCTGTCTTACCACATGTGACTAGCTTTCAGTTTCAGTTTGTTTATTTATTTGAGACAGGGTCCCACAAAACAGGCTTGAATTCACTCAAGTTTTTGTGAGCATGCTTTTGTGTGTGTGTATGTATGTATGTATGTATATGTATGTATGTATATATGTGTGTGTGTGTATATATATATCTATATCCATGTGCACAGATGCCAGAGGAGGAAGTGCAATGTTCCATTTTATTACTCTTTGCTTTTTTCCCTCGAAGACAAGATCTTTCACTGAATCTGAAGCTATGCTGGTGGCCAGCAAGCCTAAGCAATCTTCTGGTCTCCACCTCCCACCTTGCTGCAGATATAGACAGTTGTGGACCACCTATTGTGGGTCCTCATAATTGTTGGGCTGTCTTTCTACCCCAAAATTTATTAAGTATTTTCTAGTCCAAAATGAGAATCACCAGAAGAAATGCATGCTACATTATGTATAATATCTTACCTACTACTGGTTTTGAGTTTTTGAAGAGAAGAAATATTTTGTTTTATAATTTATTTTTGCAAGAAATTTACATAATCCTCAAATATTAATATACCTTTTTCCTTTAAAAATAGCTTCCTCTGTAGCCCAGGCTATTCTCAGACTTATGGTAGTTTTCCTGTTTTAGCTACACCTACTACAACAGGTTTTTCATGTGTAAACTTTGAGACTTTTTTCCTAGATAGAGCTTTTGGCTGTAATTTACTTTGCTTAGTGCTGTCAATATAATTTACTATGCCTTTGATAAATTATCTTCTAATATCCAGTTTTTATTTTTTTATTTTTATTTATTTATTTATTTTGGATTTTTCGAGACAGGGTTTCTCCGTAGCTTTTGGTTCCTGTCCTGGAACTAGCTCTTGTAGATCAGGCTGGCCTCGAACTCACAGAGATTCGCCCGTCTCTGCCTCCTGAGTGCTGGGATTAAAGGCGTGCGCCACCACTGCCCGGCTATTTTTTTTATTTTTGAGATACAGTCTTACCATGTAATCCAAGCTGGTCTTGAATTTATAATCCTCTGTCAGTCTCCCTTATTCATGTGCCACCATGCCCAGCTCTGTTTTTATTTTCACTCAGTGCTTTTGTTCAGTTTTTTGTAACTGGGGTAATACACATGTCACGAAGTTCACAACTATTTGTATTTCAGCTCCAGGGAGATCTTACACCTTTGGCCCTGAGGGTGCCTGTACTCACATGCACATACCCACGTGATTTAAAATAAGAAAATCTAAAAGCAAAAGCAAACAACAAAAACAACTTGACATGAGTTGGAGTAATTGGTCTTAGACATTTTCATTTTATTCTTTAAAAGCTTTTTTTTTTTTTTTAACATTTATACATATGGGTTTTTGTGTGTATAATTGTGTACCACATATATGCAGTGCCCGTAGAAGCCAGAAGTGGATGTGAGATTCCCTTGGGACAGGAGCTGCAGATGGTTGTGAGTCACTTGTGTGGGTCACTGGAATCTAACCCAGGTCCTCTGGAGGAGTAGTCAGTGCCTTTAACTGCTGAGCCACCTCTCTGGCCCTGATTTCATTACTTTTTTTTTTCTTTTAATGCAAGTCATAGCAGTACACATCTTTAATCCCAGCATTGAGAAAGCAGAGGCAGGAGGATCTCTGTGAGTTCAAGGCTACTCTGGTCTCCATAGTGGAGTTCCAGGGCTACATAGACCTTACCTTAAAAAAAAAAATACTGATGTTCTTTTGCATTTAATTATATTGTTCTACTTTTTTCAGTTACTGACTCAGTAAGGTTTGAAAGGAGATTGATTTAATGATCATACAAGTATAATTGGATATTTAAATCAGGATGAAAAAAGGGAAGTTGCTTGTTACGATTTTCTGTAATATTTTTACAGTTCATATATTAGGTATTGTAGAAGAGAATTTGATTGCTGCCAATACATATTTTCATGCCATAGACTAGATTTTTCTGTAGACTTGGATGCAGTGAGAGTATGTATTGAGTAATTGAGTCAGTGGTTAACATTTCACTGTTAACTTGGAATAATAGTTTAATATTGTGCTTTTGTATGTTTGTCTTGTTTTGAGGTAGGGTCTTGTGTATGCCAAGCCGGGCCATGTAACCAGGACTGATCTTGAACTCCTGATCCTGCTGCCTCCACCTCCCAAGTACAGGGATTACAAGTATACACCATTATGCTTGACTTTATTTATTAAGTTCCTTTGGGATGGGTCTCACTATATAGTCCTAGCTGGTCTGGAACTCACTATGTAGACCAGGCTAGCCTGGAACTCAGAGATTTTCTTGCCCTGCTCCTCAAGTGCTGGAATTAATGGAGTGTAACATCAAGCTCAATGTTTTGTTTGTTTTGTTTAGAGAAAAGATCTCCTGTAATCCAAGCTGGCCTAGAACTCTTGATGTAGTTGAGGAGAATCTTAAATTCCTTATCCTCCTACCTTTACTTCTCTAGATGCTGGGATTACAGATGTGGACCATCATGTATCTGCTAATATTCTGTTTCACACTTTACTTGATAGGAATTGAAGGATGCTCCTAGAGATACTAGCAAAACTGTGATAGAGACAAGTAAGTGTATTTTAGTGAGTATGAGGAAAAACCCAGGGGAGAAAAGAGTGATAATTGCTTTGTTAAAAATATTTATCTAACTGGGCAATGGTGGCACTCACCTTTAATTCTAGCACTTGGGAGGCAGAAACAGGGGGATCTCTTGAGTTCAAGAGCAGCCTAGTCTGCAGAGCAAGTTCCAGGACAGCCAGGGCTACACTAACTAACTAAACAAACAATCAAGTAAATAAATAAATTCATCTAATGTGAGGTATGATATATACCTATAATCCTAGCACTTGGATAGTAGAGGCAGGAGGATCAGGAGTTCAAGATTAGCCTATAATTATTAGATAAAATGTGTGAGGCAATCCTAGGCTACCTGAAACCAGTTTAAAAAAAAAAAAGGACTTGTAAGATGTGCATGGCAGTCAAAAGACTTGTTATGCAAGTCTGATGAAGTGAGTTTAGTCCCTGAACTCCCTGTAAAGATGTAAGGAAAGAACCGATTCCCAAGGTTTTGACCTCTGAGTGCACACTGTGACATGCACATGCCTACACTGATACATCGTACATACAATAATTTAAAAAATAAATCAAACCAAGCCGTGCGGTAGTGGCGCACACCTTTAATCTCAGCACTCAGGAAGCAGAGGCAGGTGGATCTCTGTGAATTTGAGGCCAGCCTGGTCTACAAGTAGTTATACGACAGGCTCCAAAGCTACAGAGAAACCCTGTCTCGAAAAACAAAACAAAACAAAAACCAAAAAAAAACAAGAAAGAAAAAGGAAGAAACCAATAAGAAAACAAAAACCTATGCTCATTTTTATTTATTTATTTATTTATTTATTTATTTATTTATTTATTGGTTTTTCGAGACAGGGTTTCTCTGTGGCTTTGGAGCCTGTCCTGGAACTAGCTCTGTAGACCAGGCTGGTGTCGAACTCACAAAGATCCACCTGCCTCTGCCTCCCAAGTGCTGGGATTAAAGGCGTGCGCCACCATCGCCCGGCCCTATGTTTATTTTTAAAAACATTTTTAAATATTTATTTTGGGTCCGCTTGCACTGCCACAGCTTATGTGTAGAGTTTGGAAGACAACTTGAAGGAGCCAGTGCTGTCCTTCATGTGGGCTTCAGGGTAGCAGACTTGGAGGCCAGCACTTCAACCTGCTGAGAAGGCCCACTGACCCTCATTCTTTTGTTTTCATCACATTGTGTTTCAGGACTGGGTCTTGGTTTTGTGTGTGTGATTTTTGTTTGTTAGTTTGTTTTGCTTGCTAATATTGCTGTCTTTTTATTTTTTAAGACACATCTGTAATGGTACTGCTACTGATTTTTATTTGAGTCTGTCATAGGATTTTAAATTGTACCAGTCTTCAGAGAGCTTTCTTCATTCAGCTCCAAGCCTCCAGAGATAGGTGAAAAGTGTTCTGTAAAATGTTTTACAGTGAGAATAGCTGGGTTCTGTCTGCAGGTATACCTGCAGGGCAGAAGAGGGACCAGATCTCATTATGGATGGTTGTGAGCCACTGTGTGGTTTCTGGGAACCAAACTCAGGTCCTCTGGAAGAATAGCAAGTGCTCTTAACTGCTGAGCCATCTCTCCAGCCCCTCCAGACCCTTCACAGACATTACTTGGTCATCTCCCTAACCCTACCCGTTTTATTTTTTATTTTATTTTATTTTATTTTTCCTATTTATTTATTTATTTATACATACATACATACATACATACATACATACATACATACATACATACAATATTCAGGCCAGAAGAGGGTACCAAACCTCATTACAGATGGTTGTGAGCCACCATGTGGTTGCCTGGAATTGAATTCAGGACCTTTGGAAGAGCAGGCAATGCTCTTAATCACTGAGCCATCTCTCCAGCCCGCCCTACCAGTTTTAAAGACAGTGTCTTTTTATATGACCCAGTCTCACAGTAAGCTCCTGGATCAAGCGGTCTGGCCTTTGCCTAAGTAGCTGGGACTACAGATATATCGCTATTGGTGTGTTTACATATATGCAGTGTGTGTCTGGTACACTGGTGTGTATGGAGGCCAGAGGTTTGTATCTTCCTTAGTAGCTCTCCACTGTGTTTCTGGGACTGGCTGGCTTTTCTTTTTCTTTTTCAAGACTGGTTTTCTGACTGGCTTGTGTATTCCAGGCTGGTCAAGGAAACCTATCCCTCTTCTGGCCTCTGTGAGTACCAGGCATATATGGGATGCACAAGCATACATACAATCAAAACATCCATACACATAAATAAGTAAATACTTTGAAGAGTATTTTTGTTCTGCATTGGTAATATATATATATGTGTATATATATATATATATATATATAATAAATTAATTATTTATTTATTTTGGTTTTTCGAGACAGAGTTTCTCTTTGTAACAGCTCTAGCTGTCTTGGAACTAGCTCTGTAGACCAGTCTAGTCTCGAACCAGAAATCTGCCTGCTTCTGTCTCACAAGTGTTGGAATTAAAGGCATGTGCCATCACCACCCGGCCTTGATGGGCTATATTAATAATAAAAAATCATATTTGTTAAATTATGTGTTTATTCTAGCACAGTGCTTCTCAGTATATTGTTTTTCTTTTCCTTCCTTCCTTCCTTCCTTCCTTCCTTCCTTCCTTCCTTCCTTCCTTCCTTCCTTCCTTCCTTCCTTCCTTTTTTTGTCCCTTTCCCCCTTCCCCCTCCCCGACAGCGTTTCTCTTTGTAGCCCTGGCTGTCCTGGAACTAGTCCAGGCTGGCCTTGAACTCACAGAGATCTGTCTGCCTCTACCTTCCAAGCGGTGGTGTTGAAATTGGCGGTAATCCTTTTGCTTTGCCTTCAAAGTGCTGGGATTACAGGTGTGTGTCACCAAACTTCTTTACTGAATGCCCTACTGAATGCCTTATGTATTTGACTTCCCCCCCTTTTTTTGAGCCTGTGTAGCCCTGGCTGTCTTGGAACTCGCTCTGTAGACCAGGCTGGCCCCGAACTCACTGAGATCCACCTGCTTCTTCCTCCCAGGTGCTGGGATGCGTGCATCATCATTGCCAGGCTTGCTGTTGCTTATTAATGAAACTATGGGAATACATTACTTTTTGTTATCTTCTATTGCGATATTTTTTCAATTCAAGTTGTGATTTTCAACAATTTTCTTGTTTATTTGTTTCTTTATCTATGTTGGTTTGCACACGCCCAGAAGCTAAAGGATTATGTTGGGCAGTTTTTTCCCCATGTTCTGCCTTACTCCTTTGAGACAGGATCTCTCACTGAGTTTCACATCCTTTGCCTCAGCTTTCTTAGTACTAGTATTACAGCTTGTGTTGCCACACCTGGCTCTTGTTGAATCTTAAATGGGCATCTGTTTGTTTTTTGAGTCATGGCTTTGCTCTGCTGCTTAGGCTATCTTGAAGCTAACTATACCTCAGATTTGAGATTCTCTGCCTCAGCCTCTGGATAGCTGGGATTAGGGCCATATGCCACTATGCCTGACTTGACTATTTTAAATTTTGAAGCTTTTCTCAGCTGTGTGGTGATTGTTGTAACCTGCTAATGACTTAAATGGGCACCAAAATTATATATTCTGTGATCACAAGGATGTTTGCTAACTGTAGGCCTTGTAGGTTTTTTTTTTTTTAAAAAAAAAAAACAAAACAAGATTACCTTTGAGGTCATTATCTGTAGTTCTTTTTCCTTAGGTTATTAGATTCCCAAGTGAAAGTCTGCCAGTCTATTGCCTAGAGAGTATAAGTGTGTTATGCTGTGAGCCATGGGAGTAGAAAAGCACGTAGGGTTTCAATATACGCATTTTAGAATGACTTTATTTCATCATCCTGTTTTCAGTGTGGTTGCCCAGGCATCCTTTCACCTTGTCAGAAAATTTCATTTACTGCCTTAAGAAAAAGTAGAGTTGGGGGGTGTGGGAATTTGGGAGCATAGTTAGTTACTCATTAAACAAACAAACAAACAAACAAAAAAACCCAAAACCAAAAAACTTTGTACCCAATTAGTTTTTTAGCTTGTCTTCACTTCTTCCTAATTCTGGATTTGTTTATTGTGGGTTTCTTTCCCTTTTTTTTTTTTTTTTTTTTTTTTTTTTTGAGACATGGTTTCTCTGTGTAGCTCTAGCTGTCCTGGAACTCACTTTGTAGACCAGAGTGGCCTCGAACTCACAGAGATTTGCCTGCTTCTTCCTCCAGAGTGCTGGGATTAAAGGCATACACCACCAAGTGCTCTATTTGTGTGTATGCCTGCATGACAGAAGAGGGTATCAGATCCCATTATAGACAGTTATGAGCCACCATATGGTTGCTGAGAATTGAACTCAGGTCCTTTGGGAGAGCAGCCAGTGCTCTTAACTTCTGAGTCATCTCTCAGCTGGCATTTCTTTTCTTAATGAGAAAGATTCTTACTGTGTTGCTTCAGCCTACTAAGTAGCTTGGATTGCATTTATGCAGTACCACAATGTATCTTATTTGTACCACTTTATATTTCATTGAATATACCACAGTTTGGTTATCCATTAATATATTGAGAATTATCTGATTTTTTTTCACCCTTTGGACATTTCAAATAATACTGTTACAAACATATGTGTACAAGTTCTTATAGAGACATATTTTAATGAATATATAACTGGGAAGAATTGCTTAATCCATAGTTATTCTTTTTGTTGTTTTTTCTTTTTGAGATTGTAGCCCAGAATTCTGGAACTCACTATGTTGCTCAGGCTGGCCTTGAACTTATGCCAGTCCTTCTGCCTTATCCTCTTGAGTACTGGGATTTCAGATATGCGCTACTGTGCCTTGCTAAAAATTTGAAAACAGAGCTGAACTGAGGATCCAGGTGTCTATATCCATGGCTGATCTAGGATTCCTAATCTTTTTGGCTTCACCTCCCGGTGCTGGGAGTATGTGCATGTATGCCATATTTATCTTGCTTACTGATTGATTGATTGATTGTTGCTGTTATTTTTGTTTTGAGACAGAGTCTTGCTATGTGTGCCTCAGCCACCCAACTGCTGGGATTACTGGTGTTTGTCACAAGGCAGAGTCCAGGATCACTGCAGGTTCAACACAAGACTAGTACACTTAAGAGAGTTGTAGGTCAGCTTTATGTACACAGCAGTTTGCAGACGAGTCAGGGATTCATGGACAGACACTCTTTCCCCCACACTTCTCTATCTCAAAACAAAAAGGACTGGATATATAGCTTTGTGTAGAATGTTTGCCCAGTATTTGTAAAGCCCTAGGTTCAGCCCTGAGCACCACAAAACAACAACAAAACTATATTACTGTGTCCCAAGCAACAATGTGGCATCTACTTAAGTGTTTTTTCAAAGTTACTCTTCTCTATCTTTATGGGACAGTAACCATGGACAGCACATAATTAAATGTGGCCAAGTTCCAGTAAAGTTTTATTTATAGACAACAGAATTTGAATCATATTATTATATCTCATAAAACAGTTTCTTTTAGCCGGGCGGTGGTGGCGCACGCCTTTAATCCCAGCACTCGGGAGGCAGAGGCAGGCGGATCTCTGTGAGTTCGAGGCCAGCCTGGTCTACAAGAGCTAGTTCCGGGACAGGCTCCAAAGCTACAGAGAAACCCTATCTCAAAAAAACAAAAAAAAAAAAAACCAAAAAAAAAACCAGTTTCTTTTAAAAACCATTCTTAGCTTGTAGGTTGTCACAAAAAAAAAAAAAAAGAAGAAGAAAAGAAAAGAAAAAAAGAAAAAAAAAAACAAACAAGTGGTAGGACAGATTGGCTCACAGGCTGTATTTTGTCAACCCCTGGTTTACTGTTCTCCAGATTGCTGTCTGCTTTTCTAGAGCTCTCTAGTCTCTGATAGAACATTTTTTAAAAAATTTAACAAGTCTTGAGATGATTCTGAAGCATCTTGCATCTAGAGTTGAAAATCTTAGACTGTTAAGGTGTGGTTGGAGTGGCTGCTATCATTTTCAGAGTTGCGGCTTCTAGACAGAGAGGAAAGGATGAAGCAGTACATTACATCATCTTTGTACTACTTTAAGACATTCTGCTTGTGTGTTTATAAGTGTGTGTCCATGTTCCCATGCACAAAGAGGCTTGTGGAGGATGTCAAGTGTTTTCCTCTATTGCTATTCACCTTATAGCCTTGAGACTCTCCCTGAACCAGAAGCCCACCATTTCCGCTGAGCAGGCTCGCCTGCTGGAAATTCCTGAGAACTGCCTGCCTCTCAGCCCTCAGTGCTGAGGTTACAGACATATGCACCCATACCCATCTCTTTTCATTAGTTGATAGAGATTCGAGTTCAAGTTCTCATGACAACACAGAAAGCTCTGATACACAGTGATCCATTCCTCAACACATCATTTATTTATATGCTTTTTTATTTAGTTTACTTGGAGGAAGCTATGAATTTCAGCATTAATCAACCACTGAAATAACATTGGTATAATAAATGCTTTAGAATGAAACTATAAAGTCTTTCATGAATGATTTTCACTCAAAATAAGATTTTTTTTAAAAAAGTACATTAGGTAAAAATGAGTTTTTAAAAACTGGATTATGTAGTGATGAAGAATATAATAGTTGCTAGTATGGTTTTAAGTCTCTGGCAGGACTTGCTTAGTATTATATTCTAGCAAGGGGTGGATTTGATCTTACTTAATACTATTTATTTTGAGACAGGGTTTCTCTTGGTAGCCAAGGCTAGCCTTAAACTCTATCCCACTGCCCAAACTGGAGTGCTGATATTATACATGTGTGCTACCATGCCTAGCTAAGGAATAAATTAAAAGTTCTAAATTTATGAAGATTAATAATCAACTATAAGTCAAAATCCTCAATCAGTTATTTTCTGTTTCGGTAAAGATCTAGCCGTGTCTGTGATTTTTGTTTTAATTTATGTATATGGATGTTTTGCCTAATGGTCAGTATAGCATGTGCATGCTTTGTACCCATAGAAGAGGGCATTGGTTCCTCTTGGACTAGAGTTTCAGACACTTACAAGCTGCTGTATGGGTGCTGGTAGTCAAATCAATCCCAGACACTGGGTTTGTGGGCATAAACCTTTAATTCCAGCCCTTGGGAGGCAGAGGCAGGAAGATCTTTGTGAATTTAAGGCCAGTCTGGTCTACATACTAAGTTTCAGGACATAGTAAGACCCTCTCTCAAACAAACAAACAAACAAAAAGCTCAAAGACAAAACAAATCAAACCCAGATTCTCTGGAAGAGCAGCCAGTGCTCTCTATTGATGAGCCGTCTTTCCAGCCCCATCCTGGTCTGCTGTGTGCAAACATGAATTCCTGATGATATGACTACAGAGGAAAAAATATATAACCTTCTTAAAAGAGAAATCTTGAATTTTATTGCAAGGAAACTGAGACCTATAGAGAGTAAATGACGAAAGAGTCAAAGTTAATGGTAGGGTAGAACAAACAACAATAAACCATATCTCCACCAAAAGTTAGTGAAAACTTACCATTTGTTTTTTAAGACAGTCTCACTGTGTATCCCAGATGAGTCTCAAACTCATTGTCTGGCCTACTCTGGCCTAGAACTGGTGATCCTTCTGCCTCCCAAATTCTAGGATTTAAGTATAAACCATCATTCCCTCCTAACTCCCAAGGTGCTTTTCTTTTTTTCTGTCCGTCCCCCCCCCCCCCCAAAGACAGGGTTTCTCTGTAACCTTGACTTTCTTGGACTCAATCTGTAGACTGTGTTGGCCTTGAACTCAGAGTTCCACAGGCCTCTGGCCTCCTGAGTGCTGGGATTAAAGGCATTTGCCACCACCATCCAACGTCCCAGGTGTTTTCAAAAACTGTTTCATTCAATCTTAACCTGCAATTGCCAAATATGGCACTACCATTTAAAAAAATTCTTGCCAGTGATGGTCATGCCTTTAATCCCAACACTTGAGAGGCAAAGGCAGGTGATCTCTGTGAATTCGAGGCTAGCCTGGTTTACATGGTGAGTTTCAGGACAACCAGGGCTACACAGAGAAACCCTGTCTCAGAAAACCAAAAAGAAAAATTCTTTGAGGCTTGGAGAGGTGCATATGTGTTGAAAGCACCTGCTGCTCTTGCAGAGGATCTAGGTTCTGTTCCTAGCACCCACAAAATTACTTAAAACCTTTTGTAACTCTAGTTCCAGGAGATCTGATGCCACTTGTACCCATGTGGTATATTAATATAAATGCAGGCAAACACAAAAATGAAAATAGTAAAATGTCTGAAATTTTAAATTAAATTCAGGGTATTTTTTTTTCCAGCATGATGGTGAGTGTGCATATGCCACAGTGCCCCTATAGAAGTCATAGGACAAAATGTAGGAGTTGGTTTTCTCCTATCCTGTGGGTCCCAGAGCTTGAACTTACATCATTGGATTTGGCAGCAAGCCCCTTTACCCACTAAGCCATCTTGCTGATTCAATTTATATTATCTTATTGTTCTGTGGCTTTAATTTTTTATTTGTGTGTGTGAGTATATAGATACACACTATACATTTTATAAAAAAATAGTCTGTTCTCAGAGAATAATTTTTGGAAATGTGGAAGTCAAGAAAAAGAATGTCACATAATACATATTTCCATATGTAATAGTCATGCATAGCTGCAAAAATAAATAGATGCATTTTTAAGTCACCTTGTTGTTGAGATATGGCTTGATGAAATAGCTCAAGCTGGCCTGAAACCCACTGTATAGCTAAGATAGGCGTTGAATGTTCAGTAATCCTCTGCCTGTGTGTTGCAATAAACAGATAGAATCACTGTGCCCAACCCTTTACTGGAGGTAATGACATGCATTTTGGTGTCCAAATTTTTTTCTCTCTCAGGATTGTTATTACTTTTTCATCTAGTAATTTATACACTTGAATTTTCTAATTTCTTTTATTGACTTTTTTTGGTTGTGGTGATTTTTTTGTTTTTCCTTCCCTCATAGATCTTGAGCCAGATGATTGTGCATCCATTTACATCTTTAATGTAGATCCACCTCCATCTACTTTAAACTCATCACTTGGCTTACCACATCATGGACTGCTGCAGTCTCACTCCTCTGTTTTGTCACCATCATTTCAGCTCCAAGGTCACAAAAATTATGAAGAAACTGGTGATATTTCTGAATCTAAATATAGCCCATTAGGTGGTCCCAAACCCTTTGAGTGCCCAAGTATTCAAATTACATCCATCTCTCCTAACTGTCATCAAGGAACAGATGCACATGAAGACGACCTACAGATAAATGACCCAGAAAGGGAATATTTGGAAAGACCTTCTAGAGATCATCTCTATCTTCCACTTGAGCCATCCTACCGGGAGTCTTCCTTTAGTCCTAGTCCTGCCAGCAGCCTTTCTTCTAGGAGCTGGTTCTCAGATGCATCTTCTTGTGAATCTCTCTCACACATTTATGATGATGTGGACTCAGAGTTGAATGAAGCTGCTGCTCGATTTACTCTCGGCTCACCTCTGACTTCTCCAGGTGGCTCTCCAGGAGGCTGTCCTGGAGAAGACTCCTGGCAGCAACAGTATGGACCTGGACACTCCTTGTCACCTCGGCAATCTCCTTGCCACTCTCCTAGATCCAGTATCACTGATGAGAATTGGCTGAGCCCCAGACCAGCCTCAGGACCCTCATCAAGGCCCACTTCTCCCTGTGGTAAACGACGGCACTCTAGTGCTGAAGTGTGTTATGCTGGTTCCCTTTCACCCCATCACTCACCTGTTCCTTCCCCTGGCCACTCCCCTAGGGGAAGTGTAACGGAAGATACCTGGCTTACTGCTTCTGTCCACACTGGATCAGGCCTTGGCCCTACACCTTTCCCATTTCAGTACTGTGTTGAGACTGATATCCCTTCGAAAACAAGGAAGACTTCTGAAGATCAAGCTGCCATACTACCAGGAAAATTAGAGGTCTGTTCAGATGATCAAGGGAGCTTATCACCATCCCGGGAGACTTCAGTAGATGATGGCCTTGGATCTCAGTATCCTTTAAAGAAAGATTCATCTGGTGACCAATTTCTTTCAGTTCCTTCACCCTTTACTTGGAGCAAACCAAAGCCTGGCCACACCCCTATATTTCGGTGAGTTGATAGAAATGACTGCTGATTGTTTTTTCATGCTTAAAGATTGTTTGCATTGTCTAACTATATTATCTGTTTATGTTTGACAACCTCTCATTTTTCTTTCCCTCTCTCTTATCTCCTTCCTCTCCCCTTTTCCTTCTTTTCTCTCCTCTTTTCCCTTTCCCTGCCCTCATCTTCCTTGTTCTTTGTTTTTTAAAAAATAAATTCTACCAGCAAAAAACTTAGAAGTCCTTTTTATTTCCCTTTAAGTCTTAAAAGTATTTTTAAATTGACTAACATTACATTTAAAGGTATATAAATGAAGAAAATATAGGTGATAGATTGTAGATAATAGTAAATGACATTTAAGGATCCCTAAAAGGAATTTTCTTATTTAGAAAAGATTATGGTGCAGGTAGGTTATAGTATGAATTATATTACTAATAAATTAACTGGGAATTTGCATATTTTGAAGGTGTATGTGTGAAGGTGTATATGTGTGTTCACATGGAGGCCAGAAGATAGCTAAGGGTGGTGTTCCCTAGAGTCATCATCTTATTTTGTGAGACAAGGTTGCTTATTGGCCTGAGAGCTCACCAAGCTTTAAAAATAAAATAAAACAAAACAAAAAAATCAACTTTATTGTTGTATGTGTGCACACTTGAGAAGGATGTGTGTGAATGAGATATGTCTCATGCCCTGTGTGTGTTGGTCAGAGACAACTTTCTGGAGTTGATTCTTTCCTTCCACTTTTATGTGGGTTCTTGCATAGTTTGGAAAGCATTTTATTGACTGAGTTCTCTAGCTTTGTCCTATTGAAGGCAAGCATTTTCCTCACAATTTACTTACTTTTAAATGCTTATATTATTCAGACAGTGTCTTGCTATATTGCCTGTGTTGACCCATGTCAACCTAAAATATGCGGTCCTCCTATTCTAGCCTCCCAGAGTATCTGGGACTATAGGTACATGCTATTTGTGCTTGGCCTTCCTAACTTTTGACAGTTTTATTTTCTTTCTTTGAGACTGGGTCCTATATAACTCAGACTGGCTTCAAGTTTACTATATTAACTGGCAATGACCTTGAAGTTCTGATTCCCCTGTCCCGCCTCCTGGCATATATCATTATACCTAGTTTTATGTAGATCGGATTCAAACCAAGGGTTTCTTGAAGGCTAGGCAAGAACTCTACTAACTGAGCTTTGTGTCTGTTACTGTTTAACCTGTAGATTTGTAAGTAATTTTCTAGTTCAACATTTTCTTCATGTGTATGTGTACATGTGTGCATATAGGGGCACGTGGAGGCCAGAGGTTGACATTGGATGTCTTCTTCATTCCTTATTTGCCTCTCCACTTAGTTTTTAAAGATAAGATCTCATTTAACCTGGTTGTCTGGATAACCCCAGGGATCCTCCTATCTTGCCTCCCCAGTTCTGGGATTACAGACTTGGGCCACTCTTCTGGCTTATAGGTGTGTTCCAGGGATTCAAACTAAGCCCTCATCAAAGACTGACAAGCACTCTTCCTGTTGAACAATCTCCCAAGCCCTTATAACATTTTCAGTATTAATATATATAAATTAACCTTTCAGTCATTATACTGTTTAAATTCTTATGAATCAAGGAAATACTAACCTTTTAAAATATACTACAGATGTTTTGTTTTTGTTTTAGGCAGTTATGCACTGAAACTAAATTTTTCTTCAAGATACAGAGGATGCCTAAGATAATAAGCAGTTTCTCAGAGAGAGAAGAATGAAATCATAGGAAGTGGATGAGGCCAGAAGCATAATAGATTGATTTCTGCAGATCTGTACACAAGGGTGGAGAGATATATACTGAAAGAAATAGAAAAATTTAGATTTTAAGGGTTCTTAGGCTTGGAACCTAGAGAGATTACTCAAGTTATTAGGAGTACCTACTGCTTTTCAAGAATGTAGGGTTTTTTTTTTTTTCTGCTATTGTTTTTTAAACTCTTCAGGGCACACCACCTAGTTCCCAGATAATTATATGGAGACTTATTCTTACTTTTGAATGCCTTCACTTGTTTCTAGCCACCTAACTTAAATTATCCTGTTTCTCTTTAACTATGTTTTGCCTCTGGGCTTTTTACCTTTCTTTATTCTATTTTTCTTTTTTACTCCGTGGCTGGCTGGGTGGCTGACCCTTGGCATCTTCCTCTCCTCCTTTTCTTGCTCCTTCTCTCTTTTTCTCTCTAGGTTTCTCCTGTTTGTTCTCTTTGCCTGCCAGTCCTGACTGTTTCTCTCTCCTGCTTAGCTATTGGATGTTCAGCTCTTTATTAGACCAATCAAGTATTTTAGGCAGACAAAGTAACCTAACCTTACAGAGGTAAATAAATGCAACATAAAAGAATATAGCACTTCTTTGTACTATTAAACAAATATCCCACAGCATAAGCAAATGTAACACAAAATAAACTAATATTCTACAAAACCAGAAGATCTCGGTTCGATTCCAGCACCCACCTGTCTACTGACAGCCTCTGTAACTTCAGCTCCAAGGAATACAACACCCTCTTCTGGCCTATTCAGGTATTAGACGTGCACATGGCATATAGACATACATGCAGGCAGAACACTCATACATTAAAAAAGATACTTAGTCTTATAGAGCTACTGATATATATATACAGAGAATGGATATCTTTAAGAAACTGAACTACTGTTCTTTTGATTGCTTTTATGGTTATATACAGAGTTGAGAATTTACAAATCGTTATAGAGTTTGTCCTTTTTCAAAATAAAAAAGAAATACTAAATGTAGAAACAGTATATTTTAATCTTCAGGTTAAAGAATTATTTATAATTATTCATTAAAAAGAATAGTCATGGGGCGGTAGTGACGCACGACTTTAGTCAAAGCATTTGGGAGGCAGAGGCAGGTGGATCTTAGCCTGGACTGGAGTTTGAGGTCAGCCTGGTCTACAGAGTGAGTTTCAAGACAGCCAGGACTACACAGAGAAACTCTGTCTCAAAAAGAAAAAAAAAACCAAACTAATAAATAAAATATAAATAAATTAATTAAAAAGGATGGTCTATTAAATACATACCATAGTTGGTACTATAACTTACTAAATGAAGTTGGTTTTGGAATACTCTGCTGCAAAAACCACTGGAAAAAATACTGGGAGTGTCAAAGAGAATCTTTGGATCTCCGCTTAGCAATGATAATATGGTGAAATTGTGTGTGTGTTTTGTTTATAGCACATCTTCATTACCTCCATTAGACTGGCCTCTACCAACTCACTTTGGACAATGTGAATTGAAAATAGAAGTGCAACCTAAAACTCATCATCGAGCCCATTATGAAACGGAAGGTAGCCGTGGGGCAGTGAAAGCCTCTACTGGTGGTCACCCTGTTGTGAAGGTATGAAACTTTGGAGCTTTGCTTCATAGATCTGTACACATAGTAATGAGTGAATGAATATATTGATTTAGCGAAAAGAGAAAGCAAATGTGGTGAGCCTCTTTCGTCTGCTTGTTGATATGGCCATACTTCTGCATTGGATGTTCTTTGTTAGTCTAGAAGAAACCGTCCTGTCTAACTTTTTCATCGGAGGAAATAAGATGTTGGTGGTCAAATTGCTGTTTTTCTGATCTTAGAAAGAGTATATTGTGCTGGGCAGTGGTGGCCAGCGCTTGGGAGGCAGAGACAGGCGAATCTCTGAGTTTGAGGCCAGCCTGGTCTACAGAGTGAGTTATAGGACGACCAGGGCTACACAGAGAAACCCTGTCTCGAAAAGCAAACACACAAAAAAAGAGCATATTGTGTTTATAAATATATTACATGCTCATTTAAAATGTAAGTAATACAAGACTAAGGAAATGACTCTGGAGAAAAAGCATATTCTATAAATGTGAAGACTTAAGTTTGAATTTTAAAAAGTGGCTTTAAAAGCCAGACATAAATACATATGCTTGTAACTCTCAATATTAGGGCAAAGAGACAGGCTAATTTCAGGAGTTTTCTGGCCAGCCAGCCTAGCTTAGTCAAAAGAGCCAGCTTCAGGTTCAGTGAGAGAGCTTGTCACAAGGCAGTAAGACAGAAAGTGATAAAGGAACTGCATGTGCGTTCACATCATGCAATACACACATACACATACGCAGATTTAAGTTATGCAGAAAGTAAAAAGAATAATGCACTAGATTATCCAAAATTTGTCACTCTGGAAAATAAACAACATTTGATAAATTTTAGTAACATTTCACTTTCTCTGTCCCCTACCTTTCTCTTGAATATATATTTAGTGGAAGACTAGATAGTTGTCTAGAAAGATGAGTTAATTTTTTAAAATATATTTTATGTGTATTTGTTTGTGCCTACTTGTCTGTGCCTGTATCTTCTGAAACTGGAGTTATTGGAAGCAGTGAGCCTCAGTGTGTGTATGCTTAGAACTGAACTTAAGTTCTCTGTAATAACAGCAAGTGCTTTTAACTGCTTAGCCATTCTCCAACTTCATTACTGTTTTTTCTTTTTTTTTTTTTTTTTTGTTTGTTTTATTTTTTGTTTTTTTGAGATAGGCTTTCTCTGTGTAGCAGTCCTGGCTGTCCTGGAACTCACTTTGTAGACCAGGCTGACCTTGAACTCACTGAGACTCTGCTACGTCTGCCTCCTCAAGTGTTGGGACTAAAGGCGTTTGCCACCATCACTTGCCTCATAAGTTTTTGAGGATAGTAGGTTAGTAAACTTTGCATCACTGTGATATTATGCATGTGGTCATCAAGTTGTAGTGAGAAAGGGCTTATTTTGGCTCATTTTAGAGGTTTCACTCTTGTTGATTGCTTGGTTCTGTTTTATTGGGGCCTATAGTGAGCCAGTATACCATGGTGGGAGCACATGGCAGAGGAAGCCCCTCACCTCATAGAGTCTAGGGGATTAGAGCACTGACTGCATTTCCAGAGGCCTGGGTTGAATTCCCAGTCCCACAAGGCAGTTGACAACTATCTGTAACTCCAGTTCCAGTGGATCCAATACTCATACACAGACATATATGCTGACAAAACACAAATTCACATAAAATAAAAATAAACAACCATGTCCAGTAAACTAATTTTTTCCCCAATTAACCACCACTGTTTAAAGTTTCTGCCACTTTTAAATATCACCACAGATTGGCAAACAAGGGTTTTACAAATAGGCCTTTGGAGGACATATACATAAACCGTAATAGAGAGAATTATATTGAACAGTTTGTGATTAAATTATTTATTTTCTTTTAACTTACCTAGAATAAAATTATGTAAAATTTGGTATCTTTCAGATGTCTCATATTTTAAAGCTTTGAATCAAGATATTTTTATTTTTAACTTGAATGGACTATAATATTAAACAATAATGAAACTTTGGGGCTGGAAAGATGGCTCAGTGATAAAGAACACTCACTAGCTTTTCTTCCAGAGGACCCAGGTTCAATTCCTAGCATCCACATGGCAGCTTACAACTGTTTGTAACTCCAGTTCCAGGATACATGCAGGCAAAACACCAGTGCACACAAATAAACAAACAAACAAACAAATAAATAAATATATTAGAAAGGAGCCGGGTGGTGGTGGTGCACGCCTTTAATCCCAGCACTCGGGAGGCAGAGGCAGGCGGATCTCTGGAAGTTCGAGGCCAGCCTGGTCTACCAGAGCTAGTTCCGGGACAGGCACCAAAGCTACAGAGAAACCCTGTCTCGGAAAAAAAAAAAAAAAAAAAAAAAAAAAAATATATATATATATATATATATATATATATATATTAGAAAGGTAAAAGAAAATAGTTACTAAGAAATGCTGAATCTTAAGCTATTGGTGGTATCCTTACTTATAATCCCAACCTTCAGAAGATTTAATTTAGGGTGGTGGTTCACGCCTTTACTCCCAACAGTAAGGAGGCAGAGACCGAAGGGTCTCTGTGAGTTCAAGGCCAGTCAGGACTACAGAGTTCAAGGCTAGCCAGGGCTACCGAGTGAGACCACGTCTCAATAAAACAAAAACAAAAGCACGGAATACTTAGCTCAAGAGGATCACTGTGGATTCAAGGTCAACCTGGGACTTATCAAGAGTGCATCATGAGTTCTAGGACAACATGAGCCACAAAGTGAGACTCTACCTTAAAGAAAAAAAATAAGGAAAGAAACAACAAAAAGAAAAACTAATCAGAAAATACCAATATTCATAGCAGTTAATGAACCCAAATTAGAAACAACTCAAGTAGATTAGTAGTTAAACAACCTCTAGAATATTTACAGGTACTTCCGTCTGTCTGTTAGAAGGAACAAATAGTTGGTACGTGCAACAACTTTTGTGGTTCTCCATCGTAATTTTGGTCTGTCATGGTTCTCTATGGAAGGGTGTTGGTAAGAAAAATTCACAGCATTATATACAGTTTGGTTCTATTTATATAGTTTCTCAAATTAAGTAAACTTTTGAGACAGAACAAATTAATAGTTAGCAGGAAATAGTTAATATGAAGGGGCAGCACAAGAAAATGTATTTGTGATGATGGAATATGTGTATATCTTTACCAGTGTAGTAATTACCTAAATCTCTACCTGTGATAAAAATGCATACAACCAAACAAACATACAAGATTGCATATAAAATATGTGGAAACTGTGTGGAACTATAGTTAGCAATTATACCGGTGCCAGTGGTTTTTAATACAGCTCGTTGCTGTAAGTGCATGTTACAGTACATAAATGCATACACATGAAATCAATATGCTGACCCATGGGGATTTTTGTATAAGGAAAAAGAAACTTATATAGTTTGATTAACCTGGTCTGCTTAGTGAGACCCTGTTTCAAAAGTAAAAATAAAGAGTATAGAATAAACATTGGCAAGTCAGCTTTTTCTTTTCCATTTTGTTGCTGTACTAGGGGCAGAACCCAGGGCCTCATACAGTGCAAGTACTGCAAGACTAAATTCTGTTCCTAGCCTGAGGCAGAACTATTTTAGAAATTACTGTAGTTTGAAAAACAAGGTTTAAAATTTTGTTTTTAGACTTTGTATTTTATCATATATCAAAATCCATTTCCTAGTGATTATTTGTTTCAATTTTTTGAGACAAGATCTCACTGTGTAATTAAGGATGGCCATGAAGTACTGATCCTCCTGCCTATGTTCCAAGTGCTAGGATAACAGGCATGTGCTACCATACCTGACTCTGGTGATGATTTTTTTATATGATATTGTTATGTGTACATTTTAACATTTATTTTTGTTTTGTCACATTTTTACTTTTAACCGATTTATATTTTGGAATTTTAATTTTGTATTTTTAATATCTCTACAATGTTTCTAGTACAGTGTTTCTGATATAGTCAAATCTAAGGGCCCTCCCTGAGTAATTTGGCAGGACTGATAATGGAACTGTTGTGAAAGCTGCTGTAATGTGTCCTGTAGTGACCTTCAGGCTTCAACCTTCCAGCTTAAGTTAAATTAAGCAGGCACAGACCTTTGCTATGGAAACAATATAGAAACATAACAATGACTTACTTTCTTTCACACTCCAGTGGGTGGCCTGAGTAGAAGAGTACTGATAGTAGATGAAAGATTTTAGAGAATCATGTTAACAGTAGTGATTTACTGATAGCATATAACATATATGTTCCTTCTGGGATGGGATAAGGTGATAGTCTAGTTTATTCTTCTTTAAAATCCCTGAGATGCAGAGGAGCAGTCATGTTTTTCTTATGCTGTGTTATATGTACTTAAACAGATGTTGGCGAAGTATGTGTTATGAAATATATTTATATATATTCCCTTTGAAATCTTATATGTATGATTACTTTCCCACAGCAGTAGTTTATTTTATCAAAGAGAAAAGGACAGGTGGCTTATATCTTTGCCAGGCTGGTGTGAATATGAGTCATCTAATGTGACCAAGGAGTCTTTGATAGATGGTGCTGATCCACTTGTCATGTGATAGGAATATCTTTAAATTTGTATTTTCTTTTTAAGATTTAACTACATCATTTTAGCCAGGTACTTAGTATTTATTGTTTCAATATTTACCAGTCTTGATTTATTTTGTGCTAGCAAATTGTCTCTCTTATTCCAGAATTTATTCACTCAACAATGATGTAGAATCTTTATTGTACTAAGCTTACACATAGACTCTAGTGGTAGCAAGGTGGATGCTGTTCTCTTCAAGTACTTAGAGGTAAATGCTGAAGTTGTTTCCTCCATCACTGGCCAAACTGTTGATCTGTTGGTTTTTATAAATTTGAACATGAAAGAACAATAGGTAAAGCAGAAGGAAGCATTTATCAGCATTGAGTTTGGAAAAGTCCCTAGGTGTTTTTTTTTTGTTGTTGTTGTTGTTTGTTTTTTATGTTTTATGTTTTTTATGTGTTTTTAGTTTTACAATCTTCATCTGTAGACTGGAAAATAAAAATGTCATATATTCTACAGGAATTTTAGGATTAAATGGACTCAGTTAAAGTAGAATATTTAGCCATTCTCTATCTTGACTTTTTGTCTCTCTGTAAGTATAAGTGAGGTAGAGGAGTGTTTTGTTTTATGTATGTGTGTGTGTGTGGTATAATCACTTATTTGCTGCTATAGAATCAAAAGAAAAGAAAATCATTTAATTTCTCCATGTGTACATATGTGTATGCGTGCATTCCCAATTTCTTCTTTAGTTATTTAGGCCTTTTTTTTTACTGTGTTCATATTGAACATTTTGTTTTTTTTTTTTTTTTTTTTCGAGACAGGGTTTCTCTGTAGCTTTTTGGTTCCTGTCCTGGAACTAGCTCTTCTAGACCAGGCTGGCCTCAAACTCACAGAGATCCACCTGCCTCTGCCTCCCGAGTGCTGGGATTAAAGGCGTGCGCCACCACCGCGCGGCGAACATTTTATGTTTTATTAACTAGCTTCCTTTCAATTAAAAATTTAATTTTATTAATCTGTTAATGACAAAACAGTTGAAAGGAATTAAAACTGAAAATATTGGTAGATTATTTTTCAGGGGAATTGGTTTGAGACAGGGTTTCTCTGTTAACAGCCCTAGTTGTCCTGGAACTAGCTCTGTAGACCAGGCTGGCCTCGAACTCACAGAGATCCGCCTGCCTCTGCCTCCCAAGTGCTAGGATTAAAGCTGAGTGCCACCACCGCCTGGCCCTGTAGATTTTTTTGTTAATTTTAAAGTTATTTACAGAAAGCCATAAATTCTGCTTGAGAATAGTAAATTACACATTGTTACCCTAGTTGAGTGTAAGACAGCTGCAACTTGAACCTTTTGATGGGGTGAAAGAACACAACTCATTTTTGTACCTTAAGAGCCCCAGGTAATGTCAGGATTTTGAGGCACTGATGTCCCTGGAAAAGGGGTGTGAGACGAGGAGGAAAACAGTAGAATTTGAAAAAGGTTTATGAAAACGAGGGTAAGATTCCTGATAGTGTGTTCGTGGTTGTTATAGACCAGCTGGTAACTTCTATCTTGTCATGCAACAGTGCTAGTAATTTTAGTAGATGAGGTAAAAAATCTTCATTAAGATGTGCATTAGAGGTTCTGAGGGCAATCCTGGTAGATCTGCTGAAAATGCTAATTGAATGAGACATACTGAAAGCTTACAGACTAAATAGTAAAGCCTGTGAATGATACCTTTTCTTAACTTCCAAAATACTTGAAGTAAGTTTATTCTCTTGTTAGATGAGAGACCGAAGGATTTATTTTAGATGTACTAACTGACCCAACAGAAAAGACCTATAGAATATGAAAAATAAGCTTCATTATTTTAAAATGCTTAAATTGCAGTTATTTTGGATTTTTCTTATAAGCACCTAAACCTAATTTTAACATGAAAAGCATATATTAACTCTAGCTCAAACAGAAAGTTTAATAAAAATGTAATTAATTAAGATCAAATATATAAGGCTAGGCATAGTGACTCTTAATATAAAATGTTTTAATTAACTCTAGCTTAAACAAAATTTTATGAAAATATAATTAAAATCTACAGATAAAGCTAGCCATAGTAGTTCATACCTGTAAACTTAGCATCTGAATAGCTTGGGAAGGAGGACTGCCTCAAATTCAAGGCCAGCCTGAGCTGCTGAGTCAGACCCAATCTCATAAAAATGGGAAAAGACCGAATGGTGGTGGTGCACACCTTTTAATCCCAGCACTTAGGAGACCAGCCTGGTCTACAGAGGGAGTTCCTGGACAGACTCCAAAGCTTCACAGAGAAACCCTGTCTCATCCCCCCTCCCCCCAAAAAAAGAAAAGAAAGATAAAAAAAGAAGAAAGGTTGTGTGTACATATTTAAAATATGGCTCATATGTAACATGCATATAGTTATAATGCAAAAACAAAATGCTGGGTTGAATTTTTGTTGTTTTTGTTTTGTTGGGTTTTTTGTTTTGTTTTTGTTTTGAGACAGGATTTCTCTGTGTAGCCCTGGTTGTCTTAGAATTTCATTAGTAGACCAGGCTGGTCTTGAACTCAGAGATCTGCCTGGCTTACTGCCAGGCTTAAAATCTTATTTTTTTAAAATACAGATTTGCTAGGGGAATAGGATTGAAGATGTGTATATGTTATTTAAAAGCCACTAGTCTCTCTTTTTATTTAATTTATTATTTTGTATGTATGGGTGTTTTGGCTGCACATATGTCTGTGCACTATTTGTGTGTGCAATGCCTCTGGAAACCAGAAGAGGACATTGATGCAGCTGTAATTACTATATTGGGTCTTAAAATATTATCAGTGCATACTGTCAAACAGGAAAAGGAAAGCCTACCTCAATGTTATTTTTTTCAAGGCATAGCACATATATTATGTATTATCTTGTTATTAAATATCAAGGCCTATGTTAATTGTGCAGTAATGCTATGGTTGTGTTAAAAGAACATATCTCTTAGCCAAGTGGTTCTCAATCTATGGATAGCAACCCTAAAGACCATCAGGAAGCACAGATATTTACATAACGATTCACAACAGTATTCAAATTACAGTTATGAAATGGCAATGGAATGATTTTATAGTTGGGAATGAACCACAACTCGAGAAACTGTATTAAAGGGTCGAAGAATTAGGACAGTTAAGAATTGCTGTCTTAGCTGGGTAGGGGTGGTGCATGACTTTCATTCCAGCACTGGGAGGCAGAGACAGGCAGATCTCTGTGACTTCTAGGCCAGCCTGGTGTACAGAAGTGAGTTTGGGGATAGCCAGAGCTGTTAAACAGAGAAACCCTATCTCGGGGGGTGGGAAGAACCTCTGTATGAAAGCTTGTCATAGTGACGCATGACTGTAGTTCTAGCACTTGAGTTCAGAGCCAACTGTTGCTCCATAATGAGTTTGAAGTCAGTGTGAACTACCTGAGACCCTGTTTTAGAACAAAACAAGCAAAAGCCTGAACTGGGTAGAAGGCTCAGCTGTTAAAAGGATAAGGCTCACAACCAAAAACCAAAAACACCCACTTGCCTTCTTAGGATCTATTGGAATGTCCTGGTCTCTGCTCAGGAGGCCCAGGAGATACTACTGTAGCCTCAGTTTACCCTTTAACACCTTGCTGGGGACAGGAACATGAAGGATGATGCATATCTGAAGCTAGAAATAGGTTTGGTGTCTTTTGAGAATGTAGCTGTTATATCAGCTGACAGGAGTGACTGTGGAGATGATCCTCAGGATCTTCTATAGATTTGTAATACTTAAAAGTGTTCTTGGGCCACTCTGTGTCCAAACCTGAGTTTATCTTCAGGTTGGAGCATAGATTTGGGCCATGGAGTCTTGGTTTGATGTGATCACTGTGAGAACATGACAATATGGTAGTGAGGTTGAGATATTATAAAAGGGAAAACAATAATGATCCTGTTGACAACCAGCTCATCCTCTGAAGCTGATCCACCTTGTCAACCATCAAAAGTACACACACCAGAAAGAACTCAGCTGATTCCATGAGTTTATAAATATAGAGTAGCTTGTTATCTGGTGTTAGGTAATTACTGTTCCCACAATAGGCAGTATGCTAGCTGGTATTCACTGGTAAGTAGTAGGTACCTTATAGTTTCTGATGTCATTTTTCTCTTGTTAGTTGCATTTCTTCTTGGATGTTGTATTATATGACTAATATATAGATATAGATTTACATGATTTCTGTTTAGACTCATACTCTGCCACACACCACAGAGGGAAACAGACATCCTCAGCTTGACCATTAAGCTGGAAACACATTAGCAAACTAGATTGTCTGGCATGGGGGGGGTCAACAGCATGTAAGGTAGGGTAGGAATCAATGATGTTCATTTGAAACTTCCTGCTCATGCAGACTCTCTTGGATGTAAGTAAGGAGTTTATTAGAAAGCTTATTAATGCCATAGATAGAGAGACAGGTGCATGGCAAGGTCTTTGAAGAGAGAATTATCTTCTCACCACCACCAAGACACTGGATTCTCTCTCTGAGTCTTACAAAACTATCATAAGGAGCTGAGCAGTAGTGGCACACCACTTTAATCCTAGCACTTGAGACAGAGGCTGGTGGATCTCTATGAGTTCAAGGCTGGCCTGGTCTACAGATTGAGTTCCAGGATAGCCAAGGCTACACAGAGAAATCCTGTCTCAACAACAAACAAACAAAGAAAATTTAAAAAGTAAAAATATCATAAGGAGTTATTTTTCCTTGATTCTGTCATATCATCCCTTCTACTTACTGTAGTAGAGTCATACTTTACTTGTTAATAATGCCATCGTTTAAGCACTGAAGCTTAGAATTTCTGACTTGTTTTCTTTATTATGCTGTATGTAGTCAATTACAAATATCTCTTTAGGATTTCTAAGATTTGTTGTATTTATAACTTTTTCATAGTTTCTGTTATGTTCCTGCCTTTACCCTAATTTAAAATTTTAAAACTTTGATTTTAGTGTTTTCAGATTTCCAACTGGTGTCTATGTTTCTTTCCATTCTCTCTCTCTTTTGGTTTTTCGAGACAGGGTTTCTCTGTGTAGCCCTAGCTGTCCTGGAACTAGCTCTATAGTCCAAGCTGGCCCATAAATGGAGGTCAGAGGACAATTTTTGCTTCTCTCCTACTGTGTGGGTCTGGCGATGGAACTCAGGATGTTAAGCTGTTAGGCTGAACTGTCTCATTTGTCTGTGGGTTTTTTTTTTTTTTTTTTGTAATAACTTATTTGCCAGGTGGTGGTGGCGCAAATCTTTAATCCTAGCAGTTGGAAGGCAAAGGCAGGTGGATCTCTGAGTTCAAGACTAGCCTGGCCTACAGAGTGAGTTCCAGGACAGCCAGTGCTCTTACACAGAGAATCCCTGTTTTGAAAAAAATAAAAAATAAAGTAATAATAATAGATTTATGTGCATTGGTGTTTTACCTGCATATATGTGTGAGGATATCAGATCCACTGGAACTGTAGTTACAGACAGTTGTGAGCTGTCATGAGGGTGTTGGGAATTGGACTCCGGTCCTCTGGAAGAACAACCAGTGCTTTTAACCACCAGGCCATCTCTCCAGCTCTACCGCCTCCCCCTTTGTATTTCAAGATAGAGTTTCACTGTTTAGTTCTGGATTAAAGGCATGCACCACCGCCACCACCCAGTGCTTTTCTCTTTTTTAAAGGAAAAAAATAAGCCAAATGTGGCAGTTCATGTATATATAGAGGTCGGTGGGATTGGGAGACTAAGTGAAAGATTGCAAGTCCAAGCCAGTTTACCCTGTATAACAAGTCCTTGTTCTGAAAAATATATACATAAATAAATATCAAAAACATACTGATAGGGATGAAGGCCAAAAAATTTGTCTTTATGATTATAGATTTAAATATACTCAGAAAACTAGTGACAAACCAAATCTGACAACACATTAAAAGGATTGTATATCAAATAAGACTTATTTGAGAAATGCAAGTATAAGTCAGCATATGAAAACAAATTAATGTAATATATTATAATAATATCAAGGGGAAAAACACATTCTTGCAGATTGATATTTATTTATTTATTTATTTATTTATTTATTTATTTATTTATTTATTTATTTGGTTTTTCGAGACAGGGTTTCTCTGGTTTTGGAGCCTGTCCTGGAACTAGCTCTTGTAGACCAGGCTGGTCTCGAACTCACAGAGATCCGCCTGCCTCTGCCTCCCGAGTGCTGGGATTAAAGGCGTGCGCCACCACTGCCCGGCCAGATTGATTTTTAAAAAGCCTTTGCAGGGATTATGGGGTACAGCTTAGTGGCAGAATATATGTTTATTCTGTATAAAACTCTAAGCTCATTTTTCTGAAACAGAAAAATGTATCCTTGTTTTTCAAGACAGGGTTTCTCCATAGATTTGGAACCTGTCCTGGAACAACTCTTGTAGACCAGGCTGACCTCGAACTCACAGAGATCTGCCTGCCTTTGCCTCCCGAGTGCTGGGATTAAAGGCGTGCACCACCACTGTCCGGTTATGTGTCCTTGTTTTTAATTACGTGACTATGTCTCTATGTATGTTTGTAGTCTTTTGTCTCTATGTATGTTTGTATGTACACATTTGCTTGGAGGCGAGAAGACAACCTTGGGCGTTGTTACTCAGGTGCCATATATCTTGGCATTTATATCAGTATTGATTCCTAGTAACAGCTCTCTGTAATTCCAGTTTTAGGGAATCCTGTGCTCTCTTGTTTTCTGACGGCGTCAGGCACACGTAAGTGCACAGGCATACATGCAGGCAAAACACTCATGTACATAAAAAAAATTTTTTAAAAGAAAATTTGGAATTACTTTATTGTCTTTTTGTAATAATACTTTTATATACAATAATATGTGATATAAATATAATTGCCTTGTTTTAAGCTTATTATAAAATGTGTGGATAATGAAATGTACTTTTGTGTTTCTTTTCATTTAGCTCCTGGGCTATAGTGAAAAGCCAATAAATCTACAAATGTTTATTGGAACAGCTGATGATCGATATTTACGACCTCATGCGTTTTACCAGGTGCATCGTATTACTGGAAAGACAGTTGCTACTGCAAGTCAAGAGATAATAATTGCCAGCACAAAAGTTCTTGAAATTCCACTCCTACCCGAAAATAATATGTCAGCCAGGTATCCTTTTTGTTTTTTGTGGTTTTTTGTTTCTTTTTCTTCCTTCCTTCTTGTTTCCTTTCTTCTTTCCTTTCTTTCTTGTTTCTCATTATGTAACTCTGGCTATCCTGAAACTAATTATGTAGACCATGGTAGCCTCGAACTCATAGAGATTCATCTGTCTCTGCGTCTTAAAACCTTTGTTAAAATGAGCATTAAGCTAACTCAGCAGTTAAAATCCCATACTCTTTTAGAGGACTAGAGTTAGGTTCTGCACACCCACGTCAGGCAGCTAACAACTGCCTGTATTTCTAGCTCCAGGCTATCTGATGCCCATAACCTTCACAAGCCCTTGCACTCACGTGCATGCACGCCCCTCTATCCCTACCCCCCCCACATACATAATTAAGAATAATTTTTTTTAAAACCTTAATTTAAAAAAATCAGTTTTCTTTTCTTGAAAGTTCTTAGAAAAATACACGATTTGTTTGGTTTTGGTTTTTAGTTAACTATAAAAATATTTATTGTTTACTAGTATTATATAATTCTGGAAAGTTTGTTCAGGAGGGCAGTAAGTTTCATATTTCCAGAAAGAAAGTTGGTGTCTTCTGCCTATAGTCCCAGAATTTGGAATGTAGATTCAGGAAGAACAGGAGTTGAGAGTGATCCTTGAGTACATAGTGAGTTAGAGACTGTCCAGAGCTGTATATGACCCTGACTCAAAAACTAGGAACAAGGACCAAGCTCATGCTTTTTTTTTTTTTTTTTTTTCTAAGCTCATGCTTTTGAAAGTCTCAGCATTCAATAGGCAGAGACAGAGACAGATGGATCTCTTTGAGTTTGAGGCCAGCCTAGTCTATATTTCCAGTTCTGGGCCGGTCAAGGCTACACACTAAGCTCCCGTCTCAATAACAAACAACCGAGGAGTAAACAACAATGGAAATACAGAACAATAGATACATGCTGCCACTGTCTATTTTCTTACCTACTGTTAACTTCTTCCTGTCTGAGAAATAGGGTGAACATGAATGTCAGTGTTACACCTTGACTGAAAACAAAGGTTAATTTGTTAATATATACCGTATACTAACATTTAGAAGTCTAAGTCAGCACAGTTTTTGAGTTTGAGGTCATTTGGGCTACAAAGTGAGAGAGACCTTATTTCAAAAAAAAAACAAAATTAAGTAAGCGGTCATTTCAAACAAATTAAAAGTATTATCATTGCTAAATATGAGTTTTTGTAAGCTTATATAGATTTTTTGGTGGGATTGCATTTCTTACTTTTAAGAATCTTATAATTTGTTTTTTTTTTAAATCACTTTTTAAAATTTAAGCATTTTTTGAGATATGTTTATTTTATGTTTGGATAGTTTACTTATATGTATATCTATGCACCATGTGCATGCCTGGTGCCGAGGAGGATAAAAGAGGGGTTCAGATCCTCTGTAGTTAAGAGTTACAGATGGTTGTGAGCCACCATGTGGTTGTTGGGAATTGGACCTGGGTCCTCTGGAAGAGCAGTTAGTGCTCTTAATTGCTGAGCCATCTCTCCAGTCCAATATTTTAATTTTAATTTATTTATTAAACATATTTTAAATTATTTATTTAGTCAACAAATTATTTATTTTTAATTATTTTTAAACCAGGCGTGGTGGTGCAAGACTTTATTTAATCCCAGTACTCAGTAGCCAGAGGCAGGCCAACCTGGTCTACAAAGGAAGGACAGAGGGCTATTATACAGAGAAAATCTGTCTTGTGGGGGGGCCACTTTTGTTTTTTAGCTATTTCATTTTATTTTATGTGTATGAGTGGTTTGTTCAATGCGTATATATTATTTATTTATTTTGGTTTTTCGAGACAGGGTTTCTCTGTAGCTTTGGAGCCTGTCCTGGAACTACCTCTTGTAGCCCAGGCTGGTCTTGAACTCACAGAGAGCCATCTGCTGCTGCCTCCCGAGTGCTGGGATTAAAGGTATCCCACCCCGCTCAATGTATATTTGTATCAGTGTGTGTTCTGAAACTGGTGTTATGGACTATTGTGAGCTTCCTTGTGGAAGCTGGGAATCAAACCTGAGTCTTCTGTAAGAAGAAGTGCGCATACTGCTGACCCATGTTCCAACCAACTATTTACTTTTATTTCCTTTTATTTTCTTATGTATATTTATTTTCTTATATGTATGTGTGCTGAGTGTATGTATGTGCACCATTTGTATACAGTGCCCAAGAAGTTTAGAAGATGGTGTCAGATCCTTTGGAACTAGTGTTACAAATCATTGTGAACTGCCTGGCTGGGGTACTAGGAACCAAACTTGGGTCCTCTGCTTGAACAGCACACCCTTTTAACTACTGAGCCATCTTTACAGTTCATTAGTTTTTGATTGCAGGTTCAAGTTGGCCTTGAACTTAAGGTAATCATTATGCCTCAGTCTTCCAAGTATTAGAATTATAAACATGTATATCATGCTCACCTCAAATATTTTTTTTTTTTTTTGGTTTTTCGAGACAGGGTTTCTCTGTGGTTTTGGAGCCTGTCCTGGAACTAGCTCTGTAGACCAGGCTGGTCTCGAACTCACAGAGATCCGCCTGCCTCTGCCTCCCGAGTGCTGGGATTAAAGGCGTGCGCCACCACCGCCCGGCTCAAATATTTGTTTTTGACCAGATTTGGGTTACAGAATTCTTTCTGGAAAATTTTTGTTTGGCTTTGAGATAGAGTCTCTAGTCCATTTTGGTCTTGAGCTCACTGTGTAGCTAAGGCTGACCTATAACTACTGATCCTCCTGCTTCTCTCCCTCTCAAATGCTGGGATTATAGGTGCACAAGACCTGGCAAATTGCAGTACATATTTATGCAGTTGAGTTGTTCAGAACAGTTTCTGAATAATGAAATTAAAATGTATTTTTTTTCTAGTATTGACTGTGCAGGTATTTTGAAACTTCGAAATTCAGATATAGAACTTCGAAAAGGAGAAACTGATATTGGCAGAAAGAATACTAGAGTACGACTGGTATTTCGTGTGCACATCCCACAGCCTAGTGGGAAAGTCCTTTCTCTGCAGATAGCGTCTATTCCTGTTGAGTGCTGTAAGTGAGCTTGCAATATGTTTTAAGATTTTGGTGTAAGTTTTGTTTATTTTGATTAAAATGGGATATATATTAAAACTACAAAGTATTGATTCTGAGTTACTGCTTTGTTTTTCTGACATGAAAATAAGCTAACAAGGTGAAAGGAGTTCTAACTTTATGTTACAAAATGTCTTCTCACTATAATTTGATTCTTTTCAGCTATGTGACTATAGAGAAACCTTTTCCTTCTCCTCTGCCTCCCTCCCTCTCTTTCTTGTCTCCGATTTACATTTTTTCTGACTCCTACCCCAAGCCTATGTGTTGGGGTCAGTATAGGTTTGTGTTACCTTGTCTAACAGTCTTAGGATTTGCATTGCTGTGAAGAGACACTATGACCACAGCATCTCTTCAAGAGAAAAGCATTTAATTGTTGTGGCTTGCTTACAGTTTCAAAGGTTTAGTCCATTATCATCTTATCAGGGAACATGGGGGCATGCAGGCAAACATGGTGCTGGTAACATCTTGATCAGAAGGCAATAGGAAGTGGATTGTGTCACTGGATGGTATCTTGAACATAAGAAACATCAAAGCCCATCTGCTTAGTGACACACTTTCTCCAACAAGGCCATACCCACTCCAACAAATCCACACCTCTAATTGCCACTCCCTATGAGATTTTGGGGGCCAATTACGATTCAAACTACCACACTAACTATAAATTAAAACAGTTGAGAATCCTGTCATAAAGTTATGATCTTTATGCTTTTAGTTGTTACATGATTATCTTTGTTTTACTTAAATGCTAGCCTTAGTATAATAGCATACTGTTTTGCAAGCTTACTCCTCAACTGAATAAGAATCAACGATGTTGGTTGGTTGGATGGAAACAAGGTCTCACTCACTAGTTAACCTAAATGGCCTAGAAATCCCTTTGTAGATCAAGCTGGTCTCAAACTCAGAGTTTCCTCCCTTTTCCTCCAGTGCTTAAAGGCATGCACCTAGATGACAAGCTAATGGGTTTTGTTTGTTTTTGCTTTTTTAATACTATTGAATTATTATGACATCCATTTCAAAAAGTGGGTGATTTTACCTCCAATTTACAAACATAGGATATGAGAAAATGTCCTAAAACTTGACATGTTTTCAAGCGTGGCAGACCTGTAGGTCTCAGAAGGTTAGCTGGTATAACTGAATCATTGAGAATGGTGTAAACATGCATAGTGAAAGCAGACACAGATATCTTATGTATTCATACAAGTTTATTTTATTGTATTTGTATGTTTTGCTTGCATGTGTGTGTGTGTACCACATGTGTGCCTTGTGCCTGGATAGGTCAACAGGAACTGGAGTTACAAATGATTGTGAACCATTTAGGTGTTATAAATTGAATTCCAGTTTTCTGAAAGAGCAACCTATGCTCTTTTTTTCTTTTTTGTTTGTTTGTGGGTTTTTTGTTTTGTTTTGTTTTTTGAGATAGGGACTCACTATGAACTTTGGCTGGCCTGAAAACTGAAACTAGACCAGGCTAGCCTTGAACTCACAGAGATCCACCTGCTTCTGTCCCTGGAGTGCTGAGATTAAAGATGTGTGTCAGAACGTTCAGCTCACAAGTGCTCTTAACCTCTGAGCCTGCTCGGTAGTCCCAGCATTTTATTTTGGAAAGGAAAGGGAAAAACTATTATGTTTATTATATATATGAATATTATATACACGCATATACATATATTAGAAAAATATAACTTAGCAGTTCAGAACAGAAAGTAGACGGTAAAGATAGAAAAAAATACTTTATGAAACTTTATAGTTAAGTAACACTATGAATTAGAAGATCAGATTATATTCCTCAAACCCTGTGGAGGTAGAGAAATGTAGTCATTGCAGAAGTACAGCTGCTTTTAGAAATTAAATTGTAAAATATATGTTTCATTTATGTATTATTTATTTTTAAAATTATCTACTATATAAGCCTAATATGATGATGATTGACTATTTCTCATAAGGAAAGGGTTGTTTGTCCTGTAGTAGTTATTTAGATACTTGTCTTCTCTTAATTATTCTTAGTTTAGTTGCATAGTTTTGGACTTGATTTTTATAATTAGGTTTGTAAATTTTAGCAGTTCTGTGGAAGACATATACTCAAGAAGCTAAGTTAAAAGTAAAATATTAGGTAAATGTATGGAAACCAATATGAAGTAAAAGACATTAATTTATCGTTATCAGTTTTTTTGCAGTTGTAGTCTTAAGAAATAATTTTATACCAATTCAGTATAACTGTTTCTAAATATGTTTGCTCTTTAATAAGAATTATTACCATTGTCTTGAATTTTAATAGCTTAAATTAATTAATCCCAATGCTTATTTTGTGTTTTGAGCTCATCTTGTATGTGTGAAATGTTTTAAAATAATATTTTGTTTTCTTAACTTGTAAAACAGCTCAGCGATCTGCTCAAGAGCTCCCTCATATTGAGAAGTACAGTATCAACAGTTGCTCTGTCAATGGAGGCCATGAAATGATTGTGACTGGATCTAATTTTCTTCCAGAATCCAAAATCATTTTTCTTGAAAAAGGACAAGGTAAATAATATAAGATATAAACCGGGCGATGGTGGCGCACGCCTTTAATCCCAGCACTCGGGAGGCAGAGGCAGGCGGATCTCTGTGAGTTCAAGACCAGCCTGGTCTACAGAGCTAGTTCCAGGACAGGCTCCAAAGCCACAGAGAAACCCTGTCTCGAAAAACCAAAAAAAAAAAAAAAATATATATATATATATATATATATATATATATATATATATGATACAAATTAACTTCATTATAAGTGATAAAAGAATGAAATTATAGATATTATATTGATATTAATATTATTTCCTTAGGCTATAGTCATCATCTAAGCACTGAGTTAATTGGGAAGGTACAGTTAATAAATTTATATATAAATGTTAAATTTTCCTCTTTAATGGCATATTAAAAATAGAATTCATCCAGCATTTCTACTCCTTGATATGCACTCAGAAAACCTGCGAACATGCCCACACAAAAGCTGAAAAAAATGTTTATTGCAGAATTGTTCATAATAACTCCAAAATGGAAAGAACCGAAACCTTACCAACAGTTAAAAACAATGTACTATTTCCCACTATTTTAGTTTCATCTCTGTTGCTTTGATAAAATACCCTGACATTTAGGTGACAAAGGGATTTCTGGTTTATAATTTCCGGTTCCAACTCTTCCAGGAACTTGAAACAGCTAGTAACATCCACAGTTGATCTCACAGACTTAGTCAGGCCCCTCACTGAGACTGCCCAGCCATTCTAGAGTGCATCAAGTTGACAGTTAACATTAACCGTATACAGGAGTAATGGTGCACATGCCTTTAATTTCAGCACTTGGGAGGCAGAGGCAGACTGATCTCTGTGAGTTCAAGGCCAACCTGGTCTACAGAGCTAATTCTAGAACAGCCAGGGCTATCCAGAAAAATTCTGTCTCATAAAACCAAAAAAAAGGACTGGAGAGATGGCTCAGAGGTTAAGAGCACAGGCTGCTCTTCCAGAGGTCCTGAGTTCAATTCTCAGCAACCACATGGTAGCTCACAATCATCTATGAGATCTGGTGCCCTCTTCTGTCAGGCAGGTATACATGCAGACAGAACATTGTATACATAATAAATAAATAAATTTTTAAAAAAAAAAACAAAAAGGGGGCTGGAGAGATGGCTCAGTGGTTAAGAGCATTGCCTGCTCTTCCAAAGGTCCTGAGTTCAATTCCCGGCAACCACATGGTGGCTCACAACCATCTGTAAAGAGGTCTGGTGCCCTCTTCTGGCCTGCAGACATACACACAGACAGAATATTGTATGTATAATAAATAAATATTAAAAAAAATAAAAAAAAGCAAGAAAAGAAAAAAACCTAATCATATATAAGTGGAATATTATTTGGCCATAAAAATTAATGAAGTAGCCAGGTGGGGGCGGCTCACGCCTTTAATCCCATCACTGAGGAAGCAGAGGTAGTCAGATCTCTGTGAATTCAAGGTCACGCCTGGTCTATAAGAGGGAGTCCAGGACAGCCAGGGCTATACAGAGAAAAACAAAAATAAATAAATAAATAAATATATATATAAACAAATATATAAATAAATAAATATTTTTGAAGAGCAAATTTTTTGAAAAAAATTTTTGAAAAACAAAAATAAATAAATAAAATTTAAAATTAATGAAATACTACTAGCATGTTGTAATGCGGCCAAGTGTTGAAGATACTATAAGAAGCCATCACAAAATATATAGAATAAGCAGTTCACAGAGGTAGGAAGTAGATGTAGTGCTTTGTAGTTGTTTGAAGTCATCAGAAGTGACTAGGGATGATAAAAATGATCTGAAATTAGTAGTTGGTTGGACAACTCTGTGAATATTCTAATAGTTTAAAGAGGTGGCATTAGCCCAGTATTGTCAAAATACCTTTTATATTTTGTTTTTGTGTATCCCTGGCTGTCCTGAAACTCACTCTGTAGACCAGGCTGGCCTCGAACTCAAAGATCTGTCTGATTCTGCCTCCCAAGTGCAAAGATGTTTGCCTGGCTTAAAAAACGTATATATATAATGCTGCCCCTTTTTAAAGATTTTATTTATTTATTAAGTTTACAGTGTTCTGCCAGAAGAGGGCACCAGATCCCATTATAGGTGGTTGTGAACCACCATGTGGTAGCTGGGGATTGAACTCAGGACCTCTGGAAGAACCTCTGAGCCATCTCTCTAGCGCCTAAAAAAAAAAACATTCTTATAAAAATAATAGTGCTACACAGTGAAACCTTGTGTCCAAAAAACAAACAAACGAAAAGGAACAACAACAAAAAAGAATAATATCAGATACTTAGGGTTATTGCCTGGCCTCTTGCTTCCCCTTTCAAGCAGATCCCTTGTTTATTTGTCAGGGTTTTGGTTTTTGTTTGAGACTAAGTCTCGTATAGCCCAGACTGACCTTAAGTTGTTTGTTGTGTTCTGTTTTTGTTGTTGTTGTTGTTGTTTCTGAGACAGGGTTTTTCTTTGTAGCCCTGGCTGTCCTGGAGCTAGCTCCGTAGACTAGGCTGATCTCAAACTCAGATCCACCTGCCTCTGCCTCATGGGTGCTGGGATTAAAGGTGTGCACCACTTCCTGGCTCTTTGTTTGTTTGTTTGTTTGTTTGTTTTTTTGT
The DNA here is from genome assembly GCF_950005125.1 of Chionomys nivalis. Lineage (NCBI taxonomy): Eukaryota > Metazoa > Chordata > Mammalia > Rodentia > Cricetidae > Chionomys > Chionomys nivalis. The sequence continues at coordinate 22,338,366 of NC_080106.1, forward strand.
TATTGAAAGTCTGTGAGGAAAAATATTCTCTCTACTAATAATTTGTGATATTACATAGATTAGATTTTCTGTTTTCAAACTTGCATTGCTCTTAACTATAATTTTTTTCTTTCAATAGATGGAAGACCTCATTGGGAGGCTGAAGGAAAAATAATCAGAGAAAAATGTCAAGGGGTAAGAAAGTCACCTTAATTACTTAATTAGTAAGCAGTATTTAAGCAGGACTGAAGAATTGGCTCAGTGGTTAATGGAACTTGTTCCTCTTGCAGAGGACCTGCATTCAGATCCTAGTACTCACATACTCACATTGTAACTCCATTTCCAGGGGAGCCAATCTCCTCTTCTGATCTCCTCAGATATACACGGTACATATACATATACATGCAGGCAAAAGGTTATACATACAAAATAAAATTAATCTCAAAGAATTTTTTTTATAAAAAAGAAGAGCATTTAAGGCTAGGCATGGTGACATGCCTTTAATCCCAGAACTTGGAGGCAGGGTTAGATACAGGTCTGTGAGGTGAAGGCTAGCCATGTCTTTATTGTGAGACCTTACTCCTCCCCCCCCCCCAAAAAAAAGGAAAGAAATGTTAAACTCAGGAGAAAATTGAATAATTTAACTTTTTGTTATGGGAAAGACTATTGAGAAAAAGAAAGGTTAGAATTTTTAGGTATTCAGATTAAAATTTAAGAAAATAAACAAGCCTAGTGGCAGTGGCCCATGCCTTTAATCCCAGCACGTGGGAGACAGAGGCAGAGGCAGGCCAGGTATGGTGATGCTAGCCTTAAATACAGCACTCAAGAAGCAGACCAGGAGGGATGTTAAGGCTGAGACTGTTCACAAGTTCAAGGCTAATAACATGTTCCTCCCAGCCCCCGAAAGTGACTGTTGTAGCTAGTTTTGTATTCAGTTACTGGAGAAGAGAGAACTTCAGTCGAGAAAAAGCTTCCATAAAATCAGGCTGTAGGCAAGCCGGTAGGGCATTTTTTTGTTAGTGATTGATGTGGGCTGATGTCCTTGGTTTTATAAGAAAGCAGGCTGAGCAAACCCTGGAAAGCAAGCCTTAGTAAGCAGTACCCATCAATGGCCTCTGCATCAGCTCCTAACTCCAGGTTCCTGTCCTGTTTGAGTTTCTGTCCTGACTTCCTTCAATGATGACTGTAATATGGAAGGATAAGCCACATAAATCCTTTCCTCCCCAAGCTGTTTGGTCATAGTGTTTAATCACAGCAATATTAGGACTAGCTAGGACAGTGACTATACTTCTTTTTTGTCCTTTTTTGTTTTTCGAGACGGGGTTTCTCTATAGCTTTGGAGCCTGTCCTGGAACTCACTCTGTAGACCACACAGGCCTCACAGAGTTCTGCCTGCCTCTGCCTCCTGAGTGCTGGGATTAAAGGCATGTGTCACCGCTGCCCAGCAACTGTACTTTTGTTAAAAAACACCAACTTTGTTTTGTGGGACAAGCTCCTAGTTATTTGTCATTGAACACACTTCCTAACACCACAGCTACTCATTAAGCCATTAAGCCTTCCAGAATCCTTACTGAAAGAAACTATGATCTTGCATCTTGATTGGAATAGAGGCAATCTTTTCTAGACTACAATATATTATTTTCCACAATGCTTCCTAAAGACATGGAACAGTTACACGGATGATCAGATTTGATTTTGAATAAAGGTTTTCACTTTGTATATAGGTTTTTATATACTTTCCAGTTAGAAGTTTTGAGTATAAATCTCATACTAAGAAATCTAACCCAGGGACTGAAGAGATGGGTCAGCAGTTAAGGGCACTTGTTGCACTTGTAGAGGACCTGAGTTTGGTCCCCAGTACCCATGTGTTGGCTAAGAACCTTCTATAACTTCATTTCCAGAGGATCCAAAATCTTCTGACCTCCTTGGGTACTATATGCATGTGCATAGACATACTTGTAGGCAAACACTCATATATTTAAAATTTAAAAAAGTATAATACAACTTGAAGAATGTTAAACATGATCATATTCTGAAGTGGGTTTTTTACTAAGATATATATCTTAATGTTGAGTAGAGTCACATATTTCAGTACGTAGTATATAATAAGATGTTATCTGTTTATTTTAAAGGGCCAATGTAGCTCAGTCTGGCCTTGAATTTGTTATCTCTCTGCCCTACCTCCTGAGTGCTGGGGTTACAGATGTACATCACTATGCCTAACGACTCTTATTTTTGCTGCAACTAATTGGACGGGTAAAAATCAATTTCTTCTTTAGTGATTAAAGATTTTGTCTCTGTCAACAAGATACTGGTGTAAATAAATCTCCAAATGATTTATATGACTAGTTGATGTGCATAATTTTCTGTGACAGGGAGACCTTGTATTAAGGGTTAAGTCTCATGAGTTGCTCTGAGTTTGGCAGGTGCATTTCATTTTTAGTTCTGAGTATAACACAGTGTTGCTTCCCTTGTTCCTTAGGCTCACATTGTCCTTGAAGTTCCTCCCTATCATAACCCAGCAGTTACAGCTGCAGTGCAGGTGCACTTTTATCTGTGCAATGGCAAGAGGAAAAAAAGCCAGTCTCAACGTTTTACTTACACACCAGGTACAAGAAATTGTGATGGTTTAGACTTTTCTTTCATAAGAATTTTGTATTAAAATGTTTAATGTTAATGCCGACATATTATTTTTTTCTTTTCTTCATTTATGAAAACATAATTAAAATGCCACTACATTTCCCCTTTTTGTCTAAAATAAAAGAGGTTATAACTAATATAAGAAAAACTGTTTTTTGAAACAGAATTTATTGTGTAGCCCTGGCTTTCCTGGAACTTGCTTTATAGACTAGGCTGGCCTTGAACTCATCCAGCTGTCTTGCCTTCCAAGTGCTGGGATTAAAGGTGTGTGTTACCACTACCCAGCTACAACATAGTCTTAGAATTTGTATTGACTTTAAATATTAGGATTAAAAGATGGAATATAGGTTTGAACTTTTCAGAAGTTCTCAGAAATCACCAACACTGTAAGAAGGGAAAATGTGCATGCTCTTGGATCATGAATTTCCATTGTGCTTTTAATACCAAGGGGTTAGTATGTCCATGATGTCTTCATTTTTTTTTTTTTCTTAGACAGGGTTTCTGTGATATGGAGCCCTGACTGTCCTGGAACTCCTTATGTAGACCAGGTTAACCTCACACTTAGAGATCCATTTGCCTCTGCTGGTCTCCCAAGTGCTGAGATTAAAGGTGCACACCACCATGATGCAACTTTTGTTGCATTTTCATTTGATAAATAATAGTTGTTTCAGTCTGTGAGCTAGGGATATAACGTTGCTGTCAGAGTTTTTGATTTTATGGTACCACTAATCAAGGATGTATCCATACCACTTTTTTTTTTTATTAAAGATTTCTGCCTCCTCCCCGCCACCTCCTCCCATTTCCCTCCCCCTCCCCCAATCAACTCCCCCTCCCTCAGCAGCCCAAAGAGCAGTCAGGGTTCCCTGCCCTGTGGGAAGTCCAAGGACCTCCCACCTCCTTCCAGGTCTAGTTCCATACCACTTTTTGCAACCATTAAGGATGATTTAATTTTCTAGTCTCTCCCCCCCCCCCCCGACCCCAGAAATAGGGGTTTTTTTTGTGTGTGTGTGTAGCTCTGGTTGTCCTGAAACTCACTGTATAGATCAGGCTGACCTGAAAACTCACAGAGATCCATCTGCTTCTGCTTCCCAAATGCTGGGATTAAAGGTATGTCAGCACTACTTGGCTCTAGGTTGTTTTTGTTTTTTTTTAATGACATGCCTATTACATTTAGTGACATATACTAATAGTTACATTAGTTAGGGAACAGATATTTGGAAAAGATTTAATTAATAATAATGATAAAGGAACAAGAGGCTGCAGAGATGGCTCAACGGTTAAGAGCACCGCCTGTTCTTCCAGAAGACCTGAGTTCAATTCCCAGCAACCACATAGTGGTTCACAACCATCTGTAATGAGATCTGGCACACTCTTCTGGCATGCATGCATGCATGCATGCAGACAGAAAATTGTATATATAATAAATAAATCTTTTTTAAAAACCCAAATATTTATAGAGGTTTTCTCTGTAGGCACTGTGCTTGTCACCAAGGCGTGGGATAATTTTTCCTTTTGTCTTTCTCTTTTTTTTTTTGTTTTTTGTTTTTCTAGACAGGGTTTCTCAGTAGCTATTGAGCCAGTCCTGGAACTCATAACTCATTCTGTAGACCCGGCTGGCCTTGAACTCACAGAGATCCACCTGCCTTTGTCTCCCAAGTGCTGGCATTAAAGGCGTGCACCAACACTGCTCGGCTGGAATAATATAGTAATTTAAAAACATTGTAATGAACCTTCCTCTCCAAGATTTACTCTTTCAAAAGCTTGTTTAAATTCATTTTAAATTATCTTACATGTATGGTTGTTTTGACTGCATGCATATCTGTGTTCCGCATGCATGTCCGGTGTTGGTGGAGGCCAAAGCGGGCTTCAGATTCTCTGAAACTGGAGTTAGAAATAATTGAGTCCCATGTGGGTGCTGGGAATTGAACCTCTGCAGTTCCTCTGCAAGAACAGCCAGTGCTCTTAACTATAGCCATCTCTCCAGCTCCTTGTGTTAAAGCTTTTACCCTGTATATACTAAGTGAAAAGAATCAACAGTTTATTTGAGAGGGTGAGAGGGTGGTGGTTGTTTGCTTATTTAGAAGGGTTTTTTCTTTTTCTTTTCTTTTTGTTTTGTTTTGAAACAGAGTGGGTCTCACTCTGTAACTGACCTGGGATTCAATTTGTAGCCCAGACTGACCTAAAACTCTTGGGAATCCTCCTGTCTCAGCCTCTTGGGTGCTAGAATAATAGGTATATGCCACCACATAATTCTGGTTATTATTAAGGGTTATTCATTTGTCATATATATGTATCAGACTGGCTATGCTACATTTATAGTCTATAAGAACTTCTTATGGGGGCTGGAGAGATGGCTCAGAGGTTAAGAGAAGGACTACTCTTACAGAGGTTCTGAGTTCAATTCCCAGCAACCCAGTGGTGGCTCACAACCATCTATAATGAGATCTGGTGCCCTCTTCTGGTGTGCAGGTGTTGGACTCCAGTGTCCAAACACTGAGGAGGAATCGCCCCCAGAGACCACTTCATACACCACAGCTGATGTAAAAGCATGAGAATTTTATTAATTCTGTCATGACAGGGTCCCCCAGCATTTGGGAAGCCGAGGGACCTCGAATAGCTGGTACAGTCTACTTTTAAAGGGGCCACAGAAGCAAGGGGGGTTGTTCTTTGACTATTTTGATTGACTTATTCAAAGGGCTATTACCAATAATTGACTGGAGAGCTGTTGCCAGATCAGGTGAGGTAAGAGGTCATTTTGACCCCGTATCCCAGGGGACTGAACCAAAACATACGTATATGGGTAATTGTTCAGGAACTGAGTACGTGCAAGTGTAGCTGTTAGGTCCTTGGTTCCCAGGGGAGGAGGGGAAGCACTATGGCACAGAGGCTGAGAGGATTCAGAATTGTCAAAATGGCTTCAGAATTGTCTTAAAGTCTTACACAGGCAGAACTCTATATCATAATAAATAAATCTTAAAAAAAAAGACTTCATATGTTTTCATATCAAGCTCTTGTGGTTAATGGGATTATAGAATTTTATGAGACTTATAATATGTAGTATATAACAGAGACATTACATTTTTCAGGGCTTGGGATGTAGCTCAGTAGTGAAATTTTTGCTTAGCCCTGAGTTCACTCTCCATAGCCACCTGGGACTTCCTGTAATTAATCCAAACACTTTTGGAGACAGAGGCAGGAAGATGAATTTCAGGCATGCTTGGTGTACATAGCAGTGGTAGGCGGCCATTCTGTGTCAATGAATAGTAGGGGTTTTTTGTTTGTTGGTCTGTTTGTTTGGCTTTCAAACTCATAACTGAAGAGTTAGATTTTTATGTCAGGAACCCACAGAAGTTTAAAAAAAATAACTCAAACAGTGAACATGTTTTAAATATTCAGGAATGGGAGTATTGGTGAATATCAACTTTCTGCCTGGCAGAGGCATGTGAATCTCTGTGAATTTGAGGCCAGCCTGGTCTACAGTTCCAGGGCAGCCAGTGCTATTTAGTGAGGCCCTTTCTCAAAACAAAACAGGAATATCAAATTTCTGAGGAAGGTGACAAGGGATAAGATTTTAAAAGATAGAGGTTAAAGCCAGCCATGATGACATATATGTAATCTTAATACTCAGAAGGTAAGATAGGAAAGAAGATCATGAATTACATCCTGGGCTATGTAATGAGACAGTGTCTCAAAGAAACTAAATGGATCGAACTGAAGAGGATGACTGATTCCCATACTCATGAACTCGTAGATCCTAACTCTCCCTGTTATATTACTTTCAGGATATGTTTTTGTCGTTTGTTTGTTTTGTTTGTTTGTTTGTTTTGCTTTTATCCCTGACTGGCCTGGTTATTAGCTGTGTAGATCAAGCTGGTTTTGACCTCAAGAGATCTGCCTGTCTCTGCTTCTGCTTCCCCCTGAGTGCTGAGATTAAACACATATACCTCCATGCTTAGGTGTATAACTCCCTGATGCTGCACTCAGATGTTATCAAGGATTGTTGTGATGAAACTCATCTCTGTCCTGAATGACAAAGAATGCTTTGTAATCACAAAAAAGAAAAGAAGTAGGGTATACAAATTAGAGGTATTGATTACTACCTAATAGTGGTAGTAACTAAAAGGCAAAAGCAAACAGGAGAGGCTGTGCTGCTTTCATGTTACGACCTCATGAATTGGGAGGACACAGTAAACATATAATCCTCCCAGGATGGAAGAGCATTGGACTGTAGCTATTGTCGCTGACACTGTATTTTCTGAGTGGAAATAAAGGGATGTATACTGTATACGGACTCAAGGAAGAGTGTCACAGGTGTATTTGGACAGTTCTTGTTCAGATAATGGCTCTCTGTAGCATTTAGCTTTTCTTCTAAAATGAATTTTGATTTTTCTTATAAGAAGACCACTTGTTTGTTTCCTGACCACTCAGCAGCTCAGACCCGAAATAATCACACAGAAAATAAGTTATGCAAAAAGCATAAAATGACTATCAAGTTGGCTCAGTGAGTAAAGGCATTTTTCTGCTAAGCCTGATGACCTAAGTTTGATCCTCAGGACCTAAATGATAAAAGGGAAAGCGTTAACTCCCAACAAGCTGTCCTGTGTCTTCACATATGTGCTCTGGCATATATATGCACTCACACAAACTAAATGAATGAATGTATTTTTTTAAACCAAAAATACTTGTTTGTGTGTATGTATGAATGTACATATATATGCACACAAATAAAACATTTTACCTCAGTTTTCTTTTCTAAAGACATTGAGTTCATCCTCATACGTGTTATAGTTACAAGCTAGAATTATAGAATTAAGTTATGTCATAATCATTTTATGAACTGCATAATAACATTTGTTTTAATCATTTATTTTCAGTTTTGATGAAGCAAGAACAAAGAGAAGATACTGATTTGTCTTCAGTTCCATCCTTACCTGTGCCTCATTCTGCCCAGACCCAGAGGCCTTCCTCAGATTCAGGGCACACACATGACAGTGCGTTGTCAGCATCGAGAAGCTTGATTTGTCCAATCCAGCCAGCATATGCATCTTTAATAACCTCATCCCATTTGCCACAGTTGCAGTGTAGGGATGAGGGTACTGGTAAAGAACAGCACATAATACCACCTTCAGTCATGCACCAGCCTTTTCAAGTTACATCAACATCTCCTATGGGGTCTTCCTATCAGTCTGTACAAACTAATATGTATAATGGACCAACTTGTCTTCCTATGAATCCTGCCTCTAGTCAAGAATTTGATCCAGTTTTGTTTCAGCAGGATGCAGCTCTTTCTAGTTTAGTAAACCTTGGCTGTCAACCATTGTCACCATTTCATTCTTCGAATTCAGATGCAACAGAACATCTCTTAGCACATTCACCTCATTCTGTGCAAACCCCACCTCATCTGCAGTCAATGGGATTCCATTGTTCAAACACAGGACAAAGATCTCTTTCTTCTCCAGTGGCAGACCAGGTCACAGGTCAGCCTTCTTCTCATTTACAACCTATTACATACTGTCCTTCACATCCAGGATCTGCTGCAGCAGCTTCCCCAGCAGCCTCTCATCCCCTGGCTAGTTCACCGCTTTCTGGGCCATCATCCCCTCAGCTGCAGTCTATGCCTTATCAATCTCCTAGCTCAGGAACAGCCTCATCACCATCTCCAGCTACCAGAATGCATTCTGGACAGCACTCAACTCAAGCACAAAGTACAGGCCAAGGAGGTCTTCCTGCACTTTCATCCTTAGTATGCCACAGTTTGTGTGACCCAGCCTCATTTCCACCTGGTGGGGCAGCTGTGAGCATTAAACCTGAACCTGAAGATCAGGAACCTAACTTTGCAACCATTGGTCTACAGGATATCACTTTAGATGATGGTAAGTCTTGTTGGCTCAACACCCCCACCATCCATTTCCCCTACGTGCGTGTGTGTGTGTGTGTGCGCGCGCCGCTCACGCACATTTGTACTTGGGTTAGGCTGGTCTTGAACTCTATAGTGGAGGGTGGCCTTAAAATTCTGATCATCCCAAGTGCTAAGATTACAAACATGTACCACCAGATCCATGTAGTAACTAGGGGTTGAACACCAAAGATGTATGTGTATAACGGTGGTGATGGGGGTTTGCAGAACTGGAACTCAGTGTGCAGCTCAGGCTTACTACGTGTTGATCCTTCTGTAGCACAAATAGTAAAAACGCAGGTTCGCCCTGAAGATCACAAAAGCAAAGGAGCCAAACCACTAGAGACCTTTTAACCTCTGTAAAATCTTCAGACTGAGAGAGAATGATGAGTTCCTGTCTCTTCCCGCCTTACATTCCTTTCTAGTGCTGGGATTAAAGGCACCACCACTGCCTGGCCTCTATGGCTAACTAGTGTGGCTGTTGGGATTAAAGGTGTGTGCCACCACTGCCTGGCCTCTATGGCCGACTAGTGTGGCTGTTTTGCATTCTTGTCTTCAGGCAATCTTTATTTATTAATATCATTACAACCTTCTCCCTCAGCTTCCCGAATAATGGGGTACAGGAATGAGGCACCATTTATGTTACTGGAAACACCATATATAGTTACCTGTGACTATCATCTAGTGAAAAGCCTAAAGATTCTGGATATATAATTTTAATTTTCTCTCTAATTCTATATTAATCTCTCATAGAAAAGTAATTCTGGATCAGCTGTCTCTTGTTACAGTTTTTTTTTTTAATATTTATTTATTTATTATGTATGCAATATTCTGTCTGTGTATATGCCTGCTGGCCAGAAGAGAGCACCAGACCCCATTACAGATGGTTATGAGCCACCATGTGGTTGCTGAGAATTGAACTCAGGACCTTTGGAAGAGCAGGAAATGCTCTTAATCTCTGAGCCATCTCTCCAGCCCCCCTCTTGTTACAGGTTTGGAGAGGTTCTAGATCCATTCCTTAATGGGAAAGCTGTCATTAAATGTCAAGTCATAGGGCTGGAATGATAAAAACAAGTGCTTTTATCAAATCAGAGTTTGATTCCCAGCATCTATATGGCAGTTCATAACCTGTAACTCTAGTCCCAGAAGATCCAATGCCTTATTTGATTTCATGGTTACTGCACATAGTGCACATACATACATGCAGGCAAAACACTTACAAAATAAAATAAAAAAAACATTTATATGTAAAGTCCTAAGCACAAAGACCAAAAAAGACAAATAATATGTAACCTGTAAGCTTCTGGGACCTTCTAGTCATACATAATACCTAACTAGTGGCCTGTATAATGTAGGCAGTCAGATTGCTATAACCAGTTATAAAAGATCCATATTAGAAAGTCAGTAGAGATATGGATGACAGATTTCATTAGAAGGATTTGGTGAGGCTTTCATAAGTCAGTGATATGTGAGTGGGTCTTGGAAGATGACTATATGCTTTCAGTAAATTTGAATCGGTGGGCAACTCAGACAGTAAAGCAGAGAAATTTGCCAGGAAGAGCATGGCCTTTATAGAGATCCACCTGCTTTTGCATCCCAAGTACTAGGATAAAAGGTGTGCACTTACCACCTGGCCTCTGTGTCTGGTCTGGAGATGTAATTTTTCTTAAGCTTTCTTATGATTTTGAGACCAGTTCTAGGACAGCCAGGGCTGTACAGAGAAACCCTCTCTGGGCGGGGGTGGGGGGGGTGGGGGGCAGGATTTCTGCATGTTATGCTGTATGTGATCTAGATTTGGACCAAATAATATATAGTAAAATATTATTTTTATAACATGTAGAAATAATTGTCGTTATGTTTTCAACTTTTAAATTAAGATTATGGTATTGTGGGCTGGAGAGATGGCTCAGTGGTTAAGAGCATTGCCTGCTCTTCCGAAGGTCCTGAGTTCAATTCCCGGCAACCACATGGTGGCTCACAACCATCTGTAATGAGGTCTGGTGCCCTCTTCTGGCCAGCAGGCATACACACAGACAGAATATTGTACATACAATAAATAAGTTTAAAAAAAAAAGATTATGGTATTGTAAAACTGGACTAGTAGCCAGGCAGTGGTGGCACACACTTTTAATCCCAACATGCAGGAGGCAGAGACAGGTGGATCACTGTTCGAGGCCAGCCTGGACTAAAAGAGCTAGTTCCAGGACAGGCTCCAAAGCTACAGAGAAACCCTGTCTCGAAAAACCAAAAAAAAAAAAAAAAAGAAGAAGAAGAAGAAGAAGAAGAAGAAGAAGAAGAAGAAGAAGAAGAAAGAAGGAAAGACAAAAAACTTGACTAGTTGTTTGTCTTTGTCTTCATTTGTTCTTAGACTAACAGAAGCACAGCTGCAGCTCTTGCATCAGAGGATTTGTGTTTAATATAGTTCAACCTGCTGTTGATGAAAACTGACACTGCCACTTGCTGGCTCTCTGCAGCAACATGCTAATCCTGAATGTAGGTCAGTTTCTGAAGTTAACAATCTAGGTATTACCTCAGCTGCTTCAGAGCTGTATGTTAGCGTTAAGAAGTAGGTGCTTGCTGGGTTGTTTTCCTTTGTTTTTTTAAATGAAGAGCCTTGCCCAGGTTTACCTTAAATTCATAACCATTCCACCTCTGGCTCCCAAATGCTGGAATTATAGATGTTTGCGACAATGCCTGGCTTGACAGATAACATTTTAAAAGCAAAGGAATAGTAAACACAAGATTCACGTATGTACTGGCTGGTGTTGTTTGTCAACTTGACACAAGCTAGAGTCATCAGAGAGGAAGGAGCCTCAGTTGAGGACATGCCTTGATGAGATATAGCTGTAAAACATCTTCTCAATTAGTGAACAATTGGGGAGGATCCAGCCCATGGTGGTTGGTGCTATCTCTGGGCTAGTAGTTCTGGGTTCTATAAGAAAGCCATGGGAAGCAAGACAGTAAGCAACACCCCTTTGTGGCCTCTACATCAGCTCCTGACTGCCTTCAGTGATGAACAGCAATGTGAAAGTGCAAACCAGATAAACCCTTTCCTCCCCAACTTGCATGTTTTGTTGCAGCAATAGGAACACTAAGACAACATGGCTGCTTTACTGGGATGGAGGAGACTATTATGGAGAATAAGTAGAGAAGTAAATACATCAGTGTTTTGGTGCATTTATTGGTGGTTTCACTGGTGTTTATTGTATTTACATAAATATTTTATTACATTTTTATTTTGTGTGTATGTGTTTGGCAGGAGAGTCCCTGGAAATGATTGTAGAGACAACTTACAAGAGTTAGTTCTTTTTCTCTCTTTCTTTTTGGTATGAAGGGATCAGATCCCCTGGAACTAGAGTTAGAGACAGTTGTAAGCTGTCATGTGTGTGCTGAGATTGAACTTGGGGCCTCTGGAACTGGAATACCATAACCTCTTGTAGGATACATATATGTATCATCAGCCTTCAAACATATGATGAAGAATTTCAAAGGTTGAAAGAACTATTAAAGAATGCTTATGTAGGGCTGGAGAGATAGCTCAGTGGTTAAGAGCACTGCCGGCCCTTCCGAAGGTCCTGAGTTCAGTTCCCAGCAACGACATGGTGGCTCACAACCATCTGTAATGAAATCTGGTGCTCTCTTCTGGCCTGCAGGCATACATGAGGACAGAATACCAAGAAGAATACTGTATACATAATAAATAGATTGTAAAAAAAGAATGCTTATGTAGACTTGGATTATAGAAAAGGATTCAGGATCTTAAGACACTATTACTCTGGAATATACAGTAAGAAAAATGAGTTTCAGCTAGGTGTGGTGGTACATGACTTTAACCCCAGCATTTGTGAGGCAGAGGCAGGATATATGCCAGCCTGGTTTACTACATAATGAGTTCTAGGACCATCAGGGCTACAAAATAAAGAGACCTTGTCTTTAAAAATATATAAATAAAGAGGAAGAGGAAGAGAAAGAAAACTAGTTTCTAGATCCAGTGAGAAAACATTTGAAAAGCTCTTTTGTTATATCAAGTGAATTTATGTATCTACAAAAACAACTTAGTTTTAACCTTTTTAAAAAATTAATTGCTGGATGTGGTGGCGTGCACACTTTTAATTCTAATGTTCAAGAACAGAGTCAGGCAGATCTCTGAGTTGGAGCCCAGCCTGATCTACATAGTGAATTCCAGTTCAGCCAGTGAGATCCTACTTCAAAAAAATCAAAACAGACAAAAAAATTAATTTAATTTATATGTATGAGTGTTGTTTCTACATACCACAAGGTGTTCCTCGTGCCCTCAGATCCCCTGTGAATGGGGATACAGATGGTTACAAGCTGCCATGTGAGTGCTGGGAATTGAACCTGTGTCCTCTGGAAAAGTTGACAGTGTTCTTAACCATGGAACCATCTCTTCAGCTCCAGTTGTAGCCTTTTTAATAACAAGATATAAATTATTAATATAAATTTTTAATAACAAGATGTAAATTATTAGGCTTATTGGTATAGACATTGATCAGAGAGCTAAGCATTCTCACAGTATGCTGTGGCTACAAATATTATGACTGGAGTTAAATCCAGGTTTGTGTGAAATTTAACTACTCTTGCATGTGTTTAATAGGTTTTTGTTTTGTTTTGTTTTGTTTTTTATGTATACAGTGTTCTGTCTGCATGTATGCCTACAGGCCAGAAGAGAGCACCAGATCTCATTACAGATGGTTGTCAACCACATGGTGGTTGCTGGGAATTGAACTCAGTGCTCTCAACCTCTGAGCCACCTCTCCAGCCCCTGTTTAGTAGTTTCTAAAATAACTCTGATTTGTTTCTTTGCATATCCTGGACTCTGTAAATATAGCAGTAGCTTTCTAAAGTCTGCCCTGGGTGAAAAAGCAAAACCAATTTTTTAAGATATGTTATTCTATTTTGTTATTTGTGTCCTCTTTCCAAGGTACTTAGAAGATGGGTTTTGATTTTCATTTTTGTTTGTTTTTGATTTTTTGGGGGATGGGGTTTTTCTGTATGTGTGTTCCTGACTGTCCTGGAATTAGCTCCTTGACCAGGCTGGCCTCAAACTCAGAAACCCACTTGCCTCTCCTTCCTGACTGCTAGTACTAAATGCATGAGCCACCACCGCCCAGTTGAAGATGGATTATTACTAGGGTCAAAAGTTTTGTTTGGATGGGGCAGTGGTGGCGCACGCCTTTAATCCTAGCACTCAGGAGGCAGAGGCAGACGGATCTCTGTGAATTCGAGGCCTTCCTAATCTACAAGGGCTAATTTCAGGACAGCTAGAACTGTTAGAGAAACCCTGTCTCGAGGGGAAAAAAGCTTTGTTTGGGGGCTGGTTTATCCACTTTTAATGCTCTCTGGTAATTTTCCCTGTACCTTGGAAGATGCTATAGATATCTCATCTAGGGAGCTGGAGACATTGCTCCGAGGATAACAGCGCTGACAGCCCTCCCAGAGAATCCGGGTTCAGATTTCCAGTTCCCACATGATATCTGACAACCACCTTTAACCCCAGTTAGAGAGGATCTGATGCCTTCTTTTGGCCTTTTGGAGCTCAGCATGCATGCGATACATAGACATACATTCAGGCAAACATTCAGTGTGCATAAATAAAATATTTTTAAAAGATACCTCATTTGCAACTGAGCATTCAACAGTGACTTATTCTCAGCACTTGAAATGGTTGTGAGTTTCTATAGTAACTCCACTTACCACATCTAGGGATGGATGGACCTGACTAAGTTGTCAAGAGAATGAAGAAAAGCTAAGATTAGATGGACTGGGCTTTCTGATTTAGAAGCCTCAGTACACCTGAATCTCAGTTTGTTTATTATCAGATAGTATGTATACATATTATATAGTATACATTTGAATAGAGAGGCAGCATTATTGTATAATGCTGAATCAGGAGGGTAGGATTTATTGAAAACAACTGAATCAAGAAGACAAGTTTAGCTTATCCCAGTGGGAGCAATCTTCACCTTATAAATATTGGGTGGAGAAAGCTATTTTTCTACTCACACTATCAGCTATTTTCTGCACACGTCAACATCCACAAATGAACCACAGGAAGGCTTTGCCATCCCTCTGAGCCTTGTTCTGAGGCCTGGGTCCTTGACGTGCCCATGCTAACACCACATATCCACTTAGGACTTCATTCACTCGGCTTTTTCTGCTCCCCGCATTTCTCCCTTATTTCTTAGATGTTCAGAATGGATCTTGTTGTTTGTTTTTGTTTTGTTTGGGGTTTTTTTTTTGGGGGGGGTGGTTGGTTTGGTTTTTTGAGGCAGTGTTTCTCTGTAGCTTTGGAACCTGTCCTAGCTGACCTCGAACTCACAGAGATCATCCTGCCTCTGCCACCTGTGCGCTGGGATTAAAGGCGTGCACCACCACCACCCAGCTTCAGAATGGATCTTCATTCTTAGTCCAGGGACAGTTTGCTGCAATGCTTAATGCCAGACTGTAAGGATGATAAAGAAGGAAACTCATAATAGCTGCTGTGCGCCCCTCCCCAGGAATGTTTAACAGGTATAAAGGATTGAAGTCTTGAAGATTGTTAAGGATAATTTTTGCAATATTAGCAGGAGAAACCAATCTAATCTAATCCTTTTGCTTTTCTAGGATATGCAAATATAATTGACCTCACCTACGCTATCATTACTCTGAATCCAAGCACCCATTAGATGAATCCCAGCTAATTCTGTTATATAATTTGCAGGGTTGTAGTCCACCCCACATAGTTGAGTGAAGCTTATTGGAACTCCAGCTGGTTACAGCAGTACCCTCAAAAACAGAGAGACTCAGTATAAACAGGTCAGGAGGATGTGACCAAGCCACTGGATGAAAAAGCATAGGACCACTAGACTTCTTCCCTGACTCCTTACATGGATACCAGACACAACAGGTAGCATATAAAGCCTTCCAAGATTTTTCATTTTGAATGCTGGGCAGTGGTGGTGCACACCTTTAATTCTAGCACTAGGGAGTCAGAGGCGGGCTTTAATTCTAGCACTAGGGAGTCAGAGGCGGGTAGATCTCCGAATTTGAGACCTCTTCCATCTATCTGTGCTTTCCCATTCTTTGCTTTTGGCTACCTTCCTGTCCTCCAGTGTACAGCAACCTCTATTGTACTGAGGTCACATCTGGGCTCTGGAGATTCAGGCCACTGAAAGGCCAAATCATGTGGTTCACATAGCTACCCAGAGCCCCACCTCTGTGTGTCTGTAACCTGCGGAGCTACCTTTTCTTTTTTTTCTTAATGTTAACATGAAAGCAGTTAAACCCAAAGCAAAAAAGTGGGAACATGCTCTATTCCTCAGTCGCTCTCCTGTTTCTTTCTGAAGTCGCCAAACTTACTGTTTCTTTTCCAAGAAACCAAGGACATAGTCTCCTGAACATAGTCTAAGAACTGATGAAGCTGCAATGCTTCCGTCCCACTTCTGAGTTTCCCAAAATCTCCCAAAGCACCAACATGTAACTCCTTAGCTCTAGATTTAATGTGTTAACTGCCTGTCTCTAGAAATTCTACCCGTCCCAGTGTTTTATACCTAACAAATTGAATTGTGCTCCCCTCTTTCCTTTATTCCTTTATTCTTATTTCTTCTTTATTCCATTACCTATAACATCTTTTTGTCTGGCCAGTAAGCGATCCCTGTAGTCAGGTGTGCATGTTTATGTTCCTGATCAAGTCCCCATCAGGGTACCACTTTGCTGGGTTCTTGTACAGCTCCAAGGAACTGACCTGACTGGGGCAGTAGTAGAATGGAGAAATGACAGATGGGAACATGCAGATAAGCTGGGGTTGGGTAGACTGCGCTCTGTGATAGAGAAACCTCAGCACCCTAGAAACTCAGCATGCTTATCATACACATTTGAGCAGAGAGGCAGGGTTGTTGTGTACAGCTGAATTAAGATGACAGGTTTAGCTAATCTCAGTAGGAGCAGTCTCTGTAGGGGAACAGTCTTCAGGCCATAAATATCTGCATAGAGAAAGCTGTGGAGGACATTTTCTGCACACACCATCAGCCTCCAAACATGGACCAAAGGAAGGCATTGCTATCCCTCTGAGCTTTGCCATTTTTTTCATGGATCTGAGGTTATGATCATTGACATGGTTGTGTGCATATCAACAGCACACATTCACTCAGGACTTTCTCCACTTTGCAACCATCCACTGCAAAAAGAAGTTTCTCTGACCAAATCTAATAGCAAGACTAATGTAGGGACATAAACATGAATATTTAGAAGGCAGGTTATTGTGCTGATTCAGCAAAACACTTAGCTTCCTAATTGTTTTAAAATAAGTGTTTTATCTCACCAGCCACGGATTTTTGCCCAGGTGTACAGTATCAGGTGTGAATTTTCTTCTTAGGAACAGGCCTTAATTCAATCAGCAAGCAACTTCATAGCAGTCATGCCTCTGTGGCAGCAGTGTGCCCGTCTCTTTTGGCAGGTCAGTGGTCTAGCGTATCGAGCCCACGGTAGACTAAGACAGTTCTCACAAGCAGCCTGCAGAGCATCTTCCAGCACTGTGAAAGCTATCCAGCAAAGAAGAAACTTTTCGTTCAGTTCTAGCTTGATTTCTGTATCCTGCAACCAAAGCATGTGGTGTTGTCAGCTAGTTCTGTTACACAGTCAGCATCAGTGGCAATAGCCTGTATTGTTTGGGCGTCTCAGAGGCCTTCTTGGCCAACTTTTAACTGTCTTGAAACTGTTTTTTAATGCTCTTTTTTTTTTTAATATTAGCTAGATATTTTGGTGCACACCTTCTGTCCCAGCACGTGGGAGGCAGTGACAGAAGGATCTCAGAGGCCAATCTGATCTATATGGCAAGTTCTAGGACTACATAGTGAGACCCTGTCTCAAAAAATTATATTTGGGCTGGAGAGATGGCTCAGCAGTTAAGAGCACTGGCTGTTCTTCGAGAGGTCCTGAGTTCAATTCCCGGTCACTACATGGTAGCTCACAACCATCTATAATGAGATCTGGCACCCTCTTCTCACCTGCAGGCATACATCCAAATACATAAATAAATTTTTTCAAAATTATATTTAATTTTTAATAATTTTTTCTTTTTATTGGCTGTATTTTTGGTTTGGTTTCATACTTAAGATTTGTCATATTTTCTTAGAATTAAGTTTTAGCTTTCTAATTTAGGTCTTTGGTCCATCTTGAATTTTTATATGCTACGTAAGGTAAGGATCCAGGCTGGGTGGTGGTGGTGCACACCTTTAATCCCAACACTCAGGAGGCAGAGGGAGGCTGATCTCTGAATACAAGGCCAGCCTGATCAACAAAGTGAGTTCCAGGACAGCTAGGGCTACACAAAGAAACCCTGTCTCAAAAAAACAGAAGGGAGGGAGGGAGGGAGGGAGGGAGGGAGGGAGGGAGGGAGGGAGGGAGGGCAACTGTGTGTATATATGTGTGTGTGTGTGTGTGTGTTGATTTAATATCCACACTTCAATTATTAGCACTAATTTTAAATACTTTTTAAATCTTTTATTTATTTTTGTGTGTATTAATGTTTTGCCTGCATGTGTATCTGTGCACCATGTGTGTGCTTGGTGCCTTGGAGGACAGAAGAGGGTTTCAGATCCTTTCAAACTGGAGTTCTAGACAGTTCTATGTAAGAGTGACGAGTGCTCTTCACCTCTGAGCCATCTCTCCAGTCCCCAGCACTAACAGTTTTTGAGAAATAGTCTCAGGCTGCACAGACTGGCCTTGAACTAGCTGTATAGCTGGGGTAGGCCTTGAACTGGTCTTTCTGTCTCCATCTATTAAGTGTTGATATTGTGGACTTGTGCTGCTATGATAGCTTTTGGCACTAACATTTTTATGTGTGTATAGAGGGAGTCTTTTAGGATTGGTTTTTGTGTAGTAGGATTGATTTTTGTTGGTGGTGGTGGTTTTGTTTTTTATTTAATTTTGTTAGTTTGTTAAGAAAGGGTTTTTACCCATAGCCTTGACTATCCTGGAACTCTCAGTAGACCAGGCTGGCCTTGAACTCCCTAAAAGTGTGCACATTCCACCACTGCCACTGTCTTTTAGGGTCATGTGCGTAGATCTTGCCGTTTGTGAATAGAAGCAGTTTTACATCTTCCCCTGATCTTGAGGAAAGCTTTTAGTCCTCCACCCATGAGTAGTATAATAACTGTGAGTTAAGGCCAAGCGATGGTGGTGCACACCTTTAATCCCAGGCAGAGGCAGGCAGATCTCTGTGAGTTCGAGGCCAGCCTGGTCTACAAGAGCTAGTTCCAGGACAGTCAGGGCTACTATACACAGAGAAACCCTGTGTCGAAAAACCAAAAAGAAAATAAAAAAATAACTGTGAGTTTGTCATGTGTAGCTTTTATCATAAGGGAATTCCTTCTATTCCTAGCTTATTGTTTTTATTTTGAAAAAGCTTTGAATTTTGTGACATAGTTTTTCCATCAGCTGTTTTTTATTCCTAAATTCTATTAATGTTGTGTATTTATTGATTTTTGTATTAAATCATCCTTGCTTTCCTGGATAAAATCCACTTAGTCATTATATATATATTAATCACACATCCCACCCACACTTTGAATCTGTTTATAACAAGATTGGGTACCCTTAGAATGGATAATTTTAAGTGACCTCTTAGAAATTGAGAAAAAAAAAAAAACTTGAGGCCTAAAAAAAATTATATGACAAATCTCTGGGTTTTGTTTTTAAGCCCCTTTGTAAGGTGCACTATAAATTAGTTCATCTTTTGTTTGCTTAAGATGAGGATATCAATTAGTGTTTAGAGATACTACATACAGATTCTTTCCTTCCAGAGTGGAATTATAGTGTTGTACAATAAAGGCCCAGAATAGTTCATATAGGTCATAGGAGGGGGCTTTTGAACTTCTTATCTACAGTAATAAAAACTGTGTATTTAAACTGAATTTACCTCCTTAAAGCCATAATTGTGGCTAAGCGGTGGAGGCAAATGCCTTTCATCCCAGCACTTGGAGGCAGAGGGAGGTGGATCTCTGAGTTCAAGGCCAACCTTGAACACAGTGAGTTCTAGGACAGTTAGCCAAGGCTACACAGAGAAACCCTGTCCCAGGGGGCAGGAGAGGCGAGCTGTAATTGTAACTCATTTGAAAGCATTACCTTTTTAGTTGAAAGTCATTCAAGGCTGGGTGGTGGTGGCTCATGCCTTTAATCCCAGCACTTGGGAGGCAGAGGCCAGTTTGAGACCAGCCTGGTCTATAAAGCGAGTTCCAGAACAGCCAGGGCTACACAGAAAAACCCTGTCTCGAAAAACAAAGCAACAGCAAAAAATCATTTATTACCTTAATTTTCTAGACTTCCAGTATTAGATTGCCTAGCAAAATATGGGAGCCATTGTATGTAAAAGTAATTGATACATAAAAGAATTAAATTCCTCTTACTCTCAGGTAACAAAACTGAAAACAATAGTCAGGGTAGTGGATTTTCACCCTCTGGTTTGTTCCATTTAGTAGTGATATTGTCTTCTCTGACACAGACCAGTTTATGTCTGACTTGGAACACCAGCCATCAGGTTCAACAGTGAAATGGCCTAATCACAGTGAGCTCTCATGTCCAGTTCCTTTCTGGAGAATCTAGAGGGTGAGTGTTGATTGAAATGTGTCATTGTTCATGTGCCCTCGTCTGGTATTTGCATGTCATGGCTGGATTTGCATGTGCTATAAAGGAGGGGTATGCACAGGCATTTTCTTGGTAGGTCCATTCTTTGTCTTTGTAGGAACACTTTGACTCTTAAGATTCTGCTTTTAAAATCCAACCACACTAAGCTTCTCACACCTGAACTTAAAATTTTAGATTGTTTTAATGAATAGCAAGTATTTAATTAGATTTGTTAGAACAAAGGGACTTCTCAGTATATAAATTTTATGACTTAGGTACTGAATAAGTTTGGTTGCTTGTCTGGTGAAATAACTCCATGGGCAAAGGTGCCTGTCACCAAGCCTAACCTGAGTTCAATCCCTAGGACTCGTGTGGGAGGAGGGAACTGACTCCCTCAAATTGTCCACAGACCTCCACGGGTGCACTGTGGCATGGGCACACAGGCACGCATACACAATAAATACAGTTTTTCAAAAATAAAGTTTGGTTGCTAATCAGGTGTATTAAGCCTGCACAGTTCTGACTAAATACTTGTAAGTTATATTTAAGACAGTATATAATAGAAGGTAAAGCAGAAAATTGTGTCCAGTTTGAAGAAGCGACCTAGAATATTCATCTTTGATCTGCCTTTAGACCCACATTTGTACCCTGTAGCTCATCTGTGGTTCCACTTGGAAGAAAGCCATCAAGTAGAACATAGTTTCTGTAAGAATAAGACCACGGCCTTTGGCTTCTGAACCTCAACATCTGTCTAGGAAGTCTTCCCTTGCTGTTAGATCAACTCTTTCTCAAATTCTTTTAAAGACACTTAAAGCCGGGTGGTGGTGGCGCATGCTTTTAATCCCAGCACTCGAGAGGCAGAGGCAGGCGGATCTCTGGGAGTTCGAGGCCAGCCTGGTCTACAAGAGCTAGTTCCAGGCCAGGCTCCAAAGCTACAGAGAAACCCTGTCTCGAAAAACCAAAAAAAAAAAAAAAAAAAAAAAAGACACTTAGACACTTAAAGTATGTAGGTGAGAACTGTGGTGAATGCCCATGTTCCTGGCTACTGAGGTGGCTAAAGCAGGAGGGTCTCAAATTCAAGGACAGTCTAGGAAACTTAATGATATTAATGATAGTATCTCAGAATTGTGATGTCATCCTTTTCATCATCGCCTTCCTCCTCCCTCCCCCCCCCCCCCCCCCCCCCGGACAGCATCTCTCTGGAACTCATTCTGTCAGAGATCTGTACCACTATCACCCGGTTTCCTTTTCTTCTTTTACAGTCTCCCTGTATAGCCCTCCTGGAACTCAGAGATCTGAATGTTTCTGCGCCTACCTCCTAATACTAGGATGAAAGCATGTGCCACCAAGCCCCACATAAAGAAGAAAGTTATTATAGAGTGCTTGTCTAGCATGTAGAGAAGTCCTGGGTTTAATCCTCAGTATTGGGGAGAGGGGAAGCATGTGATAGAAATTTTAAATATGTAGATTTCAGTTACCTAAATAACATTTGAATTTGATTTTAAGATTATTTTTCTTTTATGTATATGGATATTTTGTCTGCATGTATGTCTGTGTATATCATGGTTACAGTGTCCTCAAAGGCCAGAAGAGTACATTGGAGCCTGTGAAACTAGAGTTAGATTGTCAGCTGCCATGAATTTATATTTAGAAAAGGCCATACAGGGGGCTGGATAGATGGCTCAGCAATTAAGAGCACTGGCTGTTCTTTTATTTTTTATTTATTTATTTATTTATTTATTTATTTATTTATTTATTGGTTTTTCGAAACAGGGTTTCTCTGTGGTTTTGGAGCCTGTCCTGGAACTAGCTCTTGTAGGCCAGGCTGGTCTTGAACTCACAGAGATTCACCTGCCTCTGCCTCCCAAGTGCTGAGATTAAAGGCGTACGCCACCACCGCCCGGCTGGCTGTTCTTCAGAGGGCCTAAGTTCAATTCCCAGCAACCACATGGTGACTCACACCCATCTGTAATGAGATCTAGTGCCCCTTCTTGCCTACAGGCATACATGCAGGCAAAACACTGTACACATAATAAATAAATATATAAAGCAAACAAACAAACCTTTTAAAAATGTTCAAAAAAGGAAAAGAAGAGGCATACAAAGCATGATTGATACTTAGTATTTTAAGAAATTTTTGAGCTGGGCAGCTGTGGTGCATGCCTTTAATGCCAGCACTCAGGAGACAGAGGCATGTGGATCTCTGTGAGTTTGAGGCCAGTCTGGTCTACAAGAGCTAGTTCCAGGACAGCTAGGGCTGTTACAAAAAGAAACCCTGTCTTGAAGAAAAAAAAAAAAAAAAAGATTTTTTTTTTTTGTGTGTGTGAATGTTTGGTCTGCATGCATGTGTATCATATGTGTGTCTGGTGATTGTAGAAACCAGAAGAGGGCATTGGGTCCCCTGAAATTGGAATTATGTACAGGTGGTTTTGAGCCGTCTCTCTAGCCCCAATATTTTAGGAGTTCGAAACCTCCTGATTATCAGATAGGATATTAGAACCCTGGATTTCTGGCTTCTTTCAAAATCCAGGCCTATTCTGGTGTCATGTCATTCTTGTCTGTGATAGGGATAAAGTGTTAGCTGTTGGAGGGGTATGTGTCCTAGTTAGGGTTATTGTTGCTGTGATGAAACGCCAGGACCAGAAGCAACTTGGGAAAGAGAGGTTTTATTTTACTCACAGTTTCATGTAATAGTTAATCATCAAAAGCAGTGAGAGCAGACAGGACCTAAGCAGGGCAGCAACCTGGCTGGAGGCAGAAGCTGATACAGAGACCATGGAGGAGTGCTGCTTGCTGGTTTGCTCCCTGTGATTTTCTCAACCTGCAGTTCTTATAGATCACAGGACCACTACCAGGGGTGGCTCCACCCACATCATTCACTACTTGGAAAATGCCCTTTCAGGCTTGCCTGTAGCTTGATTTTATGGAGGCATTTTCTCAAATGAAAAAATAGATTAATCTCTCAGAAACTAGTTTGTGTCAAGATGACATAAAAATTAGCCCAGTATTGAAAACTTCAGAGAATTATAATAGCCAGAGGACTTAAAGTAATTTTGTGTTGGGAATGGTTGGTGTGTGTCTTTAAACTCAGCCAGCACTTGGAAGCTGAGGTAGATGGTTGAATCTCTGTGAGTTCAAGGTTAGCTTGGTCTACATAGTTAGTTCCAGTTCTAGTATTTAATCCAGTGTTCTTCCTATATGTAGAGCAGCAGT
This sequence comes from Chionomys nivalis, assembly GCF_950005125.1. Lineage (NCBI taxonomy): Eukaryota > Metazoa > Chordata > Mammalia > Rodentia > Cricetidae > Chionomys > Chionomys nivalis. Next base: position 22,361,716 of record NC_080106.1, read on the forward strand.
TTGTCAGTAGTGATGTTTATCATTAGTTAGGATGGTTTAATAAAAAAATATGTGTATATAGTTAGTAGAAGGTAAAACAGAGCAGAAACAAAACTCAGATGACAAACTATGGTCTGGAAAAATGGCTCAATGGTTAAGAACACTTGTTGCTCTTCCGAAGGACCTGGGTTCAATTCCCTGCACCCATATAATGTTTCGAACCATCTGTAACACTGTTCTGACCTCCTCAGATACCAGGCACTACACATGTGCACAGATACACATGCAGGAAAACACTTATAGAGTTTAACATTAAAAAAAAAAATGTTAAACTGAAAGAATTAGATATAGAGGGGAATGTGAGATCTAATGTTTATTTGCTTGCTTTTTTTTCATTTCCCTTTCTTTTTTTTCTTTTCTTTTTTTTTTTTTTTCTTTTTAAGATGCTAACCTACCCAGGGGAGATGATACTGATGATGGAAAGTAACAAACATTGATAGAGTGAGGTCTTGGAAAGGATTGAAAGTGCTTATATTGGAATGAGTAATGATTTATAACTTCAGAGCTCAAATTTACCTCAAAGAGTACCATGTTTTTGGGCCATCAGTAGACTAGATTAGTAAAAGATAAGTAGATTCTTCTGTGGGGCCAGGAATGTGGCTCAGTTATTGAGTGCTTATCTAGCATGCAGGAGCTCTGAGTGTGCTCCAGAAAGGGTGTGAAACTCCTCAGTCTCATGCCTTGACTCAAATTGAAAAGAAGTATTTATTTTTCAAATTTCGGTTTTTGCTGATAGGAAAGGGTACAGGCCAATATTTGAGTGTTCTTTCAAATACCTATGTAGTGTTGTCTCAGCTTCAGATTTAAGCAGATTTTTTTTGGGGGGTGGGGGGTTTGTTTTAGAAGACCTATTTAACATTGTACATAGAGATTTCTTAAAAAGAAAATTCTAGCTGGAATTTACTCTGTAGACCAGTCTGGCCTGGAACTCAGATATCTGCCTGCCTCTGCCTCCCAAGAGTTTGGATTAAAAGTATGCGCCACCACCGCCCACCCAAAATGAAATCTTAACCATTAATATATCTTCCTTGATTGTAAAAAGCACAATGTAGCAATTTTCCTTTACCTAGTCTTAGACCCTGTAATGTAAAAAGTGAAGGTTTTCTTCTGATCATTGTGCATATTTTCAATATATTCTATGGTTGGAAGCTTTATAGCATTCAGGTTAATTTTTAAATTATATTAGGACCCCCTGTCCTCCACCAGCTTTGGTGGGCAACACAGGAAAGCCAGTCCTGTTGGCAGAGGTATGGGTGAGCCAGCCCTGAAATTGTGCACATGGGAGATAGGGGCAGCAGCAGGTTAACTAATAGGAGTTCCAATGAGGGCCCAGCATCGATAGTATATCTGATACCAGAGGCCTCAAACCAGACCAGTGACTCTGCAGTGAACATTTGCAAGTAAAGATATGGATAAAAGGATTTACTGCTTGACTCACCGTGTCACAATACAGCTTCCATGACGAGATTGATTTATATTAGGAATGGGGACGTGGCGCAAGTATAAACATGAACTTCAGTGTAAGGAATTCTCCACTGTTGAAAACTGAGCAACTGTGAGTCTGGGGATAGACCTACACAGTTCTAGCTGGTTGTGGGGAATGAGGGAAGAAGACCATCTGAGGTCAGGAATTGGCAACAGGGCAAAACCATGGCTCAGAAAAAAAAAGTACTTGAAAGGCAGAGGATCAGTTGTATAGCATGGTTGAGTCTGCTTAGAGCTGTAGGAAACCGTGTCTCTAACAACAAAAAAGTAAAAGGGAAAAAGATGAAAATTAAAAATATTGAGAAAGCTTTGACTGCTTAAGATACCCATATAATTCAAAGCATGGTGGCACACTCCCTTAATCCCAGTACTCTGGAGGCAGGAAGTGGATCTCTGTGAGTTCAAGGTCAGCCTGGTGTGCACGCACAGCAAGTTCTAGGACAGCCAGCACTAAATAGACCTTGTCTAAAAAAATAACAAAAAAACCTACATATTCTGTGTTGCCATTATGGTATCGATCTTAGTGTCTGTTTTGAGATGTTCTCACTGTGTAACTCTGCGTGGTCTAGAAGTCGAATGTAGACCAGACTGGCCTTGAATTTAGAGGTCCACCTGCCTTTACTTTTGAGTGTCAGGATTAAAGGGTTGGGTGGTGGTGGCGCACACCTTTAATTCCAGCACTCGGAATTAAAAAAGAGAAACTTGTTTCGCTTTCTCCCAGATTTCATCAAGTAGTCACCACTTTGATGACTAAATCTTAGTCCACTGAAGGAGTGAAGGAAGAGGAGAAAGGAGGAAGCCAAGCAGGTGTGAGGTGCTCACATTACAAATTAGGACTTTCACTAGCTACAAAGAGGAACACTGAGAAATACAGAAAACTGGCTGAATAAACTTCAGTTACTAGTGAAGACTGTATTGTGCTGGGAGTCGTGGTGCACACCTTTAATCCCAGCATTTAAGAAGCAGAGGCAGGCGGATCTCTGTAAATTGGGGATCAGCCTTGTCTACATATTGATTTGCAGGATAGCTAGGGCTATACAGTGAGACTCTGTCTCAAACAAAAAAAGTATAGAGACAGCAGAAAAATCCAGATACATGCTAAATATTTGAGAATTTATTTCTGTCTTTAGCTTGAGAAGGCACATTGATCAGATTTTAGTAAATTAACAAATTTTTGAGACAGGGTCTCATATGGTAGCCCAAGCTATCCTTGAACTCCTGATCTTCCCACTTCCATCTCCCAAATACTTGCAGATAGTCCTATACATTCAATATTTCATGCATTTAGTTTAGATGGTATTCTTATAACTTACCAGATAATCTAAAATTCAATCTTAGTAAAACTGCTATTGAATAGTAATTACTTATAAAACAAGTTACTTACTATAAAGTAATACTAACTAGATTTCTTATCCATTTCAAATCATTTATACACCATTCCTTTATTTCTAAGTTTCTTCAAGTAAAACTGACAAAGTGACTGTTGTATGTAGCTTCCATCTTATGGAAAAAAAAATCTCCATTAAATTGTTTACCTATACAAGATATAATAATTAAGCCTTTAATCATAGAGTTCAGGAAGAATATAAGGGCTGGGCGGTGGTGGCGCACGCCTTTAATCCCAGCACTTGGGAGGCAGAGGCAGGCGGATCTCTGTGAGTTCGAGACCAGCCTGGTCTACAAGAGCTAGTTCCAGGACAGGCTCCAAAGCCACAGAGAAACCCTGTCTCGAAACCCCCCCCCAAAAAAAATTTAAATAAATAAATAAAAGCCGGGCGGTGGTGGCGCACGCCTTTAATCCCAGCACTTGGGAGGCAGAGGCAGGCGGATCTCTGTGAGTTCAAGACCAGCCTGGTCTACAGAGCTAGTTCCAGGACAGGTTCCAAAGCCACAGAGAAACCCTGTCTCGAAAAAACAAAACAGAAAGAAAGAAAGAAAGAAAGAAAGAAAGAAAGAAAGAAAGAAAGAAAGAAAGAAAGAAAGAAAGAAAGAAAGAAGAAGAAAGAAAGAAATATAAATTGAGGATGGGTTTTGTTTGAGACAGGGTCTCTATATATGTAGCCCTGGCTAGCCTAGAACTCCACTTGTATACCAGGTTGGCCTTGTAGAGATCCTTTTGGCATGCTGGGATTTTAAATAGAGCTCCCTCTCTTTTTTTCCCCTTCTTCCTTTGAGACAGGATGTCTCCTAAAAAATAACTCTGGTTGTACTGGAACACGCTATATAGACCAGGCTAGCCTAGAGTTCACAAAGATCCACCAGTCTCTGCCTCATGCCCAGCCTTCTAAATAAAGTCTTTTTTTTTTTTTTTTTTTTTTTTTTTTTTGGTTTTTCAAGACAGGGTTTCTCTGTGGTTTTGGAGCCTGTCCTGGAACTAGCTCTTGTAGACCAGGCTGGTCTCAAACTCACAGAGATCCGCCTGCCTCTGCCTCCCAAGTGCTGGGATTAAAGGCGTGTGCCACCACCCCCGGCACCCTTAAATAAAGTCTTAATAGTCAAAATCCATTACAAAGATGAAAGTCCCCTGAGTCAATCCTTAACACCATCCTGGGTGGAAATGGGGGAAAACACCTCCTGATAGGAGGTAGAGGAAGGAGGATCTCTGTTAAGTTTGAAGCTAGCCTGGTCTACATAGTGAGCTCCAGGTCAACCAGGACTACATAGAGAGACCCTTCTCAAAAACAGCCAAGCCAGGCGGTGGTGGCACATGCCTTTAATCCCAGTACTCGGGAGACAGAGACACAGGGATCTCTGTGAGTTCGAGGCCAGCCTGGTCTATAAGAGCTAGTTCCAGAGCCGGGCGATGGTGGCGCACGCCTTTAATCCCAGCACTCGGGAGGCAGAGGCAGGCGGATCTCTGTGAGTTCGAGACCAGCCTGGTCTACAGAGCTAGTTCCAGGACAGGCTCCAAAGCTACAGAGAAACCCTGTCTCGAAAAACAAACAAACAAACAAAAAAAAAAAAAGAGCTAGTTCCAGGACAAGCTACAAAGCAACCCTGTCTGAAAAAAACAAATAAACAAGCAAATAAATAAATGAATAAAGTGGGCCAGAGCCCTCCTGAGTATTTTGTATCCTTATCAATACACAAAAGACACGCCCTGATTACCTTGTTGTTCTTTATCTGGTTTTGAGGTGTGTTTTGTTTTGTTGTTGTTTTTATTTTTTGCCATACCAATGCTTGTGAAATACAACTTTGAGTCCTTGTGTTTGAGAAATAGCTATAAACAGAAGCATATTCTGTTGTATAGGACATTTCAGTGCACTGCTAACTTGAGCATTTCCTGAAAAAAGAAGTTTGTTGTCATTAGTGTTTTCTTTTGCTTTGGTGACAGCAGATACTGCTGATGGTTTTTACTTTGGTTGTGCCAACACAGACATATTCAGGTGTTGAGATTAAGGATTGTGGCTGCTAAAAGTGGGCCAGGTGCTGTGATCTACATACTCTATTGGCACTAGTATTGAAGACTGTTGACTCTTTGGGCTTTTAGTTTACTTTACTCTTTAAAGGGAAGAAAATGGCCAGGCATGGTGTCATACACTTTTGAGGCAGAGGCTGGTGAATATCTGAATTCAAGGCCAGTTTGGTCTACATAATGAGACTCTGTCTCAGTAAATAAATTACGCTTGAACATTTATTTCTTAAAAGTACCTTTCAGCTCTGCATGGAGCATTGAGCCTTTGGAAGGAGGCTAAGAATGTTTCCTGTTGGGGTGGGAGAGATGACTTAGCACTTAAGAGCACTTGTGGCGCAGGCCTTTATTTCCAACACTTGGGAGGCAGGGGCAGGCAGGCGGATCTCTTGAGCTTGAGGCCAGCCTGGTCTACAGAGTGAGTTTCAGGACAGCCAGGGCTATGCAGTGGAGCCCTGTATTCTGTTTTGAATAACCAAAAAATAAAGCACTTGCTGCTGTTGCTGAGGATCTGGGTTTGACTTCCAGCACCAACATGGTGCCTCACAGACATCTCTAACTCTGGTTTGCGAGGATGCTGTGCTGTCTTGGCCTCTAAGATACCAGGAGTGAAAGTGCAGGGTGCTCAGACATACATGCAAGCAAAGCTTCCAAACAAAGTAATGTCGTCAAAGTGTTAACAGAATGTTTCCTGTGCTTAGCCATTCCTTCAACTCCAAACATAAGTGAGAGGGGCGCGGGTCTGCATCCACTTGGGAATGATGCTTTGTGTTTATGCCATTCCGCTATGGAGTGCGTTTCAAGTGTAGCCTTTACCTTCGCTCAAAGCCCTTGGAAGGAAAGTGCCTAAGAGGTAAACCTCATGTTCCTTTGAGGTCGCTAACCACTCTTTTTCTTTTTCTTTTTCAGTGAACGAGATAATTGGGAGAGACATGTCCCAGATTTCTGTTTCCCAAGGCCCAGAGGTGAGCAGAGATGCTCCTGTCCCAAGTCCCAAGTCCCCAGATATAGGAAGATCTGATGGGCTCTAACAGTGCTCACTGCAGCTTTGTGCCCACTACCTGCTTCTCTCCTGGACCTTGGGTTTCCAACCAGACTTCAGAACCTGTTCAAGGAGTTGGACTCTGTGGGAAAAGCAGCTTTCCTCCACCTCAATCAAGCCTTGGGCAAATTTTGTAAAAGAACAGGAACAGCATAAGCTGTGGGAAAATGAGCTTTGCTTTTTTTATATATTTAAATAGGATACTTTTATATGATGGGTGCTTTGAGTACGAATGCAGCAGGCTCTCTGTTTCAGAGGTGCTGCTCCTGCAAGTGACCTGGTTGCATAGCTAGGGTTAGTCATTTGTACTGCTTTCTGGTCATTTGAGAGCCCTTTAGTCTTGATGATATTTTTAAAATATGAAATTTTGATAAAACCTTCCAGAGGCAGACAAAAAAAATTATCCTAGGCCCATGCTTACACCTCAAAAACTTAGCATGCATACTGAAGCCTTTCATAGATTCATAGGAAGTAAAGCCAAATGTAGCTCATACTCTTTATAAAAAGTACAATGTTAGGTAAGTCAAGAAGAGACCATTCCATCATTGAAGTGTTGGAATATGAATACATTCCAGAGCATAGTCTTTCTGTAACTTTAGATAATCCTCAAACAGTCTCTCCACTAGCTCCATGTTCAAGCCGTTTTCTTCCCTCAGGACCTTGGGTAAATTGTCATTTGTAAGGTGAATTTCAAAGTAGGATTTTAGCTTGGGTAGTTATTTTCTACCCACCTAACTTTTCAAGTGGGAACACCTGCCATGAGTCTGTAGTCTTTGAAGCCAGTCTCCTGATAGTTTAGGCTTTGCAGTTTTAACTCTTAGTCAGGCTGGCAGTGTCAGGAGCTAAGTATGAATGAGCTGTGTACTAGGAGGGGCAGAGAAAATGCAGGACTTCAGATGGCATGGAAGGCTTCTCTCCTGTTCTGTTTACAGCCTGCAGTGACTCTGTCCCACAGTGTCCTGACTATATGATCTAAAACCAGCCTTTTCTCCAGAAGGCTTTGAGGCACATCCAAAAATGAGGTGGTGTCATAGACCTGTCCTTCCACACCAAAGACACCCTGGTGCTGCTGCTGGTGAGGCTTATGTCCGAGGCAGGAGCCAGCAGAAACTCCAGCCTGCTGTCTACCAAAGGAGGTGCCCCAGTTGGGTACTATTCCCAAACCCTGCCTTTACCCTTCCTTTTTAAAGTCCCTGAATTTTACAGTATATTTTCAAATTAAATAGTGTACTTTTTCAGGAAGCAAATTGAGTGCCTACAAGTGAGACACTGTGCTGCACTGGCTAAAGACTCAATGCTGTTACTCTAAGGGATTGTGACCCTTGATGGCAGGGCTTTCTTTACTAAGGCTACATCAGGCCTAAGCAGGGTCTAGCCTGTTGCCCACCACCTCTAGTGAGCAGGGTAGGAGATACTGATTCAGAATGAGGGAAATATGTGTTTGTTTTTAACACAATGCTTTAGATGTCTCCCCTCAAACTAGTTAAAAAACAGTCTATCAGCAAATTGCTCTGGCCACTCCTGGAGCCGGATATTTTCCAAATTTCTCTGAAAGTGAGTTTTATATAGTGAAATTTGCTTTAGGGCCTATGGTTGGTAGTCCACAGCTTCTACAGGGCATTGGCCTCTCAGGTGAACTTGCAGAGACTTGGCCAAATTTGCTTCCACCCTCTTTCCCCTGGGGCAGCTGCCTCATGTAGGGTCATTGCAAGACCCCTTGGGGGTGCTGCTTTGCTGCCTTCAAGAATAAAAGCCTCTATGATCCAGAGTTGCTATGCACCAAATTTTGATGCCTTTTAAATACCTTGATGCCTGTAGCATTAGAAATGCTTTCCTATTTAAAACAGGTTAGATTTTCAAATAGAGCTTTGTATTCTATGTAATGGTTTTATATTAGCTTTGTATAAGCTTTCATGTAAGAGTCATTATTTTTTGGCTTTGTAGATAAAGACTTAAATTTTTGTGCAAAATTGTGATGGTAAAGCACACATCCATTGGACTATGCAAATTGATTTCTAGTAGCAGCACTGAGCAGCTGGACATTTCCTAGCACACACACTTTCCCCTCACCTGTACTACACCTTGGGGTGAGGAACGAAGGAGCAGCCTTCTGTTTACTAGAGACGCAAGAAACATGGCTGAAAACATTAAAAAGAGATGTTTGGGTTTGTATGTGGTGCTGCTGCCCTGGGTACAACCCACCACCACCCAGGACCAGCCAGTATCATCAGACCTCTGCTGGACCTAGCCGGGAGGCCCAGTTTTTAATATGTAGAACACATGGTCATCTTTAAGGCTCAGATGGGCTCAAGTTGAAACTGTGTTTTACAGAGTGGATGTTTAGGCGAAGGAATTGGTTCTCAGTTATGTTTACAGCACTTGGAATTGTGTTTTCTTGTACATTTTGTATTTTAAAATCTTTTATAGGAGTGCAGTGCTCCTTACACAAATACAAAGGGAAGACGAGCCAGCAGTTCAGGCTCCTCCTCGGTTACAGTGCTGAAATAATAAACAGTAACGATCAACAGTGTCCTTGAAATCTCAGTTTCTCTCCAGGCGGGGCTGGCGTGGAACCCTTCGGGCCAGAGCTAAGGGCCCTGTGACTTGTTAAAAGTCTGCTTCATCAGGAATTTTCATTTACTTTACAGAGAAGATAAGAGTTCAAAATTCCTTCTAGGATGAGTTAGTTCTGCATCCTTTAATGGATGCAAAGGACACGCCACAGTGTTTGCTGGGGTTTAGATAGCTGGTCTTCCAAGGTGTCACCAAGAAAACCTTGACAAGAGGCCCCTTTAGAGTTAACCTGAGTTTGCAAGTACTACTTGCCCTCTGGTGTTCTCTGGGGATATTGCAGCAGCACAATTTAGAATAACGGGGGGGGGGGGGGGGGGGTGTTGTGGTAGAGGGGTATACAGCCTTGGCTGGATTAGAATTGACTTTGTAGACCAAACTAGATTTGGACTTAAGAGTCTTCCTCCCTGTGTCTCCTGAGTGCTGGGTTACAGACATAAACCATCACATCCAGCTGGTGATTTTGCCATCCGAAGCTCCTTGGTTCTGGCTGGAGAGGGCTTATTTAAGGCCATCTCTGGCACTGTTTCTGAAGTCCAGGTATCCTGAGCATGGGTGCTGACTCACTGCTGTCCTGCCTCTCGGAAGGAGAGGGAGAGTAGAGCATTGGGGTCTCAGGCTCAGGTGGATACCCACACAGGCCTGCTGTGCAACCTTCAACCGGATCAAAGACTTCCTGGGTGTCACGCCATCACAACCCCAGTCCTGCCTGTAAGGTGGCCATCATCTTTAGGGTAAGCAGGCAGAGAAACAAGGGTGTATGGGAGGAAGGAGAATGGTGCTGAGCTTGATCTTTTTTCCTGGTGCCTTTGAGAGCTTTGACAAGCCAGAAAGAAGCCGCTGGATCGAGGGTGCGCTGGACTCAGGAAAGGCATGTTAGCTGGGGACATCAGCTCACTCTGCTTCCTGGTTTTCTCTTCTACAAACACACCCACTCCTTGGGGGCTTGTAACACAGTGCGAGGTGGGTCACCAACAGGCATCAGAGTGGTGTAGTCATCAGGGGCCAGCTGCAGAAATAACACAGATTTAGGGGATGACGTTCCAGGCTCAGCTAGGCCCTCAGGCCCTCCCAACCACACAGCCTCACCTGGTAGGCTTGGAAGACACTGAGGAGATCCTTCATACCAGCCGTATATGGGACTCCCTGCATTCGGACCAGGGCTCCTGGCTGGGGCAACATTGAAGTGGGAGTAGAGGCCAAGGCAGTAGGAGGTGTGGTGAGGTAGCCCACAGTAGTTGGAGAAACTGGGGGGCTAGGGTGGGAGAGACAGCAGGTTAGTCAGACATCCCACCTATCCCGCATGTGCCGCCTGCAGCCTAGACCAGGATCAGCCTCTCCTGCACCTCTACCCTGCGTTTGATCCTTTTTCTTTCTGAACACTCTGTCTCTACGGTGATATCTCCAGCCTGTCAGCCCACCCTGTAACTCCCTTGCCATCTCAAAGTGAAGTCTTATTTCTAACCGATCTTGGATTATCTGGGCCAGAAATGTAGCAAGGTACCTGGGGTAGTAGGCTGTGTAGTTCATGTACAGTTGAGTGGCTGGCCCAGGGTAGTAGGCAAGAGGAGCAGGGGCAGCAGGTACCCTGGCAGCTGGAAGCAGTGCAGATGAAGGATACAGTGCTGTTGTCTCTGTGGGAATGAGGGCTGGGGTGGCCTGGAAGGTGGCGTAGGTAGGTGGTGAGAGGCCTAAAGACAAGGAGCACATTTATAGCGATCCTACAGTTTCCCTGAAAAGGGCAAGTAGGATGGAAAATGGTGGCTTGTAACATCTTGACTCCCACAGGCCTCCTCCTCCTCTAGCCCATGAAGCACTCACAGGGCAGTTTGCAGGGCGGAGGGGACATGCCGCTGCGGCTCAAGGAACCCCCTATCAGCACACGACTCATCTCCTCTGTGGAACAAGGGACTACTTCCACGTAGCGTTCTTTCATCACCTTCTTGTGGCAACGCTGGGCAGCCGCCAGAGCACGCTCCGATGACATCATCTGGATGAAGGCATCACCAGATGGCCGGCCCTGTGCACACCACCTTGTAAGCAGTTTGCCACAAATAAAAATGCCTTACTCCTAACACACCCTTTTCTACCCTGTTCAGGGACCCTTCCTAGCAGGAGCTTCACCTGCTGGTTGAGCACCATATGCACACCATGAGGCCTGATGTCAGCTGCTGCCTCTCCTAGAAAACTCAGAATGTCTTCAATGGTGGCTGTGTAGGGCAGGCCTCGGAGGCGTACACAATCCCTTCCGGTCCCTCCTGCCAGTGGGAAGGGAATGGGCAGCAGCGGAGCAGTCAGTGTGGGAAGGAGTGGACTGGTTGCATAGCGGTTTAGGACCTAGTAAGAAAGGCGACAGGTTTATCACACTGTGTGGGGACCCAAGGCACACCCTAAGAAGCGGCACACTGGGACACGGGGAGTCTTGAGTGCTCACCTGCTGAACCTCAGCTGCAGTGCTCCTGAAGAGTTCGATGTATCGCTTACCCAGCATGCCTTTGTGCCTGCGCAGAGCAGCCTGTGCCTGTTCCTCACAGGCAAAGAGAGCAAAGGCATCTCCGGTTGGCCTGCCATCAGGGTGGCGCACAAAGAGCAGCCCATCAGCACCCCCAGTCACCGGGCACTCTGGCCCCAGGAAGCCTAGGACATCCGTTGGCCCGGCTGAGAAAGGGAGTCCGCGTAGCCTCAGAATCACTTGGTCTTCCTGGGACAGGAAGCGGGCCACCTCCAGTGATGTGCCTAGGTCGAGAAAACAGGAGCCGCTTGCTGTTTAATCCTTGTAACACACACCACAGATGTCGGACCCCAACACACAGAGGACCCAAGAAGCAAAGAGGGGGGTGGATGGGATATAGATGAAGACATAATAGAACCCGGGCCTTCTGTGGGCACACTCACCCCCTGCGATCTTTACGAATTCCTCCCCTGTGGCTTTATATACCTGTGGGTACAGAAAGCAGCCCATAGGTCTCAGTCCTTAATCACCTTTGCCCTGCTCCACTTCTAGCCCAAAGCCCCACCTCAATATAACGGACACCCATGTGGTGCTTGTGTCTCTGCAGCGCTAGGTCCCGCTGCTCGCTGTCCACGAATCGGATGAGGGCCTCGCCATTTCTGCGGCCCTGGGCGTTGAGACAGAGCGCTACACCACCCCTGTGGAGCCAGTGTTGTTAGTGCCTCCTGGGTAGACTTGCCCTCTTACCCCTCCCATCCTGCCACACCCACCTGGCAATGTTGAGCCCTTTGAAGAATCGAGCCACATCCTGGTCTGATGACTGCCAGGGCAACCCACGGGCCCGTACTACAGTCTCATTGTCCACCACATCAGCCTTGCTGCTGTGGGGGCAGGGCACAGGATCAGAGCTGTCCAAACGTTGTCACCCCCACCCCTGCTCCCACACTCACCAAGGCCCCGTTTCATATTTCTGCTTTACCACCTCTGGCTTCGAAAACAACTGACCTGAGAGGAGACGGCATGGGGGTCAGCAGGGTCTGGTGGAGGAAGTCTCCCCACCAAGCTCTGCAAAAATAGGACAGGTGAGGGAATTGAGGTGATAGAGGGGTTTCCACCTTGTGTTCTCTTAGAGAAGGTCACAAGTCTGCAAAAGGACTCGGAAATGGGCGTCACCCAGCCCCGACAGTGGGTGACAAGCTGCGCGAGTCTTACCATTGGGCCCTTCAAGTAGGTGGAGAATAACAGCTACCATGGTCTTCACCTCCCAGACCCCAAAGTCATCTTCTGTCGCATCTGTTTCTAGTCCCAAGTCTACAGGCAGAGAAGTGTCTACTAGGGCCCAGGTCCACACACCCCACGTCACCCCCCAAACACCCGCAGAATCCTAACAAAGACTAGTTATGACCCATCTCACACATGCACCTACAGGCCCTCAGACCAAACACAGACATGCTCACATTCCAGATATAGCCCAGCATAGATGCAGACATGTGTACCCTAAAGGACAAGGCCAACAACAGACTTGCCTACATCGATATAACCCATACAGCAGCGTGCACATGCTCAGATTAGCCACCCCTCCACCTTAATTTTGCTGGATCACAGGTACCCTGTGCCATGGTTCCCACTGTGAGGTCCCTGGCGGGGCAGGCGCTTGGATGCTGCATGTGAAACTCTCTGCGGAGGTCGTAGAAAGAGAAGAAGGTGTCCGGGAGCACCAGGTTCTGGGAGCACGTGGGAATAGGGATGAAGAGGGGAGCCGAGGTGTCTGGCCATCCCCACAAAGACAGGCATCTTGCGAACCCAACCACCCTGTGCCCTCAAATGGCATACCTTCCTGGAGGCCTCAGGGTGCAGAACCTGTCGCAACAGCTGCTGCCCATCAGTGCAGAGCACGTAGGGGCCCCCGCCCAGCAGAGCCACATCCCTGCTCACCAGCTGTGAGAACTGGGGACAGGGAGTGGAGACTCAGACATAGATTCACAGCTAGGCAGGCTGAAACTGGGGGTGTGTGTGTGTGGGAAGGACTCAGGCTGCAAAGCTGGTTCAGCAGGATGTTCCGCCCTGCCCTGCCTGGGAAGTAGAAGGTGGTGCTCTATACGTCCCAGGCTCCTAGTCCCCACCCCTGCCCTAGTCCACTGTCACCTCCTCCGGGCCAAATGAGAACAGTCACACATAACGCAAGCCCCCATCAAACACACTCCAGGAGTCTGGAGTAGGGCCAGAGCAAACACCTGGTGGAGTGAGGCAAGCAGGTGGAGAGGGGAGGGGCAAAGCAGGTTAAACCTGTCCTGGACCAGGCGCCACCCTCAGACAGGTGGGGGAGGCTCACACCTGCCTGAGGGCCAGGAGGCTCATGGTCAATGGCAGCCCCGCCCCTTGGTCTGACCAACCCAGGAACGGAGAAACACCAAGGACAGAGCTTCAGATTCGGACACTAGCGGCAACCTGAGCTTTGACCCACACCCTATCGACCAACTGGCACTGAACTGTTTACTCATAGAGGGGGTGGCACTCTGAAGGCTGCCCAACACGCTCCTGCCTCTTCCCTGCAAATTCTAGGACACTTTTCAGCCTAAGGCTGGCAGAGCAAGACACCCAGATTGTCTGCAGCACCCTCACAGGTGAGCAGAAGGTTAGGCCTGGAGCCCTTCTGTAACACGCTCAGATTCCGCATCTTTGTTTCCTAAGAACCACAGAGTTGGAAGCGGAAAGAACCTATGCTTCTAAAGGACTTAACACTCATTACAACTCGGGTCAAGGAGGGTGAGTGAGCAGCGCAGACAGGGAAAAAGCAGTGAGGCTGACTCCCACTTGACCCGGGTTTGGGGGGTACATGCCCCTAGGCCTTTGTGCTCAGCAGGCAGGTAGCCCCCAGATAGAGTACAGACAGCACCCACGCCTGGCCAGTCAGCTGGGACAGGCCTAAACCAGCAGCCCTCGCCTAGCGGCGTCTGCCCCTGAGGCAGACACCGCCCGACGCCCCCGCTCCAGCCGCTCCCAAGAGGGCAGACAGCAGGGACCAGTGATCTAGGGCCAAACTTGAGCCCCTAGACCCTATTTCTGGATCTGCTGGACCTCGCTCCTCTGCTACCGGGGAGTGTGGGGCGGGGGGAAGGGGGAAGACGAAGGGACCTCGGGGGTGGGTCCCTCAACCGCTATTGTCACCCCCTCAACAAGAGTGGAAAGGAAGGTGCCTCTAGGAATGGCCTAGCACGCGCTCACGCGGTAGTCACTCAAAAGTTTCAAAGGAGACCTTGTCCTACTGTCCGTGCCAGTGGGTCGCGCGGCGCTCCAGGCTTCGCCTCCTGCCTCCCCCACCCGCCGGCGAGGTAGCGTCTCTGCCACCCAGCTGTTCCACAACCCACGCGGGCCCCCACGCTCACCTGCTGCAGCACCTTGTCCAGAGACTCCGCCCGCGCTAGGCTGTCTGCGCTGAGGCCGCTCGCCTCGCGGCACTGTGGACTCAGGGCAGCTGCCTCAGCGCGAACTAGCGACTTGTGTAGCGTCCCCACCTAAGAGCAGCAGGGGTAGCCCGATGAGCCGCTGTGCATCGCGGCTGTGCCCCGCCACCTTTTTCTTTTCCAATGTTACCTGTCGGCTACGCGGCTCCACCACTTGCCAGACTAGGAGGATTAAGTCGGTCTCGTCCGAGCCTAGGTCCGGCCCCAGCGCACCAGCCGTGGCCCCGAACAAAACGACCAGCGACTGGGACCCTGGGCAGGGGTCTGTGGCGGAGTCTACTGCGGGATCTGGGCCCGGGGGTGGGGGCGGAGGCGGCGGTGGAGTCATGGCCGCAGAGGAAGGGGGCGCTCGGCCACACGCACGCGGACCGACGAGGCGCACGCACACACCGACCGACGGCAGACAGACGAGCTTGGGCGGGATCCGGTGTGTTGGGGGCGGCACCTGCGGCGGGGCTGTGGCAGTGGGAGCTGCAGAGACCCGCCCGCGATGCCCTTTGGGGCTGGGCGGCGCGGCGGCTGGTCCCAGCCCACTTCGGCGAGTTACCTGCGGCCCCGAGTGCCACGTGATCGGGGCGGCCCCGGGAACCTCGGGGGAGGGCCAGTACCCTGCCCAGGAGGCGAGAGCTCACTTTAGCCTTGGCGTGCTTGCTCTCCTTTGAGGCTGGAGTCCACCTCTTGGTGAGGTCCTACGGGACTCCTGGGACGAATCTATTATTTCTCCTACTTCCTCTCCAGCAGGCAATGAGTTCTCCGCAAAAGAATGTGCAGGATCAGAGACCTTTTCCATTCCGCGAGGGTCACGCGGAACCGGTGGAAGTCACCAGAAGTCAATCTAGGGACTGTAGGGGGTCGGGGGTCACGATGTGCGTCTTGGGCGTTAATGGAAGTCACAAAGGGTCAAAAACCGACAGTGAGCGCTACCACGTATCCACTGGAAGCTGGTGGGAGAGATCGGTTGGGGAAAGAGAGGGCGGCAGAGATCAAGGGTTCTTAGAGCTGTGGGCGGTCACTAGAGATCACAGGGAAGGACGTGTCCATACAGGTGTTAGAGTCGGTCTTGGACTGCGTCGGCGGCGAAGTGCCGGCAGTGAAAAGCGCAGTCACTATAGACGCGAGGATTCAGGCCTTGATGCCAGGGAAGAAGCACCTCTCCTCAAACCCTAAGTGAGGCTAAGCCAATAAAATGGTCGTCGGGGCCTGGAGACAGCCTACCTACCCCACTTGGGGATTGCCTGCCTGTTTTCGTCTTTCTTGGATGATAGACGTGCGATCTGGATGCTGAAAGCACTCTGGCAGGTACCTGCTAGCGGTAAGCTACGTACCTACCTGTGTGTGCAGGCTACAAAGCCTGCATCCCAGCCCGGTTCAGGCTGGTCCCATTCTCTCCATGGGGTTTGGTAAGGCTCCCTTACTGTTGTTTCCAGGCTGCCCTGTGGGCTCTGGATAGTTTTCCTTCTACTCAACTGTAACTAGAAATCTGACGGGAGAAAAGAGCTACAGCCTGGGGTGGGACTGAAGAGATGCAGGATGCCCAAGCCAAGACTAAAGAAGAACCTCGTGTGTCCGGAAAAGCGGGGTGCTACATATGAGTCTAGAATAAAAGGGAGCCCAGAACCCGGGCGCATCCCCAACTCATACCCAAGGAAAGAGTTGTGGAGCCAGGGAACCTAGAGTGGATCGTCCCGGGTTTTCCCACACAGTAGCGCAGAAACACAATGACGAGATATAGTGGAAGGTGGTTGGTGGGAGAACCCTGCAATCCCGGTCCGGACGGCCCACCCGCAGCCAGCCTCCTAAGCTCCGCCCCCGACGATAAGACTGGAATGTCAAATATTTGCTCCAGGAACCCGGCGAAACCGTGAGGTAAAGCACCTCCCATTCCGGAGCGCGCCTGCGTCAGTTCAGACTTTTCCGTAGGACACTCCCTTCCGACTAGTTCCTTCTGCCCGCTACTCCCCACTCCTTGTCTTGATTACTCAACGTCAAGGCCTGCAACACCACAGCCTCTGGTTCAGTGGGGCAGAGCCGTGGCGTGCGTACACCGCTATACCGGTGCTCCCGGGTCAGTCTCTACCCACAGCCTCCCAGCAAGGCATACTGCCTCGTTCAACTTGTAAACCTCGCTTCCCGATTCTAAGAAAACCTTTGTGGAATACCTGGCTGTCCTGAGCCCATTGTGCCTGGGTTTCCACAAGGTGAAACACAGTACTAATAGACTGGGTGGCTCCTTTCAACTTTGGTGCGCTCATCCGGCCATTCCCCATGGTAAAACTATATTAGACCCTCGAAGTCTTTGGTTTTTACTTTTTTTTTTTTAATTACATTTATTTGTACTTGTGTGTAGGTGCGTGCATGGCACAGCGCTTGTGTGGAGATCAGAATGAGTTGGTTCTCTCCTTCCACGAAATGGATCCTGGGCGTGGGACTCAAGCAAGCCATCTTACCACAGCTGTTTTGTTCTTTGAGACCGACTCTCAAGTACCCATGCCCTGGCTAAATAGCAGAGGCTGAGCTTGCCAATCGGATTTCCCTGCCTTCACCTCCCAAGTGCTTGGGAACCCAGACTGAAAGTGTCTCTACACTCTAAAGTCAGAGGCTGGAGGATGGCTGCAAAGATCCAAGCTAGCCTACTACCCAAGTTCCAGGTCATAGATCAACAAATAAAACCTGTAAGATTAGCCGGGCGGTGGTGGCGCACGCCTTTAATCCCAGCACTTGGGAGGCAGAGGCAGGCGGATCTCTGTGAGTTCGAGACCACCCTGGTCTACAGAGCTAGTTCCAGAACAGGCTCCAAAACCACAGAGAAACCCTGTCTCGAAAAAAAAAAAAAAAAAAAAAAAAAACCTGTAAGATTAGTAGCTAAGTGTGGGCTTGCAATCATCACTTAACCAAAAGTTAAGATAGGAGTTCCAGGCTACCCTGAGCTACGTAAAATTACTAATTTTTAAAATTAGTTCTTGCCGGGCGGTGGTGGCGCACGCCTTTAATCCCAGCACTTGGGAGGCAGAGGCAGGCGGATCTCTGTGAGTTCGAGACCACCCTGGTCTACAAGAGCTAGTTCCAGGACAGGCTTCAAAGCCACAGAGAAACCCTGTCTCGAAAAACCAAAAATAAATAAATAAATAAATAAATAAATAAATAAATAAAATTAGTTCTTTAGCCGGGCGGTGGTGGCGCACGCCTTTAATCCCAGCACTCGGGAGGCAGAGGCAGGCGGATCTCTGTGAGTTCGAGACCAGCCTGGTCTACAAGAGCTAGTTCCAGGACAGGCTCCAAAACCACAGAGAAACCCTGTCTCGAAAAACCAAAAAAAAAAAAAAAAAAAAAAATTAGTTCTTTAGCAAGGCAGTGGTGGCTGCTCATGCCTTTAATCCCAATGCTCAGGAGGCAGAGGTGGGCAGATTTCTGAGTCAGAGTCCAGCTTGGTCTACAGAATCAGTGACAGGACAGCCAAGACTACACAGAGAGACCCTGTCTCAAAAAAAGCAAACAAAAATTGTTTGTAGTCAAGTGTGGTAGTGCGTGCCTAAATCCCAGTACAAACAGGCAGATCTCTGAGTTCTAGTCAGCCTGTTGGTCTAGGACAGCCCCAGGACAACTAGAGCTGCAGAGACCCTATCTCAAAACAAACAAATCAAATACTGATGGGTCCTAGATTACCTTATCATTCAATAAACAACTTTGCACTCCTTACCCTCCCCCAGGAAGCCAATTATTTTTTAAAGAGAGAGTCTTAGGGCGGGGTAGACAGCTCAGCGGTTAAGAGTACTGACTGTTTTTCTAGAGGACCTGTGTTCAATTCCCAACACCCACCTGGCAGCTCACATCTGTCTGAGACTCTGGTTCCAGGGTATCCAACCCCCTCAGATAGACATACATGCAGGCAAAACACCAATGTACGTACATACATTCATACATACATACATACTTACATACATACATAAAAGAGTCTCACTATTGTAGCCCTGGTCTGGTCTGGAACTCACTATTTAGACCAGTCTGGCTCAGACTCACAAAGATCTGCCTGCCGCCTGCCTCTGAGTCCCCAGTGCTGGGATTAAAGGTGTGTGTCACCATGCCTGACTGCTTGCTTCCTTCCTTTTTTAAAAATATATAATTTATTTTTATTTTATGTTCATTGATGTTTTGCCTGCATGTATATTGGTATGAGGGTATCTGAAGCCCTGTAACTGGAATTACAGACAACTGTGAGCTGCCAGGAACTGTGTGTGCCAGGAATTGGACCTGAGTCTTCTGGAAGAGAAGCCAGTGCTCTTAACTGCTGAACTATCTCTCCAGCCCCCCTTTTCTTTCCTTTTTATTTATTTATTTTAATTTAGTGTGTGTGTGTGCTATGTGCATACCTGGTGCTCACAGAGAACAGAAGAAGGTGTCAGATGCCCTAGAACTGGAGTTACCTATGACTGTGGGTCACTGGTGGGTGTTGGGAATTGAAAAATGTCCTTGGCAGGAGCACGAAGCACTCTAAACTACTGAGCCATCTCTCTAGCCCCTGCTTCTGCTTTCTATGCCAGCACTGGCAAGTTTCTTTGGACCAAGGACCCTTTCCTTTTGTGGCTTTTCCTCCCAACCCACCTCTGCTCTTCCTCGGCATTTTTGCCTCTCAAAGTACAGGTAGGGATTCCTTGTGCAGTCTGAGATTTCTGTACTGATGAAGGTCCCAGCCAAAGTCAGTCCCCACTCCTCTGCTTTCTAGCGTGATTGATGAATCAATGAATGAATATATGAATGGCAGATGGGTATCAAACAGAGGTAGTAAGTAAATGCTGTCCCAAATTGCACTCTAGGAAGAAGGGAACATGTTTCAAGCGAGTGCACACAATTGTCCACTTACACACGAGGGTTCATGTGGGAGGTGGGGTGTTGGCACAACTTTTATGCTAACAGGAGTGGTGAGAAAGTGCGCCCTCTTCCCTCTCTTTTTGACCAGAAAAGATGCTGCGATAGAACAAGATTATACCAGAGGATCACTCTTTTTTTGCCCTCAGCTTCTTCCAGCTAACTCTGGGTAACTAACTAGAAACAGCCAGCCTATCCAAGTTTCTCATCTCTGTATGTGCAAAAATCATTTAATACCACCAGAGGGTGTGCTGACTCTGGCCTTAGGTAGCAGGTGATGGTGATGTGTAAGAACATGCATCTCTCTGTGGGCAATAATTAGGACAGAGAGGGAAAGCCTTGACACTGCCAGCCAAGCATTTCCCGCTGGCTTCAGAATCTCTGTGTGACTCCTGAGACACAGCATTTAATCTACTAGCGAGCAAGCTCATGCATATGTATAACTTTAGTGACTCACTGAAGACAATGACTTCCCCCGGACCAGGTGGGGACCCACGAGCCCCTCCCACTGTGACTGAATGCTGAAAGAGTCCCTGTCTTTTGAGGGCCCTATGCAAGCAGCTGGAGCTGTTGTAAGTTCATGAGGACCACGGCTACATCTGTGTCCCTAAGACAGTGTTTTGTAGCATTCCCCTCAGCTCATGCTGTCTGCCTTTTCCTTGACGTTCCCTGAGCCTTGGGGGCAGGGGGACAGGTAGTATAGGTGTTCTCTTTATGACTAAGCACTCAATGCTCACTTATTTTTTTTTAAAGATTTATTTATTTATTATGTATACAACATTCTGCCTCCATGTATGCCCGCATGCCAGAAGAGGGCACCAGATCTCATTACAGATGGTTGTGAGCCACCATGTGGTTGCTGGGAATTGAACTCAGACCTCTGGAAGAGCAGTGAGTGATCTTAACCACTGAGCCATCTCTCCAGCCCCCTCAATGCTCACTTATTCCCAGAAACTTGACCAGCCATGATCCTAGACATAGGTTGGGATTGTTTTAGATACGTTTTTCGTATTGTTTTATGTGTGTTGATGTTTTGTCTGCATGCATATCTGTGCACCATGTGCTTACCTGGTACCCACAGAGGTCATAAGAAGGCCTTGAGTCACCTACAAATTGAGTTACAGGCAATTGTGAGCTGCCATGTGGTTGATGGGGATTGAGCCCAGGTCCTCTAGAAGAGCAGCTGATACTCTTTACCACTCGTTGTTTGTTTGTTTGTTTCGTTTGTTTGTTTGTTTAAATTCCTGGCTGTTCTGGAACTTGCTCTGTAGACAAACTCACAGAGATCTGCCTGCCTCTGCCTCCTGAGTGCTGGGATTAAAGGCGTGTGCCACCACCGCCTGGCAGCAATGAGTTTTAAAGCTTACTTTTCAGACCCTCAGATTCTGTCCCACCTTGCATTCTGAACCCTTCTGCTGTAATTCTTTAGCTTTCTGGGCTGCTGGAGCCCTACCTCACCTTTTGTTATCTTGGAAAATACTTCAAGTAAAACACCCTTCCTTGATGCCTAGGCCAGATTGGATCTCTGTTCTGGATGCTTTGCCTTCTGTGTTCTGGATTGAATGGCTGAATTGGGCTAGAGTTTGTCCCCTTAGTGACTCCGGGAAGGCTCTGGAAGCAGAGGAATAGTGGCCTGCAGAGTCTGGGTTTAGGGAAAAGTGATTGGCATCCAAATGGGCTCAGCTGTGACCACTAAATGGCTTTGGAAGTCCTGGTTTTGGAAGCCCATAATCCATTGGTCTCCATAGGGGATCTAGCATAGGTCTGTATGAGGAAGTGCTGAGATAAGGAGGCTGTTGGCTGTATTCCCACCCAAGGGAGAGAGCTAACTTAGACTGACGTCAGCTTTCCCGAGAGTGTGCCTGCCCCCAGGAATACCCTCCTTCTCTCTCAGACCTATAGCTGACCTGCTTCACCTCTGGGTCCTTTTCCTCCTCTAAGGTCCACAGGAACCCAAGAGCCGTCCTTGCAAACTGTGGAGAAAGTACATTACTATATATTTAGCATGTTAAGTATCTGTCATGTGCTAGAAGCGGGGCAGGCAAACAGTTTGGTCTTGCAGTGACTATGGCCTAGTGGGAGCCAGTCAAGGGTGCTTCCAGTGCAACGGTCATTTCTTGGCTGAAGCCTAAGTGGGGAATGCAGGGTATTGTCACTGCAGCAAGATCAGCGGTCTCCTAGGATCCTACACTAGCATGGAAGTCAGAGGTTGAGATGAGAAGGCAAGATTAACTGGGAGGACAGGACAGAGCCGGACTACATCATTCAAGGTCTTCATTCACTGGGAATGGGAGACACCATGGGCCCGTGTGAGTTAGAGGGACCTGACTTTGTGGTTCATGGTGTCCACCTAGCATATGGAGAACATTCCTACAGAATAAGGGCACACATTGGAACCCCAGCAGTGAAGCTGTTGTGGTGGTGAGGGTAGTTTGACTTCACAAGAATGAGCTGGAAAGACTGGCTGACTATCTAGGCTGTAGGTTAGAAAAGCTGGGAGGTGGGTCTGGGGAGTGCACGTCATTTTTGCAGAAGACCCAAGTTTGCTTCCCAGTATCCATTATGGGTAGCTTGCAACTGCCTATTGTTGTGGAATATTTTACTGGTGGCTTTTTGAGGGGCCTACCACAATGCTACCAAATAAATCACACGGAGGCTTATTATTACTTATGAATGCCCGGCCTTAGCTTGGCTTGTTTCTTGCCTATTTTTCTTAACTTAAATTAACCTGTTTACCTTTTGCCTCTGGACCTTTTCCCTATTTCTGTATACTTGTACATGAATGTGATAAAATGATCCCACACTAGTTCAGAATGGGGTATAATAAAGGGTTCTTTATTTAGGGATAGATTCACAGATCTACAGTCTTCTGCACGAGCAGGGAACAGTAATCAAATTCAACAGCCTAGAGAGAAAGAGAGAGAGAGAGTGCATGCATGTTTCTAGTACCCAAGGCCATGCCCAACCTGGTCCAGCATCACAAAGGCCATTGGCTGAAGGAGTTCCCTCAGCACCTCCTTCTTTTGTTTAAATAAGAGAGTTCTAAACCCAATACAAAACTATATATAATAAGAACAGATATCAAGTAGAAAAATTAAAATTACAACTAGCATAAACAATATTAAGCAAGAAACATATGCTAAATGTTTCCATAATTATTCTATTCTAAGGAGTCTAAGTCTTTTTATTAGAAATGGCTTCACTAAGTCATGAGAGGAAAGTAACTACAACTATCTAATCTCCAACCCCATTGAAGACCTGAGAAGGGAGATAATGTCATTTGAGTAGACAGGAAGTGCAATCAAGCAACTTCCAAAATGTGCAATAAATGACAGAGACAACTGGCTACCTGGGCAATCACTCAAAGTCTCATTTGCAATGTTTTTTTTTTTTTTTTTTTTTTTGGTTTTTCGAGACAGGGTTTCTCTGTAGCTTTGGAGCCTGTCCTGGAACTAGCTCTTGTAGACCAGGCTGGTCTCGAACTCACAGAGATCCTCTGTCTCCCAAGTGCTGGGATTAAAGGTGTGCACTACCACCGCCCAGCTTCATTTGCAATGTTTTGCAACCAATTTTGGCTAAAGCTGAGGGTAAATGACAGACCATTTTCAAAGGCAGGAAAAATTTCAAAACTCTGATGTGGCAAGGTTTGGCAGTCTTTTTTCTTGTATCTTGCTTGTCCAGTCTGGACACTGTGCATTTTGTCAGTGGTTGAGGCATGGGCAGTTCTTTGCCCAAAGGCCAGTTTTGCCAAGAAGAAAACAAATTCCCAAGTTGAGTGTCTTCGGTGCTCAACATTCTCTTGGGAAGAGGTTGGTGCTGTCAGGAGGAATCATGTCTCACGTCAACAGAACCCTAAGTTATTTAAATGTCATTCTACAGTTCTTTGAAGTGGTTGAAGTTTACCTATCTGTGGAATATAATCTCTATGTATCTAAAAGAACCTGATTAGTCTAACTGTAAGTATAACAAACATGGATGACTACTGACCTATAATTATTAATACCTATATAGCTTAAAGACTAAGACTTTACATTAAAATATTAGACAATCCTTAAACAACTGTGCAGCAAATAAGGACAATGACTTAAAATGTAAACAATGCATAAATATCTTGATCAGATGTAGAAATGTATAGTGCAATATGATAAATATATCTTAAACTTGTATCAATATACAAAATGTCTTAAGTAGAAGTAGAAACATGCATGCATACAATATAACAAAATAACTTTGCATAAGTATAAACAGAAATAGGAGCATATTCAATATAACACATATAATTTGAATTTGTATCAATATACAAGAGTCTATACCAATGTAAATTGTCTATAAATAATAGCTCATAATTATTCACTTTATATTCACGATTATTAGTGTAAGTTCACACTAATCTACTTATTATCCCATTCAATTTCCTTTTTTTTTTTTTATAAAGAAGATCCCTGAGCCTACATAATTTGCACCCTAATCTCCAACTCTATACCAGATATAATCAACCCCTAATTGATGTCCCTAACCCTAAAGGACAAACTTTTTTGGAAGAGGGGATGTCATCTTTTAGAATTATTTCAGCTGTCATGGGGGTGATGTTCTTTCTATGAGATCCTGTAAAACTAAAATGATGGTTAAGTTTCAAGATTACTAAGCCGGGCGATGGTGGCGCACGCCTTTAATCCCAGCACTCGGGAGACAGAGGCAGGCGGATCTCTGTGAGTTCGAGACCAGCCTGGTCTACAGAGCTAGTTCCAGGACAGGCTCCAAAGCCACAGAGAAACCCTGTCTCGAAAAACCAAAAAAAAAAAAAAAAAAAAAAAGTTTCAAGATTACTGTCTGGTATAATTGCAAATAGTCTATGAGTAGTTGGTAGGGTTTTTCTGAAGTTCTCATTTGAAGTTCTGACCAGAAAATTATAATAAGATGCACCATTTTTATTTAGACAGAAAAGGGGAGGTGATATGGGATTGCCCTCTGTATACTGTGAATATGTTTTATTACCATTGGTTAATAAAGAAGTTTCTTTGGTTTATAGCCGGGCAGAATACAGCCAGACTGGAAGAGATATAAAGAGAGAGTAGGCAGAGTCAAAGAGATGCCATGTAGCTGCCAAAGAAGAAAGATGCCTACCGGAACTTTACTGGTAAACCATGAGCCTTGTGGTAAAGTATAAAATGATAGAAATAGATTGATTTAGGATATAAGAGTTAGTTAATAAGAATCCCAAGCTAGAGCCGGGCAGTGGTGGCGCACGCCTTTAATCCCAGCACTTGGGAGGCAGAGGCAGGTGAATCTCTGTGAGTTCGAGACCAACCTGGTCTACAAGAGCTAGTTCCAGGACAGGCTCCAAAACCACAGAGAAACCCTGTCTCGAAAAAAAACAAAAAACAAAAAAAAGAATCCCAAGCTAATAGGCCAAGCAATGTTTTAAATTAATATAGTTTTCTGTGGAATTATTTTGGGTCTGAGCAGCTGGGAATGAAATAGGATAGAAAATAGTGTATTTTCCTTTATTTGTCAAATGTAAGTGGACTAAATATTGTAACTATAATTCTTGCTTATAGCTGTTTTCTATATGTAATTTTATTACGTTAAAGTTAAAATCTTCCTTTTTATTTGGACAGAAAAGGGGAAATAGTGTGGGAAGTCCTTCTGTATATGTGTTGCTTTTATTGGTTAATGAATTAAGAAGCTCCTTGGGCCTATGGCAGGGCAGAATAGAGCAAGGTGGGAATTCCAAACAGAGATACAGGAGAAAAGGAAGTGGAGTCAGGGAGATGCCATGTAGCTGCTAAAGGAGACAGAGGTCTCAAAGCTTTACCAGTAAACCACAAGCCTCATGGTAAAATATAAAATAATAGAAATGGATTAATTTAGGATGTAAGAGTTAGTTAATAAGAAGCCTGAGATAATAGGCCAAGCAGTGTTTTAATTAATACAGTTTCTGTGTGATTTATTTTGGATCTGGGTGACCGGGAAACAAACAAGCAGTCTCTGCCTACATATACCTTTGTTTACTTCTTTCTCCATGGCTTGCTGCGTAGCTGGGTGACTGATCCCCATGTCCTCTTCTTCTTGTTCTCTTGTTGCTCCTCCTTCTCTTTCCTCCCAGATTTTCCCTTCTATTTATTCTCTCTGCCTGCTAGCCCCGCCTATCCTTGCTCCTGCCTCACTATGGGACATTAGTCTCTTTATTAAGACCATCAGTTGTCTTAGACAGGAAAAGTAACACAGCTTCACAGAGTTAAAACAAATACAGTGTAAACAAAAGTCACACACCTGAAAATAATATTCCCTAACAGTCTGTAACTCATCTCCAGGGAAACCAATGTTTCTGGCCTCCAAGAGCACCCATATTCATGGACACATACATCCCCCATGTAATTTAAAATAATAAAAACAAGCTGGAAGTGGTGGTGCATGCATTTAATCCCAGCACTGGGGAGGCAAAGGCAGATGTATCTCTGTGAACTTGAGGCCAGCCTCGTCTACATAGAGATGACCAGGACAGCTACTACTGTATAAAGAAACCCTGTCTTAGCCGGGCGGTGGTGGCGCACGCCTTTAATCCCAGCACTCGGAAGGCAGAGGCAGGTGAATCTCTGTGAGTTCGAGACCAGCCTGGTCTACAAGAGCTAGTTCCAGGACAGGCTCCAAAGCCACAGAGAAACCCTGTCTCGAAAAACCAAAAAAAAAAAAAAAGAAAGAAACCCTGTCTTATAAAACCACAAAACCATACACATACACACAATATACATATGTATAACATATATACGTAAAATCTATAAAACATTATAATAGTTACATATTGTGTATATGGAGGTGTTGTTTCTGTTCTGCCAGCCAGCTCCCAAATAACCACACAGAGACTTATTAATTATAAATAATTGACTAATAGCTTAAGCTTGTTACTAACTAGTTTTTTTTTTTTTTTTTTTGGTTTTTCAAGACAGGGTTTCTCTGTGCAGTCCTGGTTATGCTGGAACTCTCTCTGTAGACCAGGCTGGCCTTGATCCTCCTGCCTCTCTCTCTGGAGTGCTGGGATTAAAGGCGTGCGCCACCACCTCCCAGCAAGCTCTTATATCTTAAACCCTATATTTCTTATCTATACTCTATCACGTGGCACTGCCTTTTTTCAGCATATTCATCGCCTGCTTCCTCTGTGTCTGGCTGGCTACTCTCCTTGACCCTGCCCTACTTTTCCCCAGCATACTCTGGTTGTCCTGCCTAACCTGTTTTTGCCTAGACATCTGTCATTAGCTCTTTATTAATCCAACCAGAAAGCACCTTGGTAAAGACAAATCTTTACAGTGTACAAAAAAGATTATTCCATAACATATATGTTCCATATTTACATATAAATAAATACATATAGTAATATATAATATCACATGTGATATTATATCATACACTATATATTAGAATATATGATGTGATGTATACTTTTATATTATAATATAAATATTAAATGTAAATAATATATTTAGTATATATATATATATATATATACCAAAAAAAATCATAAAATGGAAGCAGGTAGGCACCCAGAGTTCAGGATAGTATCAAGTCTGTAGATTAGAACTGAAGAGACGGCAGGGCCATTGTGAAAGGGGGATTCATTGGTCCTGGCTGCCTATGCTATCCCAGCTTGGTTTGCGGAAGCAGAACAGTCAGATGGAGGGCAGCCTGTGCAGACACCAGCTCAAAAAGAGTGACTAGGAGACTTATTATGAATTATGAAATCTCAGCCTATAGCTTAGGCTTCTTCCACTAGCTTGTGACTCTTTTTATCTCTCTTCCATCTTGTACCTCCTGTTTCTTCTCTGTGTTCTCTGGCATCTTTTCTGCATACCTACATTCATCTCTTCTCTCTCAGTGCCCAGAAGTCCTGCCTAACCTCTTTCTGCCTACCTATTGGTCATTCGGCTATTTATTTATCTATCTATTTACCTATTTATTTATTTTGTTTTTTCTGTAGATCTCTGAAGTGTTTGAAGACCATCTACCTATTTAAAAATATGCCTCTGGGGCTGGAGAGATGACTCAGTAGTTAAGAGCACTAGCTGCTCTTCCAGAGGTTCTGAGTTCAATTCCCAGCAACCACAATCATGTTCACATGTTCACAACCATCTGTAATGAGGTCTGGAGCCCTCTTCTGGCCTGCAGGCATATGTGCAGACAGAACACTGTATGCATAATAAACAAATAAATCTTTAAAAAATTGCCTCTGATTGACATTGAAAATATACATAATGGGGGCTGGAGAGATGGCTCAGTGGTTAAGAGCATTGCCTGCATGCCGGGCAATGGTGGCGCACGCCTTTAATCCCAGCACTCGGGAGGCAGAGGCAGGCGGATCTCTGTGAGTTCGAGACCAGCCTGGTCTACAGAGCTAGTTCCAGGACAGGCTCCAAAGCCACAGAGAAACCCTGTCTCAAAAAACAAAAACAAAAACAAACAAAAAAAAGAGCATTGCCTGCTCTTCCAAAGGTCCTGAGTTCAATTCCTGGCAACCACATGGTGGCTCACAACCATCTGTAAAGAGGTCTAGTGCCCTCTTCTGGCCTGCAGATATGCACACAGACAAAATATTGTATACATAATAAATAAATATTTAAAAAAAAGAAAATATACATAATGTAAATCCGATTGTTATAGACGACTAACTACTAACCTATATTTTTTTATTATCCTAAATCGTTTTCAAGGACTAGAACTTTACATTACATTTTTATATGAGCTACATAGGTAGGTACACTACCTTAAATAAGAAATAAAAACATATAATACAGTATAACAAAAATAGCCTCAAATTTGTATCATTTTACAAAAATATTTTTTGTTTGTTTGTTTGTTTCTCTGTTTAACAGTCCTTGCTGTCCTGGAACCAGCTCTTGTAGACCAGAGCTGGCCTTGAACTCATGGAGATCCGCCTGCCTCTGTCTCCCAAGTACTGGGATTAAAGTCATGTTCCATCACCGCCCAGCTACAAAAGTATCTTAAACCAGAGTAGAAACATATATAGAGTATATTCTAACAAAAGTAACCTTAAATTTGTATCAATATACAAAAATCGATATCAATGTAACATATTTGATATTAATAGGTGTTTTTTGGTTTAAAGTAGATTCAATAATCTGTTCTTTTATCCTATCATCCCTAGCCTTGCAGAAAGAAATCTCTTTTCAGAAAGAGATCCTTGGATCTAACTTCCTATCTTAGTTTCCTCCATGACCAATAACAACTTGTAACCAACCCCTTTAAATGATGATAAACATCCTCAACTCACCTAATGACCAAAAACATTCACCCACCTCTTGGAAATATGGGCGTTGTGTTCTTAAAATTACTTCCTGTTGTCTGGGGGTGATGGAAACTCTAGGGGACTCTGAGAAAATTAAGATAATGTCAAGTCCTTGGGGAGCTAGCTGTTGTCCAGTCTTGGTGTAATGGGAAAGTGTAAGGCTTTTCTGAAGTTCCGGCTGGATAGTCTGTGAGGCTGGATCATCTCGGCCAGCAGCCTTGAAGCTGTTCTGGATATAGAACCCTGAGGAAACGGTAGCAGAGGGACTCTGAGAGGCTGGTTATCTGGGCCACTGGTTTTCATCGATGTCTGGTCCCCTTGCTCTGAAAACACACACACTTTCAAGGGTAATGTGCATATCTGTATTGATGCAAGTATGAACCATTTTACACAAGCCAGCCGAGGATGATGATTTTTTTTAATTGATTTTTATTGAGCTTTACATTTTTCTCTACTTCCCTCCCTGTCTCTCCCCTTCCCCCAGGATGTTTTTTTTGTTTGTTTGTTTTGTTTTTTATTTTATTATTATTATTATTATTTTTTGGTTTTTTTTTCGAGACAGGGTTTCTCTGTGGTTTTGGAGGCTGTCCTGGAACTAGCTCTTGTAGACCAGGCTGGTCCCG
Organism: Chionomys nivalis; assembly: GCF_950005125.1. Classification (NCBI taxonomy): domain Eukaryota; kingdom Metazoa; phylum Chordata; class Mammalia; order Rodentia; family Cricetidae; genus Chionomys; species Chionomys nivalis. Next base: position 22,390,965 of record NC_080106.1, read on the forward strand.
AACTCACAGAGATCCACCTGCCTCTGCCTCCCGAGTGCTGGGATTAAAGGCGTGCGCCACCATCGCCCGGCTTATTTCATTTTTTTAAAGATTTATTTATTTATTATGTATACAATAGTCTGCCTGCATGTGTTCCTGCAGACAGAAGTTGGCACAAGATCTTATTACTAGTGGTTGTGAGCCACCATGTGGTTGCTGGGAATTGAACTCAGGACCTCTGGAAGAGCAGTCAATGCTCTTAACCACTGAGCCATCTCTCCAGCTCCCAGGATGATGGTTTTTTTTTTTTTTTTTTTTTTTTTTTGGTTTTTCGAGACAGGGTTTCTCTGTGGCTTTGGAGCCTGTCCTGGAACTAGCTCTTGTAGACCAGGCTGGTCTCGAACTCACAGAGATTCACCTGCCTCTGCCTCCCAAGTGCTGGGATTAAAGGCGTGCGCCACCACCGCCCGGCCCAGGATGATGTTTTATATTTGAGCAGGTAAATATCTATCACCTGTCTTGTAGGTTTTTCTAGGCTTATTTTTTTTATGTCTGTAACCACGATTTTTTAAAATATATATTTATTTATTGTGTATAAGTGTTCTGTCTCCATGTATGCCTGCATGCCAGAAGAGGACATTTGGACCTCTGGAAAAATAGTCAGTGCTTTTAACCTCTGAGCCATCTCTCCAGCCCCTAGTAACCATGATTTTCAGGCAGTCTCCCTGATCAAACCTAATTCCCTTTAACCTTGAATGAATCCATGGGCTTTTATTTCCCCATAGAAACAAAAGCATAAACTCTTCCCCAACTCAATACATTTTTTGAATTCCATTTTAAAGTTAAGGCATTCCTAAAGTATCTAGGCTGGCTTAATTCAGCAGTCCCTCTACAATCCCGTGCCTCTTCTCTGCAGCTGCCATTTACTCAGTAGCATTCAAAAAATTCAAAGTCAACAAGACACCATATATGACTCAGACTCTGTATATTTTCCATCTTTACGGGGCTTATTCTTTTTTTTTTTTATTTATTTTTTATTTTGGTTTTTTTTTTTTTTTTTTTGAGACAGGGTTTCTCTGTGACTTTGGAGCCTGTTCTGGAACTAGCTCTGTAGACCAGGCTGGTCTTGAACTCACAGAGATCCGCCTGCCTCTGCCTCCCGAGTGCAGGGATTAAAGGCGTGCGCCACCATCGCCCGGCGGGGCTTATCCTTTTAATTATATTTTTATATTATGTTATTATATTCTCTCTTTAAAGACTTTATCTTATTAGTTATAAACTATTTTTTTACTCTCTCTCTCTCTTTTTTTTTTAAAGCTTACACACATTTTTAAAAACCTATTTAGAGTTTTTTTTTTTTTTTTTCCCTCCAGTCTGGATCTGTCTTCACTGAGTACCTGCAGCCTTCTCTGACCACAGGAGACAAATCTTAAACTGTCATGTCATCTGCCGCAAGGCTCGGCTTAGCATTTGGTGCTGGTGTGTCCTGCTGGCGGCTGGCTCCAGCCTGCAGCCCACAGGCTGTGACAGGAAGTGGTGTTTCTATATGCTGAGCTGGTCTGCCTGAGAGACTGCAGACTAGAAAGTCATATCCGGCTCCTTGTCTAGACTTTTCTTAGCTTTCTCAGGCCCTGTGTTTGGATATTTGAGCCCGACGTTGGGCACCATATATAGATGGGTTTTAAAATGACACAGAGACTTACTATTAATTATGAAAGTTCTGCCTATCCCTTAGGCTTGTCCCAAGCTATATAAGGCCATCTTATAACTTGAATTAATCTATGTTTTACCTCATGGATTTTTACCTCTCTTCCATCTTGCACTTCCTGTTTCCTCTTGGTATTCTCTGGCATCTCTCCTCCATGCCTAGATCCATCTCTTTTCTCTCTTTCTCGCTCTGTCTGGAAGTACTGCCTAACCTCTTCCTGCCTAGCTACTGGCCATTTAGCTCTTTATGAAACCAACCAGAAGGTACCTAGGCACAGACACATCTTCACAGTGTACAGAAAGATCATTCCATAACAACCCTGAAAGTCTTAGTTACTTTTCTACTGTTGTTAAGAAACATCGTGACCAAAAGAAACTTGATGAGAAAGGGGGTTATTTGGTTTACACAGTCTAAATCACAGTCCGCTGAGGGAAGCCAAGGCAGGAGCTTGGTTGACAGGAGTTGATGCAGAGACCATGGAGGAATGCTGCCTACGGATTTGTTCTTCATGCTCAGCCTCCTTTCTTAAAGAACCCAGAACCACTAGGCTAGGGCTGTTCCCAACCACAATGGGCTTGGCCCTGTCAATTGCTAAGGAAATCCTGTATAATCTTACCTGCTTACAGCTGGATCATCTTCTTTTTCCTCCTTTTCTTGTTCTTTGTTTTGTATTTATTATGTATACAATATTCTGTCTGTGTGTATGCCTGATGGCCAGAAGAGGGCGCCAGACCCCGTTACAGATGGTTGTGAGCCACCATGTGGTTGCTGGGAATTGAACTCAGAATACCTGGAAGAGCAGTCAGTGCTCTTTACCTCTGAGCAGTCTCTCCAGTCCCTTATGGAGGCATTTTTTTCAATTGAAGTTCTCTCTTGTCAGATGACTTTCGATTATGGCAAGTTGACATAAAACTAGCTAAGACACTGAGCTATGTAGTGAGCCTTTGTTTTTTTGTTTTGTTTTGTTTTGTTTGTTTGTTTTTGAAGACAGGGTTTCTCTGTGGCTTTGGAGCCTGTCCTGGAACTAGCTCTTGTAGACCAGGCTGGTCTCGAACTCACAGAGATCCGCCTGCCTCTGCCTCCCGAGTGCTGGGATTAAAGGCGTGCGCCACCTCCGCCCGGCCAAGCCTTTGTTTGTTTGTTTTTTTTTTTTTTTTTTGGTTTTTTGAGACAGGGTTTCTCTGTGGTTTTGGAGTCTGTCCTGGAACTAGCTCTTGTAGACCAGGCTGGTCTCGAACTCACAGAGATCCGCCTGTCTCTGCCTCCCGAGTGCTGGGATTAAAGGCGTGTGCCACCACCGCCCGGCTCATCTTCTGATTCTTGTATGAGTAAGGGTTGTTACTAACAAGCTTTTGCCATCCTTTCCCCAGTAAGCCTGACTCTTAACGCTTTCAGGGTTTGTGGAGGTGGAACACCTAAACCTCAGTTGACAATAGTGACACTCTTCCAGGGCCAGAACAGCTAGTTTGGCAAGATGTTCATACTAGTCAATGTCCAAGGCTATTAAGCCTTTTAGTATCTCCCTTCTGCCTCTTGGCTCTGGACTTTCCACTGTCCCTAACCTTGGCCTAATGTCTCTATGATCTTCTACTGGATCTTCACCAATCAGTCTGTAGCAATCCTCTGCTGGTGCCAGAGATGGAAGTGGGGGAAGTGGGGTCTATGGTAGTGGTTAGTGGACCTTAAAATTTCCTGTTTTCTGGGGCAAAAGTAATGGCTCAATAGTTAAGAGCACTTGTTGCTCTTGCGTAGGACTGTGGCTTGATTTCCAGCACCCATATGGTGCCTCATAGCCACCTGTAACTCCGTTCCAGGCAAACTCTATTTGGTAAGACTCTTTCTTCTTCCAGCTCCAGGCATGCATGTAATACGCATACATACACGCGGGCAAAAACACTCAGACGCACAAAATGAAACAGATCTTTTTAAAAAACTTCCCATTTTGCTATAAAAACTAACTTTAACAACTTTAACACGGGTCAGATGTTTACTAAGAAGAGGGAAGGAAGAGGTGAAGGGTCGGACAGAAATCTTGGGACTAAGCAGCGTCCCAAGGGTGCAACTGGCCTTCAGAAGGAAGTGTGTGAGGTTCATTTCTCAAATGTCCTGCTTAACTCTACTCCACAGAGTTGGCTTATTACCAGTGTTGAGCCTCAGCCCAGGCTGCCTCTGCCTCGGGCCCCAGCTCCTGGCTCAAATCTTGCACCCTTCATGAGTTCCCAGGTTTGCATGGATAGGGGGTGACGTGCCAGCGCAAGCTCCGGAGCCCCGATCTTAGCAGGGGGAACTTACAAATAGATGGCTTAGAGTTTCCGATTAAAACCCCTTCCAGCTCTACTCCACCTGCCGCACTTAGAATCGAGTGACAAACCCTTCATTTGGAAAAGGCCGATCATTTGGAACAGGTTGTTGATCTAGCTTCTCCCGGACCCGTTTCTTGGGTCCCACCTGTATTTCTACCCAGAAGGCTGACAGTCGAAGTTCTCCGGGCATGGGCGGCCGAAAGGAGACGCCTCTGAGGTGCCAGGGTGAAGGCTGTACAAAGGTCCTGGTCAGCTGCTGGTGACCTGAGTTTCAAGAACGAACGAACTACCTAGGACTCACTTCCTCTTTCCTTGCTTTAGGAGAGGTTCCTCAGTCACAGTAGATGATGGAGCTCTTTTGGCTCGATTTGTTTTCGGTCTTTCGAGGTAGGAATCGGGAATGAGGACTACCTGAGTGGACTTCGAGTACCAAGGACAGTGTTGGAGACACCGTGAGGTGGGGGTGTCTGAGGGCAGGACTATAGTTGGGAGCCAGGCGGCGCCCGTCTGCCGATCGATGCGTTCGGCGCGCAGCACAGTCTAGCAGCGAGGCCAGGGGTGGGCAAGGACTCGTGGTGAGCTTGAGTGGGAGGGACGCTCGTGGAGGAGAGTTCCAATTGGTAGTGTCTTGGCAAGAGGCGGGTCCTAATTGGCTGGTGGCTGGGAGCGGTGGGGTTAAGCGCGACGCTGCGGCCCCGGCCTAGGCACGATCCCTAATCACTAAAGCAGCCCCTTGGATCTGCTGCCAGTCTCGCGCCATGAATCGCCACCTCCTCACTTGTCGCGCGACCCAGCTCCGGAGTGGCCTCCTGGTCCCCCTGCTTCTGCTAATGATATTGGTAGACCTGGCTCTCCCGGCCCAACGTCACCCCCCGGTGGTTCTGGGTGAGACTGGTGTGCGGTGGGATGGTGGGTGGATACTGCAGGATTCAGTGCAGCCAGGGTCGGCTGGCCCGACTTCCCCGTGCTTTAAGCACCATACCCAGTGTTTTGGTCTCTTAAACTGGGTCGGGTCAGTTAACCCACCTTCCTCCATACTGGACATGGGTGTGGTCAACCACCCTCTAAAAGATGAGAGCAAAGGGAAAGGCTACTGTCCGATTTCCCACTCCACCCACCTGCATCACCTCCAAACCTTGCCTCACCATGTCCCCATTTCTTAGCTGTAAAGACCGAGGCAGCTCGACCCTACCCCAGAGGGCTTCCAAATAGTCTCAGAATTGGTCTGAGTCTGCTTAGAAGGCATCGGCCTTGTGTTTTGCATGGCATGGGTAGTAAGTAGCAAGTTCTATCTTTGCTGACTACCAACATCATTTCCCTTCGCTTTCAACTTAGGAAATGCGTGACATTGACTTTTGGGGAGAAGGACTAAGGAAGATAGGATGGCTAAGGCAAGGAAAGACAGAGGAAAGGGTTAGGACGATAGCCATGAACAGGTGTTAGGGAGTCAGAGAGCATGCCCTACTCCCTCCCCTAAGACCTGGTTATTCCATGCCGTGTTGAGGCCAGTGACGCTGCCTGGGGATTCACTCTTTGGTCTTAGACTGGCGGCTGAGCAAGAATCAACAGTGTTTCCTTGAGTTAATAGGCCAGGATAAAATCTTTGGGAGTCTTCTGTTTGCCTTGGCTCTCCTCTTGAGCTAGTGTTTCCGTGGCCAGCCACCCAACAGAGACCTGCCGAAGCGTATGTTACTTACTTATTCAGCTGGAGCATGCATTCCTGTGCTCCTTCTCCTGGGACTGTTTGTTTGTTTTGTCTTTTCAAGACAGGGTTTCTCTGGGGTAGCAGCTCTGACTTTTCTGGAACTCACCTTGTAGACCAGGCTGGCCTCAAACTCACAGAGATTCACCTGCCCCTGCCCACCCCCACCCCCCAAGTGCTGGGACTAAAGGTAGGCGTGTAGGCATGTGTCACCACGCCTGACTGCAGGGAATGTCTTAATAGAGATACTGCAGATCATAGAAGGATAGTGTTGACTGGCAAAGTGGTCCTGGGAAGCCTCAATAGGCATTGTAAACTAGGCCTGGCAGCACACACTAATCCCAACACTCAGAGCCGGGTATAGCCTGATCTGCAATGCAAGTTTCGGGACTGCCAGCGCTACACAGTGAAGCCCGTCAACAACAAGAAGTAAGCATTCTAGGTCAGGAAATGACTGGGGGATTCTGGACCTAGGTTCACTCTGAGATTTGCTCACACTTAAACCTGCCTTTCTCAGGCTTCCAGGATGGCTCTCAGGGATGAGGTCTGTGTAGAGTCAGCTTGGGTGAGTGGATGCCAGCGAGGCTGTCCTGGAGTATGCTAGAACTAGGTGTGCTTGGAAGATGGTTCCAGGCTGGTTGGAATGGGATTCGGGGGAAGTAGGAGGCATGCATGGTGTAGAGCTCGTGACTTACGGGGTCATCTGGACTTTACCCTGGTGACCAGTGTAAAGAAGTCACGTGTGAGCCTAAGGAGTTCCGAGAATGAGGGCCTTGGCATTGGGGTGTGTGCATTCTCTGACCACATTCATGTTTGCCACCTTTTTTTGTGGAGGGGAGGGTGAGGCTCACTCTATAGCCCTGTGCTCGTGCTCTCTTTGTAGATCAGGGTGGCCTTGAACTCACAGAGATCTACCTCTAATACCTCTGCCTCTGCCTCCCAGGGTGCTGGTATTAAAGGTGTGCACCACCACGCCTGGACGGATTGGTGCTAACTGCACCCATTAATCCATCCGGTCTTGGTTCTCCTAAATCATAGCAGAGAAGCCTCAGACTCCACCATGATCTGAACATCTGTATCTTCAGCCTGCCCATCTTTTCAAGGATTGGGGCTGCTGCCGGTAACTCAGAGACCGGAGAGAATTGTTCTTGTTCCTTAGGCACAACGTGTGGGTCCTGAGTTAGTGGTAGAGGCAGCAGAAGTCAGAAAATTGATCCCGGGCCAGGGGAATGGGACCTTAGGCAAACCATTTGTATCCCGCTCAGCCTGAGTCTTCTCATCTGTGAAATGCATAAAGAGGGCATGCAGGAAGTGGGCAAAGGGATTGCCACCAGGCATGAAGACCGGGTTTCATCCCCAGATGAAACTAGTTCTGGCAGGTTGTCCTCCGGCCTCCGCACACATGCTGTGGTGTGCTCTCATCTCACCTCCACATAGCGTACACACGGAATAAGTACTCATGATTTTAAAATTTATATGAAGATGACCCTTCGCGGTGTTATGTCAAGTAAGAGCTTTATGTGTGGCTTGCGTGGCTCTTGTCCTTGTTTCAGGCACCAAGTATCTCAGGAAGGGGCCATTGCTATTTTTAGAAGCCACATAGCCTGGCCAGGGCAAGGGACATTTGGCGGCTTCCTCTTTTCACTCATTTCCCCTTTGGTGGATGGAGACAGTGACCAGTTCACATGCCCAGCTCACAAGCATGTCATGTAGAGACTCCGTGCTGGGAATTTCTTGCGTCTGCACCTGTGTCCTGAAGGGAGGGGAAAGCAGGTGTCTCACCTTCCCAGGACACTCAGAAGACAAAGACATGTGTCCAGAGTCACTGGTGAGGAAAGCCGTGTGGCTCTTCGTAGTACCCGTGGGTATTCAAAGAGGTTTTCTCTCTGCAATGTCCGGAGGGTAGCCTATAGCAGGTAGATGCGGCCTGTAATGTTAACAGGAGGAAATAGATTGTGGGGGCTTTAAATAATAGCAGTTCAGGTAGTGTGGACTTGGTGTTGCCAGGGCCCTGGGGTCTGTGTGTACCAAAGAGATTGATAAGAGCGGGACCCAACCATGCTTGGAACTTGGTCACACCCTGGCCTGTGGCTGCACGTTACTGCGGTTCAGTCACCTGCAGCACATCTCTCTCTATCTTCCACGAACTCTACCCTCTGGAACTTCCTGCCTTTAGCAAGGCCTGGGGCCTTGGTGGGCCTGCTGGTACGGTTGTAAACTTTTCTCATGTGTGTTTTTTAAGGTCCCCACCCCCCCCCCCCAGCCTGTAATCCAGTATTTGGGAGGTTAGAGGCAGGGAAATCATGCTTTTGATGTCAGCAAGACCTAGTCGAGAAACAAAAACATGGAAAACTTAAGAGCACGGCTTCTAGGTTTAGTTTTTGGCCCAGCACTTTGTCTTATGTCCATGGCCTATGGGTAGATGAGACCCTGCTTGATTCTTTCTGGCTGGGTTTAAACCTGGAGGGTACATATCTAATACCAGCTGTAGCATTGGCCACAGTTCTGAGATTCTGGGAAACTCCCATGAGCCTTAAAACCCCTCCTCAACAGAGTATGATCTGAGTCCAGTTAACCTTGGAAACCATCTTTTTTTTTATTGGTATTTATTGAGCTCTACATTTTTCTCTGCTCTCCTCTCTGCCTCTCCTCTCTCCCCTTCAGCCCTTCCCCAAGATCCCCATGCTCCCAATTTACTCAGGAGATCTTGTCTTTTTCTACTTTCTACTTCCCATGTAGATTAGATCTATGTAAGTCTCTCTTAGTGTCTGCATTGTTGTCTAAGTTCTCCGGGATTGTGGTTTGTAGGCTGGCTTTCTTTGCTTTATATTTAAAAACCACCTATGAGTGAGTACATGTGATAATTGTCTTTCTGTGTCTGGGTTACCTCACTCAAAATGATGTTTTCTAGCTCCATCCATTTGCCTGCAAAATTCAAGCTGTCATTATTTTTTTCTGCTGTGTAATACTCCATTGTATAAATGTACCACATTTTCCTTATCCATTCTTTGGTCAAGGGACATTTAGGTTGTTTCCAGGTTCTGGCTATGGCAAACAAAGCTGCTATGAACATAGTTGAGCACATGTCCTTGTGGCACAATTGAGCATCCTTTGGATATATACCCAAAAGTGGTATTACTGGGTCTTGAGGAAGGCTGTTTTCTAATTTTCTGAGAAATCGCCACACTGACATCCAAATGGGCTGTACCAGCTTGCATTCCCACCAGCAATGCAGAACTGTTCCCTTTTCCTCACAACCTCTCCAGCATAACTTGTCATCAGTGTTTTTGATCTTGGCCATTCTTACAGGTGTAAGATGGAATCTCAGAGTTGTTTTGATTTGCATTTCTCTGATGACTAAGGATGTTGAACATTTCCTTAAGTGTCTTTCAGCCATTTTAGATTCCTCTGTTGAGAGTTCTCTGTAGGTCTGTACTCCATTTTTTTTTTTTATTGGATTATGTGTTCTTTTGGTGTCCAGTTTCTTGAGTTCTTTGTATATTTTGGAGATCAGACCTCTGTCTGATGTGGGGTTAGTGAAGATCTTTTCCCATTCTGTAGGCTGTCGTTTTGTCTTGTTGACCATGTCCTTTGCTTTACAGAAGCTTTTCAGTTTCAGAAGGTCTCATTTATTAATTGTTTCTCTCAGTGTCTGTGCTGCTGGAGTTCTATTTAGGAAGTGGTTCCCTGTGCCAAAGAGTTCAAGTGTATTTCCCACTTTCTCTTTTATAAGGTTCAGTGTGGCTGGTTTTATGTTGAGGACTTTGATCCATTTGGACTTGAGTTTTGTGCATGGTGATAGATATGGGTCTATTTTCATTCTTCTACATGTTGATATCCAGTTATGCCAGCACCACTTGTTAAATATTCTTTCTATTTTCCATTTGATATTTTTTGCTTCTTTATCAAAGATCAGGTGTTCGAAGTTGTGTGGATTGATATCCGGGTTTTCTATTCAGTTCCCTTGGTCCTCCTGTCTGTTCTTATGCCAATACCAGGCTGTTTTCAGTACTGTAGCTCTGTAGTAGAGTTTGAAGTCAGGGATTGTGATGCCTCCAGAAGTTCTTTTATTGTACAGGATTGTTTTGGTTATCCTGGGTTTTTTGCTTTTCCATATGAAGTTGAGTACTGTTCTTTCGAGGCCTTTGAAGAATTTTGCTGGGATTTTGATGGGCATTGCATTGAATCTGTGGAAACCATCTTTATATGAAGGGGTAATCCAGGCTGAGATCACAGGGGAATCACAGCCTCCCAGGGAAGTGACTGGCTTGAACCCCTTTCTGAATGGCCTACCGGGAAGTTCCAGTGAAGATCTAGGGAGGTCATTTATATTCCACATTATTGGAGAGAGTTCTAGAGGCTCCCCCAAGCATATCAGGCCTCTCTTTAAGCTTCCACAGGGTATGTGGTGGCAGACTTCTTTCCCATGAACTTGGCTTTTGTTTCTGTTTGCTTTGAAATAGGATCTCACTGTGTAGGCCAGACTCACTCACTTGATCCCCCTGCCTCAGCCTCCTAAGTACTGGAATTACAGATACTCACCACCGTTCCTGGCTAGTAGCAGCTTTTCTACATGAAGGTCGTGTCCTGGCTTCTCTGTCAGGCTTCCCTATTTTTGATTTTTCCAAACCTGGAATTGTGCTTCAACTTCCGGAGTGGTATTGCAAAGATTGGGTGCCATGGTATCTGTCCACTCTGGGTGCCATGGTGTCCAGCCTGGATGCCATGATGTCTGTCCAGTCTGGGTGCCATGGTGTCTGTCCACTCTGGGTGCCATGGTGTCCACTCTGGGTGCCATGGTGTCTGTCCCCTCTGGATGACTCTATCGCAGACCGCAGGGTTCTTGGGGGTCTCCAGCCTGGCAGGGCTTGGACCTATGCCTGTTTTGTCTTCTTCTGCAGTGCCTGGTGATCTGGGTAACCAGCTGGAAGCAAAGCTGGACAAGCCAAAGGTCGTGCACTACCTGTGCTCCAAGAAGACGGACAGCTACTTCACGCTCTGGCTGAACCTTGAGCTGCTTCTGCCTGTCATCATTGACTGCTGGATTGACAATATCAGGTGGGGATGGTACGCACCCATGGGGGAACCACTGTGGGGCCTAGAGAGGTCTTCAGAGTCCTCGTCCTTCTCGTTCCTCAGTAGATGGAAAAGTACCCCTCTTTTCTGGGCTCGTTAGCCATTGATCTTCTCTGGTCAGCACCAACTAGCTCCATACGCTCAGGAATAATTTTCTTCTTTTTCCTGCTCTTGGTCTTCCCTTCTCTAGTTTAGCCATCAGGTCCTAGACTCAGGTTTTTTCTGGCTAGTCCCTGTCCACAGACTCAGTGTAGCTCCCCTCCTTCCTCAAATATGTTTGAAAATGAGAAGGACGGCCGGGCGGTGATGGCGCACGCCTTTAATCCCAGCACTTGGGAGGCAGAGGCAAGGCGGATCTCTGTGAGTTCGAGACCAGCCTGGTCTACAAGAGCTAGTTCCAGGACAGGCTCCAAAACCACAGAGAAATCCTGTCTCGAAAAACCAAAAAAAAAAAAAAAAAGAAAAAAGAAAAAAAAAGAAAATGAGAAGGACGGTGTGTATGGTGGTATATCTATAATTGCGGCATTTGGGAGGAAAGCTGAGGCAGGAGAGTTGTCATAATTGAGGCCAGCTAGGTCTACAGAATTCCAGAATGGGTACCAGCCAGGATTAAGTAGCAGAACACTGTCTCAAGACCCCAGACACAGACAGAGACTTTGATTTCCAGATGTGCTAGCATATCAGTGGTTTTCAGACGATGAAGTTAAGGGGGCTACGAAGTAAGCATTTTAGTTGGATGGCAAGTGGTTTTCCTGGTGATTATTTTTGCCAGTTTTTATATATATATCCCCCAAACAGGGTTTCTCTGTGTAGCCTTGACTGTTCTGGAACTCACTCTGTAGACCAAACCAGGCTGGCCTCTAACTCATAGAAGATCCGCCTACCTCTGCCTCCTGAGTGCTGGGATTAAAGGCTTGCACTACTACTGCCCAGCTACAATGTATCTTTTCAAAATTTATTTTTCGATTTATTTATTTGATGTGTATGATTGTTTTGCCTGCATATATATATGCATGCCTGCAGAAGTCAGAGGAAGGCATCAGTCTACTGTACATAAAGTTATAGATGGTTACGAGCTACCACATTAGTGCTGGGAATTGAACCTGGGTCTTAAAGAGAGCCATCTCCCTAGTCCCTTTTTCTTTCTTTAAATTTTCCTCTTTATTTTACGTCTTTGGGTGTTTTGCCTGCCGGTATGTCTGTAAACCTTGTGTGTGTAGTGCCCACAGAAGCCAGAAGAGGGTGTCAGAGCCCCTAGGACTGGATCTACTATACAATGTATTCTTTTGTTCGTTTTTTTTCAAAACAGGGCTTTACTATGTATCTCTGGCTGTCCTGGGACTCACTATGTAGAACAGGGTGGTCTGGAACTCACAGAGATCCACCTGCTTTTCCTCCCAAGTCTGGGACTGAAGGATGCCCCACCACACCTGGACTGCACAATGTATCTTGATCATATCCAACTCCTCCCAAAGACATCCCTTTCCACCTTCATGTGCTCTCCTTTTTATTTTTATTTTTTAAGATTTCTTTCTTTTTATTTTTGTGTGGGGTGTTTTGCCTTCTTGTATGTCTGTGTACCATATGCATGCATTGCCTGAGGAAGCCAGAAGAAGGTATTGAATTCCTTGGAACTGAGTTTTCGATGATTGTTAGCTGCCATGTATGGGTGCTAGGGATTGAACCAGGGTACTCTGCCAAAGCAGCCAGTGGTGGTGGTAGTGCGAGTGGTCTTCTCCTTCCTTTAGATTTATTTATTATTTTATTTTATGTGTATGAATGTTTTGCCTCAGTGCATATTCCTGGTGCCTACTGAGGCCAGTATTGGATCTCCTGGAACTACAGTTACTGATTATTATGATCGGTCACCTGAGTGCTGGGAGTCAAGCCTGGGTCCTCTGGAAGAGCAGCCAAACTGCTGAGCCGTCTCTCCATTTTTTAAAGAAAATTATATTTGGGCTGGAGAGATGGCTCAGCAGTTAAGGGTTATGGCTGCTCTTCCATAAGTCCTGAGCTCAATTCCCAGCAACCACATGGTGACTCACAACCATCTGTAATGAGATCTGGTGCCCTCTTCTGGCCTGCAGCATACACGCAGATAGAATACTGTATACATAATAAATCTTTATTTAAAAAAGTAAATAAATAAACCTTTTTGAAAAGTTACATTTATTCATTTAGGGGTGGGTTTAGGTCAGGGGACAACCTGAGAGCTTTAGCTCTCTCCTTCCCCCGTGTTGGCTCCAGAGATTGAACTCAGGTCCTCAGCCTTGTGAATAAGCAAGCACCCATATCCACTGAGTCACTTGCTGAACCCACCTCTTTTTTTCTTCTTCTTCCTTATTCTTTTTTTTTTTTAAGAGTTTTTCTGTGTGGCCTTGGCTGTCCTGGAACTTGCTCTCCAGCCCCAAACTTGGGCTGCCCTTGACTCAGACCCATATCTTCAAAAAACAAACTCTACATGTGTGTTGTGACATACACCTCCACACAAATGAATACATACATACTTATTATTTTAAAAATCCCCCCCCTTTTTTTTTTTTTTTTTTTTTTTTTTTTTTTTTTTGGTTTTTTGAGACAGGGTTTCTCTGTGGTTTTGGAGCCTGTCCTGGAACTAGCTCTTGTAGACCAGGCTGGTCTCGAACTCACAGAGATTCACCTGTCTGTGCCTCCCAAGTGCTGGGATTAAAGGCGTGCGCCACCACTGCCCGGCAAAATCCCGCCCCCCCCCCTTTTTTTTTGAGACACTGCCAGTTGTGGTGGAGCATACCTTTAAAGGCAGAGGCAGGTGGATCTCTGTGAGTTTGAGGCCAGCCTGGTCTACAGAGCAAGTTCCAAGGTAGCTAGGGCTACATAGAAAGACCCTGTCTCAAAAACCAAAAATGGAAAAAAAAGTTTTTTTTAATATGGGTCTCCATAAATTAACTGGCTGACCTTGAATTTTCAGTCCTTCTTCAGCTTCTGGAATAGCTGGGATTTCAAGGGCAGATTAGTTAGACCTTGTGGCACAAACCTGGGGTTCCAGTGTTTTGGTGGCAGAAGGAGATAACAAAATTCAAGGCTAACCTGCTTTACAGTACAAATTCCTAGGGCTGTATTGTGAGACCCTATCTAAAAACAAACAAAAATAACAGAAAGAAAGAAAGAAAGAAAGAAAGAAAGAAAGAAAGAAAGAAGAAAACTGGGTGGTAGTGGCACACACCTTTAATCCTAACACTTGGGAGGCAGAGGCAGGCAGATCTCTGTGAGTTCGAGGCCAGCCTGGTCTACAAGAGCTAGTTCCAGGACAGGCTCCAAAGCTACAGAGAATGCTTGTCTCAAAAAACAAAAAAACAAACAAACAAAAAAACAAAACAAAGAAAGAAAGAAAGGGAAAATAGTTTATGTGAGGTGGGGGTTGAGGGCTGGACATGTAGCTCTTGCCTAGTGTGTAGAAAGTGGAGGGCTGAAACGAGGCTCTTTCAGAAGACCCGCGTTGCTACTCAGCACCAGTGTTGGATGGCTCACAACTGCCTATAATTTCAGCACCAAGGGATCTGATGCTTTCTGGATTCCATAGACACCTAAACACATGTCATATAAAGTATATTTACATAAACATACAGACATTGAACATAGATTTTAAAAAGGACAGGATTGATCTCTAGCCCCCTCCCCGCCAAAAGATAACGGAGCTGAAAATTTCCCACGGCCTTCTGCTGGTGTAGCCATCTAACATTTATAGCAGATGGTCCTTAGATGCTGTCAGCCCAGGGAAGCCTGTCTGCCTGTAACTCACTGTGTAGACCAGGCCTCTACCTCATGGCCATCTATCCACCTGCCTCTACCCATGGAGTGCCGGGCTTACAGGCGTGCACATCCATGCTGGGTATATTATGATACTTGATGCTAATAATAAGGAACTGAGTTGGTGGTTGATGTGTTTACTAAATTATACTTTCTTTTTTAAAGATAGGATTGTACTGTGTAGGAACTAAAGGCATGTGTTACAACACCTGACTTTACAATTTTTATTTTTATTTTATTTTATCTTATTTGGCGGGAGTGGGGTAGGGGTGAGATAGCATCTCTCTGTGTATCCCTGGCTGTCCTGGAATTTACTTTGTAGACCAAGCTGGCCTTGAGCCTTGAACTCAGAGAGATCCTCCTGCCTCTGTCTCCCAAGTGCTGGAATTACAGGCATGTGCCACCACTGCCCGGCTAGGCCAATTTTTATATACCATATTTTCATTATTTTGGAATGTTCTACTCACAAAATCCCCATTACTTGAGGATTCTTATAACCCATTCAGGTTAAGGAAGGTGGATTTGAGTCTGAGGAAAGTAGAGTCTAGCCTGGGCTAGCAAGACCCTGTCTCAAAGCTAAAACAAAGCACAAAGTTCACTCTATTTACTATGTATTATTCCAGAAGTACTCTCTCCTTCTCTCTCCCTTAATTTAAAGGGGGAAAAAAAGGTTTTGAGCCTATGGTAGTGGTACAAGTCTTTAATCCCAATATTTAGGAGGTAAAAGCAGGTAGAGCTCTGAGTTCAAGGCCAGCATGGTGTACCTGGGAGTTCCAGGCCAGCTAGGGCTCTATAGTAAGGCCCTGTCTTAACAACAACAAAGACTAACAAAACAGCAACACAAAAGGGGTTAGTAAGATGGCCCAGTAAACCAGGCAGTGGTGGCCCACGCCTTTAATACCAGCACTTGGGAGGCAGAGGCAAGCAGATCTCTGTGAGTTCGAGGCCAACCTGGTCTACAAAGTGAGTTCTAGGACAGCCGGAGCTAAACAGTGAAACCCTGTCACGAAAAACAAAAAACTAAAACTTGGCCCAGTAGATTAATTAGATCACTCTCTACTCTTGCAGAGAACCCAAGTTTGAGTCCCAGAACTCATATAGTGGCTCACAACCATCATAACTTCAGTTCCAAGGGATCTGATCCCTCATTTGACTTCTGCAGGCACCAGGCATGAATGTGGTGTACATATGTTCATGTAGACAAAAAAGTCATACTCAGACACATAAATTTATAAAAGGATTGTGAGCCAGGCAGTGGTGGTGCACACCTTTAAAGGATTAATCCCAGCTCTCGGGAGGCAGAGGCAGGTGGATCTCTGTGAGTTCGAGGCCAGCCTGGTCTACAAGAGCTAGTTCCAGGACAGGAACCAAAGCTACAGAGAAACCCTGTCTCAAAAAACAAAAAACAAAACAAAACAAAACAAGGGCTGTGAGACAGGGTTCACGGTGTAGCTCAGGCTGGAAAGTCCCAGGGTAGCCCAGGTGGTCACTGATGAGCCTGGGTCGCCCCCTGAATGCTGGGATCACAGGTGTGTTTTACCAGTCTTGTCTTCTCATGTGTTTGTGTCTCTTGATTGTGGCAAGAGCTCACTTGAATGGATGGCTCGCACTATCTAGTTTTGTAGTAGAAACTCTTTTTTTTTTAATATTTATTTCTTTTTCTTTTTTTTAATTAATTAATTTATTAAAGATTTCTGCCTTCTCCCCGCCACCACCTCCCATTTCCCTCCCCCTCCCCCATCAAGTCCCCCTCCCTCATCATCCCTAAGAGTAATCCGGGTTCCCTGCCCTGTGGGAAGTCCAAGGACCACCCACCTCCATTCAGGTCTAGTAAGGTGAGCATCCAAACTGCCTAGCCTTTGCTGGAGAGGTTGTAGAGTAATGGGTACACTCATCCATTGCTGGTGGGAATGCAAACTTGTGCAACCACTTTGGAAAACAGTGTGGCGGTTTCTCAGGAATTTCGGGATCCACCTACCCCTGGACCCAGCAATACCACTCTTGGGAATATACCCAAGAAATGCCCTATCATACAACAAAAGTATATGCTCAACTATGTTCATAGCAGCATTGTTTGTAATAGCCAGAACCTGGAAACAACCTAGATGCCCTTCAATGGAAGAATGGATGGAGAAAGTATGGAATATATACATATTAGAGTACTACTCAGCAGTAAAAAACAATGACTTCCTGAATTTTAAATATTTATTTATTTATTATGTATACAATATTCTTTCTGCGTGTATGCCTGAAGTCCAGAAGAGGGCACCAGACCTCATTACAGATGGTTGTGAGCCACCATGTGGTTGCTGGGAATTGAACTCAGGACCTTTGGAAGAGCAGGCAATGCTCTTAACTGCTGAGCCATCTCTCCAGCCCCCATAGTAGAACACTCTTGAGGTCTGTGCCATAGTAAAACCACTAAGTGATGAATTTAGTTTAGTCTTGAGGCTCTCCTTGGAACTGGTGTTGTCTTTAAGCCTGTTTTATAGGAGAGAGGGGTGTAACTCAGTGTATCATACAAAAGGCTTTGAATATGATTCCCAGAACCAAACAAAGCAAAACAAAACAAAACAAATGTATTTTTTTATAATTTTTTAAGCTTTATTTATTTATTATGTATACAGTATTCTTCCTACATGTATGCCTGCAGGCCAGAAGAGGGCGCCAGATCTCATTACAAATGGTTGTGAACCACTATGTGGTTGCTGGGAATTGAACTCAGGTCCTCTTGAAGAGCAGGCATCTCTCCAGCCCCAAAACAAATGTATTTTAATAGGTAAGGAAAATCTGAAAGCTCAAATAATTTATAAACTTGACTCCGGGCATTTCATTCAGCTGATAAATCACAGAGATGACTCAAACTCAGAACTGTCTAAGTCCTTCCCAGACAGAAGTCTCTAGATTTATTTTATTTCATGTTTTTGCTTGCATGTATGTAAGTTTCGTGTGCTGAGCGCTGTAAAAGTCAGAGGACATCAGATCCCCTAGAACTGGGAGTTACAGGTGCTTATGTGCTGGAAATTAAACCCGGATCCTCTGCAGGAGCAACCCAACCACGCTTCAGACAGGGTCTCTTGACACGCCTGGCTGTCCTGTAGCTGTAGACCAGGCTGGCCTTGAACTCAGAGATCTGCTTGCCTCCGCCTTCCGAGTGCAGAGGGTTCAAAAGAGTGCACCACCACTGCCCCGCCTGGCCGGCAACAAGTGTCCTTACTAGCTCAGCCAAATCAAAGAACATAGCTGGTGCCCACTATTTGTTTGCGCTGATTAGAACTTCAGTTAAAAGCTTTGCCCTGCTAGCCAGGGCACCCAGTCCCTCCCTGCTGTTCATGCTGCCCTCTCTTTGTTGACTTTCTTTTCAGTGTGCGATTGCAGCTATTTCTGGGCTGTTGATCTGCATTTCTATTTCTGGCCTGGAGACGCGTGGCCTCAGGCACTGCCAGCCAAGGCACAGGTTAAGGCTGCAAAGAGCTTTTTTGTCTTGGTTGCTTCTCTGACCTGTTTAGAGTTTCACCTTACGCACAGCCGCGTTGGCTTTCCACAGCAGTTTCCTGCACTTTGCAGGTTATCTGCTGGAGAGAGTGGCCTCGCACCCTGTCATTTGGATCAGTGTTGGGGTCCTGTCAGCTTTCTGTGATTGCTTTTTTTTTTTTTCAAAATATTTAATTTAAAAAAATTTTTTTTTGGTTTTGTTTTTGAGACAAGGTTTCTCTGTGTAACAGTCCTGGTTGTCCTGGAACTCACTTTTGTAGAGCAGGCTGGCCTCAAACTCACAGAGATCTGCCTGCCTCTGCCTCCTGAGTGCTGCTGGGATTAAAGGTGTGAGCCACCACCGTTCTGCTAAATCTGTGTTTTATAAACCTGCTCTGTTACTTTTTTAAATCTCTTTTCTATCTCCAACTAAACCAGGGAGTGATGCTGGAGTATGGCTGAGGTCACAGGACAGACAGTATTTGAGACATACTAAGCATGGTGACACCTTTGAGTCACTGATATCTTCTCCTGGCAGGCTTGTTTATAACAGAACATCTCGGGCCACCCAGTTTCCGGATGGTGTGGATGTGCGTGTCCCTGGCTTCGGGGAAACATTCTCCTTGGAGTTCTTAGACCCCAGCAAAAGGAATGTGGGTATGTAGCTCTTGCCCAGGGTCTCCAGGGCATGTAGCTGGGGGCTCTGGGCTTTGCTGGGTTTCTAGCATGTGCAAAGTGCTACATTGCTTTGAAGGGGTAGCTGGGAGCTGACTTTGATTAGTGGGCGCTTCAGGGAGACAGATGTCACTGTGCCTGTGGGTGTGGCGTGGGCGGTGAACACCGGTTATACTTTATGTAATGCTCTGCATTTCTGTCTGTAGGTTCCTATTTCTACACTATGGTGGAGAGCTTTGTGGGCTGGGGCTATACACGGGGCGGAGATCTCCGAGGGGCTCCCTATGATTGGCGCCGAGCTCCAAGTAAGAAATCTCCCTTCATCTCCACCCCTGTTCTGTCCCTGAGGGCTTAGGAGACAGGGATAAGAGAGTATTGGCCACTAATTGGCCTTGGGCTCTCCCTACATCTGGGGCTCTGTCGCCCAGTGCAGCGGTGGCAGCCACCAGCTCTGACCAGTCTTGCCTTGTCCTTCCCTGTCACACATCCCAGGACCCTCTGAGGCTCGGTAGGGGTAGAGGATAAGACCGAGGGGAAAATGAGCCTCTTGGTCCTCTCTTCATGAACCTTTAGGGGAACTAGGCTGCTCCTACTTAGGCTCCAACATTCTCTGCACCCCCTAGTCCTGGGTCTGGCCTGTGGATTGCCAATGGTCCAGGTCCCAGGACACTTCCAGCCTGACCCCTGCTTGGCTCTGGCCTGCAGATGAAAACGGGCCCTACTTCTTGGCCCTCCGAGAGATGATCGAGGAGATGTACCAGATGTATGGGGGCCCCGTGGTGCTGGTCGCCCACAGCATGGGCAACATGTACACGCTCTACTTTCTGCAGCGGCAACCACAGGCCTGGAAGGACAAGTATATTCATGCCTTCATTTCACTGGGTGCGCCCTGGGGGGGCGTGGCCAAGACCCTGCGTGTCCTGGCTTCAGGTAAGACCTCCCTGTCCACTCATGCGTGGCTGTTCCCAGAAATGCCTCCTCTTTCTTTTCTGTGGTTTCATGCTATGCCAACATCCTTCATGTCTCCTCCCTGGACTAAAACATCCTTCTTTCTCCAGAGTGGCCTTCCATTTCATTTTTGGAGGCCCAGTGAGATGGCTCAGTGGTTAAAGGAGCTTGCTGTGCAAGCCCAACCACCTGCGTTTGATCTGCAGGACCGGTATAAAGGTATAAGAAGAGAGCCAACTCCACAAATGACATGCATGTCATATACACACAATAGTCAAGTAGAAAGGAAAACAAGAAGTATCTCTTCTCTTTTTTTTTTTTTTTTTTTTGGGGGGGTTTTTGAGACAGGGTTTCTCTGTAGCTTTAGAGCCTATTCTGGAACTAGCTCTTGTAGACGAGGCTGGCCTTGAACTCACAGAGCTCTGCCTGCCTCTGCCTCCTAAGTGCTTGGATTAAAGGTGTGTGCCACCATTGCCCGGCTTTTTTTTTTTTAAATATTTATTTATTATATATACAGTGCTATGCCTGTATGTCTGCCTGCAGGCCATAAGAGGGCACCAGATCTCATTACAGATGGTTGTGAGGCACCATGTGGTTGCTGGGAATTGAACTCAGGACCTCTTAACTGCTGAGCCATCTCTCCAGCCCCAAAACAACCCTCTTGTTTTCTCCAAAGAAAATCTAATGCTGTGGCTGGTAAGGTGGCTCGGCAGGTTGAGGCACTTGTTGCCAAATCTGAGGGCCTGAATTCAGTCCCCAGAACCCACATGATAGGAGGAGAAAACTAACTCCCACGAGCTGTCCACTGACCTCCACATGCATGCTCTAGCGCTAACTCATGAACACACACACACACACACACACACACACACACACCTTAAAAGAAAGCAGTTGTGGGGTGGGGTGGCACACACCTCTAATCCCAGCACTTGGGAGGCAGAGGCAGGCAGGGAGTTCTAGGCCAGTTTGGTCTATAGAGCGAGTTCCAAAACAGCCAGGACCACGCAGAGAAACCCTGTCTTGAACCCCCCACCCCACAAAACAATAACAAGGAAATCTAACAGTCCTCCTGGTTTCCCGTTTCTAGCTGATGGCCCTGTGACCCGTGCTCTGCTGTGACGTGTACAGAGAGTGGCATACCTGTGGGTCACACAGTATTTGCTTGTGTGTACGCACACACAAACATACACAGTGCTGTGTACCTGACTGGCAGAACTTGGTTTGACCCACAGTTCTTTGGGGGCGTCCCTTCTCAAGTCTTTCTTACCCCAGCCCCACTTTCCTCACAGGAGGAAGGCCGACTACCACTTCCTGTTTATGAGTTTTACCTGCCTCTGTGGGCAGGCGCTACTGGGAGGAAGCAGGTGTGGGTCTGGGTCTGCTTGCCTGGCAGCCATGGGGCAGGGCTTCCTGATGTGGGAAGGAGCCACTCTCCTTCCGCCATGACTGAGTTGGTAGCCTTGGGGCCCCCTCACTTGGGGACTGTGAACCAGAACTGTCTCAGGAATCTCTAGACTTTATTCCTGCCGTCACTAGTACTGCCTGACTTGCTTGCTCATCTGAACTTACGATCGGGTCAGGTTCAGAATTTCTCCCAGGAGTGATCCTGGGTTGAGTGGACAGTGAGCTCATGGCTCAGGTGTTTAGATACAGTGAGGAGTCATCAGAGTCGTATGCTCTGCCATTCCTGGGCCTACAGGGAGACATGTGGGTGCCTTCAGAATTTGACAGGCAGACATGGTAAGAATTCAGGCATTGGTCCTCTCAAAGCTTTCCTGTAAAACCCAGTAAATCTTTACCTCAGATGTTAGGAAACTTCTGTCAGCCCTAGAAATCCAGGGGTGGGAGAGAGAGAGAGATCCATGGACTCTTGGGGTTTCCCTTTTCCCAAGGATTCTAGAGGTAGCAGGCAAAGCTGAGATGCTGGGGTCGGCCAAAGAGGGCTTGCTGCCTTCAGATAGTGTTGGATAATGGGTGATGGTAATTCTAGAACAAGTGAATAACTCCTTTCTAAGCTGCCTCAGGCCCTGAAAGTCTCATTGACTAATGGGAAGAGCTGGCCCCAGCTGTTAGCTGACTCCAGCTGTAGCTGACTCCAGATGTTAGCTGACTCCAGCTATGGCTGACTCCAGCAGCAGCTTCCCACCCAACTGCCTTGCTTCTAGCAAGTCTGGCCTCTTGGAAAAGTGCATTGTAGATGGGTGGGATGAAAGCAGGCTGACTGAATGCTGGTCTGGACCTAGGAAAGGCAAGGCAAGTATATAGTTCAGTGACAGAACAAACAGATACACCCTAACCGATCAATTGACTTGGCCGCTTCATCTTAGACGAGATTAGTGCCCGCGGGTGTTGAGGTTTATTTTGGGGTTAAGTTCTATTAAACCTCTCAGGGTCCAGCTAAGATTCACTATAGCAAGCAAAAATCTGACTTCTAAGATTGGAAAGTAAATAAATTAACTCACGTATGTAACAGGGTTCACTTTATAGATGAACAAACAAATAACTTGAGGGGGGGCAAAGTGCCGGCTGAATCTCTGCTGAAGAAATACATAAGGAACGTGTAGATATGGATGTATAATTTCCACAGACAGAAAAAAATAGGAAGAAAAGAAAAAGAAATAAAAGCCAGTGGTGCAGAATGGAGATCATGATGATGGCTAACAGTCTAAGATTCTGGAGTGTTGGTGAACCTGCTGTTCAGATAGTTTGCTCTCCTTCCAGGAGACAACAATCGCATCCCTGTTATTGGGCCACTGAAGATCCGGGAGCAGCAGCGATCCGCTGTCTCCACCAGCTGGCTACTGCCATATAACCACACATGGTCACATGAAAAGGTATTTGTGCACACACCCACAAGTAACTACACACTCCGTGACTATCGCCAGTTCTTCCAGGACATTGGATTTGAAGACGGCTGGCTGATGCGGCAGGACACAGAAGGGCTGGTTGAGACCATGACGCCACCAGGCGTGGAGCTGCACTGCCTCTATGGGACTGGCGTCCCCACACCAGACTCCTTCTACTACGAGAGCTTTCCTGACCGTGACCCAAAGATCTGCTTCGGCGATGGTGACGGCACTGTCAACTTGGAGAATGTCCTGCAGTGCCAGGCCTGGCAGAAGCGCCAAGAGCACAAAGTATCATTGCAGGAGCTGCCAGGAAGTGAACACATCGAGATGTTAGCCAATGCCACTACCCTGGCTTATCTGAAACGGGTGCTTTTCAAGCTTTGATTCCTGTGCCAGGCAGGACTGCTGGATGGCTGGACCATGGAGCTTCTCTTGGCTCTGACCTACAAGCTTGGTAAAGTTCGTGACTATTGTTCAAGTTTCTAGGTCTTAGGCTGTGAGGCATCTGCCTCCGGGGAATGCCGTTTCTCATCCTTCCTATGTATAATGGCAGTGACGAAGGAAGAGATAAGTGTGGATTCAAAGGACGTTTGATGGAAAGAATGCTGCTATTGATGGAGTTGCGACCTCAGACTGGCTCTGTAGCTGCCTTGTTTGGCTCCTTACCCCAGTCCCCACCTCGGGCCATGCAGTCCTCCTAGTTCTCTGGCCTTTCTACTCTCGCCTACTGGGCCCCATCCTTCCTGTGAGCTGAGGTTCCACGGTGACTGTCAGGTGACCTTCCCACACACTGGCTAGGGCTGCTAGCTTCCTTGTGAGCTCACTGGTGGACATCCTGAGTGTGGCTTCCTGGCGGCAGCCCAGCGCCCCTGCAGGCAGGGCAGTTTGTCGTATCCTCCACAGTTCCTCCAGGTCCTGGGCTGTTCAGACTCCACTCCTACCTCTCACCTCTTGCAGCATCCTGGTCCTGGTTCTGGACTGGGCAGCAGAGGACCCCTCAATTCTGGGGGACATGTCCTAGGATTCCTGCTCTCCTTGGTTGTGATGTGGGTCCGGTACTGAAGCTGGCTCTCTAGGTTCTGGGACTGTTGGTTAAGGAGAGAAGGGCCCAGAAAAGGAACTGAAGGGGACAGCTGTGGTCGCTTCGAGTTTCCCTGAGCCACCGTCTTGAGGACTCCACCACCCTATTGCACCCTGCAGTAGGGTCTTACAACCCACTTGGGATGGCACAGGAGTCGAGAGGTGGTAGAGTTCCTGCCCAGTGCTTGCTTCCACCAAGCAACTGAACAAGTCTTGGTTTGCAGGAATTAGTCCAGAGAATTGAAAGGGTCCCCGAGACCTAGAAGCATAGTGTCCCAGCTAGGGGTTTTTTGTTTGTCCCAGGGATGCTGCATGGTCTCTGTGTGACAGCCAGGATGGTGAACCTGGGTCTGTCCAAGGGACAGTGGACCTGACTATGGGTTGAGACTTGGTCAACTTTTAGGTTGGG
This sequence comes from Chionomys nivalis, assembly GCF_950005125.1. NCBI lineage: Eukaryota > Metazoa > Chordata > Mammalia > Rodentia > Cricetidae > Chionomys > Chionomys nivalis. The sequence continues at coordinate 22,414,954 of NC_080106.1, forward strand.
GTTCCCAAACCACTTTCAGGCTGGACTGCATACACTGCCTTCCCACTACGATTCTGGCACTGGATTCCCCTTGTTAAGCACATTCCTGTCATCTGTCTCTCACCTGAGTGGTGGCGCCCCTGTCTGGGGCCCTGAGCAAGCTGTACCTCGATTTTGGCAATAAAAGTATTCTGGATACTGTAAGGTGCCTTGTTCTGTGCTGTGCATGAGAGGCGGGAGGGGTGGAGCAGAAGGTAGGAAGGTGCTAGAGAGGTGGCCATTTGGGCTGCAAGCTTTGCTGGGTCTCAGCATTCTCCCCGTTACCCTTCTGTCCTCTTCTCTGGGATCCATTTCTCCACTGGGACCAAGAAACAGACCCAGAACTGTATCTTTAGGAGTTGGGCTCCTGTCCTCACCCTTCTGCCTGATCAGCAGTCCCCATATGATGCCCTAAAGCTGAGGGTGGGGATAAGGATGATCCTGCAAATAACCCTGGTTGGACTCCCTAGCCTCTGCCTTCCCTCAGCTTCTGGTCTCAGTGTCGTTTGAACCTAACGTTCATTTTAGGAAGTCGCCGTTTTTAGATTCAGCATCTTCTCTCCCTGCTTTCTGAGTCTGGACAGGAAGTCAAAGTAAGAGATCAGGTTCTGGCCAGCCCAGCTTCACCATAACACCCCTTAGAATTTCGCTTCAGATGGTGGAAACTTGCCAGCCCTGAAAACCCGGGAGGAAGCCATGAAAGTTCATATACTCTTGTGAGTTTTCCTGTTCTCAAGGATCCTAGTAGGAAGGAGAGACTGGGTTAAGACAGGGGGAGTGTCTGAGATAGGGATGTGTCGGGGCTGTGGACCCCCAGACCCTGAATTTTCTGTAAACAACTTGTTTTCCAATGCTTGCAGCTGCTCTGAGCAAAACAACTTGTTTTCCCGTGTTTGCAGCTGCTTTGAGTAGGAGACCCTCAGGAGTTCCTGATGGCAGAGGAGTGGTTTCTGGTGGGTTTGGCTGGGGCGTGGCTATCAGTTAAGGATCTCTATATAAGCTGCCCTGAACACAATAAAGGGGTTATTCCTGGGGAATTCAAGGATGACCCGTGTCTCCGTCTCTCTGTCTGTCTGTGTGTCAATCTCCAGGCCCTTGCCGGAGACTCGCAAACCATCACATAGTACAGGTGCGTACTGTACCGTAGTGCGTAGCAAATACACGAAGATCAGACGTGGTGTACTTTACAGTATGCATGTGGAGGGATTGGGCCCCAGCCTCAACTTGGTATAGAACCTGAGCCCCTGGAGATGGTCAGTTCCAATGATCGTTTCCCAATTGAGTCGGTCAGACTAGACGCCAGGTGTTAATATACTCTGGGGTCACTAGAGGGCGGTCTAAGCCTCACTGTACCAGGTATAATGGATGCAGTGTTGGCCAGACCTGGGAGGAAGGGGTGGTCAGGAAAGGGTGAATGAGGTGAGGACATACAAGCCCAGCTGGGGCAGTGCCCTAAGGGAAAAGCTGGTAACATGAAAAGAAGTCGGCCCTACTCACATGACACCTACTCACCCGCCCGTGCCATCTCCTGTGATGACCTTGTAGCCGGCTCATTCAGTTCTTAGCCCTACTGGAACCTTAATTTCAGAGGCAGAGAAGCACTCCACCAGCAGCAGACGATTTCCCTTTCTTCTTTTGACCTTCCTGAGTCTCAGCTTCCTTATCTGATCTGTGAGGATAAATATATCCTGCAGGGATGCGCCTGTATAACAAGAATGCCTACGTTGGAAAACCTCTCGTCCTGTGTCTTATACGTGGTGAGCGTTCAGCTGGTGAGCTTTTACATGGGAATCGGAGACAGCAGAGCCAGAGATCTAGATGAAAGTCGGCACGATTCTCTATGCAGCTATTGCGAGGACAAGTGGGTGGGCTGTCACTGAATGGAGCGTTGACTCAGAGAGGCTTGGGGAACTGATTCCAGAAGTAAAGGGTCATGTGCAACTGACTTAAATCTATATAGCCTCACGTACACGTCCAGAGGTGTGTAAGGCTGTAAGGGAATTCAGCCGCTGCCCAGGCTGCGATACTTAGAGCACACACACACCCCCTACAGGCACTGTTTCCTTGTCTGTGGATCTCTGTGTAACAGTGTTTCTCACATGGGGTAGGGAGTTTACATCAAAGGAGTATTGGTGGCCTCCTATCCTGCTCCCACCCCCTACCCTGCCTCTAGCCTGGGAATCAGAGGGGTTGAATCCAGGCTTATGCTGGGAAGCCTTCCTTGTCCTTAGCGTGGTATAAGAAACCGACCGCCTATTGATGTCCTGTTTGTAGACATTCTGCCACTATTTCTTGGGGCCGGAGCCTGAACTCTCCTCAGAGTCCCTGCTATGCTGTTGTCTGTCTGTGTTGTCCATGGTGTTGATGACTTTTAATAAGCTCCATTCAGCCAGCAATCCATTTCAGGGCCCTCTTGAACTTGCATCAGAGACCTTTCAAGGGTTCTAAGCAGAGGGTGGCACCAGCAAGGGTTCCTCAAGGACTGTCATCCGATAGGTGTTAAGTCTCAACGAAACATGGGACAAAGGGCTGAGGTGCCTGTTGACATCAAATTGGACGCTGACTGCAGACTTTCCTAGAACCTGTTACCACCCAATCAGTCCTGGCATTTTAGCATTTCTCGTCACCCCCCCCCCCCCCCATGTCCCTTACGCTAAATCTTTCCAGCCCCTGGGCTTGTTTCACTTCCCTCCGCTTCTCTATATAAACTCAGCCATTTTGGCTTATGTGTCTCTTGTTCTTCTCTTGGCCTTTTAGTCCTCTCTCCTCTCTTTTTTACTCTCTCCACTCCCTCTTCTTTTGTGACCCTGTCTGGTCTATTCTGCTGGCCATATTCATTCTGGAATCTTCCAGGTGCTTCTGGTGATGGCTTTCCTCTCATCTACAATAAAAACCTCTTCAACCATACCTAGGAGTGGTCATGTCCTCATTTTCATTCATCAGGCAGAAGGAAGGAAAGTTTTTTTTTTCGTTTGAAGATCTATTTATGTATTTTCTGTATATTGAGTGTTCTGTTTGCACATACTTCTGCACACCAGAAGTGAGCATCAGATCCCATGATAGATGGTTGTGAGACACATGTGGTTGCTGGGAATTGACTCAGAATCTCTGGAAGAGCAGCCAGTGCTCTTAGCCTCTGAGCCATCTTTCCAGCCCAGTCATTACAAATTTTGCACTTAGTAGGTAGAATAACCGGATCACGTTACAAAGTTTTCCACTTTGTAGAATTTCACAATCAATTTATAAAACAAACATGCAAACAATCCACCAAGCTCATGATATTTTAAGTGCTTTTGGGTGGGGTACGGAGTGCACGTGGCAGGTGCTGCAGGTTGGACTCTGAGGCAGCTGGCCGGGGATTGGCATGCAGACCTGGGCAGAGAGTTCAGATGCTAACTACACATTTCCAGAGTCTCCCACTGAGTGGATGTGAGTGAGGGTTTGAGTGTCTGACCCAGGACATCTGGCTAGAAGAAACGACTGGGAAGCAGTGTGTGGTATCATGGACAAGAAGATCATGGTTACCATATTTTGGGGTACAGCCTGTTCCCCAGCAAACTAGGTTTAGCGACACAACTCAATAAAATGATAAATGGAGACAAATTAATAGTGGAAAGCAGAAGATTCACTCAGTGTGAATAAAAGATCTGTTTTTGTTCTCTTATGTTTTTGCCTGCCTGCCTGCATGTGTACCACACACGTGCCTGTCGGATCCCAAAGAACTGGGGTTACAGGTGTTTAGAGGCACCACGTGGGTGCTGGGAATAGAACTCCCTCCAGTGAACTCAGTTACTGAGCCATCCCTTCTGCCATACAGGATAGGGTTTAAATCTTAAAATTCCAAGTCTCTCTTTGAAGGTCATCTGACCAGTTGTAAATTTTTCTCCACGAGAAAAGAGCATCCTCCTTTGGATGCTCCAACCACTTCTTCTTCAAGAAGGACATTCCAGCCGGGCGGTGGTGGCGCACGCCTTTAATCCCAGCACTCGAGAGGCAGAAGCAGGCGGATCTCTGTGAGTTCGAGACCAGCCTGGTCTACAAGAGCTAGTTCCAGGACAGGCTCCAAAACCACAGAGAAACCCTGTCTCGAAAAACCAAAAAAAAAAAAAAAAAAAAGGACATTCCTGGAGGAAATAATGACTTCTTGGGTCTTGGGTCCTATTTTTTAAAAAAGTCTGATAGCCTAAGAGGAGAGCACAGCTGTCTCTTTAGAATGTATTTTTTATTCCTGCCAGCCAGGTCGGTTAGAGAGTGCAGTGGAATATAAAATCACGGCTGAGTCTGAGCGCCAGCCCTACTAAAGAAAAAGATAACTTAAAAGGAGATAGAGAAGGAGCGACCAGAGGGAGAGGAGACGGGTAGGAGGCTGTGGCTTCCCCAAGAGGGTTGTCAGCAGGGTCGGGCGATACCAGGACAAAGCCCTGGGGTGGCTAAGGGAGCAAGAAGTGGTCGAAGAGAATCTGAGCTGACCGGCAGAGCACAGGTCCCGAATGTGCCTTTCTTTCTTCCTGGATTCCACAGGCTGAAGGCCGGCCGTCAAACGGCGAGGCGGTCTAGAGGTCTTTGTGTGAACTGTCTGAGGTCTCATTGGGTATGGAGTCCCCAACAAAGGCCGAGAAGGAAACGGAGTGTGGGGACCCTCGAGAGCTCCACGCCGCAGCATCCCCACGGGCTTCAAGTGACTGCGTGCGGAGTCCGGGAGTGGCCATCCCAGGGGTGGGCGACCGGACTCGAGTCACAGTCCGTGGGGGCCCCCGGCGCGGCCCGCGGATCGCCTAGGGCCCCGGCGCGCTCTGGTGCCCGGAAGCAACGCCGCCTGGGGGCCCCCCGCTCCGAGCCGGGTCCCCAGGCGGCGCGCGCTGTCGCGATCCGGTGCGAGTGACGTGGCGTAGGCGGGGCTTGAGCGGCGGCGGCGGCGGCGCGACCGAGCATCCTGGCAGCGCCGGGGCACCGGGAGCTAACTGGCGGGGGCGAGGAGGTGAGGGGCTGGCTCCGGTTCGGCCCGGGGCTGGTTCCGTTTCGGTCCGGGACGTCTCGTGTGCAGTCGAGCGCTCTGCTTGGCCGCCGTCGCCGCGTGCTGGATGCGGGCCGGAAACCGCGTGGGGCGGAGGGCGCGGGAGAGACGCCGCGGCTGAGAGGAGGACGCCGGGAGCGTGGAGCCCTGAGTGGACGGTGGTGTGAGGAAGACGCACGCGCAGCCAGCGAGCGAGCGGGCGTGTGCGTGCGTGTGTGTGCGTGCGTGAGAGAGAGAGACCCTGGATGGTTTTGTGAGTGTGCAAGACTCTAAGTATGAGGGTGTCTGTGTGTGAAAGAGAAAACTGCGAAGCAGAGAGTGTAACGGAGACCCAGTGTGCGTGACGGAAAAATCCCAGAGTGTGAGGAGGAAAACTGTGGGCGTGAGGGCGCCTCGAGAGTGTGCGACACTGAGTGTGAGAGGGACTGGCTCCTTCGCAGTCCGTGGCCGTGTGAGGGATCCCCTGGAGCAGAGACTGCGAGGGAGAGGCTGTTGTGCGGGAGCCCGCGAGTGTGAGGAGGGCAGAGACAGCTGGGCGGTGTGCGAATGCCGGAATGCAGCTTCTTGGCGCTGTTGAAACCTCTGACTCGTGTTGGGACTCAGAGTGCTGAGGGATTGGCGGTCGGGAACACGGTGCTCTCGCCGGGGCACTTCTGAGTCTCTCGAGTTTGTCATCTCCCTTGACCATCTCATGTCACAAATGTCCAGAAATATTTGTGAAACATTCTGAAAATTCTGTGCTGAGCACTAAGTCCAAAGGCTTGTCCCCGTGTTGTGTAATGGGCCAGTATAAATAGAAATCAACATCTAATTTAACAAGTCTTGGGGAACCAGTCGTAAACACGGGGCTTACTGTAAATGAGGGGAAAACCGCTCAGGCTTGGGCAGCTGACCTAACCCGCTGTGTAGCAGGATGCTCAGCTGTTTGGCGCCTGATTTCTGAGAGCTGCTCCGGGATTTGAAGACTTAGCAGGAGCAGACTTGAAGGTGTTGCTTTCTGAGATCAATTTTTTTTTTTTTTTTTTAAACCTCTTTACCTGGTGAGGCCCTTCAGGTAGCTGCCCAGGCTTCGTACTTTGTTAAGGCTCCACTGTGGTTTCACACAGACAGCTTTTGCTTCCCGCCTTTGGTCTTAGGCTGTTTAGTTGAGTTATATTTGGTTTTCCTTCCTTAGCAAATGTAAAGAAAAGTCACAACCCTAATGGGGATATAGGACCTCCGACAGTACTTGCATACTATATTTAGATCTCTGGGTTTCATCCCTAGTTCCTCCTCAAAAAAAGGAAGACAGGAAGACCAACAAAGACAGAAAGAAAACCTTGAGAAGCTGATTTTTTTTCCTTCACCCTCTTTCTTTATTTATCTGGATTTTTTTTAATGTGGCTGATCTTGGAGTATTTCGATAGAGGAATTTTCTGACTTTTATGCATTCTTGCTGTAATCTCTAGAATGTGGAGATGTTTCTACAACATGATGCTTTTAGGACCTGGGACTCTAGAGCAATAGATCCCTAGTGACTTGATGATCAGGGTAGTCTCTGACACCAAATGTGTGTCAGTCATACCCTTTATGTGGGAGAGGAAATAATGGGCGTGTAAAATTTAGATTTTACAGGAGGAAATACTCTGATGCTTTCTGTAAGTTAATATTTTTTGATAAGTAACTAAGAACTTATTCTTTGTTACAGAGATTGAATGACCAAAACAGAGAAGACGAATTAGCCCTTGCTGTAAGCACTTATTTTCTTCTTGGTACCTGACTGCTTTGTGGAGAAATAACTTAAGAAAGCGTGGATCCTTATTGATTTCGTGACAGGTGAATATTACCACTCTGTTCTTTGTTTTTCTTTTCTTTCTCTCTCTCTCTTTTTTTTTGGGGGTAATCTGTGAAAAGGAGCCTGTAGCTATTTGCATACTTTGTAACTATGATGCTAATAAAAAGGCTTAAGAGGCCAGCCTGGTCTACAAAGAGGGTTCCAGGACAGCCAGGACGACACAGAGAAACCCTGTCTCCAAAAACAAAACAAAAATCATAGTGCTATAAAACATCATAACACATGTAACTTGTTTTGTAAATGAATTATGTGTTTATGTCTTTTTTTTTTTCAACACATGGTTTCAGTGTTGCCTAGGCTGGCCTCAAACTGTAAATGAGAGAACTTTTAACCTCTTAAGTGCTGGTATTATAGGTCTGAACTACAGTGCCTACCTCTATTTTATGTTTTTTGTTTGTTTGTTTTTTGGTTTTAGTGTTGTTTTTTTTTTTTGTTTTGTTTGTTTTGTTTTGTTTTGAGACAGGGTTTCTCTGTGTTCCCCTGACTATCCTGGAACTCACTCTGTAGAACAGGTTGGCCTCAAACTCACTGAAAACTGCCTGCCTCTGCCTCCTAAATGCTGGGATTAAAGGCATGGTGGCTTGGCAGAACTATGAGTATCTTAGCCATTGTGATTGGGAGGTAAATTGTATCTCAGTTACTTGATATTCTTCATAAGACAATAAACATCATTTTTGTTACTTGAAAAAAAAAGTTAAAATAAATATATCTACAACTTTCTTTGTGATTGCATCTTTATATGATTTACCTTTTTCTTAAAAATTGCATATGATAATTTTCTTGTTAAATTTTTGGGTTCTAGTAAACTCCTTTCCACCTGCTGCAGGGTTCTGGAGAATAGGATGAATCCTGCTAGAAACTGCTGTGTTTTTTCCACTTTTCATATCAGTGCTGGGGATTGAATCCAGGATCTCAAGCCCTGCTAAATACACACTCTCCCCATTGAGTCTCACCCTCAGCCCAAGGATGTGTGTTTTGATTTTAGAGATGTCAGCATCTTAGAGATTGAGACTAGTAACTATGTATGATCTATACTGATTTATTTTAACTACTGTATAAGATTTGACAGCGAATCCCAGCTATAGAGAAACACTGTCTCAAAACCAAAAAAAAAAAAAAAAAAAAAAAAGATTTGGTAGAATTTTGATAACCCACTTCTTTTTCCTTTTCTTTCTTTCTTTCTTTCTTTTTTTTTTTTGAAGACAAGGTTTTCCTGTGTAGCTTTGGACCCTGTCCTGGAACTAGATCTTGTAGACCAGGCTGGCCTTGAACTCACAGAGATCTACCTGTCTCTGCCTCCTGAGTGCTGGAATTAAAGGCATGTACCACCACTGCCTGGCTAATAGCCTATTTCTTTTCTTTTTTTTTTTTTTTTTTAAATATTTATTTATTCATTATGTATACAATATTCTGTCTGTGTTATGCCTGCAGGCCAGAAGAGGGCACCAGACCCCATTACAGATGGTTGTGAGCCACCATGTGGTTGCTGGGAATTGAACTCAGGACCTTTGGAAGAGCAGGCAATGCTCTTAACCTCTGAGCCATCTCTCCAGCCCTAGCCTATTTCTAATACCAGGCTTAATGTTGGCTTAAGATGGACCCCTTATGCCAGCAGTTTCCATCGCATTGTTTCAGAGGTTCTACAGATCTCTGTGGGGAATGGGATAGGCAATACCTGTCACATAGGTATGGGGTCCTTTTTTGGGCATCTGTGGTACTGTGGGACTGATTAAATGCAAATGAATTAAAAACTTTTTTGTTATTATTTATATTCCTTCATCAGCTTTTATCTGAAAAGCACAATGACAGAGAATGTCTGTTCTAAATACTGCATTCTAGGGCAGCTTGGCTTCTGATTGAGAGTGAGGCACTGTCTCAAAAGGAAAAAACAACCCATATATGTTTATGTGTATGTATTTTTGTTTAAAAAAAAACAGCTTTAACAAAAGCATCTTTTTGCTTTGTTTTACTTATGTGTGCTTTTTAAATTCCATTTATTTTTTATGCGTATGTGAGTGTGGGCACACAAGAGCCATGGAATGCATTTATAGGTCAGAGGACAACTTTAGGGAGCTGGCTTTCATCTTCCACCTTGTTGAGGCAAAGTCTCTCTTGCTGATTGCTACTGTTAGCTTACTCCAGGCTATCCGGCCCACAAGCTTCCTGCGGCTTGCCTGTCTCAGCCTTCCCTCTGGCCATCCAGTGCTGAGATTACCGATGTGCATCAGGCCTTTTCATGAGTTCCAGGGATTGAACTTGGTTCGTAAGGTTTGTGCAAGTGCCGTTTACTTGCTAAGCCATTTTTCTGGGCTCATAATTACTTAGCACTGTTTTATGTGCATTGGTGTGAAGATGATAGTTCCCTGGAACTGGAGTTACAGACAGTTGAAAGCTGCCATGTGGGTGCTGGGAGTTGAACCTTGGTCCTCTGGAAGAACAGCCAGTGCTCTTAACTGCTGAGCCATCTCTCCAGTGCTTGCTCTCTCTCTCTCCCTCCCTCCCTCCCTCCCTCCCTCCCTCCCTCCCTCCCTCCCTCCCTCCCTCCCTCCCTCCCTCCCTCCCTCCCTCCCTCCCTCTCTCTCTCTCTCTCTCTCTCTCTCTCTCTCTCTCTCTCTCTCCTTTTGGTTTTTTGAGACATGATTTCTCTGTAGCTTTGGAGCCTGTCCTGGCACTTGCTCTGTAGACCACACTAGTCTTGAATTCACAGAGATCCACTTGCCTCTGCCTGCTGAGTGCTGGGATTAAAGGCATGCACTGCCACTACCCAGCTTTTTCTTTCTTTCTTGAAACAGGCTTTCTTGTAACCTAGGTTAAAGTCTTGTGTAGCCTAGGCTGGCCTTGAACTCTGATAAATAGTGGCAAGTAAACTGTTTTGATTATGTTGCCTTAACTTGTTGAGAGCTCCTCAGATTATAGACATGGGCATCTGTACTGGCTTTATGTGATACTGGAGAACAAACCCAGGGCTTTGTGTGTACTAGGCAAATACTCTAGCAGCAGAGCTATATCCCTGCCTGTCTGGGTTCTTTTGTTCCTTTTCTCAGTAACTTATTTATGTCTTCATAGTTAGAGTGATTTCCTATAGTTTGCATATTGAGATTTCCTTTGTAGTCAATCTAACACTATTAACAGCATCTTTTACTTGGTGTATTTAGATAATTTATATTAAATATAGTTATATAACTTGCTTAAAGCCCGTTATTTTTGATAGACTTGATGCATACCTCTAGTCCCAGGGCTCAGTACTCCTCTGAGGCCAGTCTGGTGTATAGACATATGCCATCACACTCAGCTCTCTACTGTTGGAGGCCAGCCTGGTGTATAGACACACACCATCACACTCAGCTCTCTACTGTTGGCCTGTTACTTATACATCTTTAATATTTTTTAATTGTTGCCCTAATTTTATAGTGTAAATCTTTTATTACTGGCCTCCAGGGGATAGGGCCATAATTATATGTCTGGCAAGTTCTCTACCACTGAGCTATACTTTAGCCTCATGAGTCTTTAATTACAGTCTACCCTTAAATAAGATTTTCCTTCACTATAATGTAAAAACTTTATACAGTATTCTTTCAATTTTTGCCTCCTATTCTTTATGATAGTATTGTCAGGCATTTTTTTTTCCCTTTGTGCTATAAACCCATGCTACATTTCTGCAGTTTTTGCTTCTGGCTTCATTTATAGCCTAAAAAAGTTTAAAATAGTCTCCCTCCCCTTACTTACTTCAGACTATTGTTCTACAGCTTTTATTGTCCTACAGCGTTTATATATTTTACCGTTTTATTTTCTCTATTCTGACTCATGATTTTCTACATTTGTTCCTCTTATTGTTGAGTTTAGAGCCTTTTAATCTACTAATCACAGTTATTTTAGTCTCACTTTTTGGCAGGCCTAGGATTGAACCCGGGGTCTGATGTAAGCACTCAGCCACTGAACTATATTCCCAAACTCACTGTAGTCACTGTATGTGTTTCTTTTTGTGTGCATATGTGTGTGTGTGTGCGTGTGTGTGTGTGTAAGTAAGTTAGTGGTCACCTTGTGGGGTTTTTTGAGAGAGTGTGTGTTAAATACTGGCTGACCTGGTACTCACAGAGGTCCTCCTGCTTCTGCCTCCTGAGTGCTGGCATGTGCTACTAACCACTATGCCTAACCACCTTGTGTTTTTGAGAAAGTACCTCATGATTATTAGGAAGCACTGAGCTGTCTCCTCAGTACCCCCCACCCCTTCAATTTCAATTTTTGTTCTATCTATCTATCTATCTATCTATCTATCTATCTATCTATCTATCTATCTATCTTTGGTTCTTCGAGACAGGGTTTCTCTATGTAGCTTTGGAGCCTGTCTTGGAACTCACTCTGTAGACCACGCTGGTCTCAAACTCAAAGAGGTATGCCTACTCCTGCCTCCTATGTGCTGGGATTAAAATTGTGCATCACCACTACCGCCTGAAATAAATTTTCTATTTATTTTGGTTTTTCGAGACAGGGTTTCTCTGTGGTTTTGGAGCCTGTCCTGGAACTAGCTCTTGTAGACCAGACTGGCCTCGAACTCACAGAGATCCTCCTGTCTCTGCCTCCCAAGTGCTGAGTTTAAAGGTGTGAGCTACCACCACTCGGCTCGAAAATGTGTTATTTTTCTTGTTGTTTTTTTTTCTTTCCTTATTTATAATTTGTTAGTCATTGCCATAGTTTGTAGAACAGGAGAAATTTATTCTGAAAAATAGGTATGACTCTTTTGCAAGGTTGTTGGTAGAAGAGTTTGAACCAATTATAGAATTGTGTTGGGTTTTGTTGTTGCTATGGTGCCTTGGGTAACCTTACCTTCACATTCCTCTGGTGTTTCTTTGTGCTTGGGGTTGGTTTGCTTTCCTACGGGAAAGACTTTTTTTCAAAGTGTATTTTCTATTCTCAACTTTAGCCCTTCTTAGTGTACAGTTTGCTATACTCTGGGTATTGTACTGCCATTGCTTTTTCCTGGGTGCAAACTCTTAGTGGAAATGGGAAGCAGGGAGGTTCTCTCCTTGCCCTGGTGCAGCCTCAGTTTCCTTGTGTCTGGGTGGGATTGATCTTTCTGGGTTATTTTGCCTGACACAGAGGTTATACTTCTCAGTGGTTTTTACCAGAATTTCCTGTCCCCTTCTCAAACACAAAAATTTTCTTTCTTCTTTTTTTTTTGCTGTTACTTTTTCCTCTTTTGGTTTTTGAGACTGTGTACAAATTGTCTTCTAATCTTTCTCAAGAATCTGACCTAATTTTATCACCTCCTCTTCATTTTCAAATTTTTTTATTACATTTATATATATTTGTGTGTGTGCATGCATGCATGTGTGTAAAGGTCAAAGACAACTTGTGGAAGGTGGATCTCTCTACCATGTGGGTTGTGGGGGTCCAATTCAGGTCATCAGGCTTGGTGACAAGTGTCTTTAACCACTGAGCCATCTCTCTGACCCAGGCCTTTATATTTTATTGAGCAGTTTTATATTGTTTAGTGTAATACTCACAGAAGGTCAGTGAGGCTTTTGGGAAGAACAGCTGAAGGTCAGAGAATATTGAGGTACAGCTAGCTGGTGAATTCTGGTTTTTGACTGTGGAATTTCTGGTCTCAATTCTTTCGTGTTTCCATGCTGCCTTATCATACTGTTGTTTTGTTCTGAGGACATGATCCATGCCCTTATTGACTCTGTTCACTGCTGTGTCTTTACATGTAATCCTAGCGGATGAGGTGCTTGGCTGGTTTCTAGAGGAATGTGAAGTGGGAGTTAGATTTAGAGGAAAGGTAAGGAATGGCCTTGGGGTTTTGTAGCCAAGCAAGGCAGGAATTTAGCCATCTGTCCTCAGGGAGTTTGCTGTAGTTATTTCACAGTTTTGCTCTTGTGTTAAAATAAGATAGGGGTTTTAATTCCCTTAGCTAAGGACAGGCTCATAGTGGTAATTGCATTTGGTTATTGAGTGAAGAAAAGAGCTTTCTTCTTAGCTGAGAGAGAGGAGTCCTTCCTAAACTAATTCAGCAATTCTAGGCAAGAGGTGTTCTGGGGCTGTGACTGATTGTAGCACATTCTTCCAGAGCAAGCCAATGGGGAGTTTGTCTAGTGTGTCAGACCCATTGAATAAAGCCACATCAGACACACGAGTGCCAAGCTGTACAGGTACACAAGGGATACCTGGTAACCATCACTCTCTCTAAGTTCCCTCACCTAAAGAAAGAAAAAGCATGGGGCTGAAGGACAGAACAAAAATAAAACAAAACGTCTATACCAGAGCCTGGCTTCACAGGGCTAAAGCAAAGGAACCCAAGGTCATTTGAGTATGAGAATCCTGGGAAAAAGAGAAAACTCATACCTCCACAGACCCCACTCAAAACTCTTGTTTTACTTGTCCCAATCATTCCAAGAGTCTGGACCTAGGCCCAAGCTAAAAAACTTGTCTGGGGCATGAGAAGAGTGGAGCCAGGCTACCTCTACTCTAATAAGCCCAGACTTTGAGAACTGCGCTCTATGCAGGTTCCCTATGCAAGCATGTGGAAGCATATTTGTTTCACATGAATGTCAAGTGAGTCCAGGTTTCCACGGGAACAAATCCAGCAAACAGCCAGGAGTCCATGCTCATGTAACAATGAGGTACAAAGAGACCTTCGGGGTCTAAATACTCAACATACAGACAGGCAGAAAAGCCTGGCCCTAGAGCTACTCCAGTGTCCTCTACTCCACCCAGTCCCTTTCCCCCAGATCAACTCTTCCTGTTTCCCTTTAAAAAAAAAAAAAAAAAAAAGCAACCCTACCAGGGATTCACGAAACATGGCTTAACAAGATACCATAAAACTGGGCACAAATCCTTTTATCACAGCTAAACATGGCAACCAAGTAGGAAGAAAATGGTCCCAAGAGCAGGCAAAAGAGTCAGAGACACCCCCCACTCCTGTTGTTGGGAGTCCCACAAGTCACTAAGCCACACAACCATAACATGCAGGGGACCTAGCTCAGACCCATACAGGGTCTGTGTTTGTCACTTCAGTCTGTGACCCCTATGGCCTGTGTTCTCCTGTTGTCCTCGAACTCTCTGGCTCCTACAGTCCCTCCTCCTGTTCTTCAGGGTTCCCTGGCTCTGCCTAGTATTTGCCTGTGGGTCTGCATCTGCTCCCATTGGCTGCTGGACGATGCCTTTCTGACAGTTGGGCTATGCACCTGTCTACGAGTATCATCTATTCTGACCTTTAGAAGTTATCCTGTGACCTTTAAGGAATGGTTCCTAGATGGCAATTTTATGGCCTACTACATTCCTTTTCCCAAAGGTGAGGTAGGATTATTGTTTCTGACCTGTGATTAGCACAGGAATTAAGGAAGGGAGGCCAGCTTGGATAGAGTCAGGAGATTGCCTGTCTTCTTCTTCTTCTTTTTTTTTTTTTTCTTTCTTTTTCGAGACAGGGTTTCTCTGTGGTTTTGGAGCTTGTCCTGGAACTAGCTCTTGTAGACCAGCCTGGTCTCGAACTCACAGAGATCCGCCTGCCTCTGCCTCCCAAGTGCTGGGATTAAAGGCGTGCGCCACCGCCCGGCTGCCTGTCTTCTTTTGACATAGCCTTCTTAGATAAGACAGTAGAATCTACTCTCTCGGGTTGGTCCAAAGGGAATGAATGTGTATACACATGCCATCTCATCATGATGCTTTCCAGTGCTGGGTCTGTAACTAAGGAGGCTGTGACTTTGGGTAGGTGACAAAACTCCTAGAAATTGTTTTGGGAGAATCACTTTGTAGCATAGATTGTGGTAAGGAGCACGCTGAAGAGGAAGTGAATAAGCCAGTGGCAAGTTAGCTCCAAGTTAGGGTGCCCCTGGGTGTCCCTTTCCCCTTCTCTCTTATAATCTTGTAATCTCTTAGATTCTTTTTAATTTTTAATGTACATTGGGGTTTTGCCTACATGTTTTCTGTGTGAGGATGTCAGATACTTTGGAACTGAAGTTACAGTTGTGAGCTGCCATGTGGGTGCTGGGAATTGAACCCGTGTCCTTTGGAAGAGCAGCCAGTGCTGGTAACCGCTGAGTCAGCTCTTCAGCCCCATCTCTTCGATTGTTGAGAAAAGAAAGGTATTGAATCAGTAAGTGATAATGTGGAGAGTAAGGTTACACATGATTCTATGTGTTTTCAGGAAGGTCTCTGAAATCATGGTTTGCTTTCTTTCTTTCTTTTTGTTTGTTTGTTTTGGTTTTTGAGACAGGGTTTCTCTGTGTAGTCCTGGCTGTCCTGGAACTTACTCTGTAGATCAGGCTGGCCTCGAACTCAGATATCTGCTTGCCTCTGCCACCCTGGTGCTGGGATTAAAGGTGTGCACCACCATGTGGAATTTAGAGTCTTCCTGCCTCAATCTTCTGAATGCTGGGATTACATTTGTGTGTCACCACACAAAGCTATATTAATGATGATATACTCTCTCTTAGCATCTTCTTAACCCTTCCATGTAACTGCATATCTTTCCACATCTGGTTGAATGCCTGTAGAAATGCCTATTTATGGAATTGGAGAGATGATGACTCAGCACTTAAAGAGCACCAAGTTCAATTCCCAGCACCCACATGTCAGTTCACAACTGTCTGTAACTCTAGTTCCAGAGGATCTGATCCGGCGTCCTCACACAGATATACTAAGGCAAAACTTCAATGTACATTACACCTTTAATCCCAGCACTCGGGAGGCAGAGGCAGGCAGATCTCTGTGAGTTTGAAGCCAGCCTGGTCTACAAGAGCTAGTTCCAGGAAAGAAATTCTTCCTTGAATGAATGAATGAATGAATGAATAAATAAATAAATAAATAAGTCACCTCCAGTTGCTTGTATCTTAAACCGAGACAAGCCTGTTGTGTTTTGTGTGTTGCATGTTCTACCTAAGCAGGTGGTGGGCAGGGAAATTGTCTGCCTGGCAAATGTTGACTAAGCCAGAGTCACTAGCTCCTGCTCTAGACATGACACCCTTGTTTTCTTTGCTAGGCCACAGTAAAACACAGGTGTACAGGAACCATTTACCATGGAAGCCAGGGAACTTGGGAGTCCCATACCCACCTACCATCTTCTCCCCAAGGCCAACCAGCACACTGTAAAAGAAGATGCCAGCTCACCATCTCAAGGGTCTCCAGAGACTATGCAGCTGAAGAAGGAGATCTCCTTGCTGAATGGGGTCAGCCTGGTGGTGGGCAACATGATTGGCTCAGGGATCTTCGTCTCACCCAAGGGTGTTCTAAAATATACTGCTTCCTATGGGTTGTCACTAATTGTGTGGGCCATTGGTGGGCTCTTTTCTGTTGTGGGTGCCCTTTGTTATGCAGAACTGGGAACCACTATCACCAAGTCAGGGGCCAGTTATGCTTATATTCTAGAGGCCTTTGGGGGCTTCATTGCCTTTATCCGTCTGTGGGTCTCACTGCTAATTGTTGAGCCCACCAGTCAGGCCATCATCGCCATCACCTTCGCCAACTATATCATCAAGCCCTCCTTCCCCACCTGTGATCCTCCATATTTGGCCTGTCGTCTTCTTGCTGCTGCCTGCATATGTAAGTATGGGGGTGAGGCAAGGGGCATACGTGGAGGTGTGGGTGCTATATTACTTGTATGATTACTGAAACCTGAATGTCATATTTTGCTCTTTGGGGAGGAGGGAAGGTGTGAGGTCTCATACCTTTTGAAAAAATAATCTCATCACTTATTTGGTTCTGAGAGCTAAGTAAACAAAGGATGGGAATGGGAGAAGTTTGAATCTGTTCATGGTGTTTGGGCCTTGGGTTTCTCTTATTCTTAGCTGTCCCGTATTTCTGTTCTTTGCTCTATGTGACAGGTTGATACATGTCTTGTGTTTTTTTGAGAGTGTCAGGTGTTTTGAAAGGTGTCAACATCACTGTTTGTAACTTATCTCAGGGAACAAGTCAGAGCTAAGGCCTTGTGCTCTCAGCTTTTCTTAGAAACTAGTTTTCAATGAGGAAATAGGCTTTTCTAGATGATGGGGTCCCAACTCCCACAGGACACCCTCTTTCCTGCCACTGCTGCTCTTGATGGCCTGTTGTAAACAGCGGGCACCATACCAAATGGCCTTTTCCCATTGGTGTTTCAGATTTCTTTCTTTTTTTTTTTTTTTTCTTGGTTTTTCAAAACAGGGTTTCTCTGTGGTTTTGGAGCCTGTCCTGGAACTAGCTCTGTAGACCAGGCTGGTCTCGAACTCACAGAGATCCGCCTGCCTCTGCCTCCCGAGTGCTGGGATTAAAGGCATGCTCCACCACCGCCCGGCTGTTTCAGATTTCTTTACACTGACTTTGTAAACAACCTCTGCCTGCTGCCACTGCACAGAGTGTCAGAGATTCCAGGGTCCCTGTTTATTTTCTTTTCTTTTAGGAGTGGAGAAAAGGATATTCAGTGTGAAACATGGAAACGAGAGGAGATTGCTGTGGATTTACCCAGAGCTAGTGCTTTGGCTAGCATAGAATCTTGTGTTTCTTAACGCTGTGCTGCCAGAAGTACTTAATTATATTCTGTTCTTTATCTCTGCTTGCAAAAACTTTGGCTGTGTATATAACTTAATGACAATCTTTTTTGTTAGTTTTGTTTTGTTTTTCGAGACAGGGTTTTATTTATTTATTTATTATGTATACAATATTCTGTCTGCGTGTATGCCTGAAGGCCAGAAGAGGGCACCAGGCCTTATTACAGATGCTTGCGAGCCACCATGTGGTTGCTGGGAATTGAACTCAGGACCTTTGGAAGCGCAGGCAATGCTCTTAATCACCGAGCCATCTCTCCAGACGCCTCCCTAAAATTTTTGACACATAGAAAGAAGATTATTTTTCACTTGCTAGCCTCCCACCCTCTGTTATGATTCTTCCCACGATTTCTTGGGCTTGGAAAACCCATCACCATACCAAAAATTTATCGTGTTTGATTGCAGGAGTGGCATCACCTCTTTGAAATATAGACCATGGGGTTTCTGGTGCTTTTTCACTCACAGTGTATTTTTACCCAGATTTCTTAGGACTAGTATTATGAGCTCTCTTTCCTAGAAACTCAGATATTCCCAGAATTCAGATCTGAGGGAAGGAATCTGTTAGAAGGAAGGCCAAGTCTGAAAACCATGTTGCATTCTAACCAATGAGGCTTAGGTCATAGACTCAGACTTTAAACAGAGCTTGGATGTGGTAGAAGGGGGACTGTTTGGCATGACACTGAGAGCAACATGGATGGTCTCGGGGGCATAGGTTATGAAAACGAAAGCTCTGCCCTGGATCCTACATGAGGCCTTAGATAGGTTGGAGAATGAAGTTTGGAAAGGAAGACATAGAAAGGTCTACCTTGTTGGTTGAAAATTGAGACATTAGCTGGGCGGTGGTGGCGCACGCCTTTAATCCCAGCACTTGGGAGGCAGAGGCAGGTGGATCTCTGTGAGTTCGAGGCCAGCTTGGTCTACAAGAGCTAGTTTCAGGCTCCAAAACCACAGAGAAACCCTGTCTCAAAAAACCAAAAAAAAAAAAAAAAAAAAAGAGACATTAGAGGAGTAGTCCACCTGTCCACCTTGTTGGGAGATTGCACAAAGGCCAGAGCGATGGCTCAGCCATTGAGAACACTTAATGCTTACTGTTTGTTCTTCCAGAGGACTTGAGTTCAGTTCCAACTCCCTCCATCCGGTGGCTCAGTAACTCCAACTCCAAGGGTAACCAGTGCCTCTGGCCTCAGTGGTTACCCACACTCAAGTGCGCATAACCCACATGTAGGCATACATATTTGCATAATTAAATGATAAAAATAAGTATTTTAAAGTTTTATTTAAAATTTTTCAGATAAGGTCTCATTGTGTAACTCTGAGAGCCCTAGAACTCCCTATGTAAACCACATGGACCTTGAACTCAAAGAAATCTGCTTGTCTCTGCCTCCCAAGTGTA
This sequence comes from Chionomys nivalis, assembly GCF_950005125.1. Lineage (NCBI taxonomy): Eukaryota > Metazoa > Chordata > Mammalia > Rodentia > Cricetidae > Chionomys > Chionomys nivalis. The sequence goes on from NC_080106.1 coordinate 22,433,727, forward strand.
GGTATTAAAAGCATGCACCATTATACCTAGCTTTAGGTGTCTTTTTCTTTTTCTTTTTTTGGTTTCTTCGATACAGGGTTTCTCTATGTAACAGCCCTAGCTGTACTGGAACTAGCAGTTTTCTGTTTCCTCTTACTTTTATTTTTCAGTTTTGTTTTTTTTTAATGAGTGCTCCGCACACATGCCTGCATGCCAGAAGAGGGCATCAGATCTCATTACTTATTATAGATGGTTGTGAACTACCATATGGTTGCTGGGAATTGAACTCAGGACCTCTGGAAGAGCAGCCAGTTCTCTTAATCACAGAGCCATCTTTCCAGCCTCCTCCACTTACTTTATATCCAGACTTTGTTGCCTTTCTCATTTATAGTGCCTTTTTTTTTTTTTTTTTTTTTTTTGAGATAGGGTCTTGCTTTGTAGCCCTGACTGGCCTAGAATTCACTATGTAGACCAGACTGGCCTGAACATCATAAGAATCTGCCTGCCTCTGCCTTTTAGTGCTGGTATTAAAGGTGTATACTTCTTTCTTGGCCACGTATTCATTTTTTTAAAGATTGTTTTGCCTTTGTGTGTGTGGGGAGGGGTTTTTTGTGTGTGTACGTGTGTAAGTGTGCCACATGTATGCGGAGCCCACAGAAACCAGAAGAGGGTGTTGGATCCCCTGGAGCCAGTGGTACAGGCAGTTCTAAGTTGCTCAGCATACATGTTGAGAACCAAATTCAGGCTCTGTGGAAGGGCAGCAAGCCCTGCTGTGCCATCTCTCCAGCCCTCACATTTGTATTGTTTTGTTGACCTCTGAAGGTGTGGCCCCTGAAATTGTTGCAGCCTCATCCACTGCCTTTCCATCTACACCCCACTGCATTCTCATGCTACAGTTTGTGGTGGTGATGGTGAGATTTCCGGTTGTCTTACTTATTACCCTAAAGCAGTGCTTCTCAGTGGGAGGTTAGTTTGGCTCAAAGATGTCATTTGGCAGTATCTGGAGACATTTTTTGGGATATAATTATTGGGAAGCAGTGCTTCTGTTATCTGTTGGTAGAGGCAAGGAGTGGTGTTGAACATGCTACCAAACAGGATATAGTCTTACTGGCCCAAAATGTCGGTAGTGCTGCCTAAGGGTCTGTCAATGGAAACAGGGTCAAAAGAGAGCAGACGTGAGGGTTTGAGTTGTAGCACTAGAGTCTGAGTACCTGGCCTCCAGACTCAGCTGGATGGGGCTGGGCGATCTTGGAAGCATAAGGGGTGTGGGTCTATGGTGAAATTTTGTTTACTAATTAGAAGCAGGCAAGTAGTCAAGGGACTTGGCTTCTGCTTGATAGACTTGTGTTCTTTGGCAGGACTGAGAGTATGAGGCAAGCTCGGTGCCTGGGGCCAGCCTCTAAGGATCTATTCTGTCTTGGTATTCCTGTGCCTGATTCCCTGAGAGGGAGTGGGGGCATTCCCAAGGCACTTGACTCACTTCATCCCACTGGCCTGCAGTTTCTGGCAAATGTGCTGGCGCTCATTAACTACTTTTGTTGAGTAAGAAGCATATGTGCTTGGTGAATAAATGTAAAAGACTGAATCATAGTAAGAGGCTCCCTTGCTCCAGCTCGTTAGTCTTTTCTCAGTCAGCTTTACTGACCAGGTGCTTTGTGCCTGCTCAGCTGGCTGTTGGAATGGGTCCTGCAGGACTTCCTGAGGCATGCCTTCACTCATCCTGCTAATACAGTCATGACTCTCCCTTCACTGCGGGCTGTATTTACTTGTGTATAGAAAGGGCCACACCTGCAGGAAGACTGGAGAGGGTAGGGGTGGGGAGGAGCAAGACTGAGACAAGTGCCTGGCACTTGGGCCGAGGTTGTGAAGCATACCCAGTGAGTCCAGCTGGGCTTTTGTGCCTCCTATGGTGTTCAGTTTTCAGTCTCTCCCTTGTTCCCGTTTCTTTGTCTCTTGTCTCTGTCTTTTCTGTCCACTTCTGTGCATTTCCTAGTGTTCCAGTCTTTTTCTCACAAGTTCAGGCCTTCTGATTTTGTGTTCCTGCTTTCTTCCTTTGCGTGTGGTTTATGTTCTGCTGTTAGGGTTTCTATGGCCTTTGACTTGGTGTAGTTCTAGACTCTCAGAGTACCCTGTTGCTGTTAGATAGACTCACTCTTCCGGTATTCTGGGAGGGATAATTTATAAGGCCGGCTTGCATCCATTGTTTGGCATTTCTGATAAGGAGAGAGAGTAAGTTCTAAGAAGGAGATGGACAAGTACCCCAAAATGTGCTTATTGTATTAGTGCCTGTGGTTTACTGGTGACTATTAACTATGTATGTTAGCTGATCCAGGCTTAGCCCAAGAGAGAATTTTGATCAGCAGTTGGTCCCTGTGAAGATTTTTCAGTAGCATACATTCCTTTGGGGGTATCCCTCTCTCAACAGCCCCAATTACATATAATTACTTCATTATGTGTCCACCTTAGATGTCTGACTGGTGAGCACATGTACTATTTGGCAGCATTTTCCCCCTTGAGACTGGGTTTCTCAGGATAGCCCTGGCTGTCCCTTGAACTCACTCTGTAGACCAGGCTGACCTCAGACTCAGAGATCCGCCTGCTTCTGCTTCCTGAGTGCTGGGATTAAAGATGTGTGCCACCAAACCCAGCTATTTTTAAAAAATATTTATTTTTATTTTATGTGTGTGTTTGTTAGCAAAGAAGAGGACATCAGTTCTCTTAAAACTAGAGTTACAGGTGGTTGTGAGTCACCAATTAGGTGCAGGAAATTGAACCCAGGTTCTCTGGAAGAGCAGCTAGTGCTCTTAACCTCCAAGCCAACTCTTCAGCCCTATTTAGCAGCATATTAAGTGAAGCTCCTAAGACACCATGGAGGCTATTCTGTAACATATGGTCATTTTTTATAGCTGGCCCTGGACACTCTTCTTTTCAGTGGAGAATTGCCCAAGGGAATTGGCTGTTAGCTTGCCTCCAGCCAGGGTTCATCAGCTCCCTTCGTTGCTGGACAAGAGCTTTAGACACACTGTAAGCTTGTTGTCCTCTGAGAGTTTGTGGTCTCTCAGAAAGAAGACTGAGATACCTTAGGGAACCACCTCCTGGAATCAGGGCTGTAGCATTTGATACTGAACTATTGTGAAGTGGGAATGAAAGCGAGAGGGATCTTGGGCTGGTCTGCCCAGTATATTTGGGAAAGATTTTCAGAGGGAGTAAGGGCTGAGCTAGACCTTGAAAGTAGATCTTAGTGATGGCTGTGGCAAGAGGGAGAAACGTTTTGTGTGTGCATTTGGCATAAGTAAGGGAGAGTCCACCTAAAAGAAAAATAGGTGGGAGTATGTGCAAGAGGTTGAAAGAATGGGCTGTAAGACTTTATTTAAAAAAGCATTTAATTGGGAGCTTGCTTTCAGAGGAATAGTACATTATCATCATGGTAGGGGTATTGTGGTACTGCACTCATGGTGTTAGAATAGTAGTTGAGAGCTACATTCTAATCCACAGGCAGAGAAAGACTCTGGGCCTGGCTTGAGCTTTTGAAACCTCAAAACCCACCCCCAGTGACAGTCTCCCTCCAACAAGGCCACACGTCTCAATCCTAGTACTCCCTGGTGACTAAGCATTTAAATATATGAGCCTAGGGGTGATGTTTGCACTCAAACTACCACAAGGTATATATTTAGATTTTTGCTCTGTTTTTGTAAGCTTGGACAGTACTTAGAAGTGTCACTATGTTCCTTGTAGAAGACCTCGGACCTTGGATGATTATTCTCATGTTCTCCCCTAGATCAGAGCTGTCCTTTATGTTCAGGAACAGAGTTCTCTCTGTGGGTTAAGCCTCAGCCAGGTAGCAGTTCACAGCCATCAGTAATTTACAGGGTTTAGATGGTACTGAGGTATGTTAGCATGGAGCTTAAAGGGAGCTGGGATGACATGGCCCTAAGAAGCTCTGAGGAAGGCTCAACTCTCCAAAGGATTCACTGACAATTGGCAGGTGTGCTTCGGAATGGGCTCAGGAAGATCATTTGAACTTGGGAGTGCAAGCCTCTCTCCGCCTTAGTTTCCTCATAGATGAGTGCCAGATACCTGCTGCGGGGAGGTTGTTTCAGGTCCCAAAGAGGGGTAAATTGGGATGGCTGCCAGCAGAATTTAATTGAGAAAAAGACTACACCTTTTGTTTTCTATAGTTGCACATAATAGTAAACAGGAGACAAGGTGCTGGGTTGTGGATTGAGATCAAGAGTTGAGGAGTCTAGCATTGATCTTGACTATAGGCACCAGTCACGTTAATGGCACAAGTCTCTCTCTCTCTCTCTCTCTCTCTCTCTCTCTCTCTCTCTCTCTCTCTCTCTCTCTCTCTCTCTCTCACACACACACACACACACACACACACACACACGCACACACGCAGAGAGAGAGAGAGAGAGAGAGAGAGAGAGAACACTAGAATGTATCTGTATGTGTTATAAAAAGCAAAATAAAATATAATGGCATGGCCACAAACAAGAGCCTCTTGCTAGAGATAAGAAGAATGACTACTTTATCAAGTAGGAACTTTTCCTCAAGCTCCTGAGAGAATGGAGACCCTATCTAAGTGCCTGACCTTGGGAAAAGGACTTCTGGGGAGCAGACCCTATACTACAATTTTTTAGTCTTACTGTGTGGGTCTGTCCCCTCACAATGCTCCCAGAAGAGAAGGTCCGGATGTCTTACTCTTTTTTCATTATACTTTACCGTTCTGATTTCTCTATATTAACTGAACTTTTTGCCCTTAATGACCTCAGGCTCTGGATCTGAACTGTAGGTATTTCATCCTTGGGATCAGGTGTGCCTAGTAAATCTCTTAATTTTACTGTTTGATTGTAATTTGGAGGGTACATTGGAATTCCTGGTTCCAAGGTGGCGGAGATTTTTTTTCCCAAAGAATTATTTTGTTTAGAAAGACTGCCATAGTACACACTTTTAACCTTTACACAAAATTTCCCAAAGTGAAAGACATTAATATTGAAAATCATTAAAAATAAATGTAAAAAGGTGCTGGAGAAATGTGGTCTGCAATGTCTAAATGCTGAAGCTTTGTCAAGCAGGAGTGGTCACCATGCAGTCCACATCATACAAGTGGGGAACAGACATCTGTATTTGGGGATTTGTCAGAATTGATAGTGAGGATGCCTCTGAAATTGTCAAGTATATAACAGTCACAGGTATAAGACATTAGATGATCATCAGTATTCAAATTTACATTATTTGTTAATGTTTTTTTCTGGAATCTGGCTGGAAAAGAGTGGGTAGAGTGAGGCTAATGAAGTGAGGCCAGCCATTCTTGGTGCTGGGAAACACCCGAGCAGTGGTTCTGGCATTAGAACATATTGTGTCCTGCATGCCCTAGTATCTTTGGATATAGTGTAGGGCATTCATAGGTGCTGCTCCTCCTGCTTACCTGTTCTAGTTCTCACGGACCCGTTGTTCCTCTAACTTAGGCAGGGAGGGCAGAAAAATGCTTTCTGTAGAGAGGTTGGGGTTGTGTGCTCAGCTCAAGCCTACCAGTGACACTGTGATTTTCCTTCTAGGTCTGCTGACATTTGTGAACTGTGCCTATGTCAAGTGGGGCACACGAGTACAAGACACATTCACATATGCCAAGGTTGTGGCACTCATTGCCATCATTGTCATGGGCCTTGTTAAACTGTGCCAGGGTAAGAGGGGCTGAGGTGGGAAGAAGGGCACATGTCTCCTGGAGCCTCTTAAGCTCCCTGAGGAGGATATGGGACTTAGCTAGCTTCATCTCTTAGCATATATTGAATATATTATAGAGTATTGTCAGTGAAGTAAGAGGTGGTTATGAATCTCTTCCTGGGCTTTATCAGCCAGTCAGGTCTGGCCAACTGGACATATCAAATGCCAGGTTCTCCTCAGGGGCTTCTTTGGAAAAAGCATTGCAGGAAGCTAGCAAAGATCCTAGGAGTTCTTGAAAGTTGGAGTATAATTGGGTTACTCATATGAGTCATTTAGGGGGATGGTTGTAGTCTGTAATTACCAAGTAGTGAGTGGGAAAACTTGACTTTACTGGAGGGGCCAATAGGGGAAGGGTTATTTTGTAGTGTTTTACTGTTCATCTGTAATTGAATTAAGGAATCTTTCAAAGCCAGCTCTTTTTTTTTTTTTTTTTTTTTTTTTTTGGGTTTTTCGAGACAGGGTTTCTCTGTGGTTTTGGAGCCTGTCCTGGAACTAGCTCTTGTAGACCAGGCTGGCCTCGAACTCACAGAGATCCGCCTGCCTCTGCCTCCCGAGTGCTGGGATTAAAGGCGTGCGCCACCACCGCCCGGCCAAAGCCAGCTCTTGACAAAATGTCAGAATGTTGTAAAATGGCATTGCCTTACCTATGTTGGCCTTTCTTTTCTCTTTTTTTCTTGAGACAGGGTTTCTTTTCTTTACTTTTTTGTTTGTTTGTTTTGTTTTTTAAGACAGGGCTTCTCTGTAGCTTTGGAACGTGTCTAGGAACTAGCTCTTGTAGACCAGACTGGCCTCGAACTCACAGAGATCCGCCTGCCTCTGCCTCCCGAGTGCTGGAATTAAAGGCATGAGCCACCACTGCCCAGCTGAGACAGGTTTTTTTGTGTAACAGCCTTGGCTGTCCAGGAATTCCCTTTGTAGATCACGCTGGCTTCAAACTCAGAGATCGCCTACCTCTGCCTTCCAAGTGCTAGGCTTAAAGGTGTGTGCTACTACCACCTGGCTCTTTTTAATTTTTTCTTAATTTTTTTCTATGGATGTAACCAGGACCTTTTGCATACTGTGTTAACACTCTACTACTCAGCAACATACCTAGTCCACTTATTTATTTATAAGACATTTTAAAAAAAGACATTATAAGATAATGTTTTGAAATATATTTTGGGTTGTCCTGTAATTTACCACATAGCCCAGTGGCCTTGAATGTTTGATTCTCTTGCTGTACCTTTTCCAAGTGCTGGGAAAAGATATGTACTACCATGTCCAGCTATAACTTAGCTCTTGAGAGCTTTTCATTTTAGGGTCAGAACAGACTGAGGCTAATGGGCTTCCCAGAATATCCTGAAAGGTCTTTTACCGAAGGATATCCTCCGTACTTAGCAGCCAATTCCCTTTTCTTTATCATTCCCAAACATAGCTATATTTGCAGTCACCTGGGGAGCTGAGCCCGTCATCTCAGACCTATTGATTTGAAATTGAAAATTAAAGAAGTTTTTATGTGTGCATGGTCCTGAGGATCAGAGACCCAGGTCTACATGTATATTAGATAAGTCCAGCCCAAAGACATGCTTTTATGAAGTGCCCAGGTAGCCCAGGAAACCTGCTGAGCAACTACAGTAAGGCATCTAGATGTCTTTGAGATCTCAGGAATATCTAGAGTAAAATTGGGCTATTGAGTAATTTTTCCTCCAAAATGTGTGCCTTCGAGAACCACTGCTGTGTGCGTAACTGATACCCCTGGAAGCTCTTACTGCACACCTACATCTTTTGCCACATTGAGATCTGGGTATAGGCTTTCTTTTTAATATTTTTTTCTTTTTTTTTTTTTTTTTTCTGTCCCTCCCAAGATAGGGTTTTTCTGTTTAACAGCCCTTGGCTCTCATGAAACTAGTTTTTTAGACAAGTCTGGCCTTAAATTTAGAGATCCACTGACCTTTGCCTCCCAAGTGCTGGGATTAAATCCGTGTGCCACCACTGCCTGGCCTTTTTAATATTTTTTACTTTGTGTGTGTTTGTGTTTATGCCATGTGTGTGGGTCCTGTGGAGGCTAAAAGAGGGGTCAGATCTTCTTGGAGCTGGAGTTATGAAGTGTCAGCCACTGAGCCTTCTTTCTACCCCTAAGTCTCGCCTTTCTGCTGGGGTGATGACAAGCACCATAGAAGGCTTACTCTTGTAAAAACTCCATGTTGTCTGGATGTCTGTCCTGAGCAGCTAGGCAGGCTTTCAAGTTGGCAGTCTTCAGAGGCCTCTAGGGAGGAGGACAGTTGCTTTGGCTTGGGTTGGAGTGCTGAAGGGTGGGGTTGGCCCAGTAAGAGATAAGAAGACCTCAGTTACTCTACAGCCTCAGATTCCGAGCCTTATACAACCATACCACACCTACTGCAAATAGAGTGATGGAGTCTTCTCCAAGAGGCTGATAACCCACAAGTCCAAACTGTACATTGATCTGAGCTAAGAGCACCTGCTGGAAGGTTCTTGTCAGTAGAAATTACTGCTTTGTGTAAAATGACTAGTGAAGTCAAAATAGGAAGAACTGAGGTCCCTTGCAGGAAATGGACATTCATTATGGTCTTGGAAGAAGCGTTTCTCAGAGTGCAGCCAGGAATGCTTTTGTTTTCTTGATATCATATAGTTTTACTAAAGAAAACTTAACCTGAGGGAGTAGTTGGGGTGGTGAGGTGCAGAGAGTTTCTGATTGTTGTTGTTTTGGTATTAAATGATGTTTTTTTTTGTTTTTTGTTTTTTCTTCCCCTGTCCTGTTTGTTTTTGCCTTTTTTCCCTCTTATTTGTTTCATCTTTTTAATTCTCCCTCTGAATCCTTTATCTTCTCCATATTCCTCCCCTCTCTTCCTTTCACCTGGTCTCCCACCCACTTCTGCCCCACAGGACACACTGAGCACTTTGAGAATGCCTTTGAGGGTTCCTCGTGGGATGTGGGAAACCTCTCTCTTGCCCTCTACTCTGCCCTCTTCTCTTACTCAGGTTGGGACACCCTTAATTTTGTAACAGAAGAGATCAAAAACCCAGAAAGGTAAAGGCGAGATCACATTCTCCATCTTGGCTGGAACTCCTGCTGATGATGGGCACAATTGCCCTCTTCTCGTACCTCCTCCCTCTGTCTCATTCCCTCTTCCTCTTCCAGATCCCCTTCTCCAGTGAGGAGGCATTGGGGGCTAGGATGGGAGTGAGCGAATGTGGGAAAGCCCTTGGCTGTCACCCCCCTGTTCCATTGGAGATCACCAAAGGTCCTTCCTGTAGGAGGTGTTAGTGGGCAGCGGTAGACCCAGCTAAGGCTGAGGTGGCAGGACTTTGCCCGGTGGTAGTGAGACTGCAGCCTGAGCCTACCAGGTCCCCAGTCTAGTTTCTAGTTCCCAGAGTATATTGCTCCTGCATTTATCCTGAGATCACAGATGCAAGAATGTAATAAAGCCATATGTGACTCATTGAACCTAATCTGGTAGGATAAACTAATCACATGCCCCCTTTCAGGGAAAGTACCCAGGAGCATGGGAAGCAGACCTGCCCCAGGGCATGTGGGGGAGAGGAGCCCATCTCAAAGACCTGGCAGCAGTGAACTGTTAAATGTTAGGAAATTGCAGTGGGTGCTGGATGAGTTTTCATTCTCAGGGGAGGTTGGTTCTAGGTAGTCCTATTCCACTTGTCCTCACAGAAATTTGCCCTTGGCCATTGGGATTTCTATGCCAATTGTGACACTCATCTACATCCTGACAAACGTGGCCTATTATACAGTGCTGAAAATTCAGGATGTCCATGACAGTGACGCTGTGGCTGTGGTGAGTCTCTTGGGTGGGAGGGTGGGGTCCTCACTTGCCCCTCCTCCCCATTTCCTGAGAATCACATGGTGCTTCACTCCTGGATGGCCCAGTCCTTTTCTACAGCAACTGCAGCTCTCCATTGTGAGGGACTGGTCTGCAGTGGGCAGAGGGTGGATGGGTTAGCAGTGACTGCCTCTGTTCAGAGATCATAGATAAACTGTCCTGTATTGATATTGATATCATAGATAAATTGTCCCTTCTTTGCTCTGTCTCCAGACATTTGCTGACCAGACATTTGGCATGTTTAGCTGGACCATCCCCATTGCTGTTGCCCTGTCCTGCTTTGGGGGCCTAAATGCATCCATCTTTGCTTCATCAAGGTACTTTGACTTTTCTGATAATAGACTATTCTTAGCACCTGGGTGGCAGCTCACAACCATGTGTAACTCCAGTTACAGGGCACCTGTTCAAGAGTAGTACTCTTAACTGGGTACTATCGCTCCAGCTCCCAGGATGGCTTTTAAAAGAAGGGCTGTGCAGTCCCAACTGAAACAGGAGGCTCTCAAGTTTGAATCCAACCAGAACTACATAGGAGACTTTATCTTTTTAAAAAGGCCATTGTGGTAGCTGTAAATTTGTACTATAGCAGAATAGGTGTACCCCTGGTGGGATGGATTGGAATGTCATCAGGTGGTGGAAACACATCTGTAGGATGTTGGTGAGGATTCTGGTTCAGCAGAGGGAATGTTGGTGGATACTGAGTTTCATTGCTGAAGGCCTGGAGTGGTTAATGGATAATGGTGGAGGAGCATTCCTGGATAGTGGTGAAGTGCTAATAGTTGAAGATATTTATGGGTAATACGAGTAATGGGCTGGGTGTATATGAAGCCTGAGAGGCTGTCCCCTGCTTTTTGTTCTAGGGCTCTGAGACTGCTGCTGCTGATACATTTCATATTCTTACAGGTTGTTTTTCGTGGGCTCACGTGAGGGCCACCTCCCGAACCTTCTGTCCATGATCCATATTGAGCGCTTTACACCTGTGCCAGCTTTATTGTTCAATGTAAGCTCAGCTGGGAGAATGTGGGCTTGGACAGGTTTATGCAGGATTCCTAACTTACACTATAGGCTTTGTTTCAAGATTTGAAGCACAGTTCATTATCTTTTCTATAGTGTTTGGGATGGAACCCAGAGCCCCATATATGAGTCAGGCATTCTACCACTGTCCTATATGCTGAACCCACCATTTGTTCATTTTCCCCTGCGCCAGACAAGGCCTTCTTAAATAGGCTAAGCTCCTCTTGAGCTTTAGATCAAGTGGCTCTCAACCTGTGGGTCAGGACCCCTTTGGGGGATTGAATGACCTTTTTACAGAATTTTAAGACCACCTGCATATTAGATATTTACATTATGATTCATAACAGTAGCAAAATTACAATTATAAAATAGCAATAAAAATAATATTATGGTTGAGGGTCACCACAACCTGAAGAACTGTATTAAAGGGTCACAGCATTAGTAAGGTAGAGAACCATTGCTTTAGACCTTCTTGCCTCAGCCTCCCTTGTAGTGCTTCAGAAGGAGCCTGTCCTGGAACTTGTGCTGTAGACCAGGCTGGCTTAAACTCACAGAGATCCACCTGTCCCTGCCTCCTGAGTGCTGGGATTAAAACGTAGGCTACCACTGCCCACCCTGCCAGGTAGTTTGGACCCTGGCCTCAAGAACTCTAGGTTAAGCTGGGCGGTGGTGGCGCACGCCTTTAATCCCAGCACTCGGGAGGCAGAGGCAGGCGGATCTCTGTGAGTTCGAGATCAGCCTGCCAGCCTGGTCTACAGAGCTAGTTTCAGGACAGGCTCCAAAACCACAGAGAAACCCTGTCTCAAAAAAAAAAAAAAAAAAAAAACCTCTAGGTTAACAATGTAATTCCCACTTTGGTTGGAGTGTTGAGGGCCTCCCTGTCCGCCATCAGAAAGGAAGAAGCTACCTTGTTAACCAAAGTGCTTGCAATGGGGGTGGGGGGTGCTGAGTATAGGTAGAGGTGGAGATGTTGCCATGAAAGTTAATGTGGATAATGGATCTATCCGATGCCAAGTGAGGGTCACTGAAAACCAGAGCTAATCTGGTAAAGCTATTTCAGATCTGACAGACTACTGATGGTGGAGTCTCCTCTGGTATGGCTGGAAGTAATCCTCACTTCTCTTCCCCACCACCCACCTCACAGTGCACCATGGCACTCATCTACCTCGTCGTGAAGGATGTTTTCCTGCTCATCAACTACTTCAGCTTCAGCTACTGGTTTTTTGTGGGCTTGTCTGTTGTTGGACAGCTCTACCTTCGCTGGAAAGAGCCTGACTGGCCTCGACCTCTCAAGGTCAGCACCTCCCTGTTTAAAAAGGGGGAGAAAAAAGATAAGGCCTCCTGTTGTCCAGATTAGCTTTGGAATTATGTAGCCAAGAAGGGCTCAACAGGCAAAGCCCATTGCATACTAGTAGGAATGGGTTCTCTTCTTTAACTGAATTTATTTATTTATTTTTTTATCTATTTAATGTATGTTGGGGTTTTGCCTGCTTGTATGTCTATATGAGGGTGTCAGATCCCTTGGAAGTAGAGTTACAGGGAACTATAAGCTGTCACGTGGGTGCTGGGAATTAAATCCAGATACTTTGGAAGAGCAGCCAGTGCTTTTTATTTTAGCTGCTGAGCCATCTCTCCAGACCCATTTTTAGGCTGAATTTTCTTTTCTAAAGATTTATTTATTTAGGGTCCCATTCTTAAAGTATCTTTTGGTCAGGCTGTGTTCTTTCATCCCACCCTACTAAATCTCACTTTCCTCTATTTCAGCTGAGCCTCTTTTTTCCCATCGTGTTTTGCATATGCTCCTTGTTTTTGGTGGCCGTACCCCTCTTCAGTGACACCATCAATTCCCTCATTGGCATTGGGATTGCCCTCTCTGGGGTCCCTGTCTACTTCCTGGGTGTTTACCTGCCAGAGTCCCGGAGGCCACTCTTTGTTAGGAATATTCTGGGTGAGTTGCTTTGACTCATACTGGCTGTATGCTTATGCTCAGGTCCATGCCGAGGCTACCAGCTCTTCCACCTTACCTAATGGAAGGGGGTAAAACCTGGCTGCCCATCACACCTTTTTTGTGTCTATTCTAGGGTTAAAGCACTATCTGGTTTTTGGTGTTTGGTTTGTTATGTTTGAGACAGGATTTTTGTGTAACCCTGGTCTTGAACTCACATGTAGCTGAGGATGACTCTGAACTCATCATCCTGCCTTTACCTTTATGGGTGTGTACCACCACACCTGGGTTTGGAATAGAGAGGTTTGGTTGTAAATGACAAAGTCAGGCTTGGTATGTGGAAGGGATGGGTGGGAAGGAGTCACAGATAAGCTTTCAGCCTTCTGGTATTCAGATTGGAACTGTAACAAAGTATGTTTGCTAAATCCTGTGCTTCTTATTTTCACTTAGCTACTGTCACCAGAGTAACCCAGAAGCTTTGCTTCTGTGTCTTGACTGAGCTGGATGTAGCTGAAGAGAAAAATGTTGAGAGGAAAACTGAGTAGAAGCCAGAGATGACATTCCCTGAAGCCCAGAGACTGTGTGACCACAGCCACCAAAGACCAGTAACTTAAGCCTTCTGAATTAAATGAACCTCTTGGCCCACATTCTGTAAGGGGGCTCAGGGCCAATGCTCTCTCTTTGGTAAGCTACGGAAAGATACTGATCAGACTAGCCTGAAGATGGGGACTTCAGTGGGAGGGGATTTTGGGGTAGGGGTTGATTTTGTTTCACTTCTTCTGGTGGATAGGTACAGCCTGTTGGTGCATCGTAACGGCAAAGAGGGAATGTTAGGTTGACAGATATGGCTTGTGGTTCACAGCTATTTCTAGTTTAAGCCAGGAGTCTTCATAGTGGGGCTCCTTCATGGGAAGTTTTCCTCTGACCAAGTCCAGCTACTTGATTTTAGAGCCTGAAATGCTGCCATTTCTTCCTGTGGCCTAAAATTCTTCCTTAGGGAAAACATTGTGTTCCTCCTTTTTTGTTGGGTAGCACAAACAGCAAGACTTTATTTAACTGACATGGGATCAATGTGTGCCCCTTTCCTGAACTCCACAAGAGGAACATCAGTCCCTGCTCCGGAACTTCATGTTCAAGCAGAGAATAAGCCTGACGGGAGAAGATCGTCTCTCCAGGGTCTGGGCATGGGTACCCACACATCTCCTTGAGGAGGTGCTGCCTGTCTGATTGACTTTGCTTAGATCATTTTAGCACTGTTGTCAAAATCCTTAAACAAGGAGGTGAGCTTCTGGCTCATAAAGAAATTGGCTTGGCCACTTGATTGCCTCTTCCTAGCTGAAGCCATGGTGCTGTGGAGCCCTTGAAACATGGGCTGAAAGAAAACCTCACTACTCCAGCTGAGTGGGAGCATCTCTACTACTACCTGGACAAGTCACTACTGTTACCAAATTCCAACTCCTATATTTCATTATTTATTGATATTTAATCCAGGACACCAATTTTAGCAAACCATTAGTGATTATTTGTCTATAGGATGCAATAATAAATTGTTTGAAAAAAAAGTATCTTAGCTGGTGTGGTGGTAGACACCTGTAATCTGAGCACTTGGCATGGTGATGCAGAAAGAGTTTGAACTTGAGGCTGGCTTAGGCTACAATAGTAAGTTCCAGGCAGCCACTCTGGGCTAACAAGATCCTGTCTTTTTTTTTTTTTTTTTTTTTGGTTTTTCGAGACAGGGTTTCTCTGTGGTTTTAGAGCCTGTCCTGGAACTAGCTCTGTAGACCAGGCTGGTCTCGAACTCACAGAGATCCGCCTGCCTCTGCCTCCCGAGTGCTGGGATTAAAGGCGTGCACCACCAACGCCCAGCCCCTGTCTTTTTTTTTTTTAAAAAAAAAAAAGTTCAACTCTCAGAGATGTCTCAATGTGATAGGTCAAATCCTGACCATGTTTCACATAATCTGTTGAACATTACTATTATCATTGTTATTATTATAAAGGTGAAGTTAAAGGATTTTTAGGGCTGGACATGGTGGTGAGCACCTGTGATCCTAGCACTCAATAAGCTGAGACAGGAGTTGCTGAAGTTCACAGCTGGCCTGGGCTACACAGTGAGTACCATATTATCTGAGCCTACAAAGTAAGACCCTGTATCAAGAACAAAATCAAAGGATATTTTAAAACATGTACCTGTTATACTTTAATATATAGATAAGTCACGTTACTATCACCTGGCTCAGCTCCAGATGATCTGTCTTTGCATATTACAGAAGTCTGGTAATATTGTTATTTTGAAGGATAATCCTTTGTTTTATTAAGACTTTTGGCCTTTGTTCTAGTTGATAGAAAGTAAATCTCTGGATCTCTGTTGTAAAGTGTAAGAGGCCTGGAATGTTTTGGAATTCGGGTAAATTACCTGATTCATCAGTTCTCAATGAACTTGGAGAACATCTCATGGATTCAAGTCATCAAATAGCGTGTTCTCTAAGGGCCTGTGTGAGGTTTGCTGTGTAGACTCTTACAAGCCAACTCTGGTGCTGGAAGTGGAACCACACTGGCTTCAGGCTTTGCTCACACTCAATCATTTTGGGTCATGGGATAGCACACCTGTTTGCATTCTCTTGTTCAAGAGCTGGTGAGATTAAAATCTAAAAGTATATGGTACTTGTGTATCTTTATTTTCTCCCTGTGAAGATCAATGAAGACTGCAGGAGAAAACAGCTTCAACCTCAGTCTGGCTCCTGGGAAAGGGTGGTAACCAGCTAATTGTGGTGACTGGGCGAGGCTACCAGTTGAGGCCAAAACAATAGACTTGGATCTTTGTGGGTAGTGTGTCTACATTGGATTGCACAACTGTCTTGGGATGCCCTTAGACACTGTCATCTTGGACACAGAAGAACCTGCTGTTTTGGCATTCTCCATGGACATTTCTTTTTATCTTTAAGTTTGGGGATTCGTGAAATCAAATCAAACAGATAACTACTATGGGGCATTCTCAACTTCTGATCCTTTTTATTTACCAAACTGGCCTTAGTTGCAAAGGGGTAACCTTGAATATATGCTTGCTCAATAAAGACTTAGGTATACATAATTTAAAAAAAAAGACTTAGGGGAGCGTAATCATAGCTGCTTTTGGTTATAGGAATGTATTTGTGAGAGCTTGTGGGTTTCTGCCATAGGTTAGGGATTTGTAGAATAAATTCTGGCCTGGTAAGGTGTTTTATGCAAAGACTGACTTGCTTAAACCATGCAAACATGATTCATGTCTGAGCCAAGCTGGCACCCATTCCAAGGCTCTTCTGGAATTAAGTTTTTAAGCAGAGTGTGACCCTGGTTTTAGTGGTCTTTGGCCCTTAAACCAGCTAATCCGAGGAATTTGCTGCCCTCCAGTGGATTCTGAGAGGAAGAACCTCACACTCAGGATGCTCTAATACTTGCTTAGTGACTGGACAGCATTTTTCCCTTCTGAGCTGAACACAGCTTCTCCCAGGAACCCTTTCTGTGGGAAAGAAGCCAGACTTCCTATAGCACTCATGATTCATGGTAGAATTCTTCCCACCAGGTCTTTGTCTCTTTGAATCTACCTCCTGGAGTTCTAATCCCATTTACAGTGAGTAGGACAGTTTGTTCCTTTTGTATTAGGTACAGTCTGTGAAGTTGTTGGCCCTTTAATGTTAGCAAAACCTAATGAACACATATAAAGCAGTGAGCACGCTATAGTGGCAAACAGGATGTTGGTCTTGCTTGTATGACTACAGATCAAGGTGACTATTAGAATACCACCGCATATTACTGAATTAATATTATTAAAGAAACACTGAATTGTTCATTGATATTCAGAATAAAGTAACTGGGATAGTTTTATTAGTTTGATTAGTTGCAATAAACACGAGTACACAAATTAGACCAATTTGACCAGTTTAATACCTCCTGTAGGTAGAAACTACCACATAGGGAGAGTCTTATAGACAGAGAGTGAAAGAATGAACAGAGAGGTTTATGAACTTGTAAGTAGTAGAAGAAAGCATCTTTGCAATTCTTTTCCCAAGGAATCAGCTATCACAGGCTAAGAGGGCATTTGCTGAATTGAATGTTCTGAAGGTTATTTCCCTAGACCTATACAGTATCTACTACAGTAACTACTAGCCACATGTAGCCAAGTTAAAATGAAATAAAAATCCAACCAAATTGATAGCACTTGGAAGACTAAAGCAAGATTGCAAGTTACAGTTTAAAAAGAAAGTCAAAATACTCGTGGGTGGGTGGGTGGTAGTGGCCCCACCTTTAATCCTAGCACTCCAGAGGCAAATAGATCTTGAGGACAGTCAGGGTAACACCGAGAAACCCTGTCTTGACATCCCCTCCCCTCAAAAAACCCAACCAAGCAAAAACCTCCTAATGCTGGTTGTGGTGGCTCACACCTTTAATTCCAGCACCAGGGAGGCAGAGGCGGTTGGCTTTCTTCTGGTTCATTGCCAGCCTGGTCTACATAGTGAGCTCCAGGACAGTCACAGCAGAGAGACTGTCTCACCCTTACCGCCAAACAAAAATCCCTGAGGTTTCTCAGTTGTCCCAATCATATTTCAAGTGCTCAGCAGCCATATAATTGCACAGTGCATACATAGAACATGCTGTGGAAAGTTCTGCTACACAGTAATACTACATCTGCGGCTGAGATTTAGAAGACGAGTAGGAAATGCTTGTGAGAGTTCTGGTAACAAAAGTCTTATTGATGGTGGGTAGATTTTTAAAAAACAGTATTTTGGAAGCTGTGTGGTGGTGACGCACGCCTTAAATCCCAGCACTTGGGAGGCAGAGGCAGGTGGATCTCTGTGAGTTCAAGGCCAGCCTGGTCTACAGAGCTAGTTCCAGGACAGACGCAAAAGCTACAGAAACTCTGTCTCAAAACATCAAAAAAGCAAAAAACAAACAAACCAAAAACAAAAGGTATTTTGGGAAAAATGTGCCTATTCTAACCATGTACATATTTATTCTTGTCCTTCCCCAAAGAGCAGTGGTACAATTTAGATAGAGTTTACATTAGATTTTTATAATCTGAAGGACATAGATTATATGTGCAAATACTACGACAATTTATATTAAGGTACTTGAATATATATGGTGGATTCTGTCAGTCCTGGTACCAATGGGCCATGGTATACTAAGGGACAACTGTAACCTGTTTTTTCTAAGTGCTGTAAACAGTTAACTTTCGTGTATAAAGTTAATTCTGAAGCGTCTGTCTCACTAATCTCTTTTCTGAGGAGAAAATACCTAAGATCATCAGGTTAAAAAGGATTTAAAAGAATTGCTTGCTTCTGTGTAAAAAGTTTAAAAAGTTAATTTTTATTAGAGAATATCACATTATACTGTTCTTTAACACCACTACCAAAAGATGACATCAGTCTTTATGACCATTATAGTCCAAAGAGGCAGAGGGGTTACTTCCCATAGTTCAGGCAGGGGAGGCACTGTTGCCCTTGTAGAGATGACATCCATCAAAGAAAACAGGCTTCATTGGAGGCAGGCACTCCAGTAGGGAAGGTAAATTGACTGCCGATGAAATAGCTTCCTCCCTCCAGCTACTTTAGGCTTGAGCATAGATGTGGGATCACAGAAAAACCCCTAGGCTGGAAGTTTCACATCATTTTATTTTCCAGACTGTAGGATAACTATTTTTTTTAAATAGAATCTTAATTCTTTTGCTCAGGTTAGCCTAAAACTTTCTATGTAGTCTAGGCTAGCCTTCCATCTTCAGTGCTCCTTTTACTCCCAGATTCTTGAATGCTGGAAATTACAGGCAGGAGCCAGCATGCTTGGCTTCACTTAATCACTTCTAAGAAGAGCCCTTAGTTATGTCTTTGCTGTGCCGGGGCATAGTTTTTCCTTCTACATGTTCAGTTAGGCATCCTAAGATGATGACACTGCAGTCAGGCCTCAAGGGCTTATGGAAGAATCTCAGACCATCAATCCGAATCCAGATCATGGGGGTTATCATAGCCAAACTCCTTCTGTACATCCAAAGGGTACTTGCTCCACACCAACTGCCTGCTGCTGCTTTCCTCCTCGCTGAGGCTGTTGTATTCATTAGAGCCTATAAGGAGATAAGGACTTTATTCTCCATAAAATGCGTGCTCGAGCCAATACATATGGAGTGTACAGGTGTGGTGGTCAGATGACAATTTGTGAAGGCTGGTTCTGCTCCATAGCAAGGGTTCTGGAGATCCAACTCATGTTGCTGGCTGGTATGTTTGGTTTTCTTCCCCAAGAAAGGGTTTCTGTCTAGCTGTGGCTGTTCTGGAACTCACTTTGTAAACCACACTAGCCTTAACTCAAGTCCATCTGTCTCCCAAGTGCTGGAATTAAAGGCATGCGCTACCACACCGAGTTCTCTTATTTATTTTTTAATGTATCTGAGTGTTTTTCATGAATGAATGTATGTATGTATGTGCATTCCATGTATGCCTGGTGCCCACAAAAGTCGGAAAAGGACGTAGGGTTCCCTGGAACTGAATGGAATGGAAATTGATGGTTGTGAGCTGCCATTGACACAACTCAGAGAACCTAGGTCTTTTCAAAAGCCGACAAAGCTCTTAGACATTAAGCATCTTTCCAACCCTGTTAATACTTTCTTGCTTGATGGGAATAGGGGAAAGAATGTGCTACACAATCTGCCAAATGCTGATCCAATATTGTCTCATTTTTAGAGAGAAAATGATGTTCAAGAAGTGAAATGACTTCCCATACATAGGCAGTAACTAGTTAGAAATTAGGACCTAGTAGTTCTGTACCCCACTATATTATACCCCAGTAGTTCCCCTGGAAAGAGAGGGAAAGCCAGCCATTTGCAACATACCCATCAATGAATTACATCTTCCCTTCAGTCTTTACTCCTACCAGTCCCTCCCCATCTGGGTTGCTACCCACCTCTAGAATCTTCATCACTGCTTTCTTCATCTGGGTACTCATTGCGCCAATTATTCTCACTGTTTTCGTCATCTTCTTCTTCATATGTATCTTCTGGTTGCTGATCTTCGTTCACCTGAGCATCTCAACATAAACACTAGTTTAAGTCTAAAACCTCTAAGTTATGTTCCTTATGGGAAGCTACTGGCATAAGGGGGGTTTAAAGTAAAGGTACAATGTAAAAATGGCAGATTCAGAGTTCATCTGACTTTGCTTTACAGGAGTACAGGAGACTGTATAATCTTAACTCCACTCTAGCTACAGATACCACATTCCAATATCATTAGAGGGTGATGAGTGTAGAGGAGGTAGTGGCATTCATCTTCAGATTCTTGAAGGACTGGGTGATGCCAAAGGTCAGAAGGTCAGGATCAGAATAATACAGGAGAGCAGGATTAGAGACGACATAGTTGTCTAAGGTGAGCGCAATTTATCTGCAAAATTGGTAATAGAGGTCCCCAACGACATCAACAGAGATCCACCTGTTTCTGCCTCCCCAGTGCTGGGATTAAAGGCCAACCACTGTCCAGCTAAACTGTTTTTAAAGCAAGGTTTTTCTATTCATTCATTAATTCATTTGTTTATTTGGTTTTTCAAGACAGCGTTTCTCTGTAGCTTTGGAGCCCAAACTGAAACTTGCTCTTTAGACCAGGCTGGGCTTGAACACACAGAGATCCACCTGCCTCTGCCTCCTGAGTGCTGGGATTAAAGGTGTGCGCCACCACTGCCCAGCTTATTTCTAATTTTTTAAAGACTTAGTGTATGAGTGCGCATGTACCCTTTCATGCCAGAAGAGGGCATGAGATCTCACTATAGATGATTGTGAGCCATCATGTGGTTGCTGGGAATTGAACTTGGGACCTCTGAAAGAGTAGCCATCTCTTAAGCCCAAATCTTAACATTTAAAAAAAAATGGAGTTTAGGATGTTAAAGAAATTTTCATTCTCTTCTTCTCAGACAGGGTCTTACAATATAGGCCTGACTGGCCTAGAGCTTGCTCAGCATGGTTTCACAGAAACCTGCCTGCCTCTGTCTCCTAAATGCTGAGATTCAAGATGTATACCAGCATGCCTGGCTATCTTTTAAAATTTAAAATGTTGCTGGATAGTGGTGGTGCATGCCTTTAATTCCAGCACTTGAGAGGCAGAGACAGGGAGTTTGAGGTCAGCCTGGTCTAATAGAGTGAGTTCCAAAGTTACAGAGAAACCCTGTCTCAAAAAACCAAAACCAAAAATAAAAAAAAAATTTAACTGTTTCTATTCTTGGGGGATGGAGAGATGACTCAGCAATTAAGAGCACTTGATAATTTTTTCTTTGAGACAGGGTTTCTGTGTGTAGCTTTGGCTGTCCTGGAAGTCACTCTGTAGACCAGGCTGGCCTCAAACTCAGAGATCCACTTGGCCTCTGCCTCCCAAGTGCTGCCACCACCTCTCAGCAAAGCACTTGATTTTTTTTTGATGAGGACCTAGGTTCAATTCCTAGCATCTACTTTACGCCTTATAATTTTCTGTAAGTTCACTTCCAGAAGATCTAGCACACTCTTCTGGCCTCTCGGCATCAGCATGCAAATGGTTTGAAAGTGGTAGGCAGAGAGCACATAAAAGTTTTGTTTTGTGTTTTTCTTTAAGTCAGGGTTTTTCTGTGTAACCGCCTGGCTGTCCTAGAACTTGCACTGTAGATCAGGCATAGAGAGCCGCCTTCCTTTGCCTCTCAAGTGCTGGGATTCTCAACACCACCGCCCGACAAGATTTTTTTGTTCTTATTCATGCTAATGTCTAGTTTTGACAATTCTGGGTCTCAAACCTAGGTCCTCTTCAAAAAGACATCAAGATTCCAAGACATCTGAAGATTGATTATGAACAAAACTTTCTGAGTAGGTAGTCTGCATTTAATATATTTGCTGCATTAAACAAGGGTTTCTATAGACGACTTAGAATAGAATTTTCCTTTTAAACAAAAACAAGAACTAGAACAATGTTTATTAAAGAGTGGATTCTAGCCAGGCAGTGGTGGTACACGCCTTTAATCCCAGCACTTGGGAGGCAGAGGCAGGTGGATCTCCAAGTTTGAGGCTAGCCTGGTCTACAAAGCAAGTTTCAGGATAGCCAGAGCTATTATACAAAGAAACACTGTCTTCAAAAGCCAAAGAAATAAAACAAAAAAACCCCAAACATCAAGAATGGAGTCCAAAGCCAGGTGTCTCTGGTGTTATATGCTTGTAATCCCAATATTGGGGAAGCTGAGGCAATTTAGATTGCCAAAGTTCAAGGCCTGTCTGGGCTACATAGTGATACTGTTTCAGAAACAAAAGGGGGGACTAGGCTGGGCGGTGGTGGCGCACGCCTTTAATCCCAGCACTCGGGAGGCAGAGGCAGGCGGATCTCTGTGAGTTCGAGGCTAGCCTGGTCTACAAGAGCTAGTTCCAGGACAGGAACCAAAAGCTACAGAGAAACCCTGTCTCAAAAATTTAAAAACAAAACAAAACAAAAAAACAAAAGGCGGGGGGGACTAGAACATGGCTTAGTGGATAAAATACTTGCTGTACAAGCTTAAGCACCAGAGTTTGGATATCCAGAACCCATGTAAAGCTGGGTGGGCTGGGTAGCCTGCTTGAGATCCCAGCACAGGATCAGAGATATGCGCCCCTGGAGCAATCTATTTCATTAATTTATTAGGACTGGAGAGCTTTGGCTTCAGTGAGAGACCCTACTTCAAGGAAGACACTCAATTCTAACTTTGGGCCTCCATGTGCTCCAATAAACAGGAACAAGCATTCACACATTGCCCCTACCCCCAAACTTTCTAAAGGGGGACAGTGAAGGAAGCCAGAAATGGTGGTACAGGTCTACATTCCCAGCATTTGTATTCTGGAGATAGAAGGAGTTTATTTCTAGGTACATAGCAAGTTTGAGGCCAGCTTGGGCTACATGAGACCCTATCTCAACAAGGAAGGATAGCAAGATGACTTAGTGGTTAAAGGTACTTGCCACCATGCCTGATGACCTAAGTAAGTTTGATCCCAGGAGCCAACATGGTAGAAAGAACAAGTTGTCCTCTGACTTCCACAAGTACCATGGCATACATACTAATTAAAATTAATTTTAAAACTTAAGAGCAAACAAAACCAAAAAAGAGTAAGGTCTAAGAAGTCAAAACACCCTGATATATGTCTTCCTCCTCTTGGACCCCTTACCAGCTCCCACTCTTGGCTGTAGGGCTGCACAGACAGGATGTCCTCAATCCATTCTAGAGGGGCCATTTCCATAGAGTAAATGTCATATACATAGTCATCATCGTGCTTTGGCTCCTTCTGGTGCTCCACTTGTGGTCCATCTTCAGAAATAGTCAGTCTCTCACGGATCAGCTCTACAGAATTGCAGAGGATCACATCTGGGTCAGATGTCTACAAAGAAAACAGGACAACAATAAGAGTCAAATAATGTTCTAAGGATTGGGTAAGTGAAGGCCTGTTACTGTCTTTCATGCTGTGTTCAAGATACTTTCTATATTGTTTTGAGTCAGGCTACATTTCACTACGTAGCCATGACTGGCAGGGAACTTGCGGTATACACCAGACAGGCCTCTGCCTCCCAAGTACTGGGACTGCAGGCGGTATTCCAGATTCTTATCTCCACACATGCCTAGTCTCTTCCTGCTTCTACAGGTTTTTTTGAATACTCTTTGTTATTATGTTCTTCCTTAGGCCCACAACAACAAAAGAAGCATCCTGCATGGTTTCTGCTTCAAGTTCCTGCCTTTCCTAAACCCTTTACTACCCTGTTACTTTTGTTCATAATGTATCGCAGCAACAGAAAGGAAACCAGGACAGTACTACATGGGTGTGCCATGATGCACACGTGGGCCCTAGCAATCTCACCAGCCCTCCGAAAAGTTATTTTTAATGTCTGCATATATGACCTCATATTTTCAGTTACATTACACAGAGCACATTGTACTGTTAAACACATATTTCCCATGTTGCAGATCTTTAAGATTATCAATCTTAATACTCCAAATCATTGTGTATGTCTATTGCTTTAAAATGTTTATATGAGTGTTATGTGCATATGCCTCTTTGTCTAGATGCACACTACTTGTACACTGTGCCTGGACCGCAGACGGTACTGGGTCTACTTGAAACTGCTGTTTTAAGGTGTCTTATGCCTTTTAAGGTGTTGGGAACTGAACCCGGGTCCTCATGATGAAACAGCAAGTAAGCCGCTGAGCCATCTCTATAGCCCCATGTATTATCTAGTTCTTGAATTAATTATTAGCCTTCATAAACAGTACTGAAATGAGTATGTCATTTCTGCATTTGAAAAATGGTGATAATCTTGGGGAAAACAAGCCCTTACCTAATTTCACTGCTGTTCCATTTAAAAAGTAGAGATGGCCCTGAAAGCACCAACACTTAACACTATCTGAGGGCTGCATGTCAGTCAACCAGTGGAAGGAAAGGAACTTGCTCTGGTCCACTGACTATAGGTACAGATTATCTTTCCTAGGATGAACAGACACACATGAGTTTAATTGCAATAGCAGATTGTTTCCTTAGAGTGACACCTGTAGCCTATGGCGTGCAGACTACTTGCATACAGCTCTGCACGCCTTCCTCCTTCACAGCAGTTCTGCCTCAAAGTCAGCGGTTTTCAACTTGTGGGTTGCAACCTCTTTGGGGGGTGGCACATCAGATATGCTGCATACCAGATATTTACATTACAATTCATAACAGTAACAGAATTACAGTTATGAAGTAACAACAATTTTTTTTTCCTTTTTTCCAGAGTCAGGGTTTCACTGTGTACCCTGGCTATCCTGGAACTAGCTCTGTAGACCAGGCTTGCCTCTGCCTCCTGAGTGCTGGGATTAAAGGCATGTACCACCACTGCCTGGTACAATGAAATAACTTTATAGTTCGGTCACAACACGAGGAACTGTATTAAAGGATCTTAGCATTAGGAAGGTTGAGAACCACTGCTCTAATATGGTAACATTTCCACAAATTAAGGTTATCTACTTTTTTTCAAAGTATTATGCTTGCTTTTCTTGGATCACCCTAAGAAACTCCAGTTTTGTAAGTTTATGTATTATTTAATCACCAGCCTAACTTTTAGCAAGCACACAAATCAGCTGGTGGCTACTAGCCTTCCAGGCACACCAGTATCAATGGTTAGCATAGTGTTTACCATATATTCACCAGGAGGCACTGTTCTGTCTTCCTGCAATATTAAGTCAGTCACCTCTCCAGAAAGTAGGCATGTGGTCAGACATTAGTGAACTATACAAAGCCAGGTGCAGCAATGCATACCTTTAATCCCAGTATGTGGATGTGTCAGAGGCAGGCAGCTCTCTGACAGCCTTGTCTACACAGCGAGACCCTATCTCAGAAAGAAACAGACACAGAAAAGTCCAGGTAACACAGCTAGAAATCCCTCACCCAGGCTTCTATGAGCAACCCAAAGTAAACTCATAGGAACACACACACCATCAAAGACCATAGCAATAACAGTAGAATAATAACAGGGTCCACTGAGAAGAGGGCTGAGAAGGAGTGGTACAACGAAGACGGGGAGAGGGAACGGATACGCTCAAAAGACAGTACAGATGTACAAAAATGTTCGAATGAATACTCAATGCATGTTAATAAAACTTTTTTGAAAAAGTTAAGATCAAAATGGTGATAAAAGTATCTAATTAATAGTATTTTTGGAGATTAAACAAATTAAAGGAAAACAGAGTTTGGGATATAGTTTGGTGAAGACCACTTGCCCCAAAAGCAATGCAAAACAAAGCCCAAACAGAAACTAAGTATATAGTACAACTTAGAAAATCAAGTTATCTTTTGTTAATGCCACAGTTGTGTACTTTTGTTGAATTATTTATCTAGGTTAAATCTTAGAAGAATAATTATTAAGAAAACATACCCCCCCCATAGGGTTTCCTTTGTGTAACAGTCCTGTGTGTCCTGGAACTTAATTTGTAGACCAGGCTGATCCTAAACTCACAGAGATCCACCTCTGCCATACAAGTGCTGGAGCTAAGGGCATGTGCCACCACCACCTGGCTCCAATTTGCTTGCTGGCCTCTATAGAGGGTCTGCTCTGCCATACTCCTTTTGCCATAGTATTCCACTAATACAGAACCATAGCAATTGAGCAGGCCGACCATGGTACAAATCTCTCAAGTTGTGAGCTTTAAAAAAAAATTCCTTTGTCAGGGCAACAAAAGTCTAACATAATCTCTAACTAATGATGTATATATCTTAAATAGGCCCAAATCTACTTTTTTGAAAGGCCTACAACAATTTATTTTGAGACCTGGTCTCACTGTGTAGCCCTGGCTGGTCTTGAACACAAAGACATCTTCATTCCTGTCTTCTGAGTGCTGGTATTAAAGGCCTGGATAACTACATCAACACCCACCCCCCACCCCCACCCCCCGTGAGGCGTGTGGTGGTACATCCCTGTAATCCCAGCGCTGGGGCAGCTGAAGCAGGAGGACCGCTGTGTGCACAGGTTTGCTTGGGATACATTGCCAGTACCCTGTCAATCAGGGCCACACAGCGAAACTCTCAAGGAAACAACTTTAACAAAACTCAAAGAGGCAAAACAGGGTTTTTAGAGTGCGTTATCCATCCTCAGAGTTTATGCGGTCTCTGCCTTTGGGAGTAGAACAGAGACATTCAGTACTCACTCTGCAGCAGTCTGTGGCAGCCGCCTCTGGGTCTCCCTCTTCGTGGACCAGGTCCAACAACTGGAAGCCTGCATCCCCATCAGCTTCTGACACACACGGGGACTCCAAACCACTGGAGGTCCCTGAGGATCGGTGGTTGGAGACTACCCTGTAGCGGCCCTCTTTACGGACCTCGCGAGCTGAGGCGCGAAGGTCGCGGCGGATACGCAGCTGGCTGCTCCGGGACGGGCGCAGGGCAGCCCGCACAAGCTGCTGGATGGGCTCCTCCTGAGGGGCGACAGGAAAAGGATGACGGCCCGGGCAGCGTTCAAAGCTCTCTTCCTGAGTCCACCCCCACCTCCTACCTGGGAGCGCACGGTAGCAACCAACCGGAAGACATTACTCTCAGCCGCTGTCTCCGGACCCTCCGGCGTCTCCTGAGCAGACGACTGGACCTCGCCGCTCCGGAGGCGTTTACAAGCCAGCACGAGAGCTTCTGCAGGCTCCGCGTTACGCTTCCGCTTCACGCGCAACACCGCAGTCCTGCCGGCCTCCATAGCGAGCTGTCGCGAAGCACTGTGGGAAGGCGCGGGGTGTGACGGGAGGGCCGCTCCGCGTGGAACGTCACGCCTACGCATGGAGGCCCCGCCCCCGGGTCGAGGGTGAGGCCCAATGGCCGCGGCAGTGGCGGCGGGAGGCGTGCTTCCCACAGCGGGTGAGCTCTTGGTGCGGGGTGGTAGGGCCGTGGCTGCTCCCGGGTGCGGTCAGCTTTCGGTCCTCATTTCTAGGGCTCTGGCGCGGGGCCCTGGCGTGGGTATATTCGGGTCCCCGGGATACTTCAGGACTTTGCCGGAGTCCACGTGGAGTTGTTGAAGCACCCTGGCGCACAGGTCCGCCCAGCCCCGGCAGTCCGCTTGGGTGATCGTCCTTTCTCAAAATGTGACTGAGCACAGAGCAGGGTCTGGGCCACAAGACTGGTGCCTTCGGTCCCTGAACCGGTCTGCCATTTTCTCATTCGGGATGACTTTCTTAGTGTTCTGAGTAGCTGGAAACCGTGCAGCTCCCACTTGCCCGCAGTAGTGCTGTAAATATGTGTGCCCTACGCAGTCATGCTTTTTATTAAAACTCCGGAGAGACCCTCAGTGCGCTTCTAAGTGTGCTCTTAGTTAAACCGTGGCGACGTGGCGGATAAGTGTGTTTAGTATGCTGAGGAATGACCCCTTGGGTCTCTCTCCTGTTAGCTCATTGCTTGGCTCTCTTTTTGCCTTCTCACTCGCCTTCACCTGAGGGCTGCACCCGGATGAACTTGTGAGGCGCTTTTGATCCTGTTGGACTTTCTGAAGAGCGCCAAAGTTTCCTTTCCACACAGCATTATATATCATTATGGTCTCGGTCTCTCTCTGTCTCTCTGTCTCTCCCTCCCTCCCTCCCTCCCTCCCTCCCTCCCTCCCTCCCTCCCTCCCTCCCTCCCTCCCTCCCTCCCTCCCTCCCTCCCTCCCTCCCTCTCTCTCTCTCTCTCTCTCTCTCTCTCTCTCTCCAGTGTTTCACTGTAGTTCTGACAGCTGTGGAACTCATAGAGAGCCTCCTGCCTCTGCCTTCTAAATGCTGGAATTAAAGACATGCACCATCTCGTTGTATTTTGTTCTTGTTTCTGTGACAGGCCTCCGGTGTTGCCCAGGCTAGTGTCAGACTTCAGATCTTTCCACCTTGGCCTCCTGAGTGCTGGGACTCTCGACGTGCTACCGCACCTGGCTGTTATCATAGTTCTTGATGGGATATGCTGCATAGAAAATGAGATCACTCTCGCTGGAAATATTAAAATACTGAGTAGTATTTTTTTGGAGATTGGGGCTATCACTATGTAGTTCTTGCTGGCCTAGAGCTTTCTGTGTAGACCATGCATGCTGGCCTTGAATTTAACAGATCCTCCTGCCTCTTCCCTAGAGTTGAGATTGAAGACCTGTGCCGTCATTAATAAAATTCTTATGTGACTTTGAATTTTTGCCTGTTTCTTGATCTTTTTTTCCCCTTTTGTTTTCTTGTCCCTTGCTTTCACTGTAGGCATTAGAACTGATTAGGTTTCTGATATCCAGATCTGTTTCTGTGCAAACGTTGAGGAGCCAGTTGGCACCATGAAGGTCTTCTGTGGCCGTGCCAATCCCACCACGGGATCCCTGGAATGGCTGGAGGAGGACGAACACTATGACTACCACCAGGAAATTGCCAGGTAACATGGGATGCTTCTCAGTTGGCTGCAGGCGGCGAGGGGTCAAAGACATTAATATAGTTTTGAGGAAGATTTTGGATATTGTTTTCTGAGGAGTTGAGATGTTGAATAGGAAAATAAAACATTTGCTGAAAGCAGTGTGAGACGTGGGTTGGAGAGAGAGGGGAGTAGGTGGTTACTGTAATCCTAAAGTAGAAACAGTGGAGGGGAGAGGAAAAACCAGCCTGGAGGAACTTGAGTTTAATAACTCACTGTATGCAGTAAGGGAGACAAAGCTCAAGAAGGACCAAGATGTCTTCTGGTTAGAGGGACTCAGAGGACGGAGATGTCACTCCCTGAGAGAAGGGGAGGCAGTGTTCTAGAGGGAAAGGCATTGGACATGAGTGGTTAAGGTTTGGATATTCAGATGGGGATGCTAGTAGAGTCTTGAGACACAGAATTTGTAGACCTTGGGAAAGTTGAAATTGAGAGACAGAGCAGCATCTCAACAAAGGATGGTCTGGAATGTAAAATCAGGATAAGCTGAGGAGCAGAAGCAGAACCAGAAGGAAATTTGGGACGGAAAGAAAAGGGAAGTTTAGGGAAGAAGGAGTGGCTGTTAGGGTCAGGCTGCCAAGAAGGCTTGAGTACTGCTGATCATTAGCAACAGCAGTGTGAGTGGCTGGAAAAGCCAGGAAGCTAGTGAGTGGATATGTCTTTAAAAAGTAGGCAGGGAGCTGCAGAGATGGCTCAGCAGTTAAGAGGGCGGGCAGTTCAACCTCTTGTAACTAGCTCTGGAAGATCTGATGCTCGCTTCTGGACTCTGGGTACTTGGCACTCACAGGTACATGTATCCACACACAGATAGACTCATATGTATATAATTAAAAATAAAATAACTTGGCTTTTTTGTATTTTATTAGTATATGTATTTTATGTATATGAGTACTCTATTTGCATGTATTTCTGCATGACAGAAGAGAACATCAGACAGAACAGGGCATCGGGATCCCATTATAGATGGCTGTGAGCCGCCATGTGGTTGTTAGAAATTGAATTCAGGACCTCTGGGAGAGCAGTCAGTGCTCTTAACTGCTGAGCCATCTTTCCAGCCCCGAAATTTTATTTATTTTTGAGATAGGATCTTACTATGTGTCCTTGGTATGTAGATCAGGTTGGCCTTGAACTCACAGAAATCTACAGGTCTCTGCTTCCTAAGTGCTAGGGTTAAAGGCAAGTGCCACTCCATCTGGCTCTTAATGCATGTGCCTGAATGTACGTTTGTGCACCACATGTGTACAGTGCCCACAGAGGTCAGAAGAGGGCGTTGGATCCCCTGGTACTAGAGTTAGACAGTTGTGAGCCACTATGTGGGTGCTGGGAATCAAACGTTGGTTCTTTGCAAAAGCAACAAGTGCTCTTAACTGCTGAATTATCTCTCTAGCCCCCAGAATCTACATTAAAATCAAACAAATGGGTGTGGTGATGTCTGTTTGTAATCTCAGCTCTGCAGAAGTGAAGACAGGAGGATCCCTGGGACTTGCTGGTCAGCTAGTCTATTCTAGTTGATAAACTAGGCCAGTGAGAGACTTTGACTCAAAGGAGGGGCATAGTATAAATGAGGATGGCTGGAGATTTTCCTCCAGTTTCCATGTGCTTGTACAGACGTGTGCTTGTGCACATGTACACATATGAATGTGCATACAACATAAGAAGTGAATAGGGAGCAAATTTTCAACAGTATATGAATTTATCTTAGGTTGAAATCCTAATTAGCACCAAATAAATGTATTTTTCCTTATTCTTGGCTTGGTTGGTTTTATTCTCAGTCAGAAATAGCAAAACATTGAAAATAACATAGATGTCTATCAACATTGTTAGGTAAACCTGTGGCTTATGTATATAGCATAATACAGTGCAAATGGGAAGGCAGGAACGAAGTTCTTTATTTTCATTTCATCCTCCACTGGTAGAGTGGTCTTCACAATATTTTATATGAAAATGAAAGTAGAATTACACCACTTTCATGTCAGAAATAAGGTGTTGGTTATTTTTCATAAAAAGCCCTGGAAGAGGAAATGGAGATTGATGAAAGTTATCTGTAGACAGTACAAATGGGACTGGGTGTGTGTTTGTCATGTTTGGTTTCAATGTTAACTTCCCACAATTATAATTGACTCACCTGAGTAGGAAGCTGCTCCTGAAGGATTTTTCCTCTTGTCTTGATGAGGTAGGAAGGTGCACCCTGATTGTGAATGTCACCTTTTGGTAGCACCCAGATGAAAAAGGGTATTTCAGTTGAGCATTGGTGGTGCACACCTTTAATCCCAGCACTTGGGAAGCAGAGCCAGCCCCCAGAGCTACAGAGAAGCCAAAACAAAAAGGGTATTCCGGAAGGAAGTTTCCCCTGTTTACTTGCTTGGCCTTCTGTCTTGCCAATGAGGCAGTTTGCTCTGCTGCTGCTACTTCTTTCTCTGATAGCAGATGAAAGAGCCAGAGTTTCAGTGAAACCAGCCACTCTTCCAGCAACTTTCTGGGCTCCAGGTGCCAGACTGGGACTACTGGGGCACCCCACCTTGTGGATTAAGAAACTACTGATTGTACCCCCAGTGAGTGACAGCTATCCTGGGACTACTCTAACTGTTGAGACATCCAACTTCAAGGACCAGGTAACTACTGGTTCTCAGCATCTCAGGTGTGACTTAGCTGGTGTTACTATTTTAAAGCTCACTCACTTAATGAATTTTTTTTGCGGGGTGGGGTGGGGTGGGTGTGTGCAGGAGATTGTCTTCCAGTGCACACTTACAAACCTTTAGATTGCATATGTGCATCTGGAGCAAGTCAGTTTTATTACCCAACTCATTTTTGTCTTTTGTATCTTTGTCCAAAGATGCTTAAAGGAAGAAACCAGCATATCTATTTTTATTTTGTCACAAATCTTCAAAGGTTTCATGCACAGAGTCACTAAATTCCCTGTACCTCACAAGAGGAGAATTTGGAATCAAATGTGTTTATCTCGATAAGTTCTTTTAATAGTGCATACCATGGATTTTGAGTGCTTCCATACTGTCTGAGGAACTTTTTTGTTTGTTTTTCAAGACAGGATTTCTCTTTGTAGCCCTGGCTGTCCTGGAACTTGCTCTATATTCCAGACTGGCCTCCAACTCAGAGTCTGCCTGCCTCTGCCTCCCAGGTTCTGGGGATTAAAGGTGTGCATCACCATACCCAGCTGTCTAAGGAGTTTTTGTGACTATAGCTGAAGAACCTGTCCAGACACTAGAGAAAATCATTCTTACAATTCCCTTTCTCCAGAACCACTCCTGATACCATATTTGTTTTAGTTGGGGTCCTCTAGAACAACATAATCAAAGGAATGTAAAATTATATATATATATATATATATATATATATATATATATATATATGAATGTATCAGAATATCTGTATAGCTCAGAATTTAAAAGATTTTTTAAAAATTTATCTTGTGTATATGGTGCTCTATCTGCATATATTTCTGCATGCCAGAAGAGGGCATCAGATTCCATTATAAATGGCTTTGAGCCACTATGTAGTTGCTGGGACTTGAACTCAGGATTTCTGGAAGAACTGCCAGTGCTCTTAATCGCTGAATCATCTCGCCAGCCCATGTTTCAGAATTTATTAAGTTGACAGTTAAAACCGGTCCAAGCTGGTGGTGGCATATACCTTTAAGCTGAGCCCATGGGAACTACATAGAGGCAGGTGGACCTCCTTGTGTTCAAGAAAAACTTGATCTTGGTGGCGCACGCCTTTAATTCCAGCACTCGGGAGGCAGAGGCAGGTGGACCTCTGTGAGTTCGAGACCAGCCTGGTCTATGAAATGAGTTTCAGGACAGCCAGAACTGTTACACAGAGAAACCCTGTCTTGAAAAATCAAAACCAAACAAAAGAAAAACCCCCAGTCAATTGAAAATCAAAACAAGCAAGAACAGCTTGGTCTATGTATGAAGTTCCAGGCCTGCCGAGGATACATAGTTGAGAATCTGTCTCAAAGCCAAGACAGACAAAAAAACCAACTAAACCACAGTGGGGTGAATGGTGAACAAAGTGAGGATTCCTAGGATTATACCCTCATCTTCATTTAACACATGTCGACAAGTATGTATTCTGTTACTGAGTCACAGCCACGGCTCCCTCCTAAGCTTGAGAATAAAGCACAGGAAGGCCTGTAGGTGGTTCAGAGGGAGAAGTGTTTCAGGGCAGTGTTCTGCAGTGTAGAGTATACAAAGCTAGTGTTAGAACTGCCTGCAGTGGAGTTGGTTCAGGGACAGCTCTCTGAACTCCATCTTGACCTGGCTTGGTGTCTGTAGAAAATCTGCATCTCAGATAAACTTTCCCAGCCGTGCTGGCCGAAAACTGGAGGCCTCTTTTGATGAGTGCCTCAGCTTCCCCTAGAGTTCCCAGAAAGCATCTTTGGGCTGTGGCCTGAATCCTGGGTATTCACAGGTTTTCCAGCTTCTACCTTCCTTTAGTTATTTACCTGTTTGTACTTGTTGGGGATCTAATTGAGGACTTTACAGATGCTAGATGCTAGGCATGTGTTGTGTCACTGAGTTCCCCCCCGCCCCCCGGCCCCAGAATTTCCAGAATTTTTAGTTGCTGTGGTAGAAAATATGGATGCGATTTTCTTCCTTTTTTTTTTTTTTTTTTTTAAATTTGTCTATTTATTTTACATCCTGGCCATAGCCTCCCCTCCCATCTTCCCCTCCCAGTTTCTCTCCCCCACCCCCTTCCCACCCTCATCCCCTCCTTTTTCATCTCTATCCAGGAAAGGGCACATCTCCTATGGGTATCAGTAAAACATGGCATATAAGTTACAGGGGGACTAATCACCTACTCATGTATTGAGGTTGGGCAAGGTGACCCAGTATAAGGAGTAGGGCCCCTAAGGCCAGTACAAGAGTCAGAGACAGCCCCTGTTCTCACTGTTAGGATCCCATAAGAGGCCCAAGCTACACAGCTGTAACGTATATGCAAAGTGCCTAGGTCAGTCCCTTGCAGGCTCCCTGGATGTCAGTTCAGTTTCTTGGAGCTCCTATGGATCCAGGTTAGTTGATATTGTGAGCCTTCTTGTGGATCTTTGACCCCTCTGGTTCCTCCTCTCCTCCAAACTCTGCCTAATGCATCTCTACATCTGCCTTTCTGATGTCAATTGGGCCAGGCACCAGTCTGGCACAGGAGATGGCCAGTTCAGGCTACTTATCCACTATTGCTGGGAGTCTAACCTGGGGCCCTTCCCATAGACTCGTGGGAGAGTACCCTGCACCAGGCTTCTGCTCAACCCTGAAATGCCCCTCCTAACAGTCCTCCTCAGCCTCCTCCAGCATGATTGCTCATGTTCCCATCCCCACCTGCCCTCAGTCCACTCATGAAATCTCTTCTATCTGATTGTCTTCCCTTTACACACCATATTTAGCTTATTTTCCCCTGATGATGTGATATGAACTAAAATATGGATGTTACTTTCTTCTCTTTACACAGTATAGCTAGTCATTTCCCCCTGATGTGATGGGAACTTCAGAGCCTGGTGACCCTCACATATACAGCAGCTCTATGCTGTCCTTTTCCCAGTTCCTCTTCCTAGTGGATGTGTACAAGTATGATTCAAGGTTAGGTCAAGTGTTAGGATTATTGAGTGTTATAATATGGGGTGTTCATGGTTATAGGTTACTATTATAGGCTAACGGGTGGGCCAGTGAAATGGGTTAGCAGGTTAAAGGTGTTTATTACCAACACTAACAACCTGAGTTTGATTCCCAGGGCCCAGGTGGAAAGAAAGAACTGATTTCTGCAAATTGACCTTTGACCTCCAGATATACACATAAATAAATTACTTCTCTAGGTTAACTACTAGAGCATTTTGGGGTCTAAGAAGAATATCTGCTCTGAGATTTTTTTTTTTGCATTAATAGAGAATAACAGTAACTGATCATAGTAAAATAAGTTTTGGGGATTGACAAGATGGTTCAGTGGGCACAGGTGCCTGCTGCCAAGCCTACGGACTTGAGCTCAATCCTTGGAACCTACATGGTTTAAGGAGAGCACTGACTTCCACAGAATCTTTCTCTTACCCCACACATGTGCCATGGTGTATGCATTTCTTGTCCCAAATAAAATTTTATTTATTTATTTATTTAAGACAAAATCTTGCTATGTAGACCTTAAACTCACAGAGATCCACCTGCTTCTGCCTTCTAAGTCCTAAAGGTAATCAGTATCATGCCCAGTTTTAAAAAAATATTTTTTTGAAACTGTTTTGCTGGTCTTAAACTCATTCTCTTTCCTCAGCCTTGAAATTGGTGAGATTATAGACTTGAGCTACCACAGCAGGCACTTAAAATATTTTAAAGCAGATGACACACTTGTTGCAATCCATTGAGGACTGCATTTATGTATGGGAACTCTTTGATGTGTTCATGCATGTCTTTATTAGCAAAGCTTTCTGACTTACCTTTTCCTTTTATCTTTCAAGGTCATCTTATGCAGATATGCTGCACGACAAAGACAGAGTAAGTGTGAAGTGCGCCATATTGTAAGACAGGGTCACGTGCTGATGATCTGGGGTCCTCCCTGTCCCCAAGTCTGAAGAGCTCCTTTCCACTTATCTATAATTTGACAGTTATTTCTTCCTTTCTCGTAGAATATAAAGTATTACCAGGGTATCCGGGCAGCTGTGAGCAGGGTGAAAGACAGAGGACAGAAAGCCTTGGTTCTTGACATTGGCACTGGCACAGGTCTCTTGTCCATGATGGCAGTTACTGCAGGTGCTGACTTCTGCTATGCTATTGAGGTAAGCCCTACTGTTTAGGTATGTGTCCTGTATCTTACAGGGGAAGGTCTTTAGGTCCTTGGGTTTTTCTGGTCTGTTGACAAACACATGCCAAGCCCGTGACCAACTTCTCCACACATAGAGATGAGTCAGACAGGGTTTCTTTTTCCGGGAGCTTTTTTTCTGCTCTGAAATAGTGATTCTCAGACTTGGCCATCAGCCTCTTTGAGGAGCTTTAAAAAATAGTTACGTGGGCTGGAAAGATGGCACAGTAGTTAAGAGCATTATCTGCTCTTGCAAAGAACCCAGGTTGGATTGCCATGGTCACTCCAGTTCCAGGGGACACCCTGGACTTCCTCATGCACCAGACATACCTGTGACGTACAGATTTGTATATAGGCAAAGCAATCATATACATAAGAAAAAAATTAAAAGAAAAAAATTGAGATGCTTCTGCTTTGTGCTAAGATTTACATTAAAGTGTTTTTCGGGGATGTGGTTTAGTCTCTAGAGTATCAGCCTACCATGTATACCTGGATCCAATCCCTAGCACTGTAGAAACTGAGTGTTGACACTCCAGAGGCAGACAGGGAAATCGGGGTCCAGGGTTATCCTGGGTCTCCAACAGGTCCTACCCAATTGAGTTACCACAGACAGTCTTAAAACAACGTCAGTTTGGGGGCTGGAGACATGGCTCAGCAGTTGAGAGCACTGGCTGTTCTTCCCGAGGACCTGGGTTCAATTCCCAGCATTCACATGGCAGCTCATAACTGTCTGTAGCTCCATTTCCAGGGACTCTGACACCTTTCTACCAAAGTACATAAAATAAAGTTAAATTATGTAAAAAACAAAACAAAAAAAAGTTTAATTTTTTGTAATTAATTGCTATTTTATTGAATTTTTCTGGAATGTGACCTGACATTGAAATTTTTAAATGTGTAACAAGTTATATGCCCCCGTAGAACTAGCTACTTTTTATATTATGACTTTTTCTTTCTTCCTTTTTTAATTTTTTTGAGACATGGTTGCTCTATGTAGCCTTGGTTCTCTGTATACAGACCAGACTGGCCTTGAACTCACAGAGATACTGCTGCCTTTGCCTTACAAGTGCTGGGATTAAAGGTGTGCGCCACCAGGCTTGTTCTTTTTTTCTTTTTGAGACAAGGTCTTGGGCTGGAGAGATGGCTCAGCTGTTAAGAGCACTGGCTGCTCTTCCAGAGGTTCTAGGTTCAATTCCCAGCAACCACACGGTGTCTCACAACCATCTGTAATGAGATCTGGTGCCCTCTCCTGACATGCAGACATACATGCAGGCAGAACACTATACATAATAAATAAATCTTAAGAAAAAATCAAACAGAGACAAGGTCGACTTACATGTCCTTAGCTAGCCTAGAACTCACTGTGTAGACCAGGTTGGCCTCTAATTCATAGATATCTACTGTCTCTGTCTCCGAAGTGCTAGGACTAAAGGTGTCTACTACTATAACTTTAAATTTTTATCACATTTTAATTAATTTATTTATTTTGTATAGGGAGGCATTT
This sequence comes from Chionomys nivalis, assembly GCF_950005125.1. Classification (NCBI taxonomy): domain Eukaryota; kingdom Metazoa; phylum Chordata; class Mammalia; order Rodentia; family Cricetidae; genus Chionomys; species Chionomys nivalis. The sequence goes on from NC_080106.1 coordinate 22,470,419, forward strand.
GTATGGTGGTCAGAAGGCAACTTTTGGGGTTTTTCTTTTCCCACCATGCCGCCTCAGGGATTGAGTTCAGGTCGTTTCACCAGGCTCTGCAGCAGGCTCCCTTACCCACTGAGCCATCTTGCCACCCTTACCATTTCTTTCTTTAATAAAACATTAAGCATGTTATTTTTATGATAATATAAATGTATACACTAACAGGAAATGTAGTAAATGAATGACACCAGTATCTTAGATAAGTTTTTGTTTGTTTTTGTTTTTTGAGACAGGGTTTTTCTGTGTAGATTTGAAGCCTGTCCTGGAACTCACTCTGTGCACCAGGTTATCCTCTAACTCATTGAAATCCCTCTGCCTCCTAAGTGCTGGGATTAAAGGTGTGTGCCACCACTGCCTGGCTAAAACCATTTTTTTTTTTCAAGACAGGGTTTAACAGTCCTGGCTGTCCTGGAACTTACTTTGTAGACCGGGCTGGCCTTGAACTCACTGAGATCTGCCAGCCTCTGCCTCCCAAGTGCTGGGATTAAAGGTGTATACCACCACTGTCCAGCTAAAATAAAATTTTTAGATATGTTCATGATTTATTTAACTTTATTTTATGTGCATTGGTGTGAAGGTGTCAGATCCTCTGGAACTAGATTTACAGACAGTTGTGAGCTGCCATGTGGATGCCTGGGAACTGAACCCAGGTCCTCTAGGGAGCAGCCAGTGCTCTTAACCACTGAGCCATCTCGCCAGCCTCTAAAATAAAATTTTTTAACACATAAAATCCTGAGATCAGCAGTAGATTGTATTAGCTGTCCATCCTGCCATCTCTAAGTGTGGCTCTAATTTCAAAATCTAGAAAGATGAACATCTGGGGGTGGTGATGCATCAGTGGATAAAGTGTGACTTGTCCTGAAAACCTGGTGACCCAGATTTGGCCTCTGGATCTCCCAATGGGAAGAGAGAATAGTTTCCCTGGGGTTGTCCTCTGACTTCTGCATGTATTCCATGGCACATGCATTCTCACACTTATGCACACACATCTCACACACACACACACACACACACACGATAATATTTATTTTGATTTTTTGAGACAGGATCTCTACATAACCTGGCTGACCTAGAACTTGCTATGTAGATCAGTCTGGCCTGGAATTTACAGAGCTCTGCCTACTTCTGTCCCACCCCCGTTTAGTGCTGGCACTAAAGGTGTGCACCATCATGCCCAGCTCAAATCAATTTCTGTAAAAGATGAGCCTAGGCTGAAGAGATAGCTCATGGTTAAGAGTGTCTACTGCCCTTGCAGTTGGCCAGAATGAAGTTCACAGCACCCATGACAGGCAGCTCACAGCTAGCAGCTCCAGAGGGATCTCACCCTTTCGGCCTCTGTGGGTCCTGACACACATGTACGTAATCTACACAGAGACACACATGCGCATAATTTAAAGGCATGTGCCACTACACCTGGCCTGAGTTAGGTATACTTAACCTGGGATAAGAATAGTCTATTTCTGGCTGAATAGATGACGCAGAAGTTAAGAACATTTGTTCCTACAGAGGGTTCAATTCACAGCACTCACATGGTGATTCACAACCATCCGTAATTGCAGTTCCAGGGGATCTGGTGCCCTATTTTACCTCCATAGGCACCAAGCATGCACATGGTGCATGTATGCAAAACACTCAAACATAAAATGAATAGGCTGGGCATGGTAGCACAGACATTTAATCCCAGCACTTGGGAGGCAGACACAGGAGGATCTCTGTGAGTTTGAATCCAGCCTGATCTACATGTGGAGTTCTAGGACAGCCAAGACTAAAAAGACACTGTCTCAAAAAATGAACAAACAATAAATAAAATGAGTAAAGTTAATTTTTTTTTTCTTTTAAAAGGTGTTTAGGGCTTGGAGAGGTAGCTTAGTAGTTAAAAGCTGTGTGGGGTGTCCACCAGAGAAGACTGCTCGGGTATGGATCTAAGCCATAGAAAGTATTAGGGGCTGGAGAGATGGCTCAGAGGTTAAGAGCATTGCCTGCTCTACCAAAGGTCCTGAGTTCAATTCCCAGCAACCACATGGTGGTTCACAACCATCTGTAATGGGGTCTGGTGCCCTCTTCTGGCCTACAGACATAGACACAGACAGAATATTGCATACATAATAAATAAATAAATATTTAAAAAAAAAAAAAAAAAGAAAGTCTTTATTAACCAGCCAGTGACAATACTGGGTTGTTGTAAGGAGGACGCTTGTTCGTTTCCCAGCTGCCCAGACTTCCAAAATAACCACACAAAAACTGTATTAATTAAATCACTTCTTGACCAATTACTTAAGCGTATTGCTAGCTAGCTCTTACATCTAGAATTAACCCATCTCCATTATTTTATATTTTACCACGAGGTTCATGGCCTACCGACAAGGTTCCAGCATATCTGTCTCTGGCTGTGGCTCCATGGCTTCTCCCTGACTCTGCCACCTTCTTCCTTCCAGCATTCAGTTCTGCCCTGCTCTTCTATAGGCTCAAAGCAGTTTTTTTATTCACCAATAGTAATCACACCATACAGAGGGTAATCCCACATCACTGGGTGTTTAGGATTCCACTGTAGCACTGAGCCTTTCTTAGGGCAAGTTTGTAAATACAAAAACTATGTCTTGGGTTTACATACTTCAATAAACAAGAACAGCCAGACACAGAACTGTAGAAGCCAAAAAGTAAGGATAATACTTTTAGAGATTTTCCCAGAATTGTGGACTTTGATGGATTAGGTCTTTGTTTTGTTTTGGCAGGTGGTACTGTCTATGTGCTGAGTTTTATAGTCTGAATGGTTTTTCCATCATGGAGTCAGTTGTGCTGAGGTCTGGGGGCTTACTAAAGTTTTGGGTCCTGTGACAAAGCCCCTCTGCTCTTCAGAGGACTGCCTAGTTCAGTTCCCAGTAGCCATGTTGGATAGCTCATAATTGGTTGTAACTCCAACTCAAGGGAATCTAATACCTCTGTTCTCCATGGGCACTGCACTCAAATAGACATACCCATCATGCACACATACATGAAATTAAAAATATTAAAAAGAAATCTTTTAAAAATCTTTTTGTGATTTCCATGATATCCTATCTTGAGTTGTATATGAGAGACTGCACTTGTTGTGGATTTCACAGAAAACAAACAAACAAAAAGGTATAATGCTGCCTTGTTCTCAGTAGTCAGAAACTGGGACCAACCTAGACAAGTAGAGAGAAAAAGGTTGATTATGCATTTGTGTGCACACATGAGTACAGGTGCCCGTGGAGGCTAGAAGAGTGTCAATCTCCTCCTATCTTGTAAACTGCTCAACAAGGGTCCCCTGGAAGAGCAGTATGGGTTTTAAAGCTCTGAGCTGGTGGGATAACCAGCTCCTAATTTTTTTTAAAGTGTTGGTGCCCTCAGAGGCCAGAAGAGGGCATCAGATTGAGTTATGCATACTTCTAAGCTAACTAGTGTGGATACTGGGAATTGAATTCTGGTTTTCTGTAAAGCAGCAAGTGCTCTTAACTTCAGAGCCATGTCTTCTGCCATTCTCAATGTTTCTTATTGCTCTGTGTGGTGTATGACCTTCCTTTGAAAACCTGTGCCTTTACTGACTGTAGGAGAGCCACTAAAGAGCCCCTGGAGATGTGTCAGACAGGACATGACCCCAGCTTTCTCTCCTTTAAAAGCAAGCAGGCTTTTCCTAGAAATTTCTAGCAAACCTCTCCTTGTATATAAAATTGGCCAAAATAATTGACAAAGGGGAACCTGTCTGATGAGCCAAATAGGTTCATCACTTGAAATCAGGTCCGTTCCTGTACAGCACCACCGTCCCTGTTCTGAAAGTAGGAAGACTGGATGTTGGGAAGTCTACTTCATTGTTTGTCTCTGTTCATGGTCGGGGTGAGATTGCTGTGTGTTGGGGTGTAGGTGGGTGCTTGTATGTAGAGGCCAGAGGTTGACATAGTGTCCTCAGTCGTCACATTTTATAGCAGTAGGGGCCACTTGAACTCAGAGCTAGCCAGTTAAGCTTGTATAGCTGAGCATCTTTCTCCATGCCTCAGGGAGCAAACCTGTGGCTTATGTATATAGCATAATACAGTGTAAATTGGAAGGCAGGAACGAAGTTCCTTATTTTCATTTCATCCTCCACTGGTAGAGTGGTCTTCACAATATTTTATATGAAAATGCAAGTAGAATTACACCACTTTCATGTCAGAAATAAGGTGTTGCTTATTTTTCATAAAAAGCCCTGGAAGAGGAAATGGCGATTGATGAAAGTTATCTGTAGACAGTACAAATGGGACTGGGTGTGTGTTTGTCATGTTTGGTTTCAATGTTAACTTCCCACAATTATAATTGACTCACCTGAGTAGGAAGCTGCTCCTGAAGGATTTTTCCTCTTGTCTTGATGAGGTAGGAAGGTGCACCCTGATTGGTGGGCTGAGGAGAGAGAGGCTGTGAATGGTCAGAGCCCGAAGGGTTAGGGAAGGGGAGTGATAGGACAGAGGCTGACGAAAGGGAGGGTGACAATGAGGTTGCAATAGTTTTAGAAGTTTGAACAAGCTGATTGATGAAGGCTAAGGTTTGAGGCCAGAGACCACATGTGAAAACTACATTTTAGAAATGATTGTTTTTCCCCAGCTGAGCACATACATACATACTCATTCATTCATTCATTCATTCATTTATTCATTCATTTATGTGTGTATTGTGTTCTGCCTGCATGTATGCCTGCTGCCAGAAGATCTCATTATAGATTGTTGGGAGCCACCATGTGGTTGCTGGGAATTGAACTCAGGACCAGAAAATCTGCCAGTGCTTTTAATCTCTGAGCTGTCTCTCCAGCTCCAAGTACATACATTCTTTCCAAAGAATACGGCTTTTCTTTGTTATATGAAAAGCAAAATCATGTTCATGGTAGAAAATACAGACAAGGGTTTAGAAAAAAATGAAAATCTTCCATCATTTATTTTGTTTCCACTTTGTATTTATGAAAGTTTCTGTGTTTATGGGATAGAGCTGTGACATCCAGTCTAGGCCGGTTGAAAAGCCAGGGCTAGAGGGGCTAGTGAAGGGCTCAGGAATGATTTCTGCAGGGAGGACTTTGTGCTTCCTTGTGGGTTGTGTCTGTGTGTTAGACACCAGGCTGGCCTCAAACTAACTTTCTGTGTAGCTAGGCAGGCCTTGAACCCAGATCCTACCTACACTTCCCAAGTGCTGGGATTATGGGCATGTGTCACCATTTCCAGCCTCCAGTTGGATTTGATATGGCAGATGGGGTAGGAAGGGTTCAGACTTGCCTGTGAATGTTGGGGAGCATCATGTGGGCTAAGAAGGGGGTGTGGCTGGGAGAGTAAAGTGGAGGGTCCCATGTATCATAAGGAAATAAAGGCTGTGCTTTTAGTCTGGGTCAGTTCTGAAAATGAAGGTGGACTGGCCGTACTTCAGCTGTCTTCCGTATCTCTGGAGACAGGTTTGTGGGAGCGTCTTTAGTCAGCGAAGGGCACTTAATGCCCTACAAGTAGTGCAGAGTCCTTCATTTTCACCTAGTGGGCATGAAGTGGGAACTTCTAAATAGTACCTTGAAGTTAAACTTCTCTCTCTGTACAGGTGGGGGATATTGAGACTGATTTTCACTCCATATAGCTCAGAGCTCAGGCTTTCCTTTAATTCATGATGATTCTCCTGCCTTAACATCTTGAATTCTGAGATTAGACATGAGCAAACTACACCTGGCTGAATTTCATCCTTTTATGTTCATTTTCTTTCTTTTTTTTTGTTTTTTTTTGAGACAGGGTTTCTCTGTGGTTTTGGAGCCTGTCCTGGAACTAGCTCTTGTAGACCAGGCTGGTCTCGAACTCACAGAGATCCGCCTGCCTCTGCCTCCCGAGTGCTGGGATTAAAGGCGTGCGCCACCACCGCCCGGCTATGTTCATTTTTTTGGTTTTTCGAGACTGGGTTTCTTTGTGTAGCTTTAGTGCCTGTCCTGGAGCTAGCTCTTGTAGACCAGGCTTGCCTTTTTTATGTTCATTTCATGACACACATTTAGACACTAAAACATTTTTAGTGTCAATTATGGGACCAGAGTACTATCTTGCTATCTATGCATCTTAAGTAGGAAGTGGTTTGTTTGCTTGTTTGTTTTCTTGCTTGTTAGTTTTAGCACATGTTCATTTTCCCTTCCCATCATCTCTCTCACCCTTCTCTGACTTACAGGTCTTTAAACCTATGGCTGATGCTGCTGTGAAGATCGTGGAGAAAAATGGCTTCAGTGACAAGATTAAGGTTATTAACAAGCATTCCACTGAGGTGACAGTTGGACCAGGTGAGAGCTGTCCCTCCTGTGGGAAGCAGAGCTAATGAAATGTCACAACAGTCATACACAGGAAAGAAACTTTCTGCTTTAAGTAAACATAAGGTGGTAAAAAAAAAAGTCTTTATAGTGAGATGTTTGAAACTTAGACTTAGAAAATTCTACATGTTCTTTGAAACTTGGAGAACACAGCTACAACATTTGGGGAAGAGGAAAGAAGCTGTGGCCTTCACCAGTTTTTAAGATACAGTATTTTAGGATTGAAGGATCTACTTAAAGTCAGTATTTTAAGTTTAATTTTGCCATTACCATCATCAGGATCTAATACAGTCCAGGCTGGCCTTGAACTCACTCTGTAGCTGAGGTTGGCTTTGGTCCTCCAGGGTACTATAATTTCACCATACTTGGATTTCTTTTTTCTCACATAAAAAAAAATTACTGTGGGGGTGGGGATGTAGCCACTGGTAGAGTACTTGTCTTGGGTGCATAAGACCCTGGGTTTGATCCCTAAGACTCTAAAGCTAGGTATGGGTAATCCCAGCACTTGGAAAGTTGAGGGAGAAGGAAGATTGTGGGTTTCGAGTCAGCCTGGACTACATAGCAAGACCTTTTCTAAAAACAACTCAAATTGAACACTTCAATTCTTACCACCAACATCACAGTCATCCATAACTCTGGTTCCAGGGCCTCCCATGCTTTGGGCACAAAGCTGTGTGTCACGCACAGATATGCATATAGGTAAAACACTCAAACATAAAATGATTAGATTTAAATCTAATTTTTAAAAATATTTTATATATTTTTTATTTTATGTCTATTGGGGGAGGCTGCTTGTTCGTTCCCAGCTTCCCAGGCCCCAAATACTCAGAAACTTATTATTTGCAATACTGTTTGGCCAATAGCTTAAGCATGTTTCTAACTAGTTCTTACATCTTAAACTAACCCATTTCTATTATATTTTACCATGATTCTAGTGTCCTACCGACAAGGTTCTGGCTGGCAGCTACTTGGTTTCTCCCTGACCCTGCCTTACTGTCTTTATGTATCTTTTTCAGACTGGCTATATTCTGCTAAGCCATTGGCCAATAGCAGCTTCTTTATTTATTAACCATAAATGGAACACATGTACAGAAGGACTTCCCACACAGAATGAGCATTGTTGTTTTGCCTATATATATGTCTGTGTCAGATCTTGAAGTTAATAGACAGTTAGGATTGAAGGATCTACTTAAAGTCAGTATTTAATTTTAAGTTTAATTTTGCCATTACCATCATTAGGTAATGAATCATTAATGATTGAATATACATTGATTGAATATCAATGCATATATACTTCAAGAATATAGTGTAGAGCCCAATATTATGGTTCATGCTTATAATCCTAACACTTAAGAGGATCGTGAATTTGAGGCTAACTTGGACTACATAACAAGACCCTAAAACAATGTGAATATATGATTGTTGGGTGAATTTTGGCAAATTGAGGGATACTTGTAACCATGGTCATAATCAACACAATAGATTATTTCTTTCTTGCTCAAAAAATTCCTCATGACCCTGGGCACTCACGGATACCCTTTCTTTCAATTAAATTAGGTCATTTTTTTTTTTTCTAGAATTTCAAGGAAATTTCAAATGAAATTGTGTATGGGGTGTGCTCTTCTGTGCTGGTCTCAAACTCACAGAGATCCACCTGCTGCTGTGTCCTCAGTGCTCGGGGTAGATGTGTGCACCACCACACCAGGCTCAACAAAGACAGCAGACCCCACTTGAAAAGCCAGTACCCTTTTCTCCTCCCTCCCTCCCTCCCTCCCTCCCTCCCTCCCTCCCTCCCTCCCTCCTTCCCTCCCTCCATCTCTCTCTCTCCCTCTCTCTCTCCCTCCACTTGTTTATTTGTTTTGTTTTAAGAGGCAGGGTTTCTCTGTGTAGCCCTGGCTGTTCTGGAACTCACTCTGTAGACCAGGCTGGCCTCAGACTCATAGAGAGCCCCCTGCCTGTCTCCTGAGTGCTGGGTTTAAAGGCTGTGCCGTCACTGCCCAGTACCTGTCACCCATCTTAACAGGTAGCTTTCCAAGGTTTTTGTTTTATTTTGTTTTGTTGAGAAAGATTCTCTTTATGTAGCTCAGGTTAGCCTCAAACACATTGGCCTCCTGCTTCTGCCTCCCAGGTGGTGGGACTACAAGTGTGCACTGCTATGTCCACCACAAATGGCCTCCGCATTGCCAAGTCAGAAGTCTTCTCTGTCTCCCCTCTCCAGACGCCACAGTGTTGGTGCTTCAGCATTCCATCCTTCCTGAAACCCTTTCCAGTTCCCAGTGATGTTTCCTAATTTTGGTTCTCCTTTTTCACTTCTCTTGATTTTGTTTTTGAGAAAGGATCTGTTCTGTAGTCTTGGCTAGCCTGGTACTTACTATGTATGGTCTATTGAATGTTAGGGTTATACCTTTGTTACTTTATTACTTTCCTTCTAATTCCAAATGTGAGTTTCCCAAGGATCTGTTCTGAGGCCTTAAAATTAGCGTCTGAGTTTGGAACCTGTTCCTCAGATGGGTTACCCTGAGTGTGTGTGGCGACAGTTGTTCAAGTACCCACTGCATTCATGTGATAAGTTAGCACACACCTGGGGCGATTGCCCTTCTTCAGGCTCCTCTGTACCCCTCCTAAATTCACACTCAGTTGATAAATAACAAGCTCTAAGAAGTAGTTATTAAAATCCACTGGGTCATAAAGCTTTGTTTTTATTTTAATGAAACAGACTTGAATGGTAAAACATTTTGAGTCTCATAATCACCTTAAACTTTATTTAGGAGGTAGAATTGGCAAGGTTTGATGATGATTGACAGGGAAGAGTCAAGAATTCACCTGGTGTTTGCTGACTCTTCCTACTGGTTGTAAGACATAGTTCTTGTCTTGAGGAATGGTGAATAGGGCAGTCCTACACCTGATCATGATGCTCCTCTCTGTGAAGTGTGGCAGGAGTTGTCGACTAAGGCGGAGGCTTGCAAGGGTGTAGGAGTGGCGTGGGTCAAGGTGGGACAGTGTGTTCCATCTGGAATTTAATATATTTAAGAGAATGTTACTGTTTCTAACCCAGGAGATAGAGTTTGCTTTTAACTTCCACTTCTTTACTAGATGTGTAAATAAAATGGGCACATGGAGCCCATGTGTGTGTCATAGGAAAGGCACTTTTCTAGCCTTCGTTCTGCTCCTCGTTTCACAGTCGAGACTACTACTTGATGGTTAGAACCCAGCCCTCCAGGCTAGAAGTGGTATCCAGTCCTTGTCTATAGGACTCCACGCTCAGGCCTTGTTCTGCACTCAACCTCTCTAAACTACTTCAGTGTGTCTCTTTTTCATTGTCAGCTGTGAAATTTGTCCTCTGTAGAGGGAAGATGAGTGAGTTTTATCTAATGTAATTCGTGAGCCATTAGAAATGTTTACAGTTAATTCTCCATGATAAATAGCTCTTTCCAAGGTCTGTTGGCTCATTAAAAATTATAGAGTTGTAGCAGTAGTATTATGTTTTAGAGGTTTAGAGAGTAGTTGATTAAAGAACTTCCCAGAACCCCGAAGAGGGTGTCAGATCTCCTGGAGCTGGAGTTAGCAGGGGTTCTGAACTGCCTGATATGGGTGCTGGGAACTGAGCTTGGGTCTTCTGCAGGAGCAGCACCTGCTATTTCCACTGAGTCGTTTCTTTAACCTCTGCTTTTTGACGTGGTACTTAACATGTCTGTCATAAACACATTTCCTAGTCTGTTGCATGTTTCTGACTCTATTCACTTGCTTTTAGATGGTGACTTGCCGTGTCGGGCTAACATCCTGGTCACAGAGCTGTTTGACACAGAACTGATTGGAGAGGGAGCACTGCCCTCTTATGAGCATGCTCATAGGCATCTTGTACAGGTAAGGGGCTCAGAGCCTTCAGGAGTGTTGTGACTGAAGCTGCTGTACACAGTCACTGCTTACCATGCTCAGTCCAGCCCTGCAGAATCTCCCCGTAATCCTGGGTCTCCCTTCGATTCCTGGCAGGCATCTAGCTCAGGTGGCAGTATGGCTGAGGTAGAGAAACTTTTGCTTTTAATTCCCAGCTGTGAAAATCGTCTTCACCGCTGGGTTCCCAGGCCTGATGATGGGCACAGAATGATGTAAGTGGACCATTAGACAGGGAGGTAGAACCACAGCCAGGTAGGGAGGGGAACCCTGCAGGTGTCCATGCAGGTGATGATCTGTGAAGGGATGGGCATCTGCCTTACTCACTTGGATGAAAACAAGTTCTCCTCATCCTCTTTTCTTTAACTGGACCCCATGGGCAAGGTGCAAAATCAGTGGAAGATGCAGGTACAAGAATAATTCTTCCAGCATACATATACAGACAAACATACACACACAGCACAAACACACTACGTATAAAGTTACATCCATGCTCACAAACATCTATGCTCCCATAGATTCCCTGTCATTTGTAAACAAGAGAGATAGTTATCTCTGTATTCCAGGGAAATTCCCCCTTTCAATTTCAAGGAGACTTGCCCTCCCGTAGGACTGAGCCCCCTCACTATTGAGGTCTTTGGTGATAGCCAGACCAAATGACCACTCACTCTGGGACTTGAAGACATCCTATTCTCCGTCTGTACCAACCAGAATTCACGGAGCTCCTTTGTTACTGATAGCTGGGCTCACTGCGTGTTGACGTGTTCTGAGTTTTCTCCAAGAGCAAGTTATGTCTTTTTGAAGTTTGTGTCTGTATGGGACTGCACCACAGGACGGTCTCTGTTCTTTGTTTAAACTTCAAGGGCAAGTAGTAGATGTGCTGCCCTACATCTGTTACGTACGTGAGACACTGCCAGTGATTCTGCACCTTCTGGGTGTGGGGAGATGGGCTTCCTCTCTAGGCAACAAACACAGAGCGCACGCTCCCTCGCCATTTCATCGACTTTCTGAACCGTGCCCCTATCTAGATTTCAATTAGGCACTATGCAACCCATTCTTTCATCTGTGGTCAGGGAGCATCTTGCCTGAGAGACCACCTAGACTTGGAAAAGGATGGCTGGAAGGCTTTCTAAAGCGTGACCCTGACAGTTTGCCAGGGGATCATGACCAAGGCGGAATGAAGTACCACCATCTTAAAAATAAGTCAGCTATTCTATCCATGCACGGTGGTCTCTGCTTCTGGTCTGGTCATTTTCACCATGAGCAAAGACTCAGAGTTCTGTCACTTGATGCTGCATATCCATTTGAAGTGCAATCCTAATTAGTCTTAACAGTAGAAACCCGAAGTCAGATATTAGGGTGAAAGTTGAAAGATCAGAGAGGCAGAGCAGCCAGCCACCAGAGAAATCTCAGCCTGAATTGAGGGGGATCCCCACTTTTCTAATTATGATGTCATGTTTACAATTATGATATATATTTACATTGATAATGCCATGTCCCAACAATAAGGATGTCATAGCCATTTGTGATCTCATGCCGTCCATTTATGGTGTCATACTCTTCCAATTGTGATGCTATATGTTAACATTGATGATGTCGTACCCTTCCAATTATGATGGCACACCATCCCATTGATGATGTCATACTCTGAATTATGTCATACATTTACGTTTATGCTGTCATATCCTTCCTGTTATGATATCATAGTCTTCCAATTATGGTGCCATATATTCCATATATTTGTGGTGTCATACCTTTCCAACTATGACATATTTACATCTATCTATCTGCCTTAACTATCTATCTACATATACATATGATTTACAGTGATATCATATCCTGATAATAATGATATCATAGTTTTCTTTTCTTTTAAATATTTATTTATTTATTATGTATACAATGTTCTGTCTGTGTGTATGCCTACAGGCCAGAAGAGGGCACCAGACCTCATTACAGATGGTTGTGAGCCACCATGTGGTTGCTGGGAATTGAACTCAGGACCTTTGGAAGAGCAGGCAATGCTCTTAACCGCTGAGCCATCTCTCCAACCCCGATATCATAGTTTTCTAATTATGCTGTCATATATTTATAATGATTACATCATACCCTTCCAATATGGTATCACAGTCATTATATCATGCCATTTTATTTATGGTGTCATACCCTTCCAATTATGACATTACATGTTTACATTGAAGATATCATATTCTTCCAATTATGATGTCATACCTCCTACTCATAGAGTCATAATCTTCTGATTATGATGTCACATTCTTCACATGATATTCTGCATTTTCTGTTTATGATGTCATACCCTTCCAATTATGATGCCATATGTTTGCATTGATATATCATGATAGTTTAATACCATAATTTTCAAATAATGTCATATACTTACATTGATGTTATATCCTTCCAATCATGGTGTCTTCCCATTATTCAAAGAGTCTAATGCTAGGTGGTTCATTGTCAGCATATTTAAAACATAGTACAATTTGGGAAAAGGTTTTTTTTTCAATAATCATTCCCATTCAAGATTTCTAGGTAACAATCATTCCAATTCCAGGTATACAATACCTTAAGGTATGACTACATAAAAACTCCTTTGCAAAGCACATGAGGGTGGGGCTGTAACTAAAATCTAATGTGGTCTCTATCAATAACATAGAGGTGAGCAGGCTATAAAATAGGTGTGGCACCCCCCCTAAGGATGAGTTCTACTAGAGATAAAAGTCTAGGGAGGGAGAGTCTGGGATAAACGTTCTGAAGGGTTTAGGTGAGGTCTGTCTCTATAGCAGAAGGGGTGAAGTCGGCCTCCACAAGTAACAACAAGATCATCGGGCCATTAATAATATCCACTCCCAACTTTCTGTGCAGGAAAACCTGTATTTTATCTCCTCCATCAGGAAGAGGCCCCTGTGTGTTTAACATTCCTGGTTCCTAGTGATCTGTGGGCAAGAAGACTTTTGTGCCTCTGACAAGTGGGAGGAATGATTGATCAGCAGTGCTGGATGAGGGTGGGCAGCCGGACATTGCGGTTTTGTCCTGTTTTGCTAGGCAAGGGACTAGAGCATCTACTTGTCAGGAAGACTCTTCCACGTCTGTATGGTAGTTCATGTTAATAAGTAGGTTTTTTTTTGAAATATTCAATAATTTTAGGTAACTAGCGTAAATTGTTTTAGCACTCAAGGCTGAGTCAAGAGGATTGTAAGGTTAGCCTAGACTGTTTAACAAGACATTGTCTTCAAAATAATAATCATTTTATCGATGATGTACTTTCTCTTTTTTAAGACATAGTGCAGGAAACAGTTTACTCTCCTGACACAGGGAAGGAAGGCTTTAAAGTTACTACATCAGCTAAATACTTGAAGCAAGGCATTTTCTGTCCCATCTTGGCCTATAGTTTAGGCTTGTTCCTAACTAGCTTTTATAACCTTAAATTAACATTTTTTTTTTCAGGACACGTTTTCTCTGTATAACAGTCCTGGAACTCGCTTTGTAGACCAGACTGTCCTCAGATTAATGGAGATCCTTCCTCTGTCTCCCAAGTAGTAGGATTAAAGGCTTGCACCACCACTATCCAGATTAACCCATAATTTTTAATCTACGTTCAATAGAGTGACTTGACACCTCATCTCTCTGTACTGCCCATCCTCCTTCCTCTGTGCTGACTGGCAGCTCTGCCTTTCTTCTTCCCAGAGTCCTCTTTGTTCCTGGAAATCCCGCCTAACCTCTTCCTGCCTAGCTATTGGCCATTCAGCTCTGTATTAAACCAATCAGAAGGTGCCTTGGCAAAGACACATCTTTACAGTGCAAACAGATATTCCACAACAAATACTAACGCCTTTGACTGGGTATTTGACTTACTGTGACTGTTGTTGGTTTGTTTTAATATAAACTCAGGAGCACTGTGAAGCCGTGCCTCACAAAGCAACTGTCTATGCCCAGTTGGTGGAGTCCAGAAGGATGTGGTCATGGAACAAGCTGTTTCCTGTCCGTGTTCAGACTAGTGTTGGAGAGCAGGTCATCGTCCCTCCCTCAGAATTGGAGAGGTGTCCTGGTGCGCCTTCAGTCTATGACATTCAGCTGAACCAGGTGTCACCTGCTGACTTTACTGTCCTCAGTGATGTGCTACCGATGTTCAGGTACCGTGGAACCTCCCGGGGTGGCAGTGCTTTGAGAGATTTGATCAGATTTCTCTTATGGAATGGAAACCTAGCTGAATCCACTCCACATCAGTACCTTAGCTGGTCAGGTCTATAGTTGTAGAAGTTGAACAGTGGTGTGTGTGAGTTAAATTCTGCTTCAGTTCCTGAATATTCTTCCACAGCGTGGACTTCAGCAAGCAAGTCAGTAGCTCGGCAGCCTGCCATAGCAGGCAGTTTGTACCTCTGGCATCTGGCCAAGCGCAGGTGGTTCTGTCCTGGTGGGACATTGAAATGGACCCTGAGGGGAAGATCAGATGTACTATGGCGCCCTTTTGGGCACAGACAGACCCACAGGAGCTTCAGGTAAGAGGCAGGAGCTAAGCACATTTCATGTAAATCAGGAAACTTTTGTTTTGTTTTGTTTTGTTGCCACTAGATCACTGTATCAGTCAAAGGCAAAGAAGTAGTTTTCTTTTTGGAAAACACACATGCACACACACAAGCACAAGGGACTAGGGATGTAAGTCAGTGATAGATAGAGCACTTTCCTAGCATGCATGAGTCCCCATACTACATCCTGAATGCTACAAAGAAAATGATAATAAAAAATAAAAATTAGAAAGCATGCAGGCAGTGGTAGTGCATGCCTTTAATCCCAGAACTTGGAGGTAGAGGCAGGAGGATCTCTGAGTTTAAGGCCAACCTGGTCCACAAGATAAGTTCTAGGACAGTTAGGGCTGTTATACTGAGAAACACTGTCTCGATAAACAGAAAAAGCAAAAGCATAGCCTGTCAGTGTGCAGTGGACCTCTCTTCTCTGGGTGAGTTCATGGTCGACACCAGTGACCACAGTGAGCAGCAGAAGTCTTGGTGAATTAGTTCTGTTATTCCCCTTTGTCCTGGGATAGCCAGTAATCCGCAGGGTTTAGGTCAGCTTGAAAGGGAGAACTACAACTTCACTTCCTTTGGCTCAAAATCCACCTTCTCCAGTTTAGGGAAAATAAGCAGAGGAATATGAACCACAAAATGGAAATCCAGATTACTCTTTAGCATATGATACATTTTTACCTTTAAACTGCTATGAAATAAAAGAAAAAATATAAATGAACTGCAATAAAATACTGTTATTAATAAATTACCTATTAGTAAATACAGTTCAGAAAGTTTGATGGTGCACCAGTGGAAAACTTGAGTAAACTGTCAGAACAGTCATTGAACACAGCGTAGCTCAGTCCAACCTGGTAGAAAATGGTAGATACTGGAACCCTGAATACTTTTGTTTAAGGCAAACATGCAGAGTGACTCACATGTAGGATAGTCATCATATCTGTAATTTAATAGAAAAAGAGCAACAGAAAGGCCACCTGTAAGGACTCAAGTCATCCTGTGTCTTTAAGTGAACAAGGTGGCTCTATTGCAGACTGGTCAGTGTATTAATATTAGTATTGTTTTCTTGGAGTATGAGGATTAAACCAGTGGTTCTCAGACTTCCTAGTGCTATGACCCCTTAATACAGTTCTACATGTTAGGGTGATCCCAACCATAAAATTATTTTCATTTCTACTTCACAGCTAATTTTGCTGCTGTTATGAATAGTAATGTAAATCTCTGATATGCAGATTGTCTTAGGTGACCCCTGTGAAAAGGTTGGACCCCTGGGTTGAGAACCACTGGATTCTACATTTGGCCTCACACGTGCTAGGCAGGCACACTACCACTGCATTACAGATATACCCAAGTGTCTTTAGCACGCCTTCATAGCCAGGCGATGATGGCGCACGCCTTTAATCCCAACCCTTGGGAGGCAGAGGCAGGCGGATCTCGGTGAGTTAGAGGCTAGCCGGTCTACAAAGCAAGTTCTAGAACAGCCAGGACTGTTACACAGGGATACCTTGTCTCAAAGAAACAAAAACAAACAAAAAACCCAGGTACTCCTTCATTGTTCATCAGTCTCTTACTGTGAAGCCCGGTCTGGCCTTGAACTAAAGGCAATAACCCTCCTGGTCTCAGTCTCTCATTTCTGTTGTTAGAAGCATGTGCCACTATCTCCAGTTGCCAGGCCTCCTTTTGCTTTTGTTTGCTTGACACAGCATCTCATATAGCCCATGCTGACCTCAGACTATGTAGCCGAGGCTAATGTTGAACTCTCATCCTCCTGCTTCCCTCTTCTGGGTGCTGGGACTACAAATATATATGTGTATCTCATTGTGGCCGACTTCTTTTTACTTTTTGAGACAGGATCATACTAAATTGACCAGGTTGGCCTTGAGCATTAGATCTTCATACCTGAGCCTCCTTAGTAGCTGGGAATACAGGCCTGCACCATTTGGCTTAGTTGCTTGGAATGTTTTCTCCTTGGATATAATGTCGGCTCAAGGAGAAAATATATGTAGCAGCGCTTGTGCTCTGGTCCCTGATTTACTACCTAGGCCAAAGGCTCTCCCTGCTGTGGGGCTGCAGTCACTAGCCAGACCTGGAAGTGTCTCACTGTACCTCTTTCTGATTGTTTGACCTAAGGCAGCTGTGGGTCAGTCAGTACATGTCAACTTCCTCTGCTGTCTTGGTCCCCATAGGTAGTGTTTGTGAAATTTCAAAAGTGGAATATTAGTACATTTTAGTTGCATGTCTTCAGAGAACTACAGTGTGTATTTCCCCCTTGAGTCTACATATAGATGTGCCAGGTAACTGTAGCGATACCCATGGTGCAGGGCCTTGTGTCCAGGGAGTAGAAGGGTAGGTGTGGATCCCATGTCTTCTCACAGTCGATCATGTGTCCTTTCCAAACCACTGATGACTTTTATAATATTAGGAATTTGAATACTAAAGGAATCTCCCTGATGAACTCACAAACCCACTTTGATCCCATTTAGCCTGCCTCACTTTGGGTTCTGTCACCAGCTCTTAGCATCAGAACTCAGAAGCCTCCTTGTCTAGGGTTTATGGGAGAGGCAGATGTTAGGGAAGCACAAATTCCTCCAGTACAGGAAGGAATAGCAAGGAGAATATAACCTGTTTATCCTTTCTTACTGTATATGTGGCTTTTGGACTTTTAGTTTTTAGTCTTTGTATTTGAATAGACATCTTAGATGCCTGCCTTTTTGCTAAATTCAGAACCAAGTGGGTGAGCTATGTCCCAGGCAATTGGAAGAAGCCTTGTCTTCATTTGCACATATGCTCTTGGAGTCTGAGAAAGCCTAGTTTCCTGGGTTCCTGGAAATTGCAATAAACAGGTGGTCGCTCCATCAGAATTAAGCCGGGTTGTTGTTGTTTTGTTTTCTTTTTCTATTTGGAAAGAAGATCTTGCTATATAGCAAGTTGACCCACACTCACAAGGTCACTCAGGCCGGTCTCAACTCATGCTCCTCCTTGCCCAGCTTTCTCAGTGCTTGGATTACAGGTATATAGACATTTAACTCAGGTACCAACTTTTTAGGATAGTTATTCTTCCTAATTTTTTTCAAATGCTATTGCCATATTTTCTAAAATACAAGATGTATATAAATTTACATTGGGCCCAACCACTGAAAAGAACTACCTTTCTTGGGTCTCTTGTTGTATTTTTATGCTGTATCATAGTTTTTTGTTTGTTTTTGTTTTTTTCTGAGACAGTCTTTCTCTGTGTTACAGTCCTGGCTGCCCTGGAATTTGCTCTGTAGACCAGGCTGGCCTCAAACTCACTGAGATCCTCCTGCTTCTGCCTCCCAAGTGCTGATATTAAGGGTGTGTGCCACCACCGCCCAGCTTATAGTCTGTCATTTTTCATGTCTTTGAGTATTCTTCATAAATATTTAACCTATTTCTGAACTGGACATTTATGTTGTTTCTGGGCTTTTGTTAGTACAAATCTGTTATATTACATATTTATGTGAAAATAACTTCTTTTCTTTTTCTCGTTTTCCTTATATGTAGGGTTTTTTTAAAAAATATTTACTTATTTATAATGTATACAATATTCTATCTGTGTGTATGTCTGCAGGCCAGAAGAGGGCGCCAGACATCGTTACAGATGGTTGTGAGCCACCATGTGGTTGCCGGGAATTGAACTCAGGACCTTCGGAAGAGCAGGCAATGCTCTTAACCACTGAGCCATCTCTCCAGCCCATATGTAGGGTTTTTGATAAGGACTATCACAATTTATTAAAGTTTACTTTGGACTCAAGTGAGTTTAGTGATAGAGTAGTTGACTAACATGTATAACGCTCCGGGTGTTTACTCTCCAGTCTGAATCACTGTAAATTATGCTTCACAATTCAGAATATTCTAGTTCTTAAAAAAATCAGAAACAAGAAACTTGACGTGGGTGATGGTGGCGCACGCCTTTAATCACAGCACTCAGGAGGCAGAGACAGGTGGATCTCTGTGAGTTTGAGGCCAGCCTGGTCTACAGAGTGAGTTTCAGGACAGTAGTTCCAAAGCTACACAGAAAAACCCTGTCTCAAAAAACAAACAAAACAACAACAACAAAAAGCTTCATTTAATTCAAAGAAGCAAGCCAAACAACCTTTCTCTGTTATTTAAATTTCTGAGTGTGTGTGATGCAGTGTGGTATGTGTATGAGTTACGGTGTAGGTAGCGTGTGTACTTGTTAGTTAGTATTGGTGTACGCGTATGTGCCTGTAGGTGGGCCTGTGCATGTATGTGTGGAGTCAGAGGTCACTGTCCACCTTCATTTTTTAGACAGGGTCTCTCTTAAACCTGAAATCCACTGATTTGGCTAGACTTCTCAGGGATGCACCTATCTCTACCCCCTTCCTCCCCCAGGTATAGACACCCAGCTTTGCAGTTCTCCCATGGATACTGGGCATTTGACCTCAGGTCTTCTTGCCATGCAGCAGTCACTATCCCGATTAAGCTATCTTCCCTGGCCCCCATTTTCCCAACTTTTGTTTTGAAAACTTATAGAGTCACAGAATAAGTGAAAATGAACACTGATAGTGCCTTTACTTCAGTTTATTAGTTATTAATATTTCCCGTACTTGCTGTCTCTCTCTCTCTCTCCTCTCTCACTGCACACCCAGTTTTTGCTCAGTCATTTGACAGTAAGTTACAAACATCTAACTCTTGACTCTTTGATACTGAGGAGAGTAAAGCAGTTTCATCATAATCAAAATACCATCATCACACCTAAGAGAAAATTAACAGTATTCTATTCTATAACATCTAACATGGTTCAAAATAAAATTTCCTTAATTGTTCCCAAAGATCTTTGATAGCTTTTGTTTTTCTTGTCTAGGATCCAGGTATATATTATGTATTATATTTGACCTTTCTGTGGTTTTTTTTTTTTTTTTTTTTTTTTTGGTTTTTCGAGACAAGGTTTCTCTGTGGTTTTGGAGCCTGTCCTGGAACTAGCTCTTGTAGACCAGGCTGGTCTCGAACTCACAGAGATCCACCTGCCTCTGCCTCCCGAGTGCTGGGATTAAAGGCATGAGCCACCACCCCCCGGCCCCTTTCTGTGTTTTGAAGCTATTTAAAGACAGAAGGAAATTCTGTAAATATGTTAAAGCCTTGGAATATGTCCCAAGAGGCTCTTAGAGCAGGGTTCCCCTGGGCCACTAGGTCAGCCTTGGTTGTGAGTCAGAATTTTTCCTTCAAATGAAAGATGACTTATAGTCCAGCAGGTGAAGGAAAGCTTTGGCGCTTGCGCTGGCTAGTTTTATATCAACTTGACACAGGCTAGAGTCATCTGAAAGGAGGAACCTCAATTGAGAAAACGCCTCCATAATATCCAGCTATAGGGTGTTTTCTTAATGACTGATAGGGGAGGCCCCAACCATTGTAAGTGGTTCAATCCCTGGGCTGTTGGTCCTGGGTTCTATAAAAAAGCAGGCTGAGCAAGCTGGTAAGTAGTACCTCTCCATGGCCTCTGCATCAGCTTCTGCCTCCAAGTTCCTGCCCTGATTGAGTTCCTGTCCTGACTTCCTTCAGTGATGAACAGCAATATAGAAGGATTAGCCATAGAAACCCTTTCCTTCCCAAGTTTTTTTTTGGTTTGTTTGTTTTATTTTAATTTTTTTTTTTTTTGTTTTTCGAGACAGGGTTTCTCTGTGGCTTTGGAGCCTGTCCTGGAACTAGCTCTGTAGACCAGGCTGGTCTCGAACTCACAGAGATCCACCTGCCTCTGCCTCCCGAGTGCTGGGATTAAAGGCGTGCGCCACCATCGCCCGGCTTTTTGTTTTTTAAGACGGGATTTCTCTGTGTAGCCCTGGCTGTCCTGGAACTCTTTTTGTAGACCAAACTGGCCTCAAACTCAGAGGTCTACCTGCCTTTGCCTCCTGAGTGTTGGGACTAAAGGCATGGGCCACCACACCAGGCAGCCGGTTGTTTCTGGTCATGGTGTTTTAATCAGAGCAATAGTAACCCTAATATGATGGCACGGCTTTGTGAGGAGAGAGCAGAGCCTGCACTTGTCCCTTCTAAAGCTTCCTTAGAAGGCCACCCCCAGTGATGTCTTCTAAAGTCAGCCGGGATCCAGAAAGCTTTTTGGGACACTGACTTCTCTGGTTAGAATTTTTTCTTTATCTTTAGGACCATAATAGGCACTTATAGTCTATGCCATATGTCTGTCAACTAAAGGCTCTGGGCCTTTGAACTGGAAGCACTGTTGTCACAGCGTAGTGAAAGCTGGCTCTCTACTCCTCGTTTCAGTGGCGGGACCACTGGATGCAGTGTGTGTACTTCTTGCCGCAGGAAGAGCCCATTGTTCAGGGCTCACCCCAATGCCTGGTTGCCCACCATGATGACTACTGTGTTTGGTACAGCCTTCAGAAAACCAGGTATGCCTGTTGCTGGTGTGGAGGACTAGCCCTCAGAGTCTGGACTGACGTAAACTCTCCGTTGGACAGACCTTGCAGAGATTTGAATGAATAGATTTATATCAGCACAGAATGAAATAAGAGCAAGGGCCAGGAAGATGGCTCTGCGGGTAAAGGTGCTTATAGTCAAAGCTGATGACCTGTGTTTAATCCCCAAAATCCACATGGTGGAAGGAGAGAGCCCATTCCACAAAGCTGTCCTCTGACCCCTGCATTTGTGCTGTGGTTCTCCTCAACACACATGCCGTAATAATAATAATAATTTAAAAAGCAGAAGTTTGTAGTGGGGAATATCAGTGTGTTTGTGTATATGTAGAAACTGTTATGGATTGGTAAGTTCTGTTCAAATATATGATAAGTATGGGATCACAGGGCTCTATAGCCCCCAATGTGCTAGTGTCCAGACTCATCTAGACTCTTGTAGAGTGTGCATGTGTCTCCCAGGGCCCATGCTTAGTTCTGGTGTTCTCATCCCCTGTACCGTGCTCTCGTGCTCTCCAGTTATCACTTATGTTTGGCTTTTCCCCTCCCTGCTCAGTGCTGACGAGAATGCGAAAGTCTACCAAGTGCGCCCTGTGTGTGATTGTCAGGCTCACCTGCTCTGGAACCGGCCTCGATTTGGAGAGATCAATGATCAGGACAGAACTGACCAGTATGCCCAAGCCCTGAGGACTGTAAGTGTCCCTGTCTTTATGCTTAGGTCTTACTGCTGTGCTTATGGTTTGCTCTTACAGTTTTGTTTTGTCTTTCCTGTCAATATCTCCAACTGGCCTCATCTGGAGCAGACCCTGGAGAGCCTGGGAACTTGTTCTAGACTCTCCTTGTTCTCTGCTCTGTGAGAGGTCCCCTGAGTGTTCACTCTTCCCACGAGAGCTCCCCTGAGAGCCTTTTCCCAGCCCAAACTTGTTGTGCTAGATACCATTACCTCTGTAGTCACCAGAAGCTGGTGTGGGTGATCACACCGTAAGCTACACCTCTCCCGTTTCCATCTGCTGTAAATCTGACCGTAGCGCCCTCTGACCTGGGTTCAGTCTGGAATCCGCAGATGGCATTTAGAAGGAGTCTCCTGGACCCCTGGGAGTTGTGTACAGAAATATGTCTGCACTTGCATGCATTTTGTGGGAAGAAGACCTCAAGCTGCCATAAGTTCCTCTGCAATGGATCTGTGACCCATAAAAGCACCCTACCTTTGAAGGGCACATGGGCCAGATGGGGAAGAGATCAGCTAACATAGATTAGAGGGCACCTTCACGGACCATGTAAGCCTTTAGCTGGGCCTTCTGGCAGGGTGTGGAGGGTCTTTCCTAGTCGTGGCCCTGGTGGGAAGAGTGAGTGAGTGCCATGGCTGGTTATTGTGTGCCTGAGAAGGCAGGCATGGCAGTGTGGGGGCAGGAAGGAAGATGAGAATTGCTGTATTCAGAAATGTAAGGATCTGGAGAGAAACGGCTCAGTGGTAAGGGCCCTTGGACCTGAGTTTGGTCCCTAGTACTCAGTTTGTGACTCCAGTTCTAAGGAATTTGATGCCCCCTTCTGGCCTCAGTGGATTACAAATCCATAGGAAGGCAAAATACCCATATGCATAAAATTAATAAAAAACAAAAACCAGGAAAATGAAGCCTATGAGTGCAGCTGGGGGAAGGATACCATGTCTGGTAGCTTGTCAGGAGGAAGCCTCTGGACTAAGGTGACCTCTGCTGATCCTGCTCTTTTCCCACAGGTGCTGATGCCAGGTACCATCTGTCTTTGTGTCAGTGATGGCAGTCTGCTCTCTGTGCTGGCCCATCACCTTGGGGCAGAGCAGGTACTGGGATATGCTTTTGTCATCTCTGTAAGGTTGTTCTTCTCTTCATTTTAAAATTTATTGTATTTTCTATTTTGTTGTTTTTCACTTTTTTTTTTTTTTAAAGTTGACTCTTGATTTAGGGCCTGGTGTAATTCAGGCATGAGTTTCTGTGTTCAAAGCCCTTTGCAGATGTAGCTTTTGTTGGTGGAAGGGCCTTGGTTTGGGGGCTGAGGAACTTTACTGTTTCCATTCATGGTCAGGAACCAAGTAATGGCTACCACTGGCAGGTAGCTGCAGCATAGGGTTCTGAGCTGGCCACCTTCCGGAGTGAATACCCAGTAGAGCTGCTGTCCCAGGGAGGCAGAAAGGCCGGGCCATGTTTCACTGTCTTCTTGACAGGTTTTCATCTTGGGTGTGTCTACCTTCTTTAAGTCTGTCTCTCGTGTTCTCTTCAGGTGTTTACAGTTGAGAGTTCTGTAGCTTCCTACAGACTGATGAAAAGGGTAAGTGACGGTTGTTACTGAGTTCTTGCGGGGACTGTTGGCCCTGCCTTCTTGAGTCTGGGATGGGTGACTTTGCAGTATGGACACAGCCAGGAACTAGTAGAAATAGCCCAGCTTCCTGGCTGTACCTGCTACTCAGAGATCTGCCTTTTGGCTTTGGGGCAGATGTTTAATTAGTAGGATTTTTGTATGTATGTTTTGAGACAGGGTCTCACTATGTAGCCTTGGCTGGCCTGTAACTCCCTGTGTAAACCAGCTAGCCTCAAACTCACAGAGGTCTACCTGTCTCTCTCTTCCAAGTGCTGTGATTAAAGTTGTGCACCACCTTGCCAGACTTCTGGCGTCCAATCAGAAGCAAATGTTTGCACTCTATCTACTTTTGGTTTTTGTAGTTGAAGAAGTTTAGCCTTTTCTCATTTCACATAAGAATAAGAAATTAGCATCTTTGTGTAAGTAGAACTAAGTGATTTGCTCCTGGGAGTAACTTACTCTTCCAAAACTGCAAGACCTATAATAGGTCCTGGATGATGAGATATCGTTGGTTCACGACCTCTTTCATGGTCAGTAGGAAGTGCTCAAAGAGATATTTACACAAGCAGATGAAGTGGTGTCCTAGAGCCACTTGGCCAGAAAACTCAGCAGGGAAGGTAACTTTGAGAGGTGTTAGTTTTAACTTTTTATGATGCTGCAGATTGAATCCAGGCCTCAAGCACACCAGCAGGCTCTCTGCCATGCAGCTTCTGCTCAGTAATTGTTTTCCCCAGGTCCAAAACAATTTGTGAACATAAAGATGCTTATATTCTTTCTTTTGAAGATCTTCAAGGCTAACCACCTGGAAGACAAAATTAGTATCATCAAGAAACGGCCTGAGTTGCTAACGTCTGCAGACCTGGAGGGTAAGAAGGTGAGCCACTGGGGCTTATGTGAGTGGGGACAGAGTGACACCGTGGTAACCTAATCTCCACCCTGTCGCCTTAGCTAAATGTTATGTGATGTTCCTGTTGCAGCTTGGCCAACAGAGACCTCATTACTATGAGGGTGGGTGAGGGTTTGTATAAAGGCCCAGTGAACATAGCACTGGGCTCCTGTGCCTCTCTGATGA